>NC_081251.1:42337737-42973799 GCF_030490865.1 Poecile atricapillus | reverse complement strand
GAAGCCCATCTCCTTGAGTCCCATGTCAGTCACTGGTAGCTATGGCCTGCCTGGACATGATCCCGTGGCCCCAGAATGCTACAAACATATATGTGAACAATTTAATCATCTAATTCCCAGAAAAGTCATTGATTCTTAAGTACGTGTATGATGAAGCTCCTCAGTGTTCTATGAAACAGGTTTCTAGGGTAGGATCCAAGACGCACTGATTTTCTTCAGTCTTCAATAGGATTTTAGTAATGGCTTTGAAAAATATGAAGAGTTCTTGCTGAATTTCATCTGGAAAAAAGACAGTGTTTTTGAGTGCACAGTTTTACAACTAATTAGCTATCAAAATATTAGTTTATTGATTATTTTATGAAGCATTTATGATCTATCTACAAATGTGCATACTGGGTTTTAGAAATATTTTTACAGATGTTGTAAAGTTCTGAAAACATTGAAAGGAATATGAACTTGAGTCATATGATTAGCAGACTCTATACTTATAGAAATGCATTAATGTCTCAAGTTTTACTATGAATCAAAAAGAATTAGAAAAACACCTCTTAAATGTGAAAGACTGGAGTTGGAATTTCATGTGCATTATGAGGAAATCCAGGTGCTTGAGCTAAACTTGGAGACCACAAGATGTTCACTGCTGATCAGGAACCCTTGCGAAGGGGAGAAAGCTGCCTCACCCCAGGCTTCTGCTTCCTTTGAAGGATTATGCAAATACTTCCCTGGTTTCTGCAGGAGGAAGCTGTGTGCAGCAGATCCACAATAATTACAGTGTTCTATTTCTAGTTTCCTTTCCTTCCTTTAAAAAAGGCTTCTCACTACTATGGGAACATTGAAGAACCATCTGAGCTTTGGGGGTTTCACTACTTGTTTGACTGGCATTTTGAGAAGAATTTTTGCTAAATTAGAATGAGAAAAGGAAAAATAATTCAGGGTGATGGAGTGTCAAAAATCAGAGTAGTCAGTCTCTTGAGGAGTACCTCACCACCCACAAATGTATCATTTTTTAAGAAAAAACAGTTGTTTTTTTCTTTTATTATTTAAATTTCATAAAGGCAAAAAAAGACAAAAGCTTTATACTAAATTTGCCTGGGAAAAAAAAAATCACAGAAATAGAAGTAACTATATTGCAGCAAAGTTAAAAAAATATATCATCATAAAGTTT
Organism: Poecile atricapillus; assembly: GCF_030490865.1. Taxonomy (NCBI): domain Eukaryota; kingdom Metazoa; phylum Chordata; class Aves; order Passeriformes; family Paridae; genus Poecile; species Poecile atricapillus. The sequence goes on along the minus strand of NC_081251.1, from coordinate 42,972,634 downwards.
GTAATATAAACAAAGTATTAACTAGTCTCTAAACCTTATGCTTAAAGGAACATTTTAATATAAGCATGAAACTGATAAGTTTGATGATATTTGTGTTCCCTTGCTAATAGCATTATAGTTTACAATCCACAACATTCGCCTCAGGGGGAAGAGCTTAATATAAAATGCATATGTAAATCACATAAGGAAATTGTCAGAATAGCTTTACATGAAAATTAAATCACATTTGTTATATTAGGATAGACACAATGTCATTTACCATATGTCTTGCCTTGTGAAATTCAGTCACAGTATTTGGCAAAGCTGAACAGTTCAGGAGCTGCATAATTAATACTTGCCTCAGTGCCTGCTTGCAGGCATTGTTTGGGGAAATTTTAACATATATTCTCTATACCTACTCATTTCTTTTGTGTGCTACCAAGCTATATTAAGGCTTACATAAACATACATTATAGAAGCACATACTGTAAAGATGTATCACTCTTAAAAGCCTGTAATTTACTAAATAAATCTCCCCAGTTGTTAAGTGTTTATTCAAGTTTAATTTGGAAATTTTTTTCTTAACTAGAAACCAGACTGCATCTGTCATTTCCTTGTCACAAAACACAAAGGGGAAGATAGTATAGAAAACAAAGACTGGAGAAAATAGAAGTGGTTAAAATGGAGAAAAGAGCAGATAAGGGATCCAGAAATAAATGGAGAAAATACAGGGAAATCACTTTCAATAAAAGGCAGATCAAAATAGCAAACTAGACTGGACAATGCGTTAAAGTGAAATGAGGAAAACATCTTTTTGTTAATCATGTACAGTCCTCACTTTTGTCTTCACCTCAGGTTCACTTGTGTGTCCTGGTGCAATATGTTCTTTTGCTAATAAAGTCAATAGTTCTTACTTTTTCAAGCAAATAATAGAACAATGGCAAAGGTTCATTCCTTACACTGGCAATTTTTTTCAGAGGTATTTGCAAAAAGCTTCTTTTTGCACATGCTTAGGTATACTTAGAAAGTCTTAGTTTAACACCTTCAAGAACAAAGAATAAAGAACTTGTGTATTGCCCTGCAAAATCTTTCATGCATGAGATAAATTCAGCATCAAGAGAAATACATGAGAATACATTAGTGCACTCAATCAATTTCTTTGAGTTGTGCTCTGGGGAGCTTATTTTTAAAGTGGTGTGCAGGAGGTCCTCAGTACTTAGTGACATTTTGCTGAGGTATATTGTTAATAAATAATTTGATTTGTGCACACATGTCCCTTACATGGCTTTAAAGATTTATTGCTTAATGGCTGATTTAACTTAGCAGGTGAATTGAAACAGGGTGACATGGGACCACTGCAGTTAAGTACAAGATGGCAAATTTATCACTGTGCAAGCTGTGTCTTAAATGTTAAACCTCTAAAGCCACAACATTGTCTAATTTTAGGCCAAAAATTGGATACTTGAACTAACATGTTAATTTCCATAGCGTCCTTATGGTTTAGCTAGGATAGAGAATTCTTAACAAGAAAAGAGAGCAAGAAGCTCCATTAAAGATTGATGTGGAGACAGAATTTATCAGTGAAGCTAGAGGATGCAGCTAACCTCATCAAATCAGCCCAAAGGAGTGGTTTTGCCCTCTTCCTTGTCTTTCCCTGTGTCAGCAGTGACATTTGCCTGACCCTCATCAGTGATCTTGTCGAGGAGCTAAACTGGTGTAAAACAACTCACTTCTTTGCTGGTTGAGTTCTGTGCTCTGACCCAGCCCACTGAGCAGCGGGCAGATGTCACTGCGCGTGAGGAAAGCTGGGGCAGCGGAGGAGTGAAGCAAAGCAGATTGGTGCTAGATCAGCATAGGGTTTGTGACACCACGGTCTTCCAGCACAGAAGTTAGAGTACTTCTCTCATTCACACTGTTACATGAAGGTGAGCTCCTTAATTCAGAGCCAAAGCTTAGTTGTTCAAAGGTAGGCTGTTCCCTCACCCATCTCAGATTTAAACAGCTTCAGCTTCCATTGCTGGCCTTGTACTGTTCACTTACATTCTAAACGTGTTTGCACTAGTTCCCATTCCTTAAACCAAAAATCCACTTTTACTAGCTTTTCTAGCAGGAATGGCAGAAAAAGATGCTGCAGGAATGTAGTTATTGTATGCCCCCCTACCTTTTTTTTTTTTAGTGATTTCATTCAAACGACTGAACTATGAAAAACTATTATTTTTGAAAGGATGATTTGCTGAGTCATTTACTGACTCATTTGCTGATTTGCCTCAAGACATGGTTTAAACTGTTTTTCTTTTGTTAAATAGTTTTTTCCCTCTATTTTCCTCATTTCTGGGGATCATTAGAATTTGCCTATTAGTGAAGGTAATAAAGCATCTATCTTTATTCCAGAGAGATTGTTCTCTCAAATTAATGATCTAACAGGTATATGAAATGAGGATGTCAGTGATAAATAAATGTTTGACTCCCTACCTGGGAGATTTCCTCTACCATAAAGTAGATTTCTGCAGTTATAAGGGAATGTGTCAATGATCAAAAAGATTTTCCACTGTTTTTTTTTAACTGTGAACTCTCTTTCTCTCCTTAGTACTTCCCTACTTATGACTAACAGACTGACTCAAGGCCTAAGACAGGAAATAATATGAGAAAAAGTCATATTCATTATGTATATACAAAGAATAAAAGAGTCTTTTACTTCATTTTATTTACCAATTTTCTTTGTGTTAAAGTCAAGCAGAAACAGTTTTCTGCCTAATGGCTACCTTTCCAATTTTTGACTGTAAAGGTCTGTAGAGAGAGGATTATAGAGAAAAAACCCTTTATTTTTCCCCACTGTGATCATATAAATTATACAACTTTACAGGTTTTTAAAACAGCACTTTTCTAATGAAGGCAGACCCCAGTAATGTTATATTTAGCTATCAAACATACCATCAAACATGCCATCAAAACTGCTATGATGCTTACCTTTACATCAATATGTTTGACTATGTGTGACTCTGCAAAGGGAGATGAAGCACAAAGATAAACAGGGAAGAAAATAAACAGTCAGAAATTCAAAGTGTTGTCAAGCACTTTGAAATTTAGATCTTTGCTACAGCAGTGCTTGTCAATGGAATAATATTGAAATAACTGGGTGCTGCTTGAACAAGCACCAGTCAACAGCAAAGATTAAATGAGATGATAATCTACAATATTCGTTAATATGTTTTTCTCATCTTTCCATTACACAGACAATAATTCATCAGTTAAGTCAGAATATGTACAAGTTTAGTTTGCAAACATCTAAGAAGACTTTAATTTAAATTTGTATAATGAAAAAAATTGAAAAATACTAAGAAAACTTCCATTAAATTCAAAGAACAATCTATCAATAAAAAGATAAAATATACAGAGAATTAAAAATATGCTAATCAGTGAATATAGTATTTTTGAGATTGCAAGGCCAGGCTCCTGGAAGAGAAGAAATACTGGAATTAGTTTAAGCAATAAATATAAGTAATTTTAATTTGTTGCTAGTGAACAAAGTTGTGTAATTATGCCATTCTATGCTAATTGTTGTGAAATTTGCTTTCAGTCAGTGATCAATACGGACAAAATAAAATATAAAAAAATATTTTCTATACAGGACAACTGTATCCTCACATCATTTTATGTGCAAATACAATGAAGCACCTTAGCATTTTACAGCTACTGACCTGGAGACAGTATTATTTTTATTTTAGAAATAGAGATAAGTATTCAAATTAACTAAAGTATTTCCACTGATCTGAGACATATGTAGTCTGTCTGAATCATTAGCTTAATTCAATCAAACATTTTTTTTCTTCAGCTTAACAAAGAAAAATGCTAGAATCTTTGCTAAAACTATAGGCACTGAGAGAAAGTACTTTACATTAGGAAGATCAGGTGTTAAAAAACTGGAAAGATGCTACTCTCGGCCTTGCCTGTGGTAAATAGCTACAAGAAATAACATTACATCACAGCAGTGGTGGCTGCTTCAGAATTACTAAGTGATTTAGCATTTGTAACTCTGGCAAGTTTAAATTGGCAATTTTCGTCAAGTTTTCCATTAAGCTATTCTTTAAGACTGATCTTCTAACAAACAAAAGTTCTACCCCTTTTTCTTGAGTGCAGGTGATATAGAACAATTTCCTGTTTTAGCAGTAAATTGATTTGAGAATCTAAAAGCTTTTGGGCATACATCTAAAGAAAATAAAAGTCTATTATGTCATAGCCCTAGTCTTTCATGAAAAACAACTTTTTATTAAAGTGCTGGAAAACCAAATTCTAGCAATTTCTGTCAGTATAAATGAGGAGAAATTAATATTTTAGCAAAGCTTTCAATTTTTTTTTCTTCACTCATAGCTGCATTTTCACTGTTATCTTCAGGAATTCTGCAGCCATTTTGAAAACTGCTGTCATTAATTTTTAAAGGAAAACCCCTGACTACACACCTTTTCTCACACAGTCACAAGCACTGGCATTTTATCACTACTAATTATCTCTTTAGAACTCTTCTTGGTATAGCAAGCTACCAGCTTCATAGTGCTGGTCCCAGATTTCTATGTTAGTAACAGCATGTGATCAATATTCAATAGTGAGTCATAGAGTAAGTTTGAAACCTGCCAACATTGTCATCATCTGCATCCATCCTTTCACCTGTCTCCTGCAAGAGCCTAGTTTATCTAACCAGACTCTTGTAGGTGATATTTTTTTCACTGGAGGGAAAAAAAATATTGCCATGGGCTTAAACTACAAAAGATGAACTCTGGTTCTTGTTGTTAAAAGTACATGTTTGCATGGTGGACTTTATGCAAAAACACATATTATTTATTGAACAATTATTTTCCTGTGGAGTTCTAGTAATTTTCATTCCACCACTAACAAGGTTACTGACATTTTTGAGCAGGTAGTTATAACAAGCTCGCATTGCTTCATTTTTCTAGCACAATTGAACTGGAAGATCAGAGCTAGTCACTGCAAAATGATATGTCTATATAGTTTTATTTGCTACACATTGTATAGGATGCTTTTTTCTTTCTCTTCTTTTGCATAACACATTAATTCCTCATGTTAACATTTCAGAATGTTTTATCTATCACTTTCTGTGAGATTCATCTGTCAATTATCACTTTCCCAAATTCCCAATTCTCTCCAATCCTGCTGTTCCTTAAGGGAGGCATAACATACATTTGGTGCTGGTGCTAAGATACTTGTAGAAGAATTAAAGAGTAATGATGAGGGAGCAAAATCAAGGTAAGTTTTTTTACCAACCATGCAATCTCTTATTACCCTATTCTGTTATCTAAAGTTTCTTCCTTAGAGGGAATCCAGGGAACACAGATTATCAGTGTATTTTGCATCTTTATAATTCACAGGAATTTATTGAGTTTCTGTGATCACCAGAGTCACTGGCTTGCAGAAGGACAAGTTATTATGTGACTATTCCTATGGCAGCAGTGCCCCTGACTCCTAGAAGTGATAGATTTAGATGCTTAATTGGACAAGCTGTTATTATTCAGCCTCAAGAGGTAACTGGAGGTAGCTCTTTTGTTGAAGAGAATAGTTAATTGTGTTTTCCTTCCTTGGAAGCTGTGGTTTTAATCCTGGGTTGTGTAGAATCATTCAGTGCAATTTCTGGCATTTCCCAGAAAGCCATCAGTGGCATCTGACATATACAGCAAGACAAGATAGTAAAATAGAATATTGGAAGGGCCCCATCATCCCCATCAGGATCTTCAAATCCAACTCCTGACCCTGCACAGGACACACCAAGAATCACACCATGTTCTTTAGAGTGTTGTCAAAATGCTTCTTCAAATCTGTCAGGCTGGTACTCTGACCACTTCCCAGGGGACCCTGTTGCAGTATTCAAGCACCCTCTTGGTGGAAAATCCTAAACCTAAACTAAAATGATGTACAAACTAAGTCAATTTGATGAAAAATATAATGTCTAATGGTGTTTCAAAGAATAGAGTTACTATTGTGTTTTCATGAGTGAAAAATACTAATTTTTCTTGTCTTTTTTCTTCCATTCTACCTGAATTGTGATTATATTAAATATTTATGAAGTAATAAAGGTAAAATAAATTCAGGCCATTGGTTACAATATTAATTTAGTCTTTGATACTTAGTATATTTGATGTAAGGGACTTGGTTATGTGTAGGCAATACCTACATTTCCTTGCTTATGTCCCAGAAGAGAAAAAAATATCCTTATATTTATTCAAGTAGATTAAAAAGATTGATGGGATAAAAGAGTAAATAGTTAGAACAGAAGAGATTTCATCTTGGAAATTTGAATAATACACTTGCAGAGTTAATTCATGATAATATTACAGCAACAGCCATAATTTTGATGTAATTTAAAGTAGATAACCAGCAGAGATGGACTTCCTGATTGTACTGTAGGAATGGAATTAAATGCTATTTTTTTAACCATTAACCAGTAGCTGGGTAAATGCTAACTTGTGTTCTGAAGTTTTATGTTGGTTTTTTCCAAGATCTTACATAGAAAGCCATGTGACTTTTTACAAATTATTGTTCTTATTTAATTAGGAATCCTCCCTACAAGAAGTTGTGAATATTTATTTATTCAATTCAATTATTTAAATTCTGATTTATGTTATTAGATATATACGTCCCTTTCACATTGTATATTTCTGCCTTTATCGAGCCTTTCCTGACATTAATTCAGAGCAGTTGTTCTGCTGCTTGATAGCATCTACAATGAGCCATGACAAAGTGCTTTAGATCAACTTTTTCTCCAAAACCCTCCAGAATTTAAATATCTTGTTCTGCTAAGCAGAGAAGGTTAACATTGGGAATATGTAAGCACAGAATAAAATCCTATCAGGTTTTGGTTTGTGAGCACAATTGCTCTGATTTTTACCAATAAGGAAGATTATCTTGTGGCTTACATTTTATGTAGTCATATAATGCTCCCCTGATTACCTCAGCTGAAGGTGTGGATTTCCTGAAGGAAGGACTAGTGTGCTGCTCATTTAGTTTTTTCTACACTGTGCTCCCAAATATGGAGTAGCTACCTGTGAAATCAATCTTCAAATTATTTGAAGGCCCTTGATGCACCTCCAAATTCACAGACCCTGTGAAAACAGGTCTTGTTTAAGACAAGGACCATATCTACCCAGAGGGATGATTCTAACAGAAAAACAACTCTGTCTCTGGGTATTTTTTTCCCTCACATGTAAAGACTAGTTTATGTTGAAAATAATAGCTTTAGATTACCTATAGAAAAGCTGATTTCTTGAGAATTACCTGGAAAAAGCTTTGAATAACATTCAGGAAAATTATTGAGAATGATGGACCATCATTCTAGGATTCTCTTTAAACTGAGTGAAACTATGCCTGCAACAGCTTGTTGATATGAGCAAACCTTTGACCCTTAAGTACATTTTTTGCTTTTCTCAGGCAGAAAGATGATAAACTGGACCTAGGGTGTAATTAAATTAGGGTGCTAGCTCTTAGAACTTAAGCAAATAACTGATTTCGAGTAGTTCTTGTAAAAATTTGTAAATGAAATTAAATGCAGAGAGCAAAACTCAACCTCAGGTTAAACTTAATATACTCTTCAACTGTATTTAAAATTGTTTTGCATTGAGAAATTAACATTTTCTAAAAACAGACCGGTAGATAAATTTAGTAATAAAATTTTTGTTAACTTGTGAAACAAAATTGCAAGTAGTAAACAGTAAAACTGTAATAAATTACTCCCTTAAATCACACAGAGCAGTCACTGGAAGCCAAACAAAACTCTACCCTACAGAACATCAAGACATCTAAGAGGCAAGAAGCAGCAAAGTCATATATTAAAGTAATAAAAATATTATAATGAGGATGATGATGATAAGCAGAAAAAGGATAATGTCTGCAATTTTGGAATTTTTCCGTTCTCTCTTGCTGTATATGTAAAAAGAAACATGGGCAGCTGGCATACCAGATGGTTTATATTTGTGATACCCAAAGCAAAAAAAAGTTTGGACTAAAAAGGAGTTCTGTTAGCACTAGCAGCAACTCTGGATCCAAATGATGACTCTTCCTCTTCTTGTCTTGAGTAGATTAATACTACAATTCATCAAAAAAACTGAAAAAGTAACATTCTTTCTTTGCATTTTAATTACCTTATTTTTACTGTGTTGTTCTCAGATACACGATTTTCTATGAGAAGGGAACAAAATGAACACACTGAATTTAAGGTATAAGCAGATTTTTCACAATGAAAAAATCCAAAAATGCCAGCATCTACTTTTCCTGCTCAATACCAATGCTTGCAGTTCTCGAAACCCAATGAACATTTCAAAATATCATTTCCAAAGGTGGTTTTTCTCCAATAGTGAAAGCCAGCTTTCCACTTTTGGGAATTTTGTAGTTGGTGATTTCTTGTGGTGCAGAAAGTTGAAGCGGTTGCTTCTCTTTTCCTCTAAAACCACCACCCAAACCACCATCTAGAAAAACAGATTAATATAAGATTAAATTGCATTTTTCAGTAAGAAAAATGTACTGAATTCCTGGCAGGTAGCTCAGCTAAAGGGACTAAACAACTTTCTGTGCACTCTTACTGTGTGTTGAGCTTTTGATGGATCATAATTGCCATTTGGTTTTTCAAGTTTCAAGAGTGAGGCCCCAGAAAAGCTTACTTTAGAAGTAATGGAGAAAATGGACTCATTGAGAAGACAGAAATTTGGTTCCAGGTGTCTGTTATAGGATGAGAAGACCTAAAACCTAAAGGTGTTTCCTACTTTCACACAAAAGTATCTTTTAAAGTGACTAGCTCTGTGCCATACACGTCCGCATTTTGTAGGAGGAAATCCAAGAGGACTGCCAGTCACAGGCAGAAATAGTCTTCACAGCTGTTTGCTAATGGATATATTCTATTCTTTAGTAAAAGTTCAAAGGAGAATAGCAGAATCCATTATGGATATTCATTAGCTCACTGCTGATTATTATATACATTTTTTCCCAGCTCTTTGATTCTAAAATAAAAGCAAATGTATTAGTAACTTAAGAAAGTAAAAACATTTTAAAGATTTTATTAAAATTAATTCTTTCTAATTGTTTATCGTAGGAGATACCATCATTTATATCTAGAACATCACAAGACAAATGTGTTTTATTAACTCATTGAATTATTTATATAAAAAATAAAAATAAGAAAGACCAATATTTTTAGGGGACAAAGAAATGAAAAAAAACCTACTATTTTTTGCTATATGTGCATCTTATATGCACTTAAAGTTTCAGCAACATGGTCTCTGTCTATGAAGAATTATTCTTAGCTTATGAAAATTGAAAGTATAGACAATTTTATGGCAAAGAGACGAAGTGAGAAAGAAAGGAAAATTCTAATAAGATCTTTAAAAATACCCTATTAAAAAATACAATGGAATATCCTACACATAGTAATAGTGTAAATTAGGAGTATGAATTAGGGGTGTTAATCTACTCATTTTGTGAAATGCTTGTTAAAAAAAGGCTAAATTTTTACAATTTTCTTCACATTTATAGTATTCTGAAAAGAGAGAAACTGTTTTTCAATGTTTAAAAAGTATTCAGGCAAATTGTTATAAGTTATCTTTCCCCTAAACCTGGTAAGGTCCTTCTCCATGTTTCAGACCATTGAGTGTGTGTTTTATTTGACTGGGTTTTGATTTTTCATATACCTTCACAGTTTCCTTGAAAACTGCCTTGAGTAAGGCCTTGCTGTGATTTTAAAAATATTCTCACAAGTCTCTAAGATGACTATTACATCATGTAAATGACCTGATTTTTTTAAAAAAACCTTTTTCACAGTGACATTTGATACCAATAGACCGATGGAAAATAAAGTGTCTGTGAATATAATTTGACATGTAACAGCTCAAGTTTTTATCTGCATAGGCTTTTGCATAATATCTACTGCAGTATATTTTTCATCACTTCTATCTGTCTAGAAATAATTTGATTTTAGCTGCTCCTATGGTTAAATAAAAGAGTTTCAGAATGGAAAATTGTAGGAATTCTGAGCTGAATGATATCTTTATTTCTTAAAACGAAATGATAGCTTTTTGTCTGGTGCACAATAGACTTAGTAAAACTTTTGAAACTTCTGTCTTAGAATTTAGGGTAGTTGGACAGTGCTTTCCACTCTTCGATAGGCATTTATTGAGATGCAAGTTCCTTCAGGAGTTTTATTTTGTGTTAGTACAGTTTCATTTAGCTCAAGTCAAACCGTTTGAGACAATGTGAGGGGTGTCTGGGTACATTTTAAAGTCTGGATGTATGCTGAAGAATGAAAACAATGTAGTTACCTGAGATGAACTTTTGTCAGGGGGGAGATTTGTGGTGTGGGGTTTCTTTGTTGTTGAATTCCTTTCTGAACATAGTGCACTGGAAAATCTTTTCTCAAAGACTGTCAAACCTAGAATGCTTATCATATAACCTAATATATGAGATTTGAGAGTCACTTGGAAAAGTTGATATATTTTAGAGAAATATTTTTGATCTCCTGGAATTTTGACATATAACTAAACAATGATGAATGTAATGTAGGTATCAAGAAACATGGAGAGAGATATAAAGCATATTGGACTCCATGATGTACCCTTTATATGCACTCATATGCAGCAGCTGAAGAAACATATACATAACAGTAAGATTTTGCCAAAGACATGCTGGCTATATGTGTAGAAAGGATAAGAAGTGCTCTTATTTGATCTGTGATTTTTATCTATTTCTACACTTGTTTTCTCTGCAAGATTTCTGGATTTATTAATTTTTGAGTATCAATCACTCTGGATCGTTACTTATTCTGGTCTTTGCCTATGCTATCTTCTTATTAGCTTCCACATTCAACAGTTACATTTCTCAGATGCTGTCTGCATGATCCATGATGAATTTCTCTCACCCATTCTCTGGGAAAAGCTCTGTGCAGGGACAACTATGGAAATTGTGAATGACATAAAATACAATTGTCTCGTGATATTGTAAATTCTCTTTTATTAACTAATTAGCTGACTAAGCAACACTTGTCACCATCTTTCAGTAAAGATAACTAAATTCAGCAGAACAATTTTTTTGGTGACTATTAATAGTAGAGATTACAGGTTGAGTTTGGTGTTTTTCTGTTGTTTTAAGAGAAATTTATATTTAATTAAATTCATGAATTTAAGTTTCATCATTGTCTATGCTTTTGGAATATATGTAGGTACTTATATTTGTTTACCTGCTTTGCCCACCAGAACCAAATGAGCAGTTCTACCAAGCTGTCTAATTCAGGAGACATCTAAACACTTTGTGCTATTTGGGGATTATGCTTGGACATTTAAAGCTTATATTGAGTCCAGAACAGAAAATCAATTATCTGTATTGCCTATGAGGATATTTCAATTCTTTGGAAGTAAAAGAAAACACACAGATTAAACAATAAAGTCATGCTGGGAGTAATCCAATCAATTCAATAAACCAGCAGTGACATAATTTCCAGTAATTTCCAGCAATGTATAGTCACATTATAATACATCACACTAAGAATTCCACCCCCATGAACACACAGAATACTTGTATAATAAAACTCTGGCTTTTAGCTGTAATGACTGAACATTGCTAGTTCTGTTACATCTATTTTCTAGCATTGTGTAACATAATTTGGTGGTGTCTTAGGCAATTAATGAGATTCTTACATGCCAAGAATTATTACAATGGTACTTAGTCCTTCCTGTCTTAGTATCAAGCACTGACTACTGTCATTACCTTAAGAATGCCCCTAGTTTTCTACCTTAATATTATCATATCCAGGTCTTTCATCATACTATGAACTTTTTGACTTGGATGACAACCATTTCAGCAGAATAAATAAGATGACATGGTAAAGTTAACTTTCTCCATGTTTATAGCAGAAGGCCTAACAGCAGGACAAAAAGATAAAGGAAAAAAGAAATAATATTGAGACAAAGTGCAATTACTGTCCTTTGAAGTTTATGCAAAAAACTGGAAATATTGAGATTTTTCATGGAAAAATGATGAATATCTGAAATTTCTTAATGCTAATATTAGCTTTGGAAGATGCAACTGAGCTTGAAAAGGTGCGCAAGAAAGAAAGAGAAATCAACACATTTTATAATGCTGTGGCTGTGACAGTTATATCTTTATTGGAGATTATGTTTGGATCAGACGCACACTTCTGAAGTGAACTTTCTAATTGTCCCTGTGTACTACAATTTGGTTCATGCTGCCAAGCTGTCTTGGAGAGTGCAAAGCAATTTCTTTCTGATTAAATTAAGCTGGAAGATGCACTCCAGGAGCACATCTAAAGCACTGTAACTGCTAATGAGCATTCATTACAATAAAATATACAGCTTTTTTTTTCCTTTGGTTCAGAGTGGTTTGGGTGGTTTTGGTGCATTTTTTGTTTGCTTTTTTCTTCTATCGAGGCCAAGTGTGTGTGGTCACAACCTTAGACAGAAAGGGAGAAGCTTTTACAATTGTGACTAAGCCATTGTGAGTCTTTTTTTTTCTACTGTTCTTTGAGCTAAGGTGCAAATTTAAAAGGAAAAGGAAAGCAGAGCTATAAGTTAAAATATATCATATTATAAACAAAGAACAAAAATCACAGAAATGCGCATCAAACACAAACAGGAAACAAAATGGAGAGAATCTTGAGAAAGGTACATATACTTCCACTAGATCCATCAAACCTAGTTAATATTTGTTTTCTCTATTAGTGGAAGAAATGCCAAGAAAAACAGATAGTCCCAGGTCACAAAATATATTAGTAAAAGCATAAAATCCCATTTTCCTGGCTTTTAGACAATGTAATTTGTCCATGTCTATGCCTCTGCATCTCCCTCAGGACATAAATATGTTACTTAAATGTCATTTTTTGACTCTTGGTATCTCAAAACACAAATAGTTTTGAAAGAGCATCTTGGGATACTATCAACTAGATAATTTTCACAAGTTGTAAACTGGCCAAAAATTGTTGTCAGCATACAGACAAAACTGACTTGTGCAAGTGTGAGACTCAGAATAAAAACTTTAAAAATAACGGATAAATGTGATTTAGCTCACATGCTGAAATGATCTGTTACCTGCCTGTAAGAGCAGACCAAAAGTCCTGAATCATATGCTCAACATCAGTCATATTTTTAAAATTGACCTTTTTATATCGCTTATGTCAAGCACAGGAAACTTCCCAGCCATGACAATGACTTTAATTCTTTTGACCTTTATTTAATAGATAAAAAGATGGAATCTGGATTTCTAGAATTATTTAAATTTAAAATATTTGTTTTGTTTCAATACAGCATTTTTTAAAGGTTGCTTAACAGTAAACATTCATATTTATTTAGAAGGACACCTTTCCATGATCACCCCATTGAAATTGAAATAGAAATAGACTTCAGAAGCATTTTTTCTATTGTCTCTATCATAAATCTCTCCATCTGGAATAAATACAAGACTGAAAGCAAACAAATGTTACAAGCACACTACTGAAACACTAGAACTTCTCTTTTCTCACCTCTGTATTTTAGACAAGCCACCTTAATTCAGATTTTGAAAAAGGGTTCAGGCACCAAAAAGTCCATGTTCTGTCAAAAGTAATTTTCAAAATACTTGTGGTGATTTAGAAATTTTTCTTTCTTTTAAACTGCCTTGAGCTTCTAGGCACAGATCACCTATAGTAGGAGCTTTTGCAAATGCCACCAAGAGAGGGGTAGAGGACAAAGCATTTTTTCCAGGTATGTCGTGCTATTTTAGGAATCTGAACTAAGCTCAATTCTAGAGACTAATGTAGCAGCTTTAGTCCTACTGGGGCAGAAATTATACCATCAATCCAAATAAGCAGTGTGCACCTCAGCTGCAAGTAGTAGTAAACAGCAGAATTTCTGTCTGGCAGGTAAATAAATTCCTTTAAATTGCTGATAACTGTGAACTACTATGCTAGACTGAAAAATACACTGACAAAGACAGAGTGACTGCATCATCTCATCTCAGCTTTATAGCCCATATATACTGGGAAAGACAGTAATTTGTTTCTCAAACATTTCAATGCAATTGTTTACAAACAGACATCATAAATTCTAAATCTGGGAGCTCCTTTCAGATACTTATTTTTGAAAACTCCATCTAATTTTCTTTCTGTATAAGGTGTGTTTCTGTTGCACAGCAGTCACCCCTCACAGTGCTGTTAATGAGTTTTTGCTGAAACTGGTGGAATTCATGTACAGCAGAAAGATTTTTGTCATAAAGGTGTCTTTCTCAAACTTATGAAGGGACTATGTGAGCCTGTGCATATTTTCAGTGGTAACTATGATATATAAATATGCATGTATGTGTGTGTGCCTATATATATATATATATATGTATATATATATGAAAACATGTATGTATGAAAACATATATATATGAACTCTAAAGAACAGTGTACATCATAAAATGCTAATTCCAAAAGTCTAGTGGAGGAAGACATTACTTTGCCCAAAGATTGAGGTAAAAAGTATTAATTTTCATGGAGTTTCTTCTGACAGTCAATTTGTATTCATGAGAGTGCATGAGGCTAATGGTAAAAATACTTCATAACACACACTAACATCACTTGCTCTCAAATACTTAATACAGAGTTAAAAAAGGTCAGGATATTATAATTGCATATGATCAAGTTTGTTTTGATTAGCAGTAGTAGAAAGGTTATTTCTTTTGGGTTTGAAACAGTACCACAAGTTCTTTTGTAGTAACCTTAGTAACCTAGGCCTGTCTGAATGCCCTCTGTCATATAGGCATTGCAATAAAATGCAAAAAATATGTTGGTGTTCTGGCAGACAGTGGCCTGTGACCTGTTTCAAAGAATATAATTCATGATCTTTACTAGTGCCTAACTTGTGAGCTTTAGTTAAAGATACATCTTTAGAATAATTTTGTGCATTATTCATACACTTAGAAGAAAATTTGACAGCACTTCCAGTTGCAAAGAGGGAGACATCCATATCTACTGTATGGAACTTGCTGGTTTTCTTGCTGAGCATTAATGAAAGTCATTAATTTTATCTACTGGCTTCAGAGGTAGAGGATCATGCTTTAAGGGATCCAGATCACATTAAGTCATAGGATGACTTCATATCACAACCAAATTGGGTAATTGGTGGGAGAACATCCCCAGCTTATTTCTGGTCCATGTGCCCAGTAGGCAGTTGGAAGGAGGGCAGACTGGAGAAAAGATGCTGTGACATATTTGATTTTGGTCAATATGAAATGACCTGCATAGCTGGGTTTTGGTGCTGAGGAGCAGTTCCAGATTCATCATCTCAGATATACTCAAACAAGATTTAATTTTGTGGTGAGACCTAATGATCTACTTAAGATATAAGTTAGGCACTGAGATTTTCTATGAAGACCACAGGAGAGAACAGAAGCCTTATCACAGCATAATGACTGAGGAGCTAGCTATAGCTTTTTCATCAGAATAAATTTCCTCTCAACTATATCAGACTGAATTGTATTTCCAGATCTATCTTTAACCTTACAATCTTGGATGTCTTTAAAAGTGTCAGCACAGTTTCAGGGAGCACTTGACTATAGGCAAATTGAAAAGGTGGATTTCCAACAGTAGATATTTAAGTGACTTCAGAATGTATTGACTTTTTGACTTTGGTGGTAGCTTGAATGAGAAATTTTGCATATTCGAACCATTATTTTATTCCTCTAAATATCTGATAAAGCCAAATGTCTTTTGTGTATCTATTTATTCTCTGAAGAAGCAAAAAGTCAGATTTTCCTAATGAGAACAGAAATTTTAAGTCCAATAACCGCTTGATTATTTACAGGAAATATTTTGAAGTATTCAAAAACTGTTCAAAAGTGTGCTTTTTGATTAGGAAGGGGTAGGTGAGAGCAATGTTATACTTAACTGTGAAATTAAAGGAGTAAGTTCTGAGAATGAATTTTCAGCCTGCATGTTCTGAAATGCCCATGATTTTACCTATTAACATGAAAGAGAATATTTAATTTTGAATACTTAAAAAAATAATCATAAAAATTTAAATATTTTTTTAAAATTTACATTATAAAAATATAAATGGAGAAGACTAAAAGAACCCCAAACTTAAATATACTTTTTTTTTTTTTAAACAGTGTGTCTAAAAAAAACTTTTAAAGATATTTAAATTAAATACTGCTACAGCAAATTTTTAAATTCCTTTGAGATGTGTTAATGGATGTTCCAATCTAAAACTATGAAATTGTTGTCAAAACCAACTTCTGCTTTCATTTAATCAAAAATCCCCCTAAAACCAAGAAACCTCCACCCACCACCAAGGTAATTAATATGCAGTTATAGTTCTAGCATGGATTTTAGCCATATCAAATTTTGTGGTTACAATTTCTATGCTATTTCTTAATTCAAGAGTTTATAAATATATTTTTCTCTGTTTACAGAATGCTCTGTGTGTCATATTCAGTTTTTTTCTCTCTTATCACCTGAATTTTAACGACACAGATATAATTTTCCAATAGAATATATTTTGAAGCACTATCATGTGGTTTCTTAGAAAGATAATGCTGAGATACATATACTTTGGATATGAATTCTCCCAGACACTCCAGCTCTCATTTAGGATGTCTGAATTCTGTGAACATGTATTTTATTAGAAAGTCTGTTTGAATCCCTGACTGTCATGGCTCTACTATTTCAGACATCAGATTGGCATAAGGCTAATCTAGTACAGGCCACCAAAGAAAGATGTGGTGAGCAGCCAAGACTGGGGAGATCACATCGTTCCTGGCATGACTTCAGTTAAAAATCTGGGGGTAAAGGAATATGCTATTGCCCACATGAAAAATTATAATTTTGAAAAGTTTGGCTGTTGCTGACCTGGATAATATTTGCAGCAGGATTATCTGGCAACACATTGGCACATATTCTTTACATATGAAATATTCTCAATTTTCTTCAAGTTTCCTTCTGAAATGTTTTCCTATATATTTAAAATTATTTTCTGGTTCCAAAGATAGGCCATGTCTTTTCTTCCTACCTCAAAAATATTAATCCTGAACATTATTATTTTTAAATTTTCTTAGTAAAATGAACTAATACGTAGCACTTTTAAACCTTGTGTCTTAAAGAATTTTATAAATATCATCTTCAGTTTCCTCATTTTACCCTAGAACACAGAAACAATGAAAGTACCAATAAACCAATAAGTCTTTGTGAAGACCTATTTCAAATTCAAGAAATTAACAATTCATTGTGTTTTTAATGAGATACTCTACAATAGCAGTCAAAATTAGGTTCTAATGCCCATGACTCAATCTCATCAAAAGAAAGCAGCTGCTACATTACAGTACTGAGAGCAAAGGCCAGAATTCACTAGCCTTTAAAAATGTCAGTGCTGTGGACTGGCAACTGTGTGGAAGTATTCATCAGGGTTGATTGTCTGGGGTTTTTTGGGTATTTTTTGTTTTTTGTTTGGTTTGGGTCTTTGTTTTGTTTTTTGTTTGTGGTTTTTTGGGGTTTATTGTTTGGGAGTTTTTTATTTTGTATGTGGTTTTGGTGTTGTTTGTTTGTTTGTTTGTTTGTTTTGGCTGATTTTTCTGGTTTTGTTTGCTTGGGTTTTGTGTTTTTTTGTGAACCCAGAGGGTTGTCTTTAAATATACTTTTGCTTACATGTCACCTAAGCCATGGAATTAAACTCAAAGCCCCAGAAAATGCTTTGAAAGTATACTTTCAGAGTTCTGACAGACTTAACTTTCTTAGAAAGTGTGATTAATTGTAAACTTTAAAATCTTCAAAAATATATCAGTGCCTTTTAATTTCAAGCTTCTTTTTGATATCTAAATTCTTTATTGTAGTGCACAATGGTGGTAATAGATATACTAAAGGGTCTCTCCAGTGGCCTGTTTTTCTGCTAACTTGCCTTTGCAGCAAGAAAAGTCTTTCTGCTTGAAATCTTCTGATCTAAAAGACTAGAACTTACTCCAGGGAACTGGAGAGACAGCTATGTGGTGCTAGTTAGATCCTGTTTCCTTCACTGCCATTTTTCACTGACTACAGCAGACAAGAGTTAAACGAGCACACCAAAATACAACAGAAGTTATTATTACCTGACACCTAAACATCAAAAGAATAGCTTGCTTCCTGGTTTGTTCTACGTAGGGAAAAGAAGAACAATAGCAGATTTGAGGGCTATCCCTGTGCCCTTCTGTATTTGTTGATGTTACAGCTCAGCAGCAGACGTGAGAACCAGGTTGCTGTCCTTTCCTGTGCTGAGGATCAGAGAACCTCATGATGAGCTCAAATAGACTGTTGAAAGGCAGTAATGCTAAGTTCAGTTTTTAGGCAACACTTTTCTCCCAGAAGTGATATTTAGAAACTGAGTGACCAGGGCTCTTTAGGGTACACTAGAGTCTTACCAACACTTGCCTACACAAAAAGTTGCAATTAGAACCTACTTAGTCATTTCAATCTACAGCTACAAAAGAACAACAAATTCTTCCCCATGGCTTATTGTTTCCTTTATTCATTGCTACATTACTACTGTCTATGTCTATGTGGTGTATAATCAAATGTATAAAGACCACAAGTCAATTCACTCTGAAATCTGATGGTAAAACAGTTCTTAGTGGGAAAATGTGTTCAAGGTTTCACATTTAATCAAGAAAAAATTCACATAAGGTACTCTTTAGGACCAGAGATGAGGGTGACAGAGAATACTAGAAAAATGGCATGTATCTCTTCTCTTCCCAAACCAGGACTCTCTTTTAAACCAGGTGAAAGTGCAGCAGAATGCTGCAATAAGCATCTTGAATAGGCTTCTACTCAGACTCTCGTATACCCATGCGTAGACATAAAATGCACTGGCAGCATCTCTAGCTTATTGCTGTTTCATACCTAATTCTCCTAATTAACATGATCAGTGATAGGAAACAGCTAAATGAATGGTCTCTTTATAATGAAGCTAGCTTTACACTTGTGAGCTTTTTGACATTAGTCTCTTGGAATGATTCTCCAATTCATAATGTCTGCCTGGAATTGGTCCACACAAAACACAGAGCTGGATTCAAATGTCACTATGAGTTCTGGTTGGGAATTCTCATGTTATCAGGCTTCAGAGCTGGCAGTGCAGCTTTCCAGACTTGTTTAAAACAAAAGATGAATAAGCTATAATGACACTGGATATGTGTGGGGTCACACTTATTTGTTGCCACAGGCCAGGAAGGTATGATTACAGCTTAATTCTGGATGTTTGGGGAGAGACTCGTCTAGGCTGATGGGTTACTAAAAGGCTGGAATGTGTTCCAGTTAACAGGGAAGAGACAGCTTTGTTGGCTCCAAACTATTTTCTTTATAGCCCTATTCAAACATACATATTCATTAGCATAATAGCAAAAAACCTATTACCCCAAAATGCTAACAAAAATAATTTTATACATTCTAAAAGTCTGGATTTTTTTTTTTTAATTTAGTAAAAATATCATATTGTTAATGGTTCTGAAGATGACATTGTATTTATATTTTACTGTCAAAGAATTTTAAATACTGGCATGGTATGCTTTGCCTTTCCCCAAGCTTCATAATCAACTTTTTTTTTTTTTTTTTAATGAAGTTATAGCAGAAAATGCTTACATGGCAGCAAAAGATAATTTTCAGTCTCAGTGTTTGATTTATTCTGTGATCATAGAATCACAGGATATGTTGAGTTGGAAGGGATCCATCAGGATCATTGAGCCCAACAGACAACCCAAGAACCCCATCATGTGCCTGGCAACACCTTCCAAGTGCTTCTTGTACTCCGACAGGCTTGGTCTTGTCACCACTTGCCTGAGGAGCCCTTTCCAGTGCCCAACCACTCTTTTAGTGAAAGATCTTGTCCTGATATCAGACCAAAACCTCTCCCAACTCAGGTTCGTGCTGTTTCCTTGAGTCCTGAAACTGGTCATGAGGCAGAGGAGATCTGTACCTCCCGCTCTGCTTCCCCTCATGAAGCAGTCTTCATGTTGAAGACTGTGATGAGGTTTCCCCTTAGTCTCCTCCAGGCTGAACAGATAAGTGACCTCAGCTTCCCCTCCAGACCCTTTGCCATCCCCATGGCCCTCTGGATGCTAATTGTTTAATGTCTTTTTTATGTTGTGGCACCCAGAACAGCCCCCAGCACTGGAGGTGAGGCCACCCCAGCTCAGAGCAGAGTGGGACAATCCCTCCCTTGCCCAGCTGGCCATGCT
This sequence comes from Poecile atricapillus, assembly GCF_030490865.1. Taxonomy (NCBI): domain Eukaryota; kingdom Metazoa; phylum Chordata; class Aves; order Passeriformes; family Paridae; genus Poecile; species Poecile atricapillus. Next base: position 42,952,441 of record NC_081251.1, on the reverse strand, counting down.
GTGCCTGATGCCCCCCAGGAAAGTGTACATTCTGCATATATTTGTGTATCTATAAAAACAACATAAGTTTCCCCATTTAAATACAGCAAGATATAAAGAAAAAAATATAAATCAGTAGGTAACATTGTCTCCCCTTTCCAGATACAGCTGTTGCTTTAGCAGTTACAAGGTCATTTACAAGTTAACATGAGAACAACAAACGCTTGACATTGACTAAGCTACTTAAAACACATTGCTGAAAAGTTCTCAGTTCCAAAACTAAAAATTGTTTCAACCATACAAAAAAAGAAGAATAAAGATGGAAGAGGTATTTGCCTGTGTAGTAGTTTAGATCACGACCAGGCAAATGTATATAGAAACAGATTGTTAGTTAAAAGAAAGGGATGACACAGAACCAGGCACAGTTCTAGCTTATAAAGATTAATGTATATTACTTTGAAAATATCTTTTAAAATCTAATAAGACACCGAAGCAGATAGCATAAGTCCTTGAACCAAGGATGGATGCAAACAGAATTCCATATCACTTCAGGAGGAACACTTTTCTCCTAATTTTACAGACCTGGATAATACTGCACTTCGGTTTGTTCCTGCCCACAGTAGCTAGTTTTGCTCTCCCAACCCTGCTTCACAGTTCTGCCTATCTTGTGCCTTATCTGAGTCCCTCACAGCTATACTTACATAAACCCATATTTGGTGATCTTGTGTTTACCAAGCCAACAGTCACCTTTCCTGGTGTCTCACACCAGGTGCAATTTTGATGCTGTTTGGCAAAATGAAATTCATAACTGTTAGATACCCTGGCTGTCTTGGAGCCCTTCAGAGACAGGTTTTGCTTAGCCAGTAGTTCCCAGTCTTAGGTTTCTAGAATGGTATGTGTTTTCATGTGTGTACAAATGGAGTGAAGGATATGAGCCCTGAAGGGTTTAATCCCTGTTTTGGAGAACTTAAAGAAAACTGGGTTAGTTACTAGCTGGTATGTCTCCAATCCATGTTCAGAAGTGTTCCAAACTGAAAAACTCTCTACTAAGGTATATTTGTCTTTTTTAAACTGCAGTCATTGTGACTATGTTTGATTGCAGCATTGTACACCTACACTAGGCACTATTTTACACCTACAATATGCAGCCCATATATGTTTTGCTGCATGTCACCTCATGTGGAAAAAGATAGAAATGTGTACCTAATTTCCACTGTCAGGAGGCTGCAGGGTATGCAGGCTGTAAAGCACTGCTGAATACACTTATCTGAAAAATAAAACAGTTACAGTGACCAGAGGCAATATATCCCAGCAGAGATTTACAGTCCTACACTGATTTTGCTTTCTGTTTCCTGGGAACTTTTCTAGCTCTTCAAAACTGTTTCCAACTTAAATTTACATCTAGATTTGTGCCAGAAAATAGCAAAGTAAGACAAGAAATGTGGGAAACTATGAACAATTAAAGCTTAATAAAAGGAAAATCAGAAAAGCTAGAATACATCAAAATACCACTGCACATTTTTTTTCTCCAAAATGATAGGGAATTCTTATGCTATGGGTTGATTGACCAGAATTTTAAAATGCTGCATGATAGAAAACCTCAGTAATGTAAAATTATTTGATGACAATGTATTAAATTAAATTTAAACTAATATTATTTTACCATTATGAAGGACAACGACTAAGTCAATTTGTTGGCTCAGAATGGCAGAACCACACTGTTAAATGGAAGGGTTTATATGGAATATGTGATTTTTGTACCCTGAGAAAAACAAATCCTTCTAAAGTTTTCTTTAGTAGAAAGATTAGCCTTCAACTCTGTCAATAGCCTATTTCTTTCAGTCACTCTTTTAAGTTTTTTATACCACTATTAATTAGTTAATATTACAGCAATATATTTGCTTGACATGTTCTGATTCCATCTTGTCAGTAGACATGTCATCTTCTGGTATTTCTCTCTCTTTTACAGTGTTTTTCTTATTTTTTTCTAACATATTATGCAGTCACCTTTTTGTCATTCAGGAATATAAAGAATAATTCAGGCTGAAGTCTTCAAGGTCTTTAAGAGCTTTAACTCTATTTGACCAGTTTATGTTTTGTATGGCTTCATATTGAGATAACTTGTTTAGTAATTGACCGGGTACCTATTATAATTGAAATAATCAAGTAAGTAAACAGGAGATTAGTCTCAGCAGTACAATTATGTTCCTATCATTCACATTTTAGATTTCTGTGACAGGTAGGTTTCATAGTTTTATTCTAAGTTTCTGCTTCCACATTTTTGTAAACTTCAACTTCTTTTGCCTTAGTCAAGTCCTTTATTTAATGCTAAGATCCGTAGGTTTTCCAGCACAATGATATTGGCTCTTTTTGAATGGCTGCATGAAACTGTGTGGCTTGTGAGTAGTACAGATAATTTATTAAAAATCGACAGAACATGTATTATATGGTTTATGATCATAAATTGGTTAGTCTGAAATCAGGGGTATGAGAAATTTAGGAAATGCTATTTACATTCGAAGGACTATGCTAATATTTTCTGCTGTGGGACTGGATTTGTCTTGCTTTATTAGTTCCATCTAAAATTAGGCAGGCCTCCATGACTGTCAGTCGAGAGAGATAGCCATTCCAACTGACAATTCATTCTTGCTATCTTGGACATGTAGGATGGGGTGAATCACCTTCTTTAAGTGCCTAGAGGAATACCAGATGATGATATGGATTTGTCACCTGATTTTAACAGTTAAAGCAAGATAAAGCGAAGTCTGATGCACAGTGTCCAATGTAGTTACGGCAGCACTCTTCCTTATAGGCACAAAGGGTAAAAGATTTTGTCAGCTGACGATAACATATGGTCTGAACTGTTTATCAGCTCTTTGACAGGGGTTGCAATAACCAGCATGATTCCTGAATTAAGCAGGTGGATGGCATAGCTCCTGTAGTGACTGGAGTCTGGCAGCTCACTGTGACAAAAGCAAGAGGAAAGCTGTTTTCTGTGGCTACTTTTGTAAAAGAAAGCAAGCAGAGCATACAGTTTTTGTCCTTCAGTGCAAGCAAACAGGAAATCTAGTACATAGTGCCTAAAAGGTACTGGCATCCACATACCTCTCTCTAGGTGTCAATCACATGTGCCTGAGGAATTAGCATCTGTTGAAAGGTTCCTTGTGTAGGTGCATTTTCAGCACATTACAAAATTGGAATTTATTGGTGGTTTTATACTCTGAATACAATGTAAAATTCTGGAATAACAGAATGAGGGGTAAATATATTTCCTTATGGAAAGAAAATGAACTCCCAAGAAAATAAATATCTTAAAAATTAAGACTGAGACTATTTGTATTTTTCCTTTCCGGTCTGTGGTGAATGATTTCCTAACCGTAGATTTCATATAATCTTAAAACATTTAAGAAAACAAAATCATAATATTTTGAGGATCTTTAAATTTTCTTTCTATTTTTTTATTTTATGATAGAAAAATATTTACATAGGCCAAAACGTTTTCCCAGAAGCAGTTAAAATGATGAGTATTCTTTCCTTTGTTTGGTTGGTTGGTTTTATTTTGAGTTTTTTTTTTGTGTTGTTTGTTTTTTTTTTTTAAGTAACATTCCCTTCTGATTTACTGATTGCCTTATTACTTGCATATTGGAGCAATCTTAGATTTTAGTCATAAACTACCATTCTTTTGCAGTAAGTTGCAGTGTTTTTTAATAAAACTGCGAGAGACACCGTGCACAAGTTTGGTTTCTGGCACAGTGAAATTTTGGTGGCTAGAAAATGTGCTTTCAAATATAATTGTAATAAAATGAGAAATACATGCTATGAGGGTGAATTTGAAAATTTTGATCAGTCTGTGTTTATTGCAAGTTTATGAAATCCCTTCTTACCTCTTTCCTTTTGTTAATTCCACACTGCTTGATCGAAACAGATTTAAAACATAGATTAAACCATGGAATAGGCAGAGTACCTTGTAAACCTTATTATGCACAATTTACATTAATTCTTTATTTCTTTGTTTACCACTTGCTTATATTTAATTTACAGACAGATAAGGAAATCTCTCAAGTATGTAAATACCTTTCGACTTTTCATAAAGGTTATTATTGCTTCTTGTGTAGTATGTTGTCAATACAGAGAAAATTAAATAAGTTTATAATTAGTTGTTGTTTTGTTGAAAAATCTATTTACTTGTCTCTATTGAAAAAATGGTATGATAAAATATTACAGTATCTTAAGAACAAATAAAGGAATCCGTGCTCCTAGAACTATAAAAATTAAGGGAAAATACCTGTATAGAAATAGATAAATTATAAAAAGAGGGAGAAATCTAAGGAAAAAAAAATATTAAAATATTAAACAGTGGGGAGGAAAAGGTGGAAAAATGAGGGAAGAAACAAAAAAATGTATTGACTGCATACTACCCTTGCATAGTGGTATGAAGTAAAACATTTAGTGGGACAAACTAGTGATTTTGTAAAAAAGTCCCCAAAAAAACCAAAATATCCAAATGATTATTTGTCTTCAGCATTCATTACTGTGCCCTTGTTGAAAGTATTATGTATTCTATGTGACTATGTTGTAATTTAACTGATCTAGTTTAAGACAAATTTTGTCCAAGGAAATGAACTTCATATAAGCTTGTAGCTATGTTAACATTTTTATAATTTAAGCTGTTTTCTGCCTGTTCAGAAAAACTCAGTTCTTTTTACCTATTGCTCTCCACTAGAAGGTTTTAGATGGTATCTCCTGTCAGTAGCAACTTCAAGGATTATCTTCATGAGATCTTTAAATATTGTTTAAGTTTTTGTCGTGGTTTTAAACCAGTAACTAAAAAATTACTTACTTCTTGCTGTGAGATATGGATTAGAACAAGAGCAAAACAGGCTTAAAACTTAAAAGGAATAAAGACAGTTTATTAATAAACTACAAGAATAAGAACACCAGAATAAACTTCCAGAAAAACCTTTTATCTCTCACTACTTGACCATTTCTTTGTACACATGACAACATAGAGACAAAAAAACTTCAGAACTTTGGTGGTTAAAAACAGTCCCAATTCTTGCTACAGTCTTTTTATCAGTCTTTGTAGAGAAACAGAAGTCTCTTTCTGCTAACTTATGGAGTTTCTCACAAGAAAACTATTTCTGTTATAGTTTTCTATTGCTCTGATGTCAGTTGCCTGGAAATCTGTCATCAGTTCACTCCTCCCATTTCACATCACTCTGAGGTGTGTATGGGCCATGAGTTTAGGGATGTTATTTTAAGGATAAGTCATTCAAAGGCAAAAGTCTTCTTCATCTGTCTCTGTGAGCTTTTCTAGAAAACAGTTTTCTCATTGCCCTCAAGGCTTCAAAATCTTCGCTCTACTCTGTTCCAGCACCTCACAGTATCACAAGTACTCCCTCTTTGCTCAAAATCCACACTTCAAACACTCCATTCCTCCCAAGACTCTGTCATGAATTAAAGGAGTCTTTTTAAACTACTATTGTCCACCTCCATAGCTTTAACAGAAAAATATTTCAGCTGTAAAGCATCTCCTTATTCTCTCTTCCCTATTTAAAACTTAACTCTTTTCCTCACTGTTTTTGGTAGTTTTATGATGTCTTCTTCATGTTGATTGTCTCTCTTGTTCTCTGTCTTTCTGGGAAAAAGGAGTAATCTGTATGTTTTATCCAGGTAGTAAAAGAATTAAAAGCTTTAGAAAAGCTGCAAGAGTTCATGGTGTCAGGTTTCAGTCTAGCAGCAGAAACTGAAAACTAAACTCGGCTGGCCCGCTCTGCTTTCCTTTCCTCCCCCCCCACTCCTTCGTCTCCTGCGACCTTGTCCGGCCGGGGGAGGGGGGGGCGAGGTGGGGGGGGGGGGAAAGAAGAGGCCACAACAGAGCTTTGTTGCCTTCTCAAAAGCCAGAACCAAAAGAGGACCAGAGTGCTTTGCCTTTACATCTTAAGAAGGTGTTCACAAGTTGATCCTACTTTCTAATGGTCAAAACTGATGCCAATTCTCAGAAATGACCGATAATTGGTCAGGAGAAAAAGACTCTCATCAGCCACCAGCAGTTTCAACTTCCTTAGCTCTCAAAGCTATCTTAAAGGTAAAGCCACCCCATGACAGTTTTGAATATTTTAAACCTAGGAATCAGCCCTACAAGTGTAGATGAAAGAATTAGATGAGGCTTTTATACACACATACACGTGCACACACACAAAATCTGGTTCTGTGAACTGAGTGGGTCCAGGTCACCAGAAAAATACTGAGGTCAAAAGAGTAAAGCCATTTTCTTACATTTTCTTTAGCACAAGTTGCTCCAGACTTCAGCACATTCATTTTAGTAGATCAACTCATCAAGCTTGTGCTCACTTTTTAAATTAGTGAAAGCACTTGTAATGAATCCCACACCTTGGAAAGAATTGTCTTGGGTTGCAATGCAAGATGTAACCAGAAGTATGTATTCCATTACCATCTATTAAAACTACCTGGGGCAGTGTTCTTCATCTCTTCCAGGACCCATCCCCCCTCCAGGGGGATCTCTTCTTCTGATGGGCCATTGAGTCTCACTGCATGACTGACGAAATTACATCCATCCACCCAGGGGGAGGAGCCAAGCATTCCTACCTGGATATAATCTGAGGCCTAGAACACCACAGTCAGCATTTCTCCACTGGATTCCCAGAGCAAGACTGGGCCCATCTACACCACCACTGGACCTTCAGAGGAAAACTGCACCCTTCTACGGGATCATTGCTTCAACAGAACCACATCTGTCACTGCAGGAGGACTGCAGCCACCATTTAATTGGACTGCTACCAACACTCTGACCAACTGGGTGTCAAGCTGTATTCTGACTCTGACTCTGTCAGTGGTTAATTTTTTTTGCTTTTTTTTAATTGCTGTTGTTGTACTACTGCATTTTTATTTTAATTTCCTTAGTAAAGAGCTGTTATCCTTCTTCCCATATCTATGTCTGAGAGCCCCTTGATTTCAAGATTATAATAACTTGGAGGGGGAGGTGGTTTACATTTTTTTTTTTTATTTCAGGAGAGGTTTCTGCCTTCCTTAGCAGACACCTGTCTTTTCAAACAAAGACAAGAACAAATACAAAAGGCTTTTTCTGTTCAAAGCTTTTTCCATTTGGAAATGGAATTTGATGCTGCTGAGCTCGACAGATAGATTACTTACTCTGGCCATATAGTTATATTAATAAGACAGCCACACGAGAAACTGCTAAATGTTTCTTAAATCAAAGAGAAACTAAAGTCTAAGCAGATGGTTAACCCTGATTTATGGCTGCTGTAGAAAGACAATGGTGGGAAAAATAAGTTTGAGATAGGAAAAATAAACTTGTGGAATTTTGGATCCCTAACTCAATAGGAATTACCATGGTAATCGTACCACAAATATCAAAAGAGGGATACCATGAAAGAAGAATGAAGCCAGTAGGGTAAGAATGACCAGAAATAGGTATGTTTTTTGGTGTTTTTTTTAATTAGTTTTTGCAAAGGTTCATAGCTGGTGAAGAGACTAGGAGGGGAAAACAGGAGAAAAGGATGCATAAAGAGAAACACATCATGTTATTGGTGTGGGTCAGGAGCTCTTTCAAAGTAGTTGTGTGTTTAACCATGGTGACTTGGATATTTTTTCTGCATTTTTCTGATTTGTACCTGTCATCAGGAAGGGCCTGGCATGACTGCCTTGGCATTGGTGAATGAATACTTGGAACTTGTTCTAGACTGGACAGGAGAACCTGGAGTGTGTAACCTAACACCTCTTCATCAGCCCCTTAACAAGAGACACAATCAGGATGATCAACTATTGATTTGCCTGATAACTAGAAGAACCAAAATTCAAATAAATGCTGATTGGGTTTTATTGATTTGTTCAACTGTTTTTTTATTTTTATTTTCCTCAAGTTTAATATTTTTAGTGCAGTGATTGATTCAGGACTGATGATAATTCCAGTCAGCCACTAGAAGATTTTGGCACCTTTCAAAAAGGATGAATGCTGAAATAAACTGCAGTATTTTTACAGGATTAATAGTAAAATATTTAAGCTTGTTTCATTTTCTTCCTCTTTTTCCCCCCCCGAACCTATTAATCTGACCTATTGAATATATAATACATCATTATGAATCTATAATATTCCTTCCAAAAATTTTAGTCTAGATTAACTGTTACAACACCACCCTCCTAAATCTCCCATTAAAGTATTATACAGAGCTGCATTGTTTTGTGGTACAACAGTGTGAAAACAAATTCTTCAAAGAATTCTTTATTTGTTTTCACCTGGGAAACCTATGATAGCTTCTTCAGCTACAATAAATGAATACTAATTTCATTGTCAGCAGGAATTCAGCCTTTCATTATTTAGATAAATTCACCTCTGTATTATAACTGTAACTCAGTGATGTCATGAACCGAAAATGATGAAAAGCCGGATCCTTTTCAGACATATGAAAGCAGTATCATATGAGAAGCACAAAGCACTTCTACCTGTGGAGTCTACTAATGGCTTCTAGATGAAATGGGAGCAAATTTGCTATGAAGAATCCAGGCTAAAAGTCGAGAAATTGATAAACTTGCAAATCAGGACGGTGCTGGTGTGTAAGTTAACGGGAATAATGAACAGCCTGTTCTAATTATCACCTCCATTCTAATCCTCTCTGCTTTCCTCATTTTAATCACTTCCTGTGTAAAAATACATCTTTTGATCATCTAAGCAAAATTCTTGTTCTCTGATTTTACTTCTACCCTCTCTCTTACATAGATCTTGACCATTAGCTGGGCTAATTCCATATGGGTTCTAGTCATGTATTTAAGCTTTTTTGCTTCCTTCTCAACACACTCACAGCTTCCTTTTATCGTAATCTCTGCCCCGACTCTTCAATTTTTCTATGTGCCAGCCATTTTTTCTTCCACTTCCCTGGAGAAAAGAAAGTTTCACATAAAAAACAGTCAATTCTGATCAGTGTAAGGGGATGCCTGGGTATTATTTGATTGTTCAGCTTGCTTTAATTCACTAATCTGCACTCATTTTTTTAGCATATCTTGATTTCAGCTTACGCCCTTTCATCCAAAAATAAAATACCTTGAAACACAGCTGCTGTGCAATGAGGAGCTCTCAAACAAAAAGACTGTTGGCCATACCTCCCTCTTTAAGTCAGGATCCTCATGAAATACCTTCCTTGCACACTCCAGGTATTGAACAGCAGAAATTTGCAGCTGAGGGTGTAGAAATGGTTCACTGAGATTACTTGGCTGAACTTTAGTTCTAAAGCTTGAAAACATGCTTTGAAAGAGTGGGAGTAGCTGAGTGTATTTCTGCTTGGTTTAGTTTGGTTGGATTTGTTTTTTAAGTAAAGGTAGAGAATTACTTTAACCATAAAAACTAGAATTATTAAGCAAGACTTACTGAACCACACCAAAATATTATGATCTCTGCCTTCAACAGAGAGCAACCAGGATAAAGAATGAAAAAGAACACAGAGAATCTGGGTGTAATCTCTCTTATTTGACAATAAAACCTCTAAGAGAGACAACTTACTGCTTTAGAGAGTCTACTTAATGTCAAGCCTTTAAAAAGATTCTGTTGTTATAAACCCCAACAGTGAGTACGTGATCATCAGATTTAAATAGCTGTTTTACTGCCTACTTGAACAGAAGGGGCAAAAATACAAGAAAAATACATCTTTATGGTGAGAAAAAGGCATGGCAAAAACCCCAGGATGCCAATAGCAACTTCCATATCCCAGGAATGGCTGCATCCTCCACTAGCTATATCAATAAGAGTATATGCTGATGAACACCTACCTATTTGTGCACAACATGAATGACAGAATAGAGAACTTTTTCCTGAGTACAGGGTGGAAAAAACCTCAAAGTGTCTGCTGCCACTTTTCCTAATGATTACTGCTGTCATTTTATATAGCAGGTTTATCTGGAGGCTACTGTCAAGTGTCAGAATCCTGTTGTGCAAACACTGCAGAAAAATACAATCAAAAATATTTCTTTCTCCAACTTCTTAATAAAAATGTGCATGTTTCACCCTACCCCCCTTTGTCTAAGCACATAATGTCAGAAACAAGCATTTCAAAGTCTGAAGGACCTTACTGTGGCCAAGACAAAAGGCATGGTCTCTTCTTCCTCGGAACAGCAATTTGCCTTTCAGAGCTCAGGTACCACCTTTCCTCAGTATTCAAACCAACATTACAGAGAGGAAGCTTACATAAGCACACTTCTCAGGCAGTTTGTGTTCTTTGACTTCACTTAGGTTAGGAGCTATTCATAAAGACCATTATTACTCCAGTAGTGAATGAATGTAATTTTAAGGTGTTTAAAAGCATTGTGTTAGGCATGGTTTGAATAATTCTGAGGGGAAAAAAAAGTGTTCTGGATGAATCATAGTTTTTAAGGCCTCCAGATAAACCTATATAAAAACAAAGTGAACATATAACTTCAATGTAATTTTCTTAAGTATTTTAGGATCTACTTAATAACTGAAGTATAAAAATAATTTCATTCTGTTGCTGTGAAAAACGTCCTCTTTTTTTTGTTTGTTTACCTCACATAGATCACAGATCTATGTGAAGGAGACCTATACTTCTAATCAATTCATCTCAGCTCTGTTTCCTAGAATGACAGATTAGTTGTTTCTGTTTGTTTTCACTTGACTCTATTCAGAGCCACCACCTTTTGGCAAAGTTGTTGATATCATATGCTTGATGAGGTTGCTGGAAAAGAACTGTTTTGTGAAGGCTGCTGTAGCTGTTGCTAGGAATGCCAAAAAGGGAGAAAATTTTCCATGCTGCTAAAGAATAAAAGCTGCTAGAGCGTACAGTTCTGCCTGGATGAATTACATTGATTTAAAAATATTTGAGCTCTTTTCCCTCCCCATATTATTGACTGTAATTTCAGTTTGGTTTTCCACTACAGGATATTCTTACACTAATTTCATACCATCAAACAAGTATTTTCTCTTAATATTAATTACACAAATAGTGACACAGAAGGTAATGGGAAATATCTACATAAAAACTACCATCAACTGAAAAATTGAAAACAGGTTGTTTTAAAGATCTGCTTCAAAATTTTGTTAATTATAAAGTCTGTTTATGAATGATGAGAAAGAGAACAAGAACTATTATTTCTAAATTCTACAGAAAATTTAATTGTGTGAAAGTAAAATAAACTAGTGTCTCACACACACTCTGGAAAGGAGATTTGACAAAATAAAATGCGACTGAAAATACTCAGAAAATTTGGGACTGGAGAAACTACAACAAAATGGATGGGGATTACATGAGTTGCAGTGAAAAGGACTCAAACTTTCCAAAATTACTCCAATTTAAATGCTGAAATCAGGGAAGAAATGTAAATAAAGAGAGAGGACAAGAACTTGAAAAAATTAAATGCTAAAAAAAAAAGAAAATTCCGACCCCGACTGAAAACAATAAAAGTGAATGTGAAGTGCAGGGAAATGGATAGAAGTTTGCCCAATTAATCCTCATTGAAATTGCAAGATTTCATCCCCTTTCCTGAAAGGAAATTCTTTCTTTTTCAGGAAAGGAAATGAAATCTTGAAATCAGAGAGTTTGTGAGTTGCAACGAAAAGGACCCAAACTTTCCAAAATTACTCCAATTTAAATAATGAAATCAGGGAAGAAATGTAAGTAAAGAAACAGGAGACATTTGTGTTATCTTACTTAACAGGTGTCAGTTAAGTCACAGCTTGATACCTCCCTGCAGATTTACAGTGCTACAAGTCTTTCAGCCTTAATAAAACTATGGCTTAGCATAGACAAAATTTATGATTTCATTAGGACAACTCAATTATGGAAAATCAGAACCATGTGAGTGGTCTTTTTATTTCAGCTACCCTCAGTATATAATTTTTTTCTTCCTTTGACATCACTTGGTTTTACACATATATTTTGTTTATTTTGTTTTGTGATATAAAAAGTAAATTCATTTACTTTTTAATAACTCTGGAAAGTGCCTGTCTAGACTTCTTTAATGTAGTTGCTGGCAGCACAACTGTACCACTGTAGCTGTAAATGCCAGAGTTCTTACACAAGTAAAAGTAGAGAGAGATGCAAGCCTATGTCTAAGTCTAAAACCCACATCTTGTTATTTGATCAGGTGTAAGCCACATCTTGAAATGTTTAGGTAAGGAAAATATATTATTACTTCAATGACAGGTTATACCCCACTAGATAATTAATATGAGAAAAGCAATTAGAGTTTTGACCTAAATGTTTAATGTTTCAGATTTTCTCAAAACTGCACTTGCTTATAAATTAGAAGTTATAATTTCGAGCAAGTTTAATTTCCACAAGCTTTATAAATACCAGAAAAAGTGGGGAGCTGAGATCGTATACCTGCCCACTGTTCATCCAAGACAGATTTCAGGATACAATGAAGTAGATGGAGATTTTTCTCACACTCAGATCTCTTTTTGTGTCTGTCAGTGTGCCACAAAGTAATGCTTTAATCTGTCACACCATCACCTTCACCAAGACTATGATTCAGTGCTGAGCTGTCCACCCACTGTTTTCCTGCAGTGCTATCCTTAGGTATGCAGAGAAACAGCAATTAAACAGACTGGGTTGGCTCAGGATCCCTGTGAAGAAAGGCTGAGGAGAAGGGAAGAAGTACCCCAGGAATCAAAGCAGATCATTGATAACTGTGAATAGCTGGATTTAATCAGAATTTATAAAAAGTTCTTGGCAGGAGAGTATCATACAGACTTAGGGAAAAAAAAATATGTATCTCTCTTCCAACCAAGGAAGATCCACTTGAAACAAAACACTGGAAGAAGTTTTAAGATCTTGAACTACTCAGATAACAACAACAAAGAGGGAGCAAGAGTGAAAGCATGTTTGATTTGTAAAATTTGTTTATTTTCTTGGTCATCATGGATCAAGCCATGAAGTGATGGAATGCTCTGGAATGGTGGACCATGAAGACTTTCGATAAAGCATTGATGTTGCTAATAGCTGTAGTGAAAAGCAGGATTCTTTTATTCAACATTACAGCATTTTCTGACTTCAGAGATTTCTGTTGATGAATTTGGTCTTTTAGAAAAGACTGAAGACTGGCACATTGTTTTCCATGGGATGAGTTTATGTCTGAGATGTTTGAAAATATGATATAATGATATATGATGAAAGTAAGTTATAGATTTTGTTTTCTGAAAAATATGAATAGTAAAAGGCAGACAGAACACCAAATATCAGTATTGGCACAAAGTTTTTTTAGCAAAAATTATACTCAGAAGTTTTCTCACAATGACATCTGTCATGTAGAAAGTGGAGATTTCCATGGACCTTGCTATTGGGTTTGTCAGTCAGTGTTCTTGACCAGTCTCACTCCATTCTTTTACAGGAACCCTTCACTGAACAGTCCTTCTGTACAGGAGAGTGGCTTGACTGACTTATTCAGGGAAAATCATCAACAGCATAAGAGAAACCCCTCAGTGGGCCTTCCACTTTATTTGAGAATGTTGCCCACTTCTGGTGCTTGCCAGCACCTCCACACTAACTGCCTGTGGAAATACACTCTTCATAAATATAAAATTGAAATATAAAATAGCTCTAATCCCCAGTAAAAGTATTTAGTGTGAATACATTTTGGTTCTTACCCAACAGGTGTGCATTAATATTGCAATTAAGTTACAGAGAATCAAGTTCATCCAAGGAGAGCAATTTCACCAAAGTTGTTGGCTCAGCAGCAAGACATCTTCTCCCATCTCCCCTGGCTGACAGGTGCTATGCAGTTTCTCAGCTGTGAAGTCCCACCAGGTTCCCCTCCCTGCAAGGATTTCAGCAGAGCCTGGCTGGGATCCACCCTCTGTTCCATCCACTTTATCCTAGCAGGTGCTTAGGGCTGCAGACTGCCTGTGTGGGGACTCCTCATGGAATAGGTTTTGAGGAAGCCAACTGCATTCCATCCAGGGAACAGAAGTTGTATTTCATCCTGAAATTTCTGTGCCATTCTAACTTCTGTTAAAATGAGAATAGAACTTCTCAATTTCCTCTGATTTTACCCCCAGCCATATTTCCACCACATCTAATAAACTTTAAAAACGAGTTTTTAAAACTTTTCTGATTTTAGGAAAATGGAAGTTAAACATCTTTTTTTCCATCCATCTGTAATTTCACGTACTTGCACATTAGTTCCATGCACTTTCAAACCTAAAAAATATATTCATGATTTTAATTTCAGAAATCACTTGGGTAGGTGTGAATGTCATCTGATAAAAGAATGAGAAATTATTAATATAAAGCCAAAAGTAATGACCTTAATCAATCTGCTGAATAAGCTGTCTTATCCTTCCAGAATTTAAAAGAAAAATTGAAAGAGGAAATTCAACTTAAACAGATAAAAGAGTAAATAACTCTTGGCATTTTTATGTATATGTATATTATTTATATATAGTCCTAATTAGATCATGGAAACAAAATTTTTATACATGTACATGCACACACGTAAAAATGTAGAAAAAACATTAGCAGACAAGATTTCTGTGGTAGTTTGATGTGAGACTTTTTTTATATCCTTACATCAGAAAGAAATTTAATCTTTGTACATAAACAGAAACACTGTGGAAGTTTAAGTAGGATTTCAAATATTCTAAAAATCTATTTTCATGCTTTTACCTGGTTTTTATTCTTGTATCTGCATCAAAATGTGAAATATCACTTCTAATACATGTTTAATTTCTTTGTCATTTCTTCAGGTATGACATTTGCATTTATGTTTGATTCATCCACTTAGAGAAGAGGGTATTTCTTAGAAGCCTGTCTTTTCCATGGGGTATTAATGATGTACCAAATCTTCCAGGCTAGTGCCCCTGTACTTAAATTAAATCTTCTATTGGAAATGTATGAATCACTCAAACATGCATAAAAACTCTTGGATTAATTGGTAAGCAAAAGCGAGTTCATACACAGTTAAAAAGTTTACCCCTAATTCTGAGTAGCCACAAGCCTCCATTGCAATCTCTGAATGCACCAGGTGCAGAAATGAGGCTTTACTGTGCTGTGCATCTTTAATTCTGGTCACACACTTTATATATCTCAGCAGCAATGAGTGACTGCTTATTGGTGTTTTAAATTTAGATTTAATAAGCAATGGTCCCTGTCAGTTTTGTCACTCCTCGCTGAAAGATCAAGAGCTATCACAAGAAGCATTACTAAGGGAAGATTAAAAGAGACTCAAGCAATGCAGAGAATTTAAAAGACTAAAATCTAAACAAAATCAGATAATCAGATGAAAAGATAACCAGTAGAGAGAAATCAGAACTATGACAACAAAGATACAGGTAGTGGAATAGTCAGGGACTAAATTAAAGTGGAGGTGATTGAGTCTTAGAAGAGAAAAGTACAGGGTTGGGGGGAGCAGAAGAACAAAGAAAATATCAGCAGAGATGAGGAAAGAGGGATCAAAGGAAATAAAATAAATATACAAGACATAAAAGAGAGAAGCTACAGATCAAGACTAATATTTCAGTATACAGTCAAGTCATCAGACAAACACCTTCTCAAATACTGAAATGATACTGGAAATAAAAAAAATCTATCATCCTAGAAGCTTTAGTAGAAATCAGTATAAACAGAATAGAAATTATTTAAAGTGTTTCCACAGTCAGGTCTCCACAATTTCATATTATAAATATATATTATCATTTTAAGGCATGGTAAGCTAAGGAACTGATAGACAGTGTCACGTGGTATACTGTCAGTAAGACCTACTGCAGAAACACAAGGTTTAGCAAAGATACAGGGAAGGGCATCTTTTTATCACAAAAGTATTGTATATTTGGGCATAGCACATGTGGGGTGTTTGCAGAGTGTAGGTGTTCTCCAAACAGCAGCCACTTTAAAGGCAAAATGATAACAATGTCCGAGTATACAAGGAAGCAAATTCTTGTTAACGTGTAACAACAGGGAAATACTCCATTCTCTTCCTGCTGAATTAAAAACAAATTGAGAACATCCAAAGGGAAAATAACTACCTAACTAGGTTCCATTAGATTTCCCATAGGAGGGGAAAGAATATTTTGCAAAAGACAAATGAGAATAATTCCTCATATAAAACAAATACATGAAAGAAAATTAAAACAGGTTTTCCATACACACTAATGATAGGATGTTTATGGGGTTTTGAGATTAGCTCTTTTTAAAATTTTTTTTTAAGCTTGTCAGCCTTATATATAGAAGTGGCTAAAAATGAAATGCCTTGTATCAAACATGTAGATCGATTTTGCAAGTAATATTTATAATATGTGACTAAAAAAAAAATACCAGGAAAAACTTGTCAGATGTTTCATTCCCTATGCCTTTTTCTTCACTGACTCTCTTGTGAGAATTGTAAGATAATGTTTCTCATGCAGTTTAGTAGAGAAACACCCTGCTGCTCTTCAGAAAATTATTCTAGATTATTAATTACTCCTAAGATTGCCCAGAATTATTAGAATATACGTTGTCAGGAAGATCACACAGCTTGTTTTTCAGTTGTCACTCTGAGCTTCTTACTCTTAGCATCAGAGAAAAATTGAGAGTTAAAGAATGTATTTTTGACAATTCGGTCATAGGCAATAAAATAAATTTAATTATAGACTCTGTTTCTGTACAGAAAGAGAAGAAAAACAAAAAAAGTTGTTGTTTTTCCCTAGCTATGATTTAAATAAGATACTTGAGAGTATCAATTAATCCTGAAGCTGGAAATGGGCTTTAGAATGTCTTTCAGACTACTGTTTGTCAAGTTTGTGAGTAAGGATATCCACAGAGGAGGGTGTGGCAAACACTCCAGCTATGCATGCAGTTCTGGTGAGCTCCTTCATACCTTGAATTCAACCAGAGATTGCATTTGATAATTCCTATTCACTGGTTGGCATTTCTTCCTCCCATACCTACTGATTTTGCTGGTTATCAAACCTGTATATGCCGTACTATCTGTGGGATGACATTTTGCTAGAGGCTCTAGGGAATGCATTGGGGACCTGAAGAACATTTAAAAGGATCCTAATTCTCCACTTCATAAATTTACTATAACCTTGAAGATAAAACATATTCATTTTGAAAAAAACCTTAGCCTAAACCAAATTATGATGAATGCAAATGAGCATTTTTATTTTCATCAATTAGAGCAGACAATAAAGAGAGTGGTAGAAAAACACAGGTGAGAAAAGAACAAAAAAATCCCAGAAAACAAATAAACAAAACCTGCAACAAAACCACAACTGCTTAATGCAAGATGGGATTTGGCAAGTAGTCTTCTGATTTTTTTTCTTCTTTGTTGTTTGCTTGTTTTACATCAGGAGGTGCTGGTCCCTTTTGACATCATCAAGAAAGACAGTCTCTAAGATGCCTTGAAAATGCCATTAATTACAGCTAACATTATAAAGAGAAAATGTTGCAGATAATCTTATGTCCCCTTGGATTTGGGAACCCTGGGAGACACAGCCTTGAATGAGCCTCTTATTCATGTGCAGCATGTTGTGTAGACCCTGTCCATAGAAGTCTCCAATTTCAGTCATTTGAATGGCTGTATGGTTTTCTTACAAGGACACAACTTCATCCAGCATTTCTACAGTCAAAAAGCAATAATGTAAAATAATGAATTTATTGCTGCACTTTTAGTTCAAAGCGAGGCCATGCAGATGGCATAATCACTGGTACCAAGTGGGAGATCCCTTGCAGGCTCCTCTGCTACAGTGGGGTCACTGAGCTTGTCCTGCAGCCAGAGGAGCTCTGCAGCACAATGCAGCCTGAAGGCCACTCTGGACAGCACAGACCTGGGCATAATCCAGTCAGCTGACACGTAGATCAGCAGCTCCATGAGGCACAATCCTTTTCCAGTCAGGATCACTGCACTTGCCTTATAACCCTTTCTGAATACCCTTGCAGGATCTCTACTTTCCTTCCAAACCTACATAACAAGCTGCTCCTAAAGGAAGGGATCTTCTGTTGATGAAACCTGCTAACTTTTTTAATGATTCAGGGTTTTTTTTTTTTTAGTCCTAGGGGACAGAACAGATCAAATTCTTTCTCTGAAATGTACAGTTTCAATTTTCTTCATTTTTTTTTAGAAAAGCAATGCCTATTTCCTTATTTGATTTTGATAGGTCATACTTCTATGCTGCTAGTCAGTTCTGTGTTTCATTTTGGTTTGCCTTTTTTTTTTTTTTTTTCTGGACACTTTTGACACTGTTCACAACTTTTTTGAAGTTCAGGTTCTAAAAGTTCAACATTTCTGGAACTGAGCAGAATTAAATTTAGAAATGTATTTTGAGGATTCTTTCCCTAGATACATTTCCTGCTTATCTTCTGCCTTCTCAGTTACTACTGTGCATGCATATATATCCAAATTATTACAGAATCATAGACTGGTTTAGATTGGAAAGGACTTTAAAAATCATTGAGTTCCAATCCCCCTTGTCATGGGCAGGGACATTTCCATTAATTCTCCATTTAAAGTACAGATTTTGTTGCATGTCTGTGTTGTATTTCATTCTAATTTTCATTCATTTCTCCAATTTCAGTTCTTCAGTTTTTCCATAGAAGGGTATTAAATGTATGAATGTCAAACACATGTTCCTGGTGTATTTCTACTTCTGCTTCTTTTTCCCTTCTCATTGAAATATAAACATTGAATTTATTCTCTTCAAATGACCCTAAATCCTGACGTACCTGCCATGTGAGCCCTCAAACAAAGGTAATAGTAGTCCTAATACTTTGCTGACCACTGCTTAAGTAATTTTGCACAATACTTATTGGATCATGGTAATTTCATATTGTGTGAATGCATATGTTTCCTTCTCTCTTCTTTGCTACAGGCTTTCTTTCTTCTATATAATAGAAAATTTTCAAAAAAAAAATCACACTTGATATCACCTGTCAGATTTTGTTATCCTGTACTTCCGATGCCTTCACACAAATTTATCATCAAATACCTGCAAATATTTTATTCCTTTTTAATGGGAAGGCAATCCTAATTCAGTAATAAAAATTTAATGTTGAGAAAGACATACTTGGCTAGTGTCAATAGATGTAAAGCCATCCCCTGCTTTGGAGGATGCATGCGTGTCTACCTGAACTTTTAAAGTACCAACAAGAGCTTTAACTCTTGTTCCTTTTCACTGGTCATTTGATCTTAGTGTGACTCCTGGCACCATCACAGATATTGATACTGGATATGTTCTAGCATCAGTGCTTGGAAGAAATTTGTTAATCCATTGTGAAGAAAACAGTACTTTTCTTATAATAGTAGATTTCAATATCGAATAATGGCTATACATGCTAGAACTTGTATTTTTATATGATCTTCAGATAGCTATAGTTGATGAAAATCTATAAAATAAAAAAAAGAATAGCACTGTGTTTTATAAAGAACCATTACTTAAAATCAGATATGGAGTCATACTCTGAGATGACAGTAAATTAGGAGGGCTTACCTTTATGAAAATGAGATCATTTTCTTATCAGATTGTAAAAGATTATTCTCATTTGTTAATAATTTTATAGTTTATAAAACTCCAGGTTTGATTAGTATTGTACTTCTAATAAGAGTTGACACTTAAATAATGCAATTAATTTCAAAATAATTATACAGAAGAGGTAAAATAACACTATAAATTTATGAAGAACATAATTATATTTTACTTTTTTATGGTTCTTACATATTTCTAGCTTATTTCTAGAAAACTTAAAATTAAGTGGTGTCAGTTTTTGTCTTCTAGTTTCATAGTATAAACTTCAGCTGTTTGAGATATTTGGAGAAATTAGGAACTGTACTAGAGCTAGTTGAATTCTCTGATCTGAATTGCCCAGTGATAGAGTGCTGTGCACTTTCAGTATTCAAAGTTTAAATTTCACTGAAATACAGGAAGGAAGCCCATTATAGTTAGGTTCAGCTTTTTTTAAATTCCCTATGATTTAGATGGGTGATTTGTTTTAAATGTCTTTTAAAGAATCATATTTTTCCTAATCCTATGAAAAATTAGAAAGGGATTAAAAATTATGGTGAAAACAGTCTCAGTGTTATGGTAATACCTTGAAATTGCAGATGAAGTCAGTAGTATTCAAACCCTTCAGAGGTTATCTAATTCAAAGTCTTAAGTTAATACCTATAATGAATAATAAAAAGATGTCAGGTGTGGAACATTTGTAAGTATGTTATTACTTGGATTGTCTGTCTGAAATTTGACATTTACACCTGATCAAAGATTATTCATTATAAAACTCTCTTTTAAGTACTTATTTATTCAGAATAGCATATTGGTTTTCTAAAGGCACCATAATGAAGAGTCTTCTTAAGAGCTTGTGGAGGGGGATTTTTCCTAAAATTTCTAGAAGAGAGTGTTGTGGAACTGAGGGATAATATATAAGTGTTTTAGAGGATGAAGCAGACAAGTGAAAACAAATTTTTTATGGAAATTCATCTCACCATGTTGTAGGACGAGAATGACAACTGCAGATAATCTTGTAAACTCCACCAGTAGATGAACAGAAATGAAAGATTTCTGAATATATTTAAACTAAGAATAAGAAGCTGAAACTTTTTTGCAGAGATTAGGTGGTTTTCCTGGGAAAGCAGATTGGAAAATATTACAGAAAAAATAATGGGAATATTGTCACCATTTGTGTTTATATTTTTGGTGCATGATTGCATGGATATGGATGGAATAAAGTTAGAGTCAAAAAACACCAGCACTTTGCACATCTGATAAGGAACATACATTTTAATTACGTAGAGCTCAATTACTGTAAATGAGCACCATCATAACTTGGACGTGTGGAGTAAGGGACTGAGAAGAATAACATTCAAAACTTCATTAATGACATGATAAATGTGTCTGGATCGAGAAGATCAATTTTCAGGTTGAGCTTGGTGTGACACCAGACTGGCGAGGCTTGCGAGATAGCTCCATGACTCCATCCAGGAGCAGCATTTGACTGATATTTCCTAAAACAGCAGATGTTTGCTGTTCTCATTTCAGATTAATGACATTGAGAACAACAGAAAAAAAAAAGTGTTATCTCAGGTTATCAAAACTTAAGTAGATATTAAGGTTCCCACAAAGATGTTAGAAGAAAACAGGAGTAGAGATTAGCAAAACAAATTACAGCATAACAAAGAGCAGCATTACATACGGAAAGAAAACAGGATGGTACAATGTCTGTAAGCAAGTTTTTGTGATAAAAGGTCGAATGGGAGGAGAATGATCCCCAAAACAGATGCTAAAGGATTGTCCTAGGTGATGGCTAAATCAGAAAGGCAAATTATCATATTGTCAGTATAGTGGGAACATTTGAGTTCTGACAAGACTGAATTAGCAACTAGCAGATATGGGTTTGATATGGACAGAAGGATAGAAATTTCTGCTCTCTCTGCTACAGCAGAGAATATGACAGACTAGCACACAACGAATGAGTGACTGAAAAATATTATGGAAGAGATATTTAAGCAATAGCTATAAATAGTAGCATAAAATAAGTAGATTTTGCTCTTAGATCTTTCAGTTTGCATTTATTCAAGAACAAACTTAATTTGTCTTCAACTATGTGTGCCTTGAAAAGAATTTATGTTAGCTCTTCCTAATAGGATTTTTAATATACTTTTTTGCAAGTGACAAAACTAAGTTTTTGCTTGGCTACTAGAGTGCTAAATAACCCTAGAACAGTATTTCTATAGAAAGTGCTTTACAAACCATTTAGTAAGAAATGGGCAATTTCTTTTTCATACCAGTTTTTTTTTTTTTTAAGTTGTAGTTAGTAGAAGTACTAGGTGTACTGTAATTAATTCTAAAGGTGGGGAACTGGAAACCAAACTCTTCTTTGTGGTGCATTTGTTTACAATGGCCTGGTTCTAAAATGTCTAATTCATCTCACAAAATCTGCCTTATAATAAGATGTCCCTGTTTAAGACATAAAAGTAGCTGTAAGTTATTTTTTTAATATTAATACCTAACTTTTGAAACATTATCCATTTTCTGACAAATAGATTTTTTGCTGATTTTTGTCCATTCATCTGTTGAATGAAGTGTTGAATTTTGAAGACTGAGATAAATTCTGAGCTGAAAATAATAAAAGTCTTAAAAACATAGGTTTTTACACTTGCACAGTCTATGACCATCATTTAAAGGAAGCGAGGTAGAGAAAGTCTGAAAATTTTGGTGCTGGCAGTCTTTCAAACTTTTACTGACAGTGCAATTTACTATTAATAGAAGTCTACCCTTACTGGTAGAAAAACTGCTACAGGTTAGGTAAACTCTAGGACCATAAAATTCTCAAGTGTTAAAATTTGAACCTGTTTTGGGCTCAGAAAACATGAAAATGAATAAATAACATGGCTTAAAATCCTATTCTCATCTTGGGGTGGAAAAAGGATTTTCAGTCAATACCAAAAACTCTCCAAAATATCATCTTTCTTTGGATTACAGAGAAAGTTATCATTCCAGTCATGGAAAATGCATGATAGTGGAAACAATTATTGTTGCCACAGTTATTGTTCACATGGATACTCTTAAATTTGGGCTATACTAAATTAACCTTAATTTCTTTAAGGTTAAACTTTATGAATGCTGGAATGATTAAAAGAAAAAAACCACATAAAATTAATGATATTTAGTATATGCTAGGATTGTTTCTTATGAGTTCCTGACTACCTTTGTCAACATCACTATCTTTGCCTTTTCAAACAATCTGAACAGCTGCAATTATGCATTAAATAGTATGCCGTTGGTTGCCACAAAAGGCATGATCCTGCCAGTGGATTAGATATACTTTACCATAAAACCTTTAATTTTTAATGACTGAATCTTTTGTAACCATTATTAAAAGTCTGTCATGATCCATTTCTTTCAAAGTCTGAATTGTACAGACTTTTGTTTTCTAGGAAGTTACATAAGGTTGTCATAGGCTCATTTTCTGTGAAAAGTACCACATGCAAACCTTGAGATGCACCTTTGTGTAAACTTTTACAATGACTTGTGGGTTAAAGCGCCTCTTTTTTCCGGAAATTGCCAGAAATGCACAGTTTGTGAGCTGTGTGCACTGCCTTTGTGACATTTTTCTATTTTTAGCTCTTCTATGACAGAAAAGTCATCAGGCCAGAAGAAAGCCTCTCAGACATTAGTTAAATTCAGTCCAAAGTGGGATTTGTATATGTCCCAAAAGGCATTTTGTTACCTTCTTGGCGTCTGAGCTGATGTAGTGCTAAATCCAGAAGCTGCATCAAGCTTACTTAAAACATAAGCACTTGCATTTTTAAGAACTCAATCCATGAATAAAGTACGTGTTGTGTGATGCTACTTTACATCAGAGTTACAGAGAGACACCTGTCTCCTCCAGTATAACAGAAAATCAATGTATATGTTAACATTAGTTTCCCAGAGCTCAGTGAGTACCTAAATGTTGTAAACTCTGAAAATGTGCAATCTTGCGAGGAAAGAAATGAAAGAAAGGAGTTTGCTTCTGGACAATGAATAAGAAATGCAGAAAGATTAGTTCTTAATGGGTGTTTACCTGGAGTTGTTTCTAGAATAAGGAGCATAAAAGAGGAATGATTAAGTCCAGTAAGTATCATCTATATCCAATTGGTCATTAATGTGAGTATGTAGCATCTGAAAAGCAGTTTAAAAAAATAAAATAAAAGGGAAAAATTATACATCCTCATCTGAGAAGCCTACAATCTAGAAAAAATAACCTGTTACATAAAGCAGCAAATATTTTTGTGATGTTCTTTTGTTTTCTTTCTTTTTTTCTTTTTTAATTCTTAGCAACTTCATTATGTCTCATTGCTTTTGATGCTATAAACTAGCAAAAAATGTGTATACTTGTTTTTTTTGTCACAAAATAATGAAAAAAGAAAATAACAAATGGTCTCCTGTGACTCAAGCTTTACTTTTGAAAATGATCTTTTAGTTGAATTTCTAATGGTATGCAAGTTTTCATAGGATGTTCAAAACAGATATTAGCACCAAATAGAGAAAAAATAATTCTGTTTTCTACGTGCTTTTTGCTGGCCCAGTGATTGGAAATAAATGAGTAATTTGCATAGAAAAAGGATGCAGAAACCACTCACCCATACAAAAATGTTATTGAAAATATATGAAACTATAACCATTCAATTTAAGTCTACATGGTGTGCTGCCCAGCCATTTCATAGCTCCATATTTTGCTAAAGATACTCTCTCTTTTCTTCACACTGAAGATGAAGCATATAAACATGTATTCTGCAGTTTCAAATACACAGACACTTAGAAACGTCTTCAGCTGAAATGAAATTGCTTTCATGTTGTATTTTACCTGAACATTTTAAATAAATGGAGAAAAAACAGATACAGAGTCTTGATGAATAAGATAATAATGTGCTTTCTATGGATTATACAAACTTCTTGTAGGAAGTAAAGGGATGCCATTAGAAATAAATTATTAGCATAGATTTCTGCTTTTTTTTTTTTTTTCAATTTATGCAGAACTAAGGAAAGATAACAGCAAATATCAGTTCATTTTCTCATTTTGTAAGAAAAATATTTTAGTAGAATAAGATCACCTCGGAATGAATTTAGGGCATGTGAATTTGGAGAAAGAGGAAGTAAGACAGTAATGAGAGAAGGAAAGGGTAATGTTTGAGGGAAGATTTTAGAATGTACATAACTCTATGTGTGTGGAATGTCAGTACCTGTAGGAAGACTGAAGCTGCCGAAGGCAGGAAACTATAATAGAATGAAACAAAGTTCATAAAGAGATTATATGTCAAAAGTAGAATGATAAATATCCAGGATCTGGAACAGGGAAAAGAGGAAAAATTCAGATTGTGAGCTAGAGAGGTTTGAAAATGTGCATTAAGATTGGATAATGAGCAATGACCCAGCAGGGGAGGAAAAGGAGAGAAACCAAACCAGCAGGAGGAATGTGGGTAAGTGAAGAGGGTCAAAGTCAGAGCTGGATATGAAGGCTGTCAAAAGGTATAAAAATAAAAAGAATTCACTAGAAGGAAAAAGGTCTGAGATGGAAAAATAAAAATAGTCTATATAAGTATGAAATACAATATTAGAAAGTGAGGCAGAAATTAAGTCGAATCATGGCTAAACTGCTTTAAATGAAGGAGTCAAACATGATAGGGCTGAATATACAGGAAAGTTGATCTGGCTAAAGCAACTTATTTCACAGAGACACAGATATAATCCAGGTTTACAGTGCAAATAATTTAACAAAGGTTTTTCCTTTCAGCAATTGTTTCTTGTTGAACACCTTAGTATACCTCTGTCTCTCTTCTTAGTGTACCCCCATTGTCTCATATGGTAGCACTGTGTCATGGATCTAAACAACCTGCCTTTGCTTTAAGTTACCATACAGGGACAAATAGAATGCAATGTAAAATAAAAAAAAATTATCCATTTTCACAAACATGACTACAGAGACTCTTTAAGACAATTTTCTTCTATTTACAAAAAACATAGCTTCTTTATACAGGTTTTACAGATTTATTCAAATTATTTTAAAAAATATTTTTAAAGACCTAAGAAGTTATAGCTTCCACTCTTTGATATAGAAAAGAATGGAATATAAATAATTTTATATTTGACACAGAAAGCATTTTGTTTTTCTTGTTTTCGGTGTCAATTTCTTGACTGGATAAGAAAGCCATCTTGAAATCTGACAGCTGATAATATTTTATTTTTTTTTCTAATCAGATGAGTTTAAATGTTTAATATATAGCAGTACAGTCCAGTAATCCTAAACCTGCAGATATTAGTAATATTGGGCTGTATGTACTGACAAAATATATTGAGCCAGTAGAAATGAAATTGATTTTTGAGGTTCACACAATTTTTTTTTTTTACATTGAAATAGTTGTTGGGATTTAAAAGAGGTGTTAAAGAAGGTCCTTCTCTGCAGAGCTGCTCTCTATCAGGTCAGCCCCCAGACTGTACTGGTATTTGGGGTTATTCCTTCCCAGTTGTAGTATCCTACACTTGTCCTTGTTGAACCTCATTAGCTTTTCTCCGCCCAACTCTCCTGCCTTAGGTCCCATGGAATGGCAGCACAGCCTTCAGGTGTTATCAGTCACTCCCCCCAGTTCTGCAGCACCAGCAAACTTGCTGTGGGTGCATTCTACCCCTTTGTCCAGAGGATTTATAAAAATGGGTAAGATTGGACCCTGTACGGATCCCTAGGGAAGGCCACTGGATATAAGGGTCTACACAAGCCAACAATGTGTCCTTGCTGCATTAGACAATTGACTGTCATTATGTCATGGGAGGTGATCCTTCCCTTCTGCTCAGTACTGCTGAGGCCACACCAGGAGCACTGTGTGCAGTTCTGACCCCCCAAGTACAGGAGGAATATCAACATTCTGGAGACAGCCCAGTGGAGCACCACTAAGATTGGAGCACCTCTCATACAGGGGAAGGCTGAGAGATCATTAAGGCATTTAGGAGAGGAGAAGGCTCAGGGGCATCTTATCAGATCAGAGCCAGGCTCCTTTCAGTGGTGCACAATGCTAGAAGAAGAGTCAGTGAGCACAAACTGAAGTACAGGAGGGCACCTCTGAAGATCCCTAAGCACTCTTTTCACTGAGAGTGTGTTTGCTTTCCGGGCACAAGTTGTTCAGAGACATTGTGTATAGGTATTCAAATGGTATCTACACATGATCCTGGGGAACCAGCTCTAAGTGGCCCTTCTTGATCAGGGGGGTTGGACTGGATGACTTCAAGAGAACCTTTCCAAACTCAACCATTCTGTGATTCTGTGATTCTGTGATGTGGTGACATGCTACAATATTTGAAGTGTGACTTAACTGTCAACAGCCACAGAATAAGTCAAATTATTTCTGTGACTACTACATATAACTGAGTTACAGCTGAGAGAAATTAATGAGATTTCACATGCAGTTTTAGAGGAATCTGTTTTCTCATACTGTTTCTAGGTATTATTGCTTTTTGTTAGTGACAATAAGCTATGATCTTTTCCATTTTTTTTCCCCTTATGCCCTTCTATCCCAACTGTCACTCTTCATGAGTCTTACTTTGTATGCAAAGCTGATTTCTATCTGGTCAGAAAATTTTTCACACCCACCACTAATAACAAAACACCATTTTGTGTTTCTTCCTAAGTGTGATAGTCTTCAAAACTTTAATCTTGTAACTTGTACTATCAATAAATTATGTTCAAGATGAGCAACACACTTATAAAATAATAATTTCTTCATCAATTCTTCCTTTGTAGTCTCTTCTGAGTAGATTTTTTTTCTGGGATTCATCCACACTACCTGAATGACAATGAATCCCTGCAGGTATGATAAAGACTATTTTAAGGTATAAAGTACCATTTGCTATTTACATAGCAAGAATTTAGCTGGCCTAATGTTTGTCTAAGTCATTATTGAAATTTACCCAGCTTGCAGGTAGAGAACTGAGGACTTGAAATATGCATAAACAATTTCTCTGTCAGTGCAGTTATGATTATGACCTCAGCAAAACAGGTTATTTAAGTCACAGAAGCAGTTCAAACCAAACCCAGCTTACTAGCTTAGGCTCAATATCACTCATAGCAGACATAGGTACACCTACCTGAACAACTTCAGATTTCTCTGTGCAGTGTTCTCAAGTCTGAATCTCAAGAGAGGTCTTCACTTAATGAGGAGAGATGCATGAATGGAAGCAGACACACTGAAACATTTTCCACAAGAGTTATTAACAAGACACTCATTCTATAATATCATCTGTATAAGATCTGTAAATTCAGATTCTTAAATCACATCAGAAAGAGGAGAAGAGGGGCAAAGGAGAATCAGTATTACATCTGGGCTACTGCTTATGTATAACAATGATAGTAGCAGGGACATTGCTTCCTGATTGCATTAAAGGGCATGCCTAATTTTGAGAACTTGAGAAAATATTTAATATTTGTTTGATATAATTTGATATAATGTTCCTAACAACAAAACTTTTTGTAAAAGATTTCACCTTTCACAATTCTGTCACAGTTTACCATGAGGTTGTCCTTTGAATGCAATGAGCTGTGTCAGAATTTGGATGAAGATATGCCAATAAAAGGTGGTAAAAGCATCTTAAAGAAGAGCCATGAAGGCAGAAGATACATATCTACCCAAGAAAAATGCAGTAGGGGAGGTGACTTGGATGCACAAGACTTTTTTTCCCTGACTTTATGTTACAAAACTTAATTTTCATATGTGGTCACTGTCAACTTTCAGTTTTTCCACATGGTTAACTCAAAAGAGAACTTGGCTTCTGGTTCATGATAATTTTGATGATTTTCAGCTACAAGAAAAATACCTGTAAGCCACTTGGAACACAGGAACTCCCAGACAGTATTTAGTAATCTGAAAACCAGAAAATGTCAATTCATGTTGAAAATCAAGTAAAAGATGTAATATGGTTTTTTTATTATTAATTCTCTATAAATACATAACAACTGTGAGAAGCATAAGTACATAGAAGGTATTGAAGTACAGTAAATTTTTGAAAAATCTCAAACTTAATTAGATTTCAGTCACATAAAACACATTAGAAACACTATTACAACAATCATCACTTTCATTTCATTGTTATTTTGTGTGGTGAAATTAAACTGAAAAAATTGGGTATATAGGTCAAATGAAACTAATTAGAAATTATAATTACTATTTTTAATTCATTTTAATAATAATAATATTTTACTCATGAATCTTTAATAATAAAGCCTAGTTTAATAAATTGTCTGTGGTTTGAATGTTCCAATACTTTTCTACTTTTTTTCTTTTAATTTCTTTTTCAAATCTCCAGAACAGCTATAAACTGTAACTTCAAAATACAGAAACCAAAAGGCACAATAGCAATTGTCACAATAGTGACATTATCCTTTCTTTTCTAGCCTCTTTTGGATTATATAACTCATAAACTTAGACAACTAAGTAATTTCCTGTTATTGATAAAGGTTTGTTTGGTTGATTGCTTGTTTTTTAATGTCCTCTATTTAATGTAGTAGATGACCTCTTATATACATTACATGCTACTTTATAATTTACTTCATTAATTTAGTGAGACATTCTTAGTTTATGACAATTGTGAAACACACAACAAAATTGCTGTTATTTGCATTTGTAAAATAAAATAGTTTTGCTTTTTTTCCTTATTAAAAGGTTTGTCTTTTTCCCCCCCCTCATCTCTCATAAGCACATAAAGCAAGGTATATTACACAAACTGAAAATATTTCTGAGTTCTACATTAATCCTGAATAAATTCTTATGTTAGATTCTGATGTCAAAAGAAAGACTATAAAACAATCACTCTATGTTCAAAATAACTTTAGGTTCAGATGGATACTACCAAATAAATCACATTACAAAAACACAATAGTACTAAACCATCTTCATTGCTTTCAATGAAAAACAAGCACACACAAATATGCCACTATCTAAGAAACTTAAATGAAAATAATCTGCTAATCTGTGACATAACTAATTTTAGAAAGCTTTTACCCTTTAAAGTAAAATCAGAAACTGTAATACTCATAAGCACTTCAACACTAGGATAACCCATTCAGGGGGAGAAAATAAAATGTAGGTTTACAAAATTTTCAAGTATGTTCACTATTTTAAGTCAATAACATCATTGGGAAAGAAAAAATTAAGGAAAGAAAAGAAGTAATTTTAAACTGGTAAGTTAAATTGAATATGAAAAAGCCAAAATAATTTTGAGGAGAGCAATTACTGAAAGTAGCAAAGCTTTTAAGAAAAACTGAATAATTTCAAATATGAGAAAGCTGAATTTACTCAGCAGTGGTGTGGCCGTACTTCAAGTACTGTGTGCAGTTTTGGGCTCTGCAATGCAGGAAAGACAGCAATATATTAGAATGCATTCAAAAGAAATCAACAGGGATGGTGAAGGGACTAGAAAGCATGACATAAGAGGAGCAGCAGAGGATACTGGGCTAATGAACCTTAGAGAAAAGGAGACTGAGGGGTGACCTCATGACTGTCTAGAAATACCTCATGAGAGGTGGGATGGAGGTGCTAATTTTTCTTCTGTCAGAAGTTCAGGTTGGATGGTAGGAAAATGTTCTTCACTCAAGAGGCTGGTCAAGCAGTGAACAAGTTTCCCTGGTCATGGCCTCAGGAAGCCTGTCAGCTTTCAGGAAGCATTTAGTCCTTTCCAATCCATACTATTCTGTGATTCTATGACTCTATTTCTTTCTATTTTTGGGGGTTTTTTCCCCCTAAACTTGTTATTTTTAAACCTACATCTGTTATTTTTACTCCACAATAACATTTTTTAAATGTCCATACTGTTGTATGGAAGCTCTCATCATCTTCTGCTAGAATAGAGGTACAATCACTTCACTTTCTTTTAATTCTTATTTCTTTTTTGCTATGATTGCATCTTGGACCTCAAATGACTTCAAATTCTGGGTCCAGTCTACAAGAACATTTTAATTACAGTGTTAAGTGATTTCCTTTCCCGCCATTGGCCTCAGTTATGATTGCAATTACAGAAAAATTTCAGGTACTGAATTATTAGTTTCTTGTGTCAATTATTCTACTGCAGTTTCTAATTTCTGAGAATTTTAAAAGGATGAGTAAGCACACAGGTTGCATTTGCTAATGCAACTGTAGTAACAGCTGTATCCCAGCGTCTGAAATGAGGCAACATCCCTGAAAGAGTAACTTAGTCAATAACATCTATCCTGTAGAAATCAACATAGAAAAACAGAATCTGTTCTTACTCCTTGCAGCATGTTTCCAATATATGTTTATATGCTGGGAATTAATCATTGATGATCAACCTCTTGTTGGAACAGATCTGTCAGCAGCATAGATAAGATGTGCTCACATATCCCTGATGCAAGGATAGCTTACTAAAACCAGAGAAACAATGATGAACTACTGTTTTATTAACCTGATTTTGATGATCTTCCTCCTTGCTTTTCCTTTTTTTTTTCTCTCTCAAGGGTGTCCAGAGATTTTTTTCATAATGCAAGTAAGGACATTTTCCAGTTCCAGAGGCTTAGTTTCTGTAACTATTGATCAGCTGAGATATGGAGAAGTGAGGAGTTAACCATAAACCCTTTCTATATGTATTGGTTTTACTTCTGGGTGAGCACAGATGTATAGTCTGGGTTGTGAGAAAGCATGGGTTTTCCATGACAGTTACAGTGGGACAACAAGGAGTGTATATAAAGCTGTCTCT
This sequence comes from Poecile atricapillus, assembly GCF_030490865.1. NCBI lineage: Eukaryota > Metazoa > Chordata > Aves > Passeriformes > Paridae > Poecile > Poecile atricapillus. The sequence continues at coordinate 42,921,273 of NC_081251.1, read as the reverse complement.
CTACACATTCAGAGACAGCTGAAAGCAGTTTATCACTTCATACAAACTAATAATTTCTGGCTTCTGCCTGGCTTTTGGTTGGTGTAGAGTGAGCTCCCATCTGCCCACAAATATCCAGACTGACAAGAAAATATGTATTGCTTTTCCCATCAAAGCACCCTGCTTGCCTTGTCAGCAGTGTAGTTTCCTTGGGGCTAAATCAATTAGAAGACTTTAGTGGCATTTAAGCTTCTCAGCTCCCAACTGCAGTCTGAAGAACTTCATAGTGTCTTTTTCCCAGGAAATTGCTCTATGTACCAGAAAGGAAATTCTGACTCTTAGAGTGATTGTGTTTATCTGAGAGATGACAATCCTGCAATTCTGCATTTTTTCTGTGTCCTAAGTGAGCACTCATCATTGAACTTCTAATTGGAAAAACAACATAAAGAATCCCGCATGGTCTTTCCAATATTTTTTTCTTTTTTTTCATGGTATCACAAAAGAACACATTAGTGTTGTTTTCAGCTCTTTACTGAGATATTAAGATAACTCCAAGGAACTCCCCTCCGCTTCCTTGTTGACAACTGTATCAGTATTAGCAGTGTAAAAATTTGGATGGGAGCTAACAGTTTGAATTCCTTTAATAGCTACAGTATAACCAGGTATCCATGGGAACTTTTTTGTTGTTACGCATTTGACTTCTTTTAGGTGGCTAAATTGTGTTGAGATGATTAATGTTCTAGATACATCTATTTTGTTGCCTATGAACATTGTTTCCATGTTGAGATAACTACATGATAGGAGTCTAGGTGAGAAGAATTATACTTCTGTTATTTTATCTGGCTTGGAAACATGATCCAACATGGTTTGGGTTTTTTTTAATGAGATAATTGTCTTGGAAAAAGTCATATGGAATTGTGGCTAGTGAGTATTTTCAGTAATTAGAGAAAAAATTAGAGAATTTTTACTTTATGTGTTGTCAGCAGACATCCCAGGCATTTGCAACTGCATAGGTCAGAAAGCACCACTTGACAGTGTTACCCTGACTGTATTCTGTAGGTCTGACTCAAAATGTTTGTGTATAGCTACCATCATAAAAAATATTTTTTGCAATTGAATTAAACCTTCTTCAACTTTTAAAATTAAAACATGGGAAAAAACCTGTGTCTTCTGTTGTCCCTAGAAACCTTACATCACAATACCATGAGAACATTCTTGAGAAGGAAGTTATGTGTAGCATTAAAAATACTTACACAACTTCATGTGAGGAGCACAATTCTGTAGAGTTAAGACCAGCAGATGTAGAACACTAGATATGATTCCAGATTCCTGAAATATTATTTCCCATGTTCAATGAGAATCAGCTGTCTTAGTGGCTAAAACACACATTTTTTTATACATTCATTTATAACTTGGATATTTATTAGCCTATTAGAGAAAACCTTTATGCCTGAGGATAAAACTGAGCTAAGTATACAAATGGTGTGAAAAATAATTGTTGTAGTTCTTAATATGTCCGTTTTTGGGGATGACCAACTTTGGTGTTCTGCAGTAGGCAAGGAAAAAATGTATGAGAAGAATTACAGGTAAGTAAACAAATCATTTAACTTAAAAATATGATTTTTTTCTAAACTTTTCTAAGCTTGTATCCCTTTAGGTAAGGACTGTTAACAGAAAAAAAGATGCAAACTGAAAACTTGTGTAAGCTATTACCTAAGAATAAACATAAATGATAAGCAAATAGACATTTAATTATTTCAGCATCATTAAGACACAAATAATGTATTTCAGTCCTGAAACCAAATTATTCCAAGAAGAAGGGGCTGCTAATCATGAGCAAGCACAGCTTGTCTCCTCAAGGCATTCTTGTTCTACCTCACTTTTTTGTGAAGACATTTAAATATAAAATTTTAATGTATCAAACAGAAATGTTATTTTTGTATGGAATGCAGTTAGTGATGGCAATGTTGCTGAAAATTAGAGCTCCAAGTTGCATGCAATGTTATAAATATACTTTCCAGGCCATAAAAAATACTATCAAAAGAAAGGCATAAATGATTCTTCATCTTTCTTTCTTGTTTCCTTTATTCTTCTATACCCTACCACATGTCTCCCGTAACAGTTTTAACTGATCCAAACTAACCTAAGTTGTTGCATCAACGAAGTGAAATCCATGTTAGGGGTATATCTAGAACATATGCAGTCTCCAGAAAAATGGAATCCCTTTCATAGAGTATGTTGTTATTTGATACTTACTTTCTAAGATTCAGATTAATATTTCTTTGTCCTAGTGCAAGGAAGCATCCATGTCTTATTTTAGCCTTGAACCTTAAAAGTTCCTTCCTGTGCAAATCTACCTATTTCCTATAATTTTAATTTTGATTATCCATCACTTGGTGTTATCATTAATGAAGGTTATTGAAAACTTTCCTTAAAATTATTTTTTTTGTTCAGTGAGATTTTTGTGTGCTATCACAGTTCCCCAGGTACACATACTCCAAACAACACAGGTATTTCACAAGAAAATAGAGAACTGGAAAGAAAAATAATACAGAGCAATAATTAAGATTTCTTTCCTCCTCTCTGTTTCCTACTAGATTAACAAAATAAAGTGGAAAACCTTTTCAAACTAGAAAACCTTATCTCTTTCTTCAGGTACTAAAATAAGAAACTTTGAAGAAAAAGAAATTAGAACTTTAAGGTTCATTACTTGCAATTCAGATCTTTCTGCCTGAAGACTTACCTGATAGTTTTCAAAATATGCTAGAAGCTCTGGAAAATGTGATTATTTTGATACCTGATATTATGATACATAGAAAGGGAAATGTTTCATCATCAGACGTATTTGGTGGTTAACAATTCTTTAAGGCAAAAAAATGATTAGTAGTTTTTTGGTTTTTTTTTTTGTAAATAGTAATATTTTTCCACAGATCTTACTGGTAAAAAAGAGTAGCTGTGGAATTTTTACCTATGATTTATCCTTTTATCCTGATAAAGTAATTTACATAAATACAAGGAATGTTGCTGGGACTGATTATTTGTCTGTAGCGTAGCGTGCTTTATATAGACCATTTCCACTTATAATTTAGGTTCAGGGATCTCATTGCCCAAATTGATTTTGACAGTAAGCTTTCTTCTTCCAGTTCTCCACTGCATGTCCTGGGTGATTTTTTTTTATTGTCTTTCTGATGTAAAGGACCTATTCTAGCTTACGTTTTATATGGGATATTTCAATAGGAGATATGCAACATCTGAAAGAGTAAAATAGCAAATTTTGTCTACTTAGGTTGTTTTGGCATACTTAAATGCTGTACATCTTGAAGGAATGGCAATTCCTGTTCCCATAATTTTCTCTATTGTTATGGTGGATAGAGATCCAGATTATATTCTACTTTTTTTCAAACCCTTTAATGCTCTTCTACTTTTTCCCACAAATAAGAGTACAGAGAGGATAAAATGTATTGCATTGTATATGATAAAATTGTTAGAATAAAATGTATTGTGCCTCTCCTGGCAAACACTGGACCTCTTGTGTAAAACAAAAACAAGAATAAATAAAAGATAGTTCCAATTCTATATTCAATTTATTTGAAAGGTGTAACTGTCTAACATGCAGATAGGTAGAAAGCAACTGTATATTAGGAATCTCTATCTACAAAGTAGGAAGCAGGAAGTAGAGTCCAGGCCATAATTTCTGGTCAGCATAATCACTTCTACAGCTTAAAATATTCTAATCCATTCAAAAAGTGGTATCTAGTAAATAGCCACAATAGCTAAAAAGCTATTGTGCTATAGATAAATAGCTAAAAGCTAAACCTGATGCTAGTATTCATTATACTGATAGTGTTCTGCTCAACCTCATACAAACATAGCATTTTCATTTTTATCTATCTTTAACCAACCATTTTAATCTTTTTACATGTTTTAACATTGAAAATAAATTGTACACTATACTTTCTAAAGTAATGTGAAATATCTTTGGCTTGATGCAATATGTGCTTATTTCTGTGCAGTATCAGACGGAAGGACAGTTTTCAGTCAATTGGCATTCATCTTCTGACAATATTTGTACCAGCAGCAAAGTACAGTGAACTTTAATTACCACTGCTTTTACTTTAAATCTGTCCATACATTAGTAAGGACAATGGAAATTCTACTCACATCTCACATATATCAGTGCTGTGTAGATAAATGTCTTCTACCTTGTTTTCATTCTGCTGCTTTCCAATGTAATGAAACTAAATTTCTCTCTATATTATTGAGTAATTCAGTGTCTTAAGACTTTCTCATCAGAGCTGCAACACAAAGGATAATTTGTAAATAGAGCCTAATCTGTCAGAAATTGTTACCATACAACTAGGAACCTGTTCATAACCTTTCTTTATTTTGTTGTCTTTGGTTTTGGGATTCACACATTTTTATCTTCCTGTTCTCTGGGTTTCACTCTTGTTTCATCTTGAGTTTTCTTTGGTTTAGGTTGGTTGGTTATTTCTTCTTTGGAGAGGGAGCATTTCAAGTATACTCAGTAGTTAAAGCCCATGATAATCTTTTTCACTTCTAAGTCTCATGAAGAATAATTGTTTTTTTTCCCTCCCAAATCTCAAGATATCCTAAGAAGAGGTTGACATTTAATTTAAATGTTCATTTTTTCCTAGCTCTCTATACTATCTTGTGTTATTGCACGTGGTAAAGGCATATTATAATACATTTCCTTTGATATTGACTGGACCTTGAGTGTTCCAGTGGATTCCACAGTCTGTCCCACACACCTTCCCCCAGGACTGGGCTGCCATGACCCTTGTCTGAACTGTGGTGTGCATTGATTCAGCCTCAGGCGATCTCTCTCACTTGAAAATAAATAGAGCTTAAGGTAACCCTGTTCATAAGCTAAAGCCTGGAGCCCATGGCATACTCAAAAAACATCTTAGTGTTTTTTTCTTTTTTTTTTTTGGTTCATTATTTATATTCCCTAGATAAAATGGGAAAAGTCATGGTGAATTCCTTAACATCTTCAATATCTGAAACAAGTTTCCAGTACACTTTAAAATATACATAAACAGTTTCAAATATAAAGGAACTTTCAATCTCTAATCTTCCATGTTGTAGTGAGAAAATAATAAAGGACACATAAGAGCAGATTTTACTCTGTGCCATTAGATGCTCCAATCACAAACCCATGCTGTTACTTTCAGACAGCCTGAAGTGCCCCACAGCATAACACAAAAGGCAAGAAGAATAGAAAATGCAGTCGGTCCACTGTTGAGTTTAATAGGAAGTCATAATCCTTTGTGCTTAGGGGAAAAATTAATCAGATGAAAGTATCAGACAGACAAAAGTAAGTTTCTGAGTAAAGTAGTGACATGGAAAGGTCATGATTTTTAGCGTAAAATTTTTTACAACCTCTACAAAATCCCCTTAAAAAGCCCTGAAAAGGACCTCAATTCCTTTGTTTCAAGGGAATAGTTGTGATTTTATCAAAGTGTAAAGACACTGACACTTTTATCCTCAGAGGACCGGTTTCCTTGTGAGGAAGAATTTCCTGCCTGTGTCACTGAACCTTTCTTAGAAAAAGTTTCAGTTTTCCAGGAGCCGAATGTGTAGCTTTGCTTGGAAAGGTCTTACATATGTCATCTGCATTTCTATAGACTGCATGGCTTGGAGAAGACAGATTAAAGGTCAATATTAGTTATAACCAATTAGTCTGGCAGGAAATGAATGGCCATGATTTAATTTTTTAAGTAGAATACACTGTAACTACAAATGAGAGCCAGATGCAGTCTTGATAAAGAGCTGTCACAGAGTTACCTGGTGCAAGAAAGAGTGTATTACAATAGACAATTCACACAACTGACATTCCTCCCATTCTTTCCTCTGCTAAATGTTTATTACAACATTATATGAATGATATCTGGCCAAAGCATGGAAATATTAATTGGAAAATCAGTATACTAATTGCCATAGTGAAGAAGCAAAGTTGTAATTTCTGAAAAACAAACAAACAAAAAACCCCAAAACAAAACAAAACCCCAAACAAGCAAACAAACAAACAAAACCCACAGAAAATGGGATTTTAATTAACAACTGTAAATGAGTACATGAATTACAGTAATTGTAGATTGCCATGAGGTGTCCCCTCAGTCTCTTCCAGATTGAACAGACCAAGTGACCTCATGTTCTCCTCCTACGGCTTCCCCTCAAGGCCCTTGTATTCTCCTTTGGAGACTCTCTAGTAGTTTAATGCCTTTCTTATATTGAGGTGCCCAGAACTGCCCCAGCACTGGAGCTGAGGCTGCCCCAGCTCAGAGCAGAGCAGGACAATCCCCTCCCTTGCCCAGCTGGCCATGCTGTGCCTGATACAGCCCAGGACACAACTGGCATGTAAACACTGGCACAGAGGAGGAATGAATCTGTACTTGAAATGTCTTGTATTGGAGAAAGATGTAATTTTGCTTGTAACTAGTTTGCTTAAAGACAACTCTTGAGAATTCTATATTAGGCGATACAATTTCCATGTGTTGGGAACATATGTTTCTTCATTCTTGACTCCTTTACGCTGTTTTGCTCTAACCTTGAATCCTCTAATGTATTTGCTGTGATTTTTATACAGATATTTCAAGTATTTTTAATTCAAGTTGGTAATACCTTAAGGGAGTTAATATCTTGTGATTAGTTTACACTCAGAAACACACAGTAATATAAACTTAAAATTCCAGAAAAATAACAAATTTTCATGTGCAATCACAAACAAACATATAATTATTCATAGTAATAAAAACCTAATGTATTTGTTAAAATCAACACAACATTCCTTTTGCAATCTTCTTTACACAGTCATGCACTGGACTTTTATGGAAGATATATAACTAAACTGGATTAAATGTTTGCATTTTTATTTGAGGATTACTTTTCATAGTTCTTGTTTTACATTGTTCTTCAAGTGTAAAAGAAATTTTGAATAAATCTATTTCCATTGGAATCCCTTGTATTGTTCTTCCAGGTTCCTTGAGCACTCTGTAGTTAGAATTACATTATAATGTAAATATTTTATAAATACAAAAGATAGACGAAATTCCAATACTATAAGTTTATATATATATTTAGAGAGAGATTTCACTTTAATATTTGGACAGTAAATAATCAAATCTGAGACAGATGACAATTTGGTCTGATAGACTTGCTTCAAAATGAAATGCTCCAGCAGGACTGTCTTTTCCAAAGTATGTTTTTGGAGGAGTGAGATTTTAGTAAGAATAAAAATTGAACATTCTGGACTTTAGCAACTCAGAACTAACATACTGTTAAGTTCCCATCTATGATAAACTCTTACCTTGACTGAAGCAAGGCTTTTGACACTCAGTATTACAATATTCTTGCATCCAGCTAAGGATGCAATAGTTTGTATGTGCGATCCAGATGAATAAAAAAGAGTTTAAATGGTTGGATCAGGCAGTTTTGGTTAATATCTTGTCATCTGTTTGGAGGCTGGAAGAAGGAATCAGAGCCCTGCAGGAGCACACCCTGAGATCTGTCCTACATAATGATTTTATCAATAACATGGAAGTGGCAACAGAGGACACTCATCAACCTCACAGACAGCATCAAAGTGAAGGGAATAGTTGGTATGCTCAAAGGGAGACTGTCAGCTGAAGGGGCACAGATGAACTGAGGGAATGGGCCAAAAGGAGCCTTATGAAAATCAAGCAGGAGAGATGCCAAATCCTGGGAATACATGGGCTGCAGACAGTCTGTGCAGCTGGAGTGTCTCTCTGGGAAAAAAATGAAATGCACTGGGCTTTGTGTCAGACAGTGAGCTGGCATGAGACAGCACTGAAGCTCACAGCTGACCCTGGTTTGAGCACACAGTTGAGCAGATAATCTCCAGAGGTCTCCTCTGGTCTGAACTATTCTGTAGTCTTTCAATGAAATGAAATTTCAGTGAAATGAATCTTAGCTGCAAATAACTCTGAGGAACACACCACCTGTTAGTTTTCCTTTCACACAAAAGTGAGAACTGCGGCTAGTGATATCTCCCCTGTGCCAAGCTTGTGAAATCATTGCATTTTTACAGCATTTTTAGAGCACCTACTAGTATATTTTCATATGTATTCAGGAGATCCATGAATATCCCAGGCATAGGAATGATCTTGAGCTTATATTTGGGATCTGAAAATTTCAGAAAATTTAAAGAGGGAGTTTACTTCCTATAACCATCACAACAAGGGAGTAAAGACCATAACTGAAAACACTGCGAGAATGTCCAACACTTTGGGGGAGTTGCATTAATTTAGATAAAACATGTTCATTTATGATTATACCGAGATTTGCTATATATTTTTCACTCTCAAATATTTTTGTGATGTAAACTATTCTGATTGATAAAATCATCGTATTCGTTTCTAGAAAAGGAAGTAAGAGTAACAGAGAAATAACCTGTAGACTAGGTAAGAGGATAGTTAACTAGAAAATGTGCATTCACTTTTCTGTGCAGTTATTCACTGGAGGGTACCATTACCTGAAAATTATTTAAATGTCCAGAAATGCATAAAGGAAAATACTAACTCTTAATCTTTCGTCATGATCATTTGATTTTGTTTTTAAAAAAAAGTATAGAGTTTTTTCCCCTCTGGAAATTAAAAGAAAAAGTATTCTTTTCTTCCACAGAAAATAGGTGTCAGAAATTGTCTCATCATTTTTATTTTCATTATTTTCAAAAACATCATTCTGTTAGGCCTCTATAAAAAAAGTAAAACTATTGAACACTGTATCTCTGGGAGTTTTGTTGTACTTAGAGAAAGGTTCAATGTATCTGAGAAAATGCGATTTACAGGAGTGTACGTCACTTGTTTTTGGGTTTTTTTTCTGTATCATTCAGTGGAAGATATGATCTTTCATCTTCATAATAAAATTCAGAGGATCTTATTTTATATAAAAATAACTTTTAGTTGTTTTCTCATTGAACAGAAAAGTTACACTATTAACAGAAGCTCATTTGAGGGCACCACTCCACTGCTTTCTCCTCAGCAGCTAAAAAGCAGCATCCATTCTTACCAGTTTTCTGGGAATTGATTTAGGTTTAATGGTGTCAAGGCTTGGGATATTTGGGATTTTTTTTTTTTCCCTTGTCAATAACTCTTCACAACCACTCCTGGTTTCTTAATGTAACACTTAGCTTAAAAGAAGCATTTTAGCATTCTGGATTTAACTTTCCCATCACTTGCACCTGTTTATACTAGGTTTATGTTTTGAATATCTTTTCTGAATTACAGGTGGTTACAGTGATAAAAATGGTGTGAGGTAGCTGTGAAGTTTTCCACAACCATCATCAATTGTGTTTGGACTTGACATGCACATTTTTCTGTCCCTGACAGCTCCTTGCCTGACGTTCTGAGACTTTTCAGTATCAATAGGGTCAAGTTCATGGGCAGTCTGGGGATAGTGGGGATAGATGGGCATACATATAACCATACTAAAAAAATCCTATTATTTCAGACTAATCAAAGTATTTTGTGACAGCCAGCTCTGGAGTTTTATACCAGCACTGACTTTGTGCATTTTCAGTGGAACAGGCTGCCAGTCATTAACTATTGAGAACAAATACTATTAAGCAGTACATTTCTTCACATTTCCAGTACTTCTTAGGGCTTGCTTGTTCTAAATAATGCTGCAGTTGGTTTAATTATGAAGAATCCTTCTCTGTTGCTCTTATTGAAAAGAGCAAATCTTGAATATCATCTGATTTTCCTGTCAGTGACACAAATATTTTTCTTTTTTCTAGTTGTTTCTTGGCTAATGAGTAAATGCTGACGGGCATGCTGTGACATAGCTTTGTAAGAACAGACTGATAATGTAAAGAAATTTAATTTCTTTAATCAAGAACTGTATCTGTTTAGATCCTGAGCACCATCTGTTTCTATCTACACGCTGTTACCACAGCTCCTGAACACCCTCCTTACTTAGCATGTTGGGACATACTGGGAAAGATATCAAGGTGTGGACATGTGTGTAACCTCAGCTCTCAGAAGGAGCTCCAGATGGCAACACCCAAAAGCTATCACAGATCACAGAATATTCTTAGTTGGAAAGGACCCACAAGGATCAAGTCCAACTCTGCAAGTGAATGGCTCACAGGGTGATTGGAACCCACAATCATGGAGTTACCAGCACCATGCCACTTGGCACTCCACAGCTTGGTAATGCCTAGTTGCTTAAGATGCGACTAGATTCACCTGCACATAAATCATGTAAGCCTTTTGAGATGGGTTGTTTGTTCTTTTTGATAAGACTTGTCCACCCCCAGTCTGTTGAAAAGTTTGAGTGCTAATTGTAATGCTGATGGATTTGGGGAAGAATTTATTGCTGTCTTCTGTGTTCTCCACAATTAATTAGCTTTGAAACTGAGTAAGATGTAGGACTAGTCTGTAAACACTGTCAGGGTATCTGAAAAATATGAAGAATAGAGACCTATTAATACTTCCTTCAGAGAACAACTGACATACCTTCAACATGAATAATGGAATCCTGCAAGTAACATGAGACACTTCTTTTGTTGGAATTAGTCTGTGCAAAGCCAATAATGAGCAGACATTCTTAAGGATGAGACCAGAGCTAATAGAAGCATTTTGGCTAGTAGACAAATATAAATTCCAGAGAATGTACATTTGAGTTCCATTAAAAACAGAACTGCAAAACAATAGCAAGGTACAGAAGGATGGACAGTGTTTAGAATGATGAGAAATGTTCTTAGTTAGCTCATGACAGACTTCATTATGTTTTTCTGCTCCAGACTTAAATCCTCACAGCAGTTACTTTAGGTCACTTCCTGCTAAGGATAATTGGGGTCATCAGACATTTTTTTATCTTATAACTGTGTTACTTTTGCATTTCTGGCTTTTTTATTATGGTTTCTCCAGGTCTTTCACTTAATCACTAATTGATCATTTTTGAATTCCATCTCATCCTCTTACTTTTTCTAATTCCTGTCCTCCTTTTCTGAGTTTATAACAAGAAGTCTTGACAATTCGTAATCATTTGCATTTGCATCCTTGTCATGTCTAGATGCACACCCGGTGTAAATGAAGGACTGTCAGTTGTGCTGTATTTGTAGGATAGAAGTAACCTCACAGCATTTTTGTAAGAATTCCACCCCCCTTCCCCCCATGCACATGCCCTTTTCTTTTCTCTTCCTACTTTTTCTTCCTTATTTTCACAGGACACAGGACTGCTTCCCTCATGTGTTTGCATCCCTTTTTCCAACTAACCTATTTTGGGTCATCTCAGATGTACCACTGCTTACCTGTTTCTTTCAGGCTCATACTGTAAGTCTTTCCTGCTTTTGAAACAGGCATAGTAGGGCACCTGGGCTCTCAACAAATGCTATCTCCTGACCTTACTGCATATGGCTAAAGGTGGGTGGGAGGAGAAGCACCACCGATCACTGAGCAGTCTGTTTCATATAATGCAGCTATGGGAAGCCCATTCAGCTGCTGATGCTGTATACAGGCAATGGAGAATCTGTTATGGCATTTCCCCTTAGGTATTTAAAACCTGCCTGGAAACTGAAAAGGAGAGAGGGAGGACACACGAACTGAAAGCTTAAGACTGAGTTTGCTTCCAAAAAATGTTGTCAAGAAATGATTTGTGGGGAGCAATGAGCAGAAAATTCAAAGTGAATAGTTCACTGCTGAATTCAGTCTCCTGGTTTCTCTTTCTGCTTGCAGCCTTTTATCTTATGATGTGAAGCTATTACTTGCTGAATTTTTAGTTGTTCAATTTGTTCTCAATATATTGTAGCATATTTCATTGAACTCAATTGAGATGTGATTTGTGCTACAATAGTTGAGATCACTTGTCATTGTTAATTATAGGTGTTCAAAATAGGCACAAACCAAAGAAGTCAAGAGCCTTAGTACTTTTGTCACTACACGTATTTAAGCAAATTCATATTTACACACAATAGAGGAAAGTTGGAGAATTTCTTCTGTGCAAAAACGTTTTGAGCACTGGGTAATGGCTAGATCACAGTATGATTTATTTGTTAGGTAAATTGTATACCTGTATTCACTTAGATATTGTAGATCTGCATTTTTAATATTAGATATAAATACAAGAATTCATATCAGCTAAGTTCAGGTTTCCAAAGAAGCTAAGGAAATTATCTGAACTACTCCTCCATGTTATTTCTATCATGAATGAAGAGAAAAAACAGATTTATCCCAAAGATATTAGGCACCTATCTTACCACAGAATCAACATCTCCCTGGAAACTACAATTCATTTCCATTAGAGAATGTCTAAAAAAAGCTGGCATTTAAAGCATGAACTCCTGTTCAGCTCTTTTAATTCTGTCTCAGGTAACCCACTTCTTACAGACCAGAAAATTGGCCTATATAAACTAATTGTTTATGAATACTTCAGAAGATTTACATTAATGTTTTTACAGTACTAACTTTAAAACTTTCAGAGATTCCACACATCAAAGGTCCTATGATTTCCTGAAAGACAGGGAGTGCTGAGGAAGAAGTGTTAAAAGTAGACACAGTCTGTTCAGTAAAGAGCATGACGGCTCAGGAACTGCAGATTATCTACACTAGCTAGTACTCATCTGGAACAGAAATCTTTCCTCAGGCAAAAGGGGCATTTCTGGAGTGAGATTTATTGGTTCTTTTCAGGATTTTTATTTTGGCTTGGTTTAGTTTTGTTTTTGTTTAATATGGTGAACTAAACCATAAACAGCTTTTACCTATTTGATAGAGCAGGTAGTTGATAAACATTATTTAGCAGCAAATTTAAATCAAGAGAGAACATTGTAAAAACAGAACAGGAGATTCAGGAGTGATATGGAGCTTCAGGAATTTCTGAAAGGCTCTTTTAAAACTGATCACCAATAATACTTTCTTTGATTGTTTACCTGCTACCATGCTGCTTGTGGAAATAGTGGAGTCCTGTGAAACCTCTGTAAAGATTGCAGCTATGTAAACAATTTGAAATTACCTATATCTAGAAATATATATATATGAATTATTATTTTTTTAAAATATAGTTGAGCAGTTTTGTGGTCACCAATATGTATTCTTGTATTTTTTAATAAATATGTGAGCAACAAAAAATGAAATTTAAACAGTGAACAAACTATAATTTGTATTTAAATTCAGGACATGCACAAGCATAATACATAACTATCAAAACCAATGTTTTCTAATTACCCAGGAGTCCAGAGTGGACTGTTTACTTAATTTACTTTTAATCACTTTATTTTGGATTTTCTCAGCTGTATATGCAAATGACATACACAATGTCACCTCTGTTATAGATGTGGGTGAAAGAAGGAAAACTATTAATTGATCTTTGGGCAAAATTGATTCCCCCAAAGCAGTAGGCTTTAATTTGAGTCTATACAGAGAAATAAAATGAAACTACGCACCAGTTGTAAGTCTTGAAGTTGTCATATATGCAGAAGGAAAAAGTAAAAAACAAGCTGAATTATTTTAATTATGTTTTTACAATTCTGAACTAAATGGAGAACCTGGAGTTTGATTAAATAAAAGATACAAGTAGACTGAATATATTTAAAATAAGAAAAAAAAATCTACAATAATAAAAATTCACATTTCTGAAATGTTATAGTTAGGACGGATAAATGAAGATAGAACTTCTTGCCAACATATACACATCCATATAATCAGAAACTAAAAATTCATCTGGTTTGTGATTCTGGAAATAACTACCCAAATACAAAAAAAGTGGTTTATGTAAACATAATAAATATATTTATTCTAAAATTTTAGTGGGTTTTCCAAAGAAAAACCTATTGTATTTCTTTTATGATGAAAAGAAAATATCTAACTCCTTTTATGGCAAGAAATTCTTGCTTCATGTAGAAATGTGTTTTCAGTTTGCACAACACAGACCCTAACTGAACTTCCTTGGGGTACAGTGCTGTACATTCTAGACAGTAGTGTTTAATTTTTTTGCATTAAATATTCATTTGAAGGACATTGTATAAATCAAGACAACTCATTGGATGATAAGCTCTTCTGGTGGCAAAATGAGTTATGATGAAGAATACAATAAACACTTCTCTTATTGTGATGCAAATATAACTAAAAAGTTCCCAGTATATGTAAAAATGTCAAATTCAGATAATTCTCTTGTTTTGAGACACACTTAGATATGATCAACTAGAATGGAATTACATTATAGCTTTAATGCTAGCTATGAATTATCTCTAAAATATTTCTTCATTACAGGTCTGTATCTATTTTCCTTTTTCTCTATTTTTTTTCTTTTTCAGAAGCCAAAAACAATAATAATGAAAAAGTGATAAATTGTTGTTCATATATTTTAGCTGAACATAACCTGACAGAGGATAGTAATGGCAACCTAACTGAAATAATGAAGAAAAAAATATTTATTAAGCTATGATGAAAATGTTTAGAAGAGTCAAGATTAATAATCTTTGTTTTCATCATTGCTGGGATTGAAAAATTGTGAATAAACAACCAAACCCTGCCCAAATGCTAATAATGATATTTAGCTATTATCATACATACTACAGCTCAAGTTACCATTACCAAAAAAATAACACTGATCTTAAAAAAAACATTATGTAACCTACAACTTGATCAGATTAAATATTTCAATATTAAGAAACAGAAAAACAATTTAGCAAATTACCAAGTACTTAACATAGCTTTGAGTATATAAGCTGGACTCACTTTAAAATATGCTAAGATATATATCAAAAATAAGAAAATTATGGAGAAATTGGATAGAGAAACCCTGCTTATAGGGTCCTGGGGGTTATAGTAGTTAGAGAATTTTATAACACTAGTCTGAACAGACTGGACTGCAAGAAAAAGGACAGTGCAACACAGGTGGTAGACAGCTTGCAAAAACCTCTGTCATTTTACCTAATTTACCAAAACCACAACCTGTAGATCACATTAAGCAGCACTTGAAACACATCAGGAGACTGGACTAAAACAAGCGTAATTGATATCAAATGCTGAAATTACTGTGATTTTGCTAAGGAAAGAAGAGGCTAATCTGAACTGTCTTTTAAACATATGAATGCCTGTGTTTTGTCAGAGGGAAATACCACAAATTCATCTCTGAACTGTCCTGTGCATTGTGTCTTTAGCATGTCTATAATAAAGGAGATAATTTAATTTCAGCAGCCTGCTTAGCTGCATAAGATTTTTTTTTTTCTTTCTCTTTTAATTGGAAAATGAAGGCCTTGCTGGTAGAAGGAAAAAACAAAAAACAAATTGAAGATTTTCAGGTATCGCAGCATGCTTGTCTACTTCAATGATTTCAAGTTGATATAATGAGTTGCTTGATGTAGATCTCACTTAAGGTAGATTGTATCACCATTTTTTTTTTTCCTTATTTACAGAAATAAAAAAGGTAATGTTTTATTGACTATTGTAAATAAATATATTAAAAAGGACAGATACCAAGATAACCATTAAGTAAGAAGCTGATAAAATTTATCCCCTCAGGCCAATCAATGTGTTTTGTAAACTAAAAATCATCACATGGTTACGAACAGCTTCACTTTGGACTGAAAAGCCAGGCTGTTCCATGTTCCACCAAAGTTATGTATGGCAAATAGCTGATATTTAATAAATGAGGATCTTTTGAAATCCTTCCCAACATAGAAAATATATCCAATTTGGATAGTGGAAAAAACCTTTTTCTAAACATGTTAGACCCTTATGCAAACAGATAGAAATGGGAAAATAGGCAGAAGGACTGTGAATCCCTGTGTGAAAGAATTCCATATGTCTTAAACTAGTGCTGGTATCTGTATATTATTTTTGTGAAACCCATTGCAAGAAACACGTTTCTTTGAATTCAGATAAGTGAGTGTAAAAATGAAGTTAATCTCAATTGAACATACAGAAAAAGCAGGAGGGCAATTCTAGAACATTTTGGTAGAAAAGTCATTAAGTCATATGCCTTCCTTTCATGCACTGATGATTTTTGTCCCGCTTTTTAATTATTAGATGTCCCTAATACCTAGGACTAGGAAAGTAGAAAGCCATACTAGAAAGGTGACAAGTGATAAAGGTGATAAAGTGTAGAATGTACAACTGGATACATGGTGGTGACAATATATTTTATTTTACTGAACAAAGCACATATTTTTCCACAGCAATACGATATCTAGGTCAGTGACCAAAGTAGCCAACATTCACGATACCTGACATCATCTTCTAAGAAATCAGGGGCACCTTGTGAGGCCTGAGAATTGGACCCATTTGAACCTCATGAAGTTCAACAAGTCCAAGAGTAAAGTCCTGCTACTTGGTGATTGGGGTCAAGCCACCAAATCAATACAGACTGGAAGATGACTGAGGTCAGCCACGTGGAGGACTTTGAGATATTGGTAGACAAAAAAATTAGGTATGAGACAGCATTGTGTGCTTGCAGCATAAAAAAACCACCTCTGTCCTGGGCTGCATCAAAAGAAGTGTGATCAGCAGGCTAAAGGAGGTGATCCTGTCCCTCTGCTTCACTCCTGGGACCTGGAGTGCTGCACCCAGCTCTGGGGCTCCAGTGTAAAAGGACATGGATATGTTAGAGTGTGTCCAGAGGAATGCCACACAAAAAAACATTGGGGAACTGCAAACACCTCTCCTTTGAAGAAAGGCTGAGTGAGTCAGAGTTGTGAGAAGAGAAGGCTTTGGGAAGGTTTTATTTCAGCCTTTTAGTATCTAAGGGGGTTTATAAGAAAGATGGGAATTTTTTACCGAGTCCTAGAGTAATAGGACAGGGTTTTAAACTAAGAGAGGTAGATTTATATTACAAAAGAATAACATCTTTTGTTGTGGGAGTGGTGAGGCATTGTGGTAAGGGTGGTGAACCTGTCCAGAAAGGCTGTGGATGCTCCATTACTGGAAGCGTTCAAAGTCAAGTAGTATAGGGCTCTGAGCCACTTCATCTAGTGGAAGGTGTCCCTGACCATGGTGGGGAGACTTGACAAGATAATCCATTTGGAGGGTGTTTCAATCCAAACCAATCTGTCATTTTTGCTTTAGCATTCCCTAAGAAATAATAGGCATCCTCGTTATCATTTTCTACAATTTTTTTTCTAAAAGCAGGCATATTGTATCACATAAATCACTGTTCTGGGTAATAGCTGCAAATTCACATGATATTTTTTAAACATGCACAGATGTTTTAGGGCTTGTGTACCTTTGCTGCAACTCTACTGATAGAATAGTCTGTATCATAGGTAGTCTTTTCTTACTCAGTTGGTATACAATATCTCCAAAGCAGCTGATCTGTGAACTTGTCAGTGTCATTTTCAATTCCCTGCTACTTACCACAAATGTAATATTCTGGACTCAAAACTTTTTTTTGTTGATTATTAAATTCTATTATTTAGTTTCTAATGTGGTATATTTACAGACAAAATTATGCTTTGTATCTTCAGCCTAGTAGTTATCTTCTATCTTATTGCTCCCTTGCTGACAGCTGCAGCAAGCCTGGTAAGAAATTATAGAGCACATTTAATGAAAATAATTATTAGAATTTGTAGACATGCAGTATCTGGTGGGGCAACAGCATGAATGCTCATTCCAGGATTGCCTGGCATATGCAGTATCTGCATTTTCTAATCTGTTTTGAGCAGTTAAAAAAAAACAACCAACCAAACAAAAAACCCCTCATTTTATGTATATTCAATATTTTTTGTTTCATTTTCCTGAAGTTATGTATTCATCTCCACTAACTCTGCCTTGTATCAGCTTACAGATTCACTTGTCACTCAGACTGACATTTTTTTTCTCTAGGGTTTCAAGAACAGAACTTTCTCTTTTAATATTTGTTTTTGCCTGAGATCTGGATTAGGAGTAAGTACATTGAAGTCACAGAGCTATACCTCTTTGTGCACTGAGAAGACGTGCTTCTCTCACAATTGTTCAAGGTTATATAGTAAATTAGGTTACTGTCAGAAAAGCTGTAGTGGAAACATTGGAAATTCCAACAGGCATGACTTGTATATGAAGAATCACACGTATTTCTCACATAGAACTTTTTGCTCATAGGCTCTCAAGGTGGTGTGTACATGTTAACCAAATTATTCTAATATTATGAATATTAGAATATTCTTCTACATGCAAGAGCACTTCTGCATGCTTTTGCAGTTTAATGCATTAATTAAGTGTTAATTAACTTATAATTGTTAATTAATTAATTGTTAATTAACGGATAATTGTTAATTAATTAATGCATTAATGCATTGTTATATTGCTCTGTGTTCTATACAATGGTGCCTTCAAATTTTAGATATCTAACCAGGTAGGCTTCAAGGTGACCAGAAACAGCATAGGGTTTTTTCGGGATTTTTGGGTTTTTTGGGAGGGGGTTGTTTTTTGGGGGGGAGTTTTCTTGGTGTTTTTTTTTGTTGTTGCCTTTTTTTTTTTCCCACAAAAATTCCTATTTCCAGAAAATATCCATTTTTCACATTTGACACTGAAGATCTTTAGTGTAGAAAAATCTATGAAAACGTGTTGCAGCCTTAGGTGTTCTAGTTGGAAAACATTATATCCATTCTGTAGCTTTCATATGCCACATTTCCTAGCTTTATGAAATTGTGATTTTCTCAAGCACAGTGTTTCAGATCTGCTTTAACTGAGTTGTGTTTACTAGTTATCTTATCTAGATAATGACATCCTGGCCTTCAGAACTTGCAAAATCATATTCAGTGCTGAATACTGAACTCATTTTTTATTTTGGAGATCTTGAAAGTGTTGATTTAGATATAACTAATTTCTAGTGGCCTCAAAGGAAGTGTCTGTAAAACATGTTGATTTCTTTTTCACTCAAATTAGACTTTAGATGAAAAATATCTTAAAACACCTTCATTCAAATATTGTTTGCTAACTAAATACCTGGGATAGTCCAGGAATTAGCAAGACTGAAAACTTTCAAGATACCAGATAAAAATACAAGCATTTTGCCTTGCTCAGTGTTGTGTTTGATTCTACATAAATTACATGGGATAACACTGTCCTGGTTATGTCTTATGCATTTTATATTTATGAATGACATTAAAAACCCTTTCTGTAAAATGCAACCTGTATCTGTGGAATGGTGTGCAGATTGATGGTGTGTTCTATCTTCCTTTACCTTAGGATTTAGGAAGTACAGAACTGAGTTGTTTGCCCAAACAGAGGTTTCCTCATTAAGATTATCTTAGAATGACCGTGGGTCTTCTGAGAATTTAAGATGTGCCATTTTATGGCCAGAAACACTCTTGTGGTATTCAGCTTTCCAAAATCTATGAGGGTGGCAAAATCAAAGCTTTCATTAAATCAGGTTTTTCATTGGGGGAATGAAGATATCTTGGTGCTGTTCACCTATTCTGCTTTTTTTATTATAAAAGTAAAAATAGAATTAAAAAAAAAATCTGTGGGTTTTGCTAATAAAAATACTTGTGTTACATGCCTCATCTGGGTATTGACTGGTTGGTAGAGTTTATTTATGCAGAAGAAAAAATATTAAAAAACCAGAGATTCCTGTGAGGAAAGAAGCAGTCCTAAAGACATTCCTGCTAGAATACATACTGTCAACACGCATAACTTTTGTGTCAAAGCAGTTCCAGAAGAAGTCTGTGAGTTTCTCTGCTTCTCTTTTTTTACATGAGGAATTCAGCAGTAGCTGGTGACAACAGCCATCCTATTTGCCAAGATCTCTGTGAAAGGTCTTCAAAGACACCTCAAGCAAAAAAATTATTTTCCATAGACTTTTTTTTATGTTTCATGGGCTGATCATGTTCCTGTGGGAATTATTTACAGTTTTAAAGAGTTTTAATTCTTCATGCATATGAAATCTTTTGGTTTGTACTGCACCTGATTACCTCAGTAAAAACTAATACAGACTTAATTAAAGTGCATTTAGAATATTTTTAGAAAAAAAAAAAAAAAAAAAAGAAGAAAATAGTTGTGAAGAAAATATATTCCGTTTCATATGCTGCTGCTTTTGTACCTTTTATAAATGATTTGGAGATCAGGAAAACCAATTAACAAGAGCTTAGCCTGGGATCTTGACAAATAACTTTCTTTTCATCTCCTGCCCAATATTTTGTCATTATTCAATTAATCAAGTTAAAAGTAGGTTGTCTAAAACTCTAATAGTCTGGACTTTCAAGATAATTTGTATTATAATAGACATCAGTCATTATTTTGTCCTTTTTGCATCAGTGTTGTACTAAATTGTTTCAAGATTAAGGTAAAACCATGTAATTAAGAATTGTTAAAGTTGGGTTTTTTTTCCAAGTGAGGACTGATTTCACCTATGTATACCAAATACTAAAGTCAGGAATGAGAGCTTTAGCTGACTGTCACACTGACATTTCTTATCAATTTCTAAATTGTTGCACAGCTCTTCTTATACCAATATATTAAGGCTATTATATAACCTCAGTAAAATTGAATATATGAATCATAGATGATTCAAGAAAAAAAATCTTTTTATAAACAAGTATTTATTTGATTTTTAGGAGCAGATGTGGAAATTTCTGCATCCTCATTTTTCATCTTTATTTGTAAGCAATCATTTAGGGCGCACTAGAATAATTTTTAGGATTAATTTGACTCCATAAAAAACGGAAATCAACACGAACAGTAGCACTTTATCATAGGAATGTTTCCTTTGTCTTCACATTTTAAGACCAAGTTGTGTAGTAAAATCCACATCAATTTTAACATCAAATTAGGCTTAGCTGTGACTTACACTTGCCTTTTCTGATAAGAGGCAGCCTGAAGCAGGAGACTGGAAGTAGCTGGGAGCTGCAAGTCTGGGAAATTTATGGCCACTCTGTAACATTTGTACAACAGCCTGTAGCTTTTAAATCAAATAGAGTTTTCACTGAAGCAATAGAATAAATAACAAAAAAGTTTTATAATAATTTCTGACATTCAGATATGAACTCACAGTAAAGCAAGACTCTTAATCTCAATATTTTAAAAAAATTGACTCCTTTTTATTCTACAGTGAGTAGACTGTAGAATAAAACTGAGTAACTGAGGGTTACTCAGTTTTGACATCTAGGCAGAAAATTCAATTCAGACGCCTGATTAGTAAGTAATCTCACTAAACTTCAGACTTTATTATAAGGATTTGACTATTTTGCTACTGCACACAACAAAAAAAATATAAATAATCATGTGACATTATGTGAAAGTTTTGCATGATAACTGTTATCCTTGATAAATTCTCTAGCTTGTCATATACAGAGACAATTAGAGTACTTTGTTTTCAGTGATTTATTTTCAACTGTATTCTTCAAGAGCAAGTGTGTGTACTCTTCCTGAAGAGTAAACTCATATAATCCCTTTTCTCTAGAAAATGTTTCAGGATAGTCTTCACTTACCAATGAAGACAGTATTAATTTGGAACTTGATAGAGGAATAGAAAAGGTAAAACTGGTGTAATGAAGCACTTTATCTTCAGCTTTAGGAAATTTCAGCTTGGATCAATTTTTTTCATAGTAGCTAATCATGGTAGCTTTAGCAACCCACATTAGCTTCGGGTAGGTGTTTTGATTATTCTGAAAAGAAGGATCAATTAAACTGACATAAAAATAATTGGTGAAAAGAGAAAAACAGAAATTAATTTTCTGCCGTGTGGAGCTCACTAGTATTATATTGCAATATACTTCTTTTTGAATTCTAGTTAGACTCTTGATTTCTTACTTGTGGTACAGAGCCAAGAAGGCAAAAAGTTCAACTGACAAAAAAGAAATGTATCATAATACACCACAAAAGAAAAAGAAACTATAGATCTCAATTCATCTAGAAATGTTTTATCTTTCAGGAAAACTTACTAAAATCTAGTAGTTGTTCAAGTAATTGCAGTAATTCAAAACTATTTGTGTGAGATTTTACAATAGTGAAATGTAAAACCTTAAATTTTAAGCTAATTGATGGAAATAGACTATTATTATTGATTAAATATTTGTAACAGTTTCTATATTTAATATATATTTAAAAATCATATATTTAAAAAAATGTTTCATGGTGGGCTGTTATATTTTGAGTTTCCCTAAAGAAGACATGAAGAAGTATTATGCAAATAAAAATTTTTTTAAAAGTTCTGAGTGAAACCCATAACAAACAAAAAAAAAAAAAAAAAAAAAAAGTTGTTTTTCCAATGTCTCTCTGTCCTTTGTTAGCTCTAAATAGCTTTATCCTAGAAAGTTATCATGGTCTGTTTCTGAATCAGTTTAGCCTGTATGTTTTTGCAGTACTATATTACTTGATCTTATGTTTAAATTTTTCATCACATCAAATCTTTGGGGCAGGGAAACACTTAAGAAAGTTCTGGAACTGGAAGATGTTCAACTCAGATGTCATATTCCTATTGAAGCGTTTATTCAGTTCATAGCAAATTCAAAATCTTAAATTCCTGTTAAGTACAGGTTAAAGCACTTTAATTTTTCACTGAAAGGATAACAATACCATGTATATTAACTACTTCAAAAAGCAGCTACTGAACATTCCCTTTCTCTATTGTTACTTCTCCACATTGATGAAAAATGGACTGGGAACATTTAAATGTACTTTTTTTTTTTTTCCCCCTGAAGTAAATACAAAGTCAAACATAAATGAGATATTAGTTCTCATTGCTTTTCTGATAATTCCATTCATTTAGATCCTACTATTCTTTGCCATGGGTAGTCTTAATGAAGATGAACACATTGACAATGGATTCAAATTCAAATAATTAACCTAAATATAGTTAATAAAATTTTGTGCAATGTATATTTGTAATATTAGAATTTAATTACATGAATTTTATATATATATAGTGTTATTATTTTGTTCTTATTAGATCTTATACTTTTATACCTATATACTTATATATATTTATATCTTATTTATCATATAATATTATCAGGTAAATAAATATAAAATGCTTATTTAAGTAAAATTCATAGGAACACAAAACATGAAAAAATTATGGTCATATGAGCAATGATATTTCATATAGATCATATATGCAGTATACAAATAGTACATTTCTTCATCTAATTTATTGAAAGAACAAATGCCTGAAAGAGACTGTGTTATACTGGAAGTTGAGTTGTTTATACAGCTTTCTTAATCCATGTAAAGCTAAATTTTATCTTTTTAGCTTGTCTCCATCTTCTCAATAAAAAAGTTTTCTAACAGTTCCTTTTTTTCTCTTCCTTTTAAATATGTGTTTGTTCTGACACCATATTTCACATATTGTCTTAGACATAAAAAATACCACAGAATAGGATATAAGGTAGGTACACTACAATGAGTTTTGTTGTACACTTTGTTAGTACACTCCTTCCCTGAGGCATACATTCTGAAATCATACATCATGAAAATGATATCCAATTCTTTTTTTTTTCCCCCTGAATTAGCTAATGATCACTTTACTTCAAATTGAGAGAGAGACATGCATAACATAGCCTCCATGTCTAGAAACCATTCCTCTGTGTCCTGATTTTTTGGCAAAGGCTGAGAAACAAATTGCAGAATTTCTTTCTCAACAAAGAAATTTCTAAGGTGATCATTGCTATTTTTATGTCTGCTCCTGAACAACAATCAAGTCTTCATTCTCTAGTATGCACTTAAACTCAGTTTGAAATATCATGAAGTAAATCAGATTTCAAATCAAAGTAAAAGAGATCATGAATTCTGATGAAAATACAATTGCAAAAACAAAAATCTGTTTTAAAAGAAAATTATTTGCTTCTGAATATTTTACACAGTGTGTTTTCCTAAAGCATGGACTGCTGACTCTCTGGGAAGATTTTAATATCCTTTGCTTTCAGTAGCTGTAGTGAAAACCAGTCTAGTCTTACTACTGTCAATAGATCAGATGGCCTTGTGTGCACTAGATTGGGTAGGACACTTCTTTCCTTTTCAGTAAAAATTATCTATGGTGAGGTAAAAACCCACGGAGAATGTAAGCTCAGCATCAGTACCACTGACTTTCGGAAGATAAGGACTCTTACTTGATGAAAGGTGGCTGTTTTCAAAATGTGCTGTTTTTGCAGACAATCCAGAAATGCAGTTTGGAAGTGCACTTGACCGAAAAAATCTTTCTATCATGCTTTTGGATTTGAAGTCATGCCAGTTTTCACATAACAGAACCTTTCATGAAACTGTGCCTTCAAGAGAAATGCTCTGTGTTATTTTCTATGGAGAACTTAATAGTGAGGTAAAAATAGCCAGATTTTACTCTGGTGATGTCTTGTAAATCCATCTGGATTACAATAACTTGTTCAACACTTCTCCTGAGAAGGATCTCTAAAGAACACTACAGCAAATCAGACTACAGGGATATAGATGAGAGCTGAGGAGACAAATCTGACTGTGAGAAATGCAAGTCTAATAGAGGGGGAAAAAAATTGCTCTTTAAATGTATTTAATTTTGAAAACTTAGTTCCTAATCCATATAAAATATAGATTTTTTTTTTCCCTCTGCTCATATTCCTTGCACTACTTCCAAAGTTAGATTTAATATTCTTCAGGCCATATTGGAATGTCTTTCTGTCTTATTTTCTCTCTCTAAGAGTAAGGAAAATCAGCTTCTTCCTTATAAATTTATGGTACCGCTATCATTAGAATTTTCCTGAAAGAATATAATTTTCAGAAGATTTTTTCCACCATAAAATTTCAATTTTCATTGTTTTTAGTTTTATCTCAAAGCTGTTTAAATTCTCTTTACTTCTTTGATTGTTTCTCCTCATATTTTCCAGGGATTTTTTTCTTACCTAAGACACTATAACCTTAAGGCATATTGTCTCAGTTCTTATTACAGAGGTCTGAATGACTAATATTTTGGATCCCCAGCTAAGGATGTCAGTAGTCTGTGGCTTTTTGGCAATAACTGTAAAATCAAACAGAATATGGTAATATCTGCATTCCACGAAGACTTAGGTTTTGTAGTCCAAGGTAATTTATTTTTGATTTTGAAGGCAATGTGTTGATTTTGGCTGGTATAGAGTTTAGAGAGGGATAGAGAGTATTTTGACTGGGATAAATGTTTAGATTGGATATTGTGTCTTCATGGAAAGGGCTGCCAAGCACTGGAAAAGACTGCCCAGGGAGGGTAATCCCCGGAGGTTTGTAAAAAATCAGTAGATGTGGCATTGAGGAACATGATTTAATGATGGATTTGGAGACGCTGGCTTAATTGTTGGACTCTCTGACATTAAAGGTCTTTTCCAGACTAAATCATTCTGTGATTGTAGAAACACATTTTTTATTTTTTTTTTACTGGGAAATAGATACCTAGCAATCCATAAGAAAATAATTAATTCCATGAAACTTTGTCATTCTGAGAGAAAGACAAGAATTTTCTCCAGAAGATGTCTAAAATGAATGGTTTTATTGCCTATTTTAGGAGTCTCTAAGATCAACTTTAGTCTAAATTAACAGATTAGTAGATTCAGTCAAATATATAATGAGACTAAAAAGCTTTGTACACAAAAAGCAAAATTATTCTGCCTACTTATCATGTCTCATTAGATCAAGGTAAAATGAAAGAAATTATTTAGACATTTGTTGGAAGTAAAAAAAAAAGTAAAATCCTACTTTAAAGACTGTGTAAGAATTTTCCACATGGAGAAAGATAATTAAAATATGCTAAATAGTAATATCTACTTCTTATAAAGAAGACCAGTTATGGTATTGTGCTAATGAAAGGATGATAAAAGCTAATTTTGAGTGAAGCCGTGCATGAAAGAGGGATGTTGGTTTTCTTCATGAAGTGTTGGAAAAGAATATTAAAACTTCTACTTGAGCTGAATAAGATTTTTTTTGTCCTTCAATCATTGATTTAACTACACTCTTCAAGTGCATAAGCCAACAAAAAAGGCAGGTAATGAGCACAACAGAAAAAAGTTAAACTTCTACAACAGGATCAAGAAGAAGTGACTTTCTAGTTCACAACTTCACATAGATTAAATATGTCATGATTTGATAAAGTTGTAACTGTGAGTATATTTAAACTAAATTTTTCTTGAAAAAATAATGGAGATATTGAAATTCTATTTTCACTGAAGATATTCACATTTTTAATACTTTTCTGGTGTCCTTATCTTTTAAAGAAAGAACATGAACATATCGCACAAAAATATAAAGAATAAATTTGTATTTTTGTTATTTCTTGATACACAAGTGTTTACTTCCTCCTATCCTTTATATACTGAATTGTATAAATTAACCTTTATGGCAGGATTTTCCTAACCTTATTTTTAAAGTCTTTACATTAAAGCAGGGTTCATTCTACAGAATCCTAGAAGTTGGATTTATTGCATCTTTTACAAGTGAGACACAGTATAAATATCATGGATAGTGTTTCTACTCCTACTCTGCGAAATCCAGGTTTGTTTAGCCTGTGTGTCCCCTGTTTAGGTGATTTCAGGATGAAATGGACCAGTCTGTGGCCAGACTGATGGTATTAGTTGTATATCCACTGACCCGAATTAGGGCCCAGAGAGACATATCAGAAGCAGACAAATTCTGTCCAGATGCCTAGGACTTACTCCTGGTGAATGTGTGCCAAAATAATGTAAAGCTAGGTATTTAATATAAGTTGTGCAGACACCTCCTAGACACTAGAGAGAGTTAATGCCACTTTGGAGATATATAACAGAAGATACTAGATGATCACCTGTGACTGATCACTTTATATTTTAGATAGTTAACACTAATTTAAAAACTTCAATTCTATTATTTTTTGGTTATATGACAACCTACTTCTATCATACTCTTCTAAAGTTTTCTATTATTTTGAGAAATAAAGTATACAGTGCCTTCTACAGAGAAAATTGTCACAGTTCTTATTGAGATTCCCATAGTGAAGAGAAAAGGGGGAGGAAGAAGAAAGAATGAATAGAAAGAAGAAACTGCTGTTTACTGGTCAGTGGTTTTTATTTTGTTTTCTCTCACAAGAAAACAGACTAATTATTAACTGATAATTCTCTCTGTTTATAACTGTGCTATGTCCTCTCAAGAGCATAGCTAAAAAATCCAGACAGCTAACACAATGGAATATATATCCCTTAATTGGTTTAGTGGAAAAAAATTATTCACTGCCTGATTTGCTTCTTTCTAATTATAGATTTTTTTCATACTTAGGTTTACATTTTTTAGGAATCAAAACATAAAAACATTACTAAAAAATCATGAATAAGAATTCTTCTGCCTTTCACTCAGAATCTACTCTTGCATGATACTCAAAGCTGTTGACTCAATCTTCTTGGTAGAGACGGAATACACCTCTTAGGTACCCTCAAGAAAATCAAGAACTGAACTGCAGACTAACAAGGTTATATTCTCCTTTAGAATCTTCATATGAATATAGGTTTGAAACCTAAATCTGTAAAATTCAAAAGACAGATACTTTACTGGAAAATACATACATTTTCTCTGATGTCTAGTGGACAAATACTGTAATCTGTTTCATGAAATCGGGACAGCATAGAAGTTCTAAAGTGATGACAAATTTATGCAAATGGCTCTATCTTATTGAATGATTTTCAATCTCAAAGGAGCTGTCTCTATGTCAGATGAAGTCAAATGCAAAGGAATTTTTCAGAATAGAAAACTAAAATGTGTATGATTATAAAAGAAATAGAGGAACGATCAATATTTTCCACTTGATATATTTTCAATTGAACAGCAAAAGGTTGAAAATATAATTATTTTACATCTGATAATATTCTTGGAGCAATGTACCATTTTTCATTTGTTAAAAGCTTCAAAAATTGCATGACTTGCATAATCGGCATATACTCCAGTATGCCTTTTAATTTGGGCATCAGATGGGAAAAAAACAAATATAAAATGTATTTGAGGGGCAGACATTCAATGATTGTTGAATCATGAAAATGATGACATCCTCCAAAATCAATTTAGCTATTTGATTATCTGTATTTACATTTCCTGTCATGATACCAAAAGAATGTATTTCAAAATGAATATATTCATAAACATGTTCTTAAGTTTCTACAGGTGCAAAGCATAGGGTAAATTAATATTTAGGTGAGTATGACTCCATCTAGAAATAAATACTTTCGAAGTGTTAAATTAAAATGGCAATAAGAAATGCATTATACTCACGTATTACATTTCTGCACAGATCAAGATCTTTGAAAGAAAAAAAAATAAGAAAAAGGGAGAAACACAGGTAACAATGCAGTAAATTATTAGCAAATACATTTGGAAACACGTCTGTCTCTTACAGCCTTGTTCTGTGTTTACAGTAGGGAAAAGATACTCCCAAATCTCTTGCTGAAGAAATTAATATAAAGTATATTTAATACTGCATGGTGCAACTATTGCTGCAGCTGAGTGCTATAGCTCAGAGAGGTTGAAGTCCCCAGCTTCTACTTACACAAAAGGGAATTGGCCATCACCATGAGCAACCTGCTGAAAGTGACTGCACTTTGAGCAGGAGTGGTTGCCTGAGCAATCCCCAGAGGACCCAGCTATTCTGTGATGACATAGCTGTGACTACACTAAGGAGAATTGTTCACAGTTATTCCTTGCTGAGAATTTGGTTTTACAGAAAAGACAATTATATGATATTGGTGTGATTAATGCAAATTTTGAATAAACTCTAACTTCTTAGCACTGCATAACACCACTACGTAAGTGAAGTGTGACTACCCTCAAGCCTTTTGGTCTACAGCAGAGATTTCTGCCATTAGGTTTAGCAGAATAGGTAGGCAGTATATTGACTATATCATCTGTCACTTGATGACAGCAAAGGAAATAGCAGACTCCAGAGTCCTGAGTTCTACCTGCTAAGTAAAGAGTTTCAGAGTTCATACCATGCATATTACATATTAGTAGTTAGTTTTTCTGTCAGTTTGGCCCCCATCTTAATAGTTTTGTTTCTGATGACCAGAACAACACACTTTTCTCTTTACTTTATTATGAATCTCAGGGATTTGAAAGCAAGCGAAATAAAGCTTTTAAGTGCAAACATTCCATCTAGTTCAAATATTCCATCTTGTTCACAATATTCTATACAATATCCATATTAGCCTTTCCATCCCTTTATTTTAGCAGAAACCTGCAGAAAGTGTAAGATGTGAAAGTGTTCTCTAAGGCACATGTTTAGAGCAATTTACAGAGGTCTGTTGTATATTAACTTGTGAATTCAAGTGAAGAAGAAAATGTTTGCAAGTTCCAGCCATTCTGCTCTACACATGTTTTCCTGTGCAATGAGATTTTTTCAAAGATGAAAGGCTTCTGAGTTAGAGTCCATCTTGTAAAGTCTCATGTGAATAAGGGATTGATAATGCTTAACTGAATGTATTTATTTTAATTTAAACATATATATATATTACCTTCCACAAAAATGCAGAAATTATTGCTGAAAAATCAGAAATTATTTAGATTGAGGCAGAAAGTTGATATTCAAAATTATAACCCTTCCGTACTATTATAGGCTGCCACAATTAGAAGTGATTATGGGCTCTTATTCTGAGAAGCTTCAAAGTGAATAATAAATGGTTCTTATTTCCCTAATTTTAGTCAACACTTTTTCTCAGTTTTTATATTCCAGCCAAGATATATGCATCAATCTTACATCTTTACCTGTGGGTTTATATTGTTGATTAAAACAGTGTTGAAAAGGTTTTAATTACTGCTGAACAGCATCAAGGCCCTTTCTGTTTGTCATGCTGCTTCACTAACAAGTTGGCTGGGGGTATAAAGGAAGTTTGAAGTGGACTCAGCTGAGACTGCTGACTCCAACTGGACAAAAGGATATTCTGGACCATATGGCAACATGCTCATCAAAAAAGCTGGGGGAGCAAAGTAAAAATGGATGGCATTTGAAGTGATGGCGTTTGTCATCCCAAGTAAATGCTACATGTGATGGATGCCCGCTTTTCTAGAGATGGCTTAACGCCTGCCTGTCGATGGGAAGGGATGAATTAATTCCTCATTTTGCTTTGCTTGTGAGCACAGATTTTTCTTTACCTGTCAAACTGTTGTTACCTCAACCCATGGTTTTTCTCACTTCTATTCTTCTAATCTCCCCCGCATTGCTCTGCAGGGGAGTGGACAAGGATCTGTGTGATGTTTGCCTTCCTACTGGGATTAAATCAAAAAACCTATCCTTCAGTGAAGAAAGGCTGTAAGGGCTGTAGAGATATTTTTCTTCATTTTGCTCACAGCACAGATGTATTTTTATGTCAGCAAGACCCAACCTTATAAACTGCAGAGAGAGGAAGTAGATTTAAGGCCCAGCTTTGGGCTATCTATCATTA
Source organism: Poecile atricapillus (assembly GCF_030490865.1). NCBI lineage: Eukaryota > Metazoa > Chordata > Aves > Passeriformes > Paridae > Poecile > Poecile atricapillus. The sequence goes on along the minus strand of NC_081251.1, from coordinate 42,891,014 downwards.
TACAGCAGCAATCAGTGGAGGACCTTCCCTGAGGAAGCAAAATTATGACTGTCTCATAGACCTCAATAACTTTAATTTCCATATGCAATATGTGTAATAGTCTACTTTTCTAATTTGGGGTCCTAGCACATACACAACAACACAGCTGTTTCAGTTGGTCCTTGCTTGAAAAATTCTACTCAGTTTCCTACAGAATAAGTAGTCAGATGAATGGAAAGGTCTATGGGCCATACTTGATGTGCTGGCTGCACATGAACTATGCTGACTTACATTACATAACTTCTTAACTTACTGTATGAAGCAAGAATAGCCCAGACAACTTTTTTTTTTTTTTAATTTTTTTTTTTTTTTTTAACCTGTTAAAATATCACAGTATCACAAAATTTGTTGAGTTGAAGGGGAGCCACAAGGATCAAGTCCAATTCCCATATGGCTGAACAACCAAGTAAATGAATTGTCTTCTTACTTGTCTTATTAGGAGGTTATGTTGAGATATATTTTATACCTAAAACAGTTTTATTTTCGAGGGTTTTTTTGGTTTGTTTGTTTGGGGTTATTCTTGTAGGGTTTTGTTGGGGTTTTTTTTTGTGGTTTTTGTTTTATTTTGTTTTGTTTTAATAAGGGTTCTCTTTTATTTATGCTGTGTGGCATTCTTTGTACATGCAATGACCTGAAGAAGTGTTGCATAAATGTTTAGCTAAGCTCTGAAAAGTGAGTTGTACTAAAACCACAATGACTTTCCTCTTCCAACTCCTTCTCTAACTAGTGCCCTCAGTTTTTTCCCCCGTTTCTTCCATTTCCATTCTCTGACTTACTGTTATCTATTGTAGCAGGACATGCTCAGGAATTAAACATTGTAACAGGACATGAACACTGAAAATTCTATTCTCAGCTCTACATCATATTTCATTTCTAGTATTAGAACAATATAAACAGAGTGGCTTTCGACTAAATGAACTCAAAAAAAACTTTCAAGACACAGAAATAGACACTCGCAGTAATGCCTGTCCTGTAATACTTGTTTTGCTGCTGCTGTCAAAAAGCACCTAAATTTGCTGGATGTCTCTGGTTATATTTAGGATTCCCTGGTTTTTGAGACTTGGACCCCTGTAAATACCTTTGTTTCAATATCTCAGTGTCACCGTCTGTCCTGGTTTAGGGCAAATTTAGGAGAAAACCTCCAGTGGGGCTTCCCCCCCCGGGAAGCAAACCCACGTGGCTCTTTTCCCCCACCCCCCAACCGGTTCGGGAAGAGATTCCTCTGAGAGAAGTGGAAAAAACCTGTTTATTTCACAGGCACAGCACCACCCAGCACAAAAATGAATGATATCAAGTTACAAAACCTCTCGCCCTTCAGAAGAGGTGACAAACTTCAGAGGGTCTCTTTCCTGTGGGTGTTCGCTCTGTTATCAGTCCCTCTGGCGCTGGAAAATGCCGCTGCCCAGGCTGGGCTCCCGGTAGTCCACGGGTGCAAGCTCTTGGTGCTCCCCCGAGTCCCCAGTCCAGAGCAGGTTCGATTCGTTTCAGAAAAAGGGAAAGAAAACAGTCCAGGAAGACCTCTCTGCTCCGGCTAGTTGGAAAGCCAAGGCGATCTGTGTCTTGTTGTCTGTCTGTGCTGTAGTCAAAACTCCCGATGTGGGGGGAGCAAGTACAGTCTCTGATAACAGACTCGGTGCTTCTTTTCCACTCACTTTTAGTCTCAGATGGAATTTTAAGAATATAAAACCTGTCTCTGGGTTAGGTGGACGAATGGGGATACAATTTAACATCATAATCAACCCAGGACACCGCCTTATTTAAGATTTATAATTCTTGGGAGGTGTCCCTTTACTCCTGAAAGACCCGATCCATTACAAAGTTCCTGAAATGCATTCATGTGATCAGGTTTTTTGCAAAATTATCAGAAACAATTTTTCATTCAAACATGATTGCCAGGGAGAGAAACCACTATAATGCTATTGATTAAACTAGCCTTTAGCAGAATAGACTTTCACCCATTCAAAAAATAAAATACAAAAACTACTTCAGAAAAAGGATAAAATCTCTGTAATCCCAAATGGCTGTGATCAGACCCAAAGAAATAATCTCTCTTTTTGCATTGGTTGTTCGGAAAGTTAAGTGTAGTTTCTTCCCAAAAAGTCTATATGTGCAAATAACACATTTCAGGGTGACAGGAGACATGGATTGCAATCTCCTTAGTCAGGGACAAGTATGGAATATGGGTTTCTTATGTGTCTTCTTCAGTGATTAAAGTATTTCAATATATAAGTGAAAATAATATCTTATTTTTTCCATTTATCTTGCATTCCCCTGTCTCCTTTCAAATTAAGAGAGACTCAGGACTCTTTCAAAGAATTAATAATGCTTCAGCATAGTTTCTGTGAGTTCTGGTCTCAATTAGCACACTTGATACTGTAACAGAACAAATAATAAAATAGCTATTCCCAAAAAAAACATCATATACTTCTGTCTTAAATTATTTATGAGCTTGGAAAAATGACACTCTAAAAATAAAAAAATACAGTGTGAATATAAAAATCTCTGAGGACAAGTCTTAATAATCCATGAAGACTTGTATGACAGAAGGTATAGAATTGATGATTAAAAGTATTCCTACTGCTTTTTATTTTGGTCCCTATTTTTTCTCTCCTCTCTGTAGACCTTGTTTCAGCAAACAATTCAAAATTCTGTTCATGGGAGCCAATCAAAGTATAGTGAACTATATAAAAATCAAGAAAACATTAGTTTTGATTACATAGTTTTATATGATAATATCACTCATACGTGAAATGAAAAATTATGTCCTATATTGCTTTTGAAAAAGGTACAGGGTGAATTGGACATGTTGAATGTATACCCTAGGGTTAATGTATTGCTATGTAACTTACGCTGCATTGACTTCTTGTCATTTGATGGGTGAAAAAGTTACATTTTTATTTTAAAATAAACCTATGAAGAATGTTTCTCTAATCTTTATCAGACTCCTAATCCACATTCATGAATAATTTTCTCTGATTTTTAGTGTAATGTATTTTGCTTTATACATTCTTCGTAGAATTACAAATTCTACAATTATTATTCTTATCCCTGTGAAAGGATTTGGTCCATATAACTGTCTCTTCAGTTTCTTCCCACAGAAGAAGTCCCATGTTTTTATCTACTTTGTTCCAGTACAAAGCAGATTAAAACATGATTTAAGCATCTTTTTAAAGAGTTTTGCACTATTTATAAAGCACAGAAGTGAAACAAGAAGGTAAACTAGATGGAAATATTCAGTTTATCTTTTTCTCTTAAAAAGCATATATATATATATATATATATATATATATGTATGTATGTATGTATTTATTAATTTATTTTTACTTTTAGATGGCCTTCATAGTCTGGACATTAGGGAAGAGAAATAACACTTTCAGAATGGCTATTAACAAAAAACAAAACCCAAACAGAGCAAATTAAATCTTTGTTTTCCTGATTATTATATTGAAGTCCTTATTTTTATATTACTTACATTTTCTAATTTCTTCTTTCTATTTTTCACCTTCACCGAAATGCAAGCTTACACTTCAGGAAAAGCAGATTGAAAAACTATGGTTATGTGTTTATAACAAAGAGAAATTGAGGAGTCTCTAGCCATGGAAATACTCAAAAGCTATTTGTACATAATCCTGGGCAGTTTTCTCTAGGGGTTGTGCTCGAAAAGAGGGGGTTGAATCAGACAACATCCAGAGATCAGCTCCAGCCTCAACCATTCTATAGTCCTGTTCTCATATGTCAGACAGTGATGTTCTTCCTTCATGAAACACTCATGTTTCTTTTTTTGTGTGTTTGAGTGTGTGTGTGAGGGGACTGTGCATGTGTGTGCACCTTATTCTCAGTAAAACAAATAATTTCTAATATTTAGAAGAGTTTGTTTTCTATCTGATGGGATAATCTTTACTCCAAGGAATTAAACAGTAAAAAAGAGCCTGTTTTAAATGACACATGTCCTTCACAAATCAAAATGCTCAATTAAACCAGCAATACAAAAAATATAGACTAATGCAGTGAAATTATCATTTTTTTTTCTGGGACCAGTTTTCTAACTGAAGACATTAATAGAGAAGACAATCTGTTCTTTCCAAAGTCTTTAGTACTTACATTTCACTTACATTTCTTCAAAGCCAGATTAGGGGGTATTGTTCCTATGTCTAAGAGCAGTAAAGTGGAAAGCATACACTTTCTTTTCATATTCAGTTTTGCTAGCTACAGAGAAGTTCAGCATGTCCTTAATTTCTGATTCTGATTGTTCCCAGAAGCTATTATTTTTTTATTTTTTTCTTCACTCCAGAAGTAGATATGTTTCTGAGGCTGGCAAAATTTTTTCTGTCTTCACTTAAATGAGTGTAGACGTAGTGGTGAATATACACCGAAGAACTATTAAGAATGTTTTCTCTCTTCCATTCAAGCATTTTTTTGTTACTGTTTTTGTAATGGATTCTGAAGAAAGTCAGTTAAGTTCAAAACATTTTTGACTCGTCTCAAATAGTGTGCATGAAGAGAAATATAATCTAACTAAGGAAAACACAACCTAAGCAAAAAGCTGGAAACTGCATATGGACAAATTTAAATTTGCACCAATGAGAACTTTTAAACAATTAGAATGATTAATCCTAGAGGCAATAGATGCAGGCCTATTAGCACCATTGATGGACAGGCTGATCCAGAATTAGAAAAGCAGTTCACACATGAATAGTGTGAAGAGTCATCCACAGTGATACCATATGTGAAGATTCACTGGAGTGAATTTAGAGCTCTCTAAGCGCCCTCCAAAAAAACCATGAGGAGCAAAAGGAAATTACTGACTGTTTCTGTGTTTCAATCAAAAGTAATGGCCTTTTCAAACATATTCTTGAGCCCCCTACTTCAAACAGGAAAATGTGCTTGGAAATTGTAGAACTGGAGGAAAATATCTTCATACCTGGGATGCCCTAGGATACATTGCATTGCCAGGTTTACACAAGCGATACCATGGCATTTGCATTGCTTCAGATATATCATTTCAGCTACCTGTACCTCTCAATATAACAAAAATTGGATGAAATTAAAAAGCCAGCTTAATTTCCAACATCCACACCAGATGTTGGTCTTAAAATCCCAAAATAAAAGTACTCAGTTCTCTGTCAGGGAGTAGATGGAAGCAGGCACCGAAAATTGCTGTGTTATAAATTGCCTGATTTCTACTGTGAACAGATGTTTAATTGTTATTAACATTATTTCAGCTATTAAATTACAGAAACATGATCCTTCATCTCATCCTCCAAGGACACTCACTACCTGTGCACTGAGCCCCCTTTTCTCTTTGCATTTAAGAGGAGAAGTACAATTTTCCTTTACTGAGTATCTGTGTCATTAACAGCAAAGGGAATCGAAATCAAGGTCATATTCTTAATGTATTTTCAATGGAGAATATTTTCTCTTTTTTTTGTGGATTTTGTAGACTTCATAACTGTTTTGAATTGGGAGGACAGTAATAAAACTGTTGGCTTGAATACAATAAATTTTTAGAAAATATAATAAGTCAACTGACATCTCAAAGTTTTACAAAACACTAGAATTTTATTCTTACATTAAAGGAAACTTACAATTTTTGTTATATTTATAAAATATAAAAATCGTGTTCCAGTCTAAAAAATAATTTCACTCCTTCAAAGGAGGAATATATCATCTTCTATTCCTCCAGAAAGATAAAATCCAGTATCTTTAAATTGCTAAATTGACCTTCAATGCTGCTTTCAGAACACTGAACCAGAAGAGACACAGTAGAGCTACACAGAATTCTAATATAATTTCTTTTTTCTCTTTGTCTTTTCCATTGTTAATAAAAATTACTTTTATGGCTTATGCATGGCTTCCTTTACCATATATGATTTACTTTTCTCTCATGGTATCATATTTTGACAAATATATACTCAACTTTGAAATCTGTATTACTTGTGTCTGTTACAAATACCTTGGACACTGCAAATTCCTGTTAGCAATTGCACTCTCTATGAAAAGATAATGCTTAAGCAAATATATACATCTTTTTCCCTACTTATAGCACCCATAAACATATTGTCATACACCTTGTGAAGTCTTGAACTTGTGAAAGCAATTGATGTTCTTTGGATTTAGAACCACTGGATAAACTCTTAACCTCATTAATGCTATTTATGTTCATGAAGTGCTGTTGTTGGTATACATTTATATATTTTTTGGCAGCAGTGAGGTGGAACTACATGCTAAGAGCAGAGAACTGAGACATCTTCCTTTATTGTGCTAGAGGGAGCAATGGCAAACTGACTTCTGAACTTCTTCATCTCTTAATTGCTCTGGCAAAGTTTGTATATATTATTGTTTCCAAAAAGTAATTTAAGACTATTAACCTGTCATTTTACAAAATAACTTGTATATGAGTTGGTTTATAAGATTCCTTATGTATAAAATTCCTGTCAAATATTCTTGATACTGCTGTATGAAATCCACATGAAATCCATATTCTAAAATTCCGTGCAAGCTTCAAAGCCAGGATTTTACAGACCTGCTCATTGTTGCCCAAAATAAAATTCAATTGCATGTGTAAGTCTTAAAGACCCTTTAGAATAACCAAGATATAGCTTATTCAATTAAATGAATTTTTAAATTAAAATTGAAAGTAATATTAATGCTGTAGGTCCAAATGCTGAGACATTAGGGGTTTGTTTTTTTTTCCTTTTCTTATGTAAGAACTTCTGTTACATTTCTATTTCTCACCTGCCTACCCCGTCTAAAGAACAAGTTTTATTGTTGGATTGTGAATGTTACCAATTATGTTCCAGATACCTCTTTCTAAAGGAAAGACAATATAGACAATTCTTTTCACATAGAAGCATACTTGTACTGGCAAATATAAAGAATCAAACTTAGCTACTACTCCTGCAGTGTAGTAGTGTTCTCCTGTAGTGCAGAGACCATTGATCTCTCTAAAGATTGTATCATAAAGACATTTAATGTAGTGCTTTTCTTAATAGCATTTTCGTCAAATAATTTAAACTAAATAATTAAAAAATCTGTTCATTTGACAAGAAGAATTTCATTTTTACCTGTATTTTTGTGACATTAGGTTCTTTTTATTTAGTTTTGTAACACTGTGAGGCATTATAAAAAAATATTTCCACAAAGTAATGTAGAATAATCAATTCTGCAAGCAAACTATTCCTTCTAAGGTATTCATTACAAGAGAATGTTGATAAAGAATGTGAAAGGAAAGAAAAAGGTATAATTGGGAAAAACTTTACATCCACACACATATATATCAACATACACTTTTATTTACAAAGCTACATAATTACTGATAGAACCATTTTCCAAGCCATTGGGCACTCAAACTTTTATTTGTTCTGAATTCCACTGAAAGATGATTTTCTTCATTGAACATTCCTTTGGTTACATAAATCAAAGGAAAGAAAAACACCTTGTAGACTAAACCCCACAATTTTGGTGATTATGGTGAATCAAATTATATTTATAAATCAATAATGTTTACTTTTTTTCTAATGGCATATTTACTTCTTCCATTGAGTAGATTGATTTAATTAATTGCATGCTAATATCTGCATATCTGAATACAAATAAACAATTTTCTATATAATTTAGAAGTCAAATGATCAAAACAAGCTCTGGTTTCTGTGACAAGTTATTTTGCACATTTATAATAGCAGTGTATCATGAGTAATATGACATAATATTTCCTCTTTATTGGTAGTTGATCTATATTTTCCTCTGAAAGACAGATCTAATGTTAACTGAGGAAAACCAAAATGGATTTAAGTATTAATTTCATTCCTGACAGACATGTAATTTTTTGTTAGAAAGCCAGTACTCATTAATAGTCCCAATAATCAATCAAAAAAGGTGTAATTTCTTCATAAGTGTATGTCTAGGGGAAAGCCACCCAATTCAACAGTATTACAATATTCTCAAACCTCTAGTGATTTCCTGAACCACAGTGAATTATTTCAGGTTCCCTGCTCAAAAAAAGTTGTGAAAGATTACTAAATGGTGCCTAAACAATGCAGATGAGTAATTATAGGAAAGCAAATTAATTTGAATTATTAGCCTGAAAAGTTTAAGTATTTGTTATAAGTGCTGAAAATTTGACATAATTTCCTGTAATACCATGAGCTTATTTTTTAATATCTCTCCAAACATACTGCTTGATTCTTCTCTTTCCACATCACAAGAGTTATTGATGCATTAGAGATTGGGTTTGCAGAAGCCAGGAAATAATTGCATACAAAATTGCAAATATATTGAAAATCTTTATGAAAAAGAAATACTAACTTCTGCAAAGTAATTTAAATTCAAGTTGCAAGGGTCAATAGGATCAATCCCCTACATGCTTGGTGACAGAACATTCAAGGACACACAGAAACCATGAAGGAATGAGATAAAAGGCTAGATGCTGCTTCTTCCTCACGCTCTTGCTTGGTTGCACCATGGAGTCCTCCTATAGAATATATTCCTTCATTAACTTTATGGGTTCTCTCAATGGACAAATGGCTCCAGCACAGGTCCCTTCCATCGGGTGGAGTCCTTTAGGAATGGACTGCTCTGGTGATCTTCACAGGGCTGTAGGATTCTGGTCCATTGGGGCCCTTCTCTGGCTGCAACTTGCTTCAGGACACATTCATCTGCTCCAGCATGGGGTTCTCAATGGACTGCAGGTGGAAATCTGTTCCACCTTGGTTCTCCATGGACTTCAGGGGCACAGCTGTGTCACCTTGGCCATCACCACAAGCTGCAGAGGAGTGTATGCTTCAGCAGCTGGAGCAACTTCTTCACTGACCTCAGAGTCTTCTAAATAGCTTCTCTCACATTTTCTACCTCCTCTAACCCAGTTACTGCTCTGCAACACCTTTTATCCTTTCTTATCCTTTCTTGAATGTTATCACAGAGACAGGACCAACATCACTGATGGGCTCAGCTTTGGCCAGCAACAGGTCTTATTGGAGCTGTCCAGAACTGGCTCCGTCTGACATGGGAACAACTTCTGGTGTCCTCTCACAAAAGGCACTTCTTCAGACCCCCCACTAGAAAGACCTTGCCATGTAAACCCAGCACATTAATTATATCAACCAAATAACCAAAGGGAACAAATTATTAACTACATTATGAAAAATATGATGTGACTTTAGATAACTGTAGTAGGTATGAGTTATTGCTTTTCTAAAACACATTCTTGAAATTACTGAGGCCTGAGATGTGCATCTGTCTGCTTAGGCATTGTTAGTCAAGATCACCCAGCACTGGTGATTTATCAAGGTGCATGTCTTGGGTGATTATATTCAGCACATATGTGTTAGCAGAGTGGCAGTAGAAAACAGCAAATAATAGAAATGGTGGAAGTATCAAGTGCCAGAGAAAGAACATTATACTTCATATTTTACAGGTCCTATGGTCTAATGCTGCATTTAATCTACAGTGGAAAATTAACCTCCTTTATATTCTTCTAGACCTTTAAGATTGAAGACATTTTCCACAGATAACTTTTTTTCAAATGCTTCACCAAAGTGAGTAATGAAAATCAGCAATGCCAGTCTCTTATCTTTCAAATGATTGAAATAAGCTTGTATTATAACCACAGAAAAGAAATTGTTTCTATCTGAAAACGTTCTGGAAAAAAAAACTAATAAATTAGCCATGCAAGTTTCCTTGCCCCCTTCCTTCCTCTTCCACCGTGCTGAATGTGTGTGTCCACTTAATATTTCAAAGACTTACTGTAAGCGATGGGTCACTGCTTTTACTGGGCATTCTGCCAATTTGAGGATGCATTCTCTCAGTCAGTCTCCCTTATCAACTCTTCAGCCCCCTCAGTGGTTCATCACCAACTTAGCCATCTGTTACCACTGGTTGAAAAATCCCAAAGTGGCTAATTTTCCAGTCTAATCACTGTTTAAAAAAAAAACCAAAAAACAACAAAACCAACCAAACAAGAAAACTAAACAAAAACCCAAAAAACACACATCTTGTCCTTCCGCCTCTGCAAATGTATTTTAGTTGTGTCTTAGCTTTTGCCACTGCTGGAAGAGCTTTGCTCTGTATTTTTCAGTAAGTCAAATAACCCAAGCACACCTGGCTGAACATTGCATTGCTGATTTTTTAATTTTTATTTTTTTTTTCACACTAAAAGGTTGAATTGTATATATTGGGTCATTTATTCAAACAGTTCTTTTCTTAGGTTTAGTAGCTGAATATATAGGAAAAAATGCAAGGTAGGACTTTTTCTTTTAAGCAATAATTTTTTTTTGGTATTTGTTACTTACCTAAAATATTAATACTGTCAATATAAAGAAAAAATCTACCAGCATTAATGATATTTTATGGGACCCTTGGATACAATTTATACCAAAAGCTTTTGTTTTACAACAATTTTAAAATATGTGTCAAAATGACTACTGCTTACTTCTTTTACTGTATGTGCAATTAATTATATTGCATTCTGTATGAAACAATGTAAGCTAAATAATGCCATCTAAAATGAAACTTTTTCAATCTCTAAATGTTTACATACCACATTGCAGTCTATTAAAAAATCACACTTGAAAGTAGGCAAATTTTCTGAAAATTTTCCTGTAACTCCTAGAAACCTGCAATTTGAAGCACTCATATTGCATTTTAGAATGCTTGTTACGGTATTACCAAAGATCCAGGTGATCCTTAGTGTATGTGGTACCATAACATCTTTATAAAATAAATGGAATAACTTCTATGCCCACCTTCAAGAAAATCAAATTGCATAAGAAAAATTATTTTTATGTGTGGAACTTTCTTTCACTGAAAATCCTTACATTTTTTTTAGGATATCATAAGGAGAACTTATATTATGTAACATATTATTTATTTCCAGCATGAATTTTATGGATGGGTGAGATTTTTTTCTTCAAAGTACTATTTTTATTCAGGAATAAGTGCTTTGATCACTAAAACTGCAAGATGTTTCTCTGGTCAAATGCTGCCTAATCAGAGGAATATTGTCTCCTGATTAGAATGGGGAAGGCAGTAACAACCCTTTTATAATCTCAAAAGTGTCTGAATGCTTCCATATTCTTCCTTGGTAATGGAAATTAACATCAGCTCAGTAATCTTAGATCAATTCATATAATTTGGAAAAATTGTTTTCCTTACAAATGGAGGGAAAAAATCTTAGAATATCACAGTAATTTACCTGAATAACTTAGAATTGTAAGATTTTTGTCTTTATGTGTAAGCTGAAGATAACAACAGTAATAGTATTGGGTACTGGATTCTATTTTGCACAACAGCCATCATTGCATAATGATCTTTCGTATTTTTTTTCATCTTAAGATTTAGTACTTGAACAGTTTTCAATAGCTTAATAATCTTTTCAACATCTCTATTTCCACTGGGACCACTTTGAATCATTTTAAATTAAATTTTTTTTCCTGATGCATGTTGCCCATATGAAATCATTGATAGATAACACATATTAACTAATGGGAATACACTGACTACTTTCATTATTAAATATAACTTCAAGTGTATTGTCACTTCGTTACCTGCCAAATCAGTCAATTAATTTTTTTCATAGGATATTTTTTAAGTGTCTTAGGTTGGATTCTGCTACACAGAAACTTGCTCTTACTTAACCTAGCATACTTTTCCCTGCAGAGCTATAACAGGTAAATAGTTATTTACTTTCCTTTTTGTTTCTTTGCTAATGTCAACCCACACTCTCAGCATGAATATTTAAATTTATCCTAGTAGCATGGTAATTGAAAAGTAATTAAACATTGCACATAATTGAATGACAAGTAATCTCTGGTAAGCACTTTGAAGATGTGTTTTTATGCTTACATAAAAACAACCCTGACTTGTAAAAGGCAGGGAAAGTTTTAGTGATGATCTTAATAGAGTCAGAGCTTTGATTCCAATCACTCAAGCCTTGATTAAGAACACTTAATGATCTCCAGTCAAACCTGCAAAATATGAACACATATACATGCACCTAACAAGACTGAGATATTTCACACGGATAATTTCGGTTCCTGTTTCTGAATACTATCCTTGTTGAAGGAATACAGAGTTTCTCAAGAGCTTTCAGTCCCAAAAAAAGACTAAATGTTTCAAATGTTAGAAAAGAACCTGAAAAAAGTCAGATTCATCAATCCAACAAAGGAAAAAGGATTTATAAGGACTTCATTTTCAAAATTGACTTTAAAGGATGAGCGATTCCTTTCCCATCTGTGTTGTACTTACGGAAGGGGCAGGTTTTCATGTCAGTGACATGAGCCTGACATACTTCTGCTGTAAGATCTCTTAATGAAGGTCATGTAACTGTAGCATTTCCATGAGAAAAAAAAAAAAAAAAGGTTCCTTTATATTGTTTACCACCACAGTTTCATTCTATTTCCTGTCATTTGTGTCAAGGAAGAATGGAGAAACCACTGTGCTGTGTTTTCTGGGCATCTCTGAACTCTCAGTGCCACAGCAGCCTAGGGGAAGATAAAAGCCAAAATAAAATTAAAACAAAAGAATTGGCTCCTCTGTTTAATTTGCACATATGCTGGGTTTAAGTGCCTTTTTCTGGCACTTGTTTTCACTCCATAGATCACAACCGCTTACTTCTGGTTGTAGGAAACTCATCACATACCTCACCTCAACGCTGCAATTTTTCCTGTATTTTAAAAAAAAGTTTAATCCTATAGTGGAAAACAGAACCTTCAGTTAGTTTGTGGTGATTTCTAATCACACGATAATTTGTTAATTTTAGATGGGACAACAGTGGGTGATGCGTTTTTTTTCCTTTTCTCCTTTTGAACAATATAATTGCTTTTCTTCTTATCTGTAGGGGAAAAAAAAAAAAAGAAAAATGAAACGCACCTGTTCCTCTGTTTGGAAGGTTTCTAGTGAATGGATAAAATCTCCTTCCTGTACAACCTGCTGACTATAAGGTCCCACTAAGTCTCAGCAAGTATATAGAATTCTGATATAAATTAACTTGCTTTTTCTCTATAAGTATGTAATAATCAGTTCAAGATAAAGTTAGGGCATCTATCTAAAATACACTGTGTAAATATATATAGCATATATAAAACAGTGCTTAGAGTATTCACCTATTTAAGCATTTTTTATATCCCACATTATGTTCTTTGTAAAGCATCACCAAATTTGTCCAATGCAAGTACTAACAGTTGACAAATAATATCACTGTCAAATTTCTGCTTGTTTCTAAAAATTTTTGAGTCTTTTTTGTTTGTGGGCACATTTTTGTTTGTTGTTTTATTATGTTTTATTTTTAATACTTGTTAGCCTGAAACACTAAAAAAAATCCATAATTTTTATTTCTAAACTCAGTTAGAATCCAGAAAATGCTTCTTTTTTTATGGGAATTCATTGTGGAGTTTTTTTCTTACACTTATTTGTCAAATAGCCTTATAAATTTGGACCTTATGCAAAGCTTTTCATCTCTATTTTAATTTTAATCCACATTGATCTGGCCAAAAAGTCACTGTAAAATGAGAGCATTTCAACAAGAAGATTAATATTTGATTCCTTTCAGGACTGGCAGCTTTCTGATGTCTCATCATGCAGCACAATTTCATAGGTTCATCTTTCACTCTCATGCCCCATTTGTGCTGGGGAGGTAGGTTGATAAAAATTTCAGACAGCTTGAACTCCCATTATCAGTGACATTCATGGTCACAGTACAAAAACAGAAGCCTTTAATGCAAATCCAGCATAAATCATTAACACCTTCCATCTTGCCAAAATGTTGTACTACAGCCCATCTCTAAAAATAAATTTTTGTCATTCAGTCACTGATTTCTTTCTCCGAAATGTGGAAGAGGATGTAACTCCCTGTGGTAAAGCTTGCAAAAGTATTCTCCTTTCCTTTCTTTCTCTCCAGTTTCCATGGCAACTCATCAAAACTAATAGAGGCCCACAGAATGTCATGTTCGGATACAGAACCACAGTACAACAGGTTCAATTTGCAGTTCAAAATAAAAGGCAAATTACAGTGTGTTAAAATCCTTCTTGTAAGTACATGTTTAAAATATATAAGTTTAGCCAGAAAATTGTAATGTCTTATAGATTATATGTACTGATACAGTCCTTATAGAATGCATATAGATTTAATATAAAGAGTTTGTAACTTTAACCATAAATTTTTAGAATTGAAGAGCTGATAAATTGTTGTTTATCAAAGTATGTTTCAAAGTCTTCTCTGTTTTCCTATGGATTTAATTAATTCTACAATGTGTGAGAGTTTTAGTCTAGGAGTATTACAGTGGCGATTCTGAGTAACTATTGGACACAGGATTCTTTGACAGGCAAATAAAACAGTTGGAAAAAGCCTCAAATAAACTGACAAAATGCCACAACAAAAAAACAAAATAAATCAAAACGAATCTACTTAAAATCAGGGTCTACACTTTTCAAATGTAAAACTCTGTGGTTCTTCTTAATCTGTGAATTTTACTTAACATAGCTCCAACAAAATTCATTCAACTGGATGTCATTCCATTGCCATATAAAGGTCTAGCTGTGAGTTTAATCAATAGGTGAAAGGATATTCTGCTAAATATAAAAGACAAACCATGGGACAACTTTGGGAAGGATGTATCAGGTCGATGTATATGAAAGGTAACACTGCTACCAAAGATCTCTCTTCCAGCTCTTTCCTATGTATACATAGTCTTCCACAGAACCGTTTGCAGCTTGATGCTGATTTAATTAGGAAAATTGATTTATCCAAGAAGGTTCCTTTTCTAAGTTCTTTTCAGGTAGATATCTAGCGTCTAAGTTGGGTCAAATGTTTGTGCTCTCACATTAAAAAAGGGGGAAATGAAAGTAAAAAAAAAACAAACCAAAAAACAGGATAAGTGGAAGATCTTACTTAAATGGACTTCAAATTATAGCACACGGTTTAGTTATTATAGTGATGAACATTAATAGAGCATTGCCATAATAAAATTTTTCTTAATGTGATAGAGATATATTTTATCATATTATCCCTGTATTACATCATCTAATGTTAAATGTTTAATATTTTCACTGCAATTTTGAGGAATTCTACAAGGATTTATGAGCACCTTATGAGCACCATCTTAAAAGTAGGCTCAGGTGAAAACAGTTTATTTTCTTAAAGTTTTGTTAAGACCCTGTTTATTTCTTAGTTTGAAATATAAAGCAGGAAAGAATATTTTTTTTCTTGTTTATTATCAGATATTGTAAGCAAGGAGTTTTTGGGAGACTGAAAATGTTTTATTGACGTAAGTATTTAAATAAATTATTTTCTGCAACTCCATCTGTAAGCTCTCATTAATGGGATGAAAAGAAGACATTTAATTTGCTCTTCTTTAGAAGCCTTTTCATAGAATCATAAAACGACAGAATGCTTTGTCTTGGAAGGGACCTTAAGGACCATCCAGTTCAAATGCCCCTGCCATGAGCAGGAACACCTTCTGCTAGACTGGATTGCCCAGCTCACCATCCAGCCTGGCTTGAACACTTGCAGGGATGTGACAACCACAACTTCCCTGGGCAACCTGTTCCCGTGCCTCCCCACCCTCACAGTGAATAATTTCTTCCCAATATGCAATTTAAATCTACCTTCTTTCACTGAAAAGTTTTTACACTTTGTCCTGTATTTATCTCTTTAATATCTTCTATCTTTCAATGCTTCATTTCCTTTTGATATCTTTAGTTGTAACAGCTGTGTGCCACATCACGAAGGTCAGCGTGAACTTGCACCACGTCGTAGATATAAGACATGAAAAATCCAGCAATCAAGAAGATGTTTTTTTCTGAAACAGTTTGACTGTTTGACCCAAAATTCCCTTGATGGCCATTAAATCTTTTTGATCACTCTGCCTTAATATTCACCTGCTGTACTGTAAGCAAAATAAAAATATCTTTTCAGCCTGTTCAGTTTCAACTATATACAGTGAAGACTGCATACGTATAAAATTAATAATCTGACTAATCTCAGGCCTTCTCAGTTTAGCATAATGATCATGAAATGAATATAATCTTGGAAACAGTGTTAGAGTAGGGGAAAAGGAGAAATATGTTATTCATGAAATCTAATGCAGGTTTCACAAAATCAGAGTTTGCTTAACAAGTGTGTTTTAAAGATCATGAATTAAATAGAAATTTTTGTTTTCTTCCAGGGAAGAAAAGTATATCTGAAATTTAGTTCTGACATTCACAGGTTAGAAATTTTAACTGTCCTGAAATAATTTTATGCATGCCAGTGTTGCTATTACCCTTCTGACATGGGTTTCACTTCATTAGTAAACATGCTTCATGCTTGCCACTTAAAAAGGGAGAAAAGAATCCTAGAGTGAAGCTCTTTCTTTAATTTATACCAAATTTTGTTAATCACTAAAGAAAAGCTCCATCACTGCTGCCGTCTAAACATATACTACACATCTAATATCTTGCTCTAGGAGACAGTCTGGGTCTTATATTAATGTCTTTAATGACCTGTATCCACCAGCAGCATTTTTTTTTTTTTCTGAATTTATGGAGCTAATCACCAGTACTGCTTTAACAGACAATAACTGGATTTTTTTTGCAGTGTAGTTTGTTATTCACTCAGAGACAATTGTTTTGGTTTTGGTTGTTTTTCTGTTGTTTTCTTTTTTCGGGGTGGGCTTGGGCCTTTTTTTGTCTTCACTTATAAAGAATCAATTCTTTAACATGTATAACTTTCTGATTTCAGCTGGAAAATTATTAGTGAAGATATGAGTGCTGCATAACAAACCCTCAAGTGATAGGTTGGGCAAATAAATAAATGAATAGATCAGTGACACAACTTTCAGCATTACCCTCTAATGAGAATGTGAAAATAGGAGTGAAAAATGGATGTATCTCAAATATGCTTTACAAATGCTTGTCATTGTCATCTTAGGAATCTACAAAGGAAATGTTACTAGCCCAGGGAAGATATCATTATGATAGTGAAATAAAAAGAGATTATTTCAAGGAGTATAATAAAAAGGAGAAATAATAATTTTCAGGACAATGAACGGAATATGTAATGAAAAGAAATGTACACCCATACCAAAAACTATGAGCAATGAACGTTATTATACTGGATATTTGAGAAGGGAGTATATATCTCATTTGGAAGATTTGAGGAACCAAGCTCACCTTTGAAAATACTGTCTTCATTAAGCTAGGTATGACTGGGTGAAAATGTCTTCCAATTTCTCCCAAAAAATCCCATACTTCACATAACAATTTAAAAACCTGGATGATAGGATATCACCTTAAAGCTTGGAGAGTTTACTAAGAGTGATTGAAGGTCCTGACTCCCATATATTTCTCTAGACTATTCCCATTTTTATATTGTTCTTACAATCTACAGAAAGGTATAGAAAATCTCCAGAAGATCCATTATTCTCTCAAGAGAGGAAAAAGATTATGGAGCCATATTTCATGTGTAGTTTTTGCTTGACTTTCAAGCTGGGTATATAATATTTTTTAAGCCCTGTTTAATCCTTATAATGTATAAACCTGATTTTGTTAGCCAGTTGCAGCTATCACTGACCTTGAGAGTAGCTCAGTTGGTTAGAGCATGGTGTTAATACCGCTAAGGCCAGAGATTTGGTCTCTATGGACTGTTCACTTCAGAGATAGACTCAATGATCTTTGTGTGTCCCTCCCAACTCAGACTATTCTCTGATTGTGTAAATATAATGGATTTTTAATAAATATTCAATTATTCAAGATGATAAAATGGCCCAAAGCATCTTCTTAACTTCTTCCTCTCCTTCCCAATGTTTACCAAGACCCATAAATATCTAATTATGTGAAAATTTTAACTACATATTCTCATTTTTAAGGCAAAGACACGAAGAATGAAAAAACCTTACAACCTTTATGGCTCATGTTGTAAACACATTTATAGTGATTTAGGGAGGTTTTTTTTAAATTTTTGGGGCTGCTTTACTAAAAATATTTTTGGCACAAATGTTTGTTGTTGGGAATGTTGTTTTTCTATGTGTGTGCGTGCTAACTTTTAAGACTTATTCTATAATTTGTTTTTGCCTGGTTAGGATCTTAAATAGCAATGTGATATCCTATCACTCTTTCTTTGCAAATAGATGGTGATGTGTTTCTTAAAACAAAAAAAACTATTTAACTTCGTTTAATATAAATGTGTGTTTGCATGTTCTTTATCGTTATAAGGAAGAAAATTCTTTGTATTTCAAGAGTTCCTCAGGTTATACCTAACCAGAAATCATAATTTTGTTCTGGTTTTTTTTGGTCCTGATTATCATTTTTATGGCAGCCAATTATAATATCAAAATGGAGCATTTTGTCTTCAAGTGGGGAATAAGCAGCAGGATGTGATTAATTCTAAAAGTGCAAGGTTATTCAGTAAACCCTCTACAAAAATAGTATTTTCACATTCAATAGCTTTTTTTTCCCAACATAATTTCTCAATCAAACTAATTCAGTTTACAATTGAAATGTTTTTCTGACTGCCAGTCCTTAAATTAGGCCTGGGATTTGGGAGCTTATTTGTCTTCCATCTGACTCATGGATCACCAATAATAAAGATTTTTGCAGGCCTAGTATTGCCTTTGGATTCACTTGTGCAACTCCATTACTTTCAGTCAGTTTGCATAAATGTAACTGAAGAGTAAACACCAAAAACAGTGGAACTGAAGAAAAGTTCTGCATCTGGAACTTTTAGTTAACAAACATATTGATTAAATTCAGACCATGAAATTATGCAGTGCACTCTCCACTTTCCAAGATCCATATTGTTTCTGTCAGCTTAAAATTAATTTCTGCTTATAATACCTCCCTGTTCACAAGTTCAACTGTATACAAATAACAGGTGCAAAACTTACATTGTTTTCAAAGTCAATTTTGAGACTGAAGATGAAACCCTGCGATACTGTGGTTTAAAAAAACAAAATTTTTGTCTTTTCCTGCCTGTTTTTTTGGTTTATTTTTTTCCATTTTTAAATGAAAGGTTGCCGTTTTCACCTCTGTACTCTTTGTCTAGCTGAATGCTATTTGAATGACACTGCAAGAATCAGTGATTTCTTAATTGTCTTGCAGTTCTCCATGAAGTATGAGATGCTGGGGACCTTAGGGCAATAGAGGCATTTCATCCCCTGACCACTCTTCCCTGGGACCCCCACCAAGCCACCCACAGCCCCTGGTGTCCCCATGGCTTCCCTACTCCTGATGGGCAGTGGGACAGGCTCTGGATGGCCCCTCTGCCCATGTTCCCAGCTCCCAGAGATCCTCCAGCCCACAGAATGCCTTAACATGAGACAGTGTCATTGATATTCATGCACTGGGCTTTTTTTCTTAGTTTTCAGTTAAAGGAGATGTCTATTATAACTTCTGCAATAGTAATTCAATTGTGGTGTTGATTTTATTTGGCTTGCCTAAAGCAGCAATTGAATTTTTAAGTCCTTCTGATAAAGGGAATGCTAAAATATTTAAGGCAGGAGGATAGGAATGAGTCCTAGTACAACTGAAAAGCAAGCATGCACAGTTAGAACAGTGTTCGTTCAAGTGAAAGCAATATTGACATGGTACTTGGATGGTTGGAGAGCTTATACGTCACTTTTTGCTTACAGGCAAGGCTGGGTGCTCTGCCTCTGAAGAATTTATTTATGAATTAGTCCTTCACAGATGATCTATCAAATGCCTTAATATTTTTAAATTTGATAAACATTTTCCTGCAATATGTACATGGATTAAACCAAGAGAAAAAGGTTACCTTTCTACATTGCTTCTAAAAGCACACCTTTAGGATGGGTACATACTGTTCTCTGTTAACTTCTTTTAAAGATATGGAGTTTTGTGCTGCTATTATTATTATTATTATTATTATTATTATTATTATTATTATTATTATTATTATTATTTTATTTTTCTTTTAGGAAAGGAAACATTTAGAGTAATCTGACTGAAAAAAGACTGCAATGATACTCAGATCTGGATTCAATGTTCATTCTGACCCCAAGTTAAAACACAGTTATTAGTAAATTACTTGCTTTTTGGAGCTGATGGATGTGTAAAACATAATAATTCAGTGAATTCCATAATTCTTTGGCATATTTATGACCTAATTTTGCATCTCTGAAAGTTAGTTATCCAAATCAAAACAAACCATTCTGGTTGTCCTGTATACTTAGTAGGAGGAAACAAAAACCTTTAGAGAATGCTTCGTCTTTCCTTTGGAGATCTGTTTTATGATATAATGAATCATTTAAGGGTGGTGATTACTCTCTATTAACCATAAAGAATGCTTAGAATTACTATCTTTGCCTTAGACAATGTACAATTAAGCACCTAATATTAAAGCAAATTAATAACAAGGTCTCTCTACTCTCATAAGGCCCCACCTAGAGTGCTGCATCCAGCTCTGGTGTCCCCAGCACAGGAAGGACATAGACCTGTTGGAGTGAGTCCAGAGGAGGGCCATAAAAATAATTAGAGGGATGGAGCACGTCCTGTATGAGGAGAGGCTGAGAGAGTTGGGATTCTTCAGCCTGAAAAGAGAAGGCCTCAGGGTGACTTAAATATGTCCTTCCAGTATTTGAAGGGGGCCTAAAATGAGAGTTTTTACATGGATCTATAAATAGTGATAGAACAAGGTGGAATGGGTTTAAACTGGAAGACAGTAGGTTTAGATTAGATATTAAAATAAAATTCTTTACTGTGAGGGTGCTGAGGCACCAGAACAGGTTGCCCAGAGAAGTTGTGAATGTCCTATCCCAGGGAGAGTTCCAGGCCAGGTTAAATGGAGCTCTGACTCACCTGGTATAGTTGTCATTGCACTAGGGTTGAAACTAAATTATCTTTAACCTTCCAACCCAAAATATTCTATGATTCTGTGACAATTCTATGATTTTAATCCAAATGTAGGTGATATTAATTCACTTTGAGCTCTCTTAGAAAGTCTATTCATTTAGTTGAATAACTGCATATTGCTTCGACTGATTAGGTGCTTAAATCTTTTATGACACTACTCCTTATATGCAACTTTTTTATCTACTCTGGACTTGAGATAAAAAGCAGACTTAAAAGTGAAATCTGAAAGTTTTCACTATCAAGTTTATTTCAAATATTTGAAATATATTATTTATACAAGAAACAACCTGAACATATTAGAACTAAACAGAAAGAGCAGCATAAGACTGGGACAGAAAAATTGCCTGATGCCTCTGTCTCTAAGGCATGAGAACTTCTTGCAGAAGCTACTTGCTACTTTCCTTTTGAGTAACAAATCTTTTTGTTGGCTTGTTTTTTAACCACTTAACACTAAAATAATCTACTGTCTAGAAAAATTATGCCCTGCCACTACCTCTATACTTTGGCACATTTTATCCAATGTGATGTTCATAAGTAGTGAATATTCTACGGAGCCTTCCCAAGTTTTAGAGAAAGTGAGACGAAGAAATAATGCCACTAAAAAAGTCCTTTCAATATGTCAGACCACTCTTTCATCATCAAAACTGATTTTTTAAAAAAATTATGTCATTAAAGTGTTCTTTCAATGCCACATCCATTTCTCCTCCTAAACTGAACACCAGGGAACTGGCAGTCTTAAAATGATATAAACCCATCATTTGTGTTAAATGATTTTTATAATAACCAGTATAGGAGATAGAAAAGTCCTATATGTTTAAATGTGTGGTGAAGGATGTCATAGGTTCCTGAATAAGCTCAATGAATACTGAATTGTAAAGCTACATTTTTTTTTCATATTTCCTCTCATGTCAGACTGTCTTGAGAAGGCTAGATCTCTCCCCATACGTCACTGAGTCTTCTATTCCTATCGACTGGAAGACATTACAGGATCCCTGTCTGGTCAGACAGCCTGATCCAGAGGGCTGGAATAATGACTTAAGTGGGATTGGTGCTCAAGTGAAATTCTATTATACAGTCCTCTAGCATGTTTCAGGGTGAGTCTGCTCCTGGACGTGCTTTTGCCCAATGTTAGTAACAGTCTCTTAAGCAATGGTCAGGTATGGTAGAGATGCTGTGATTGTGTAACTTACCCTCATGGAAAGTAGAGATGAACCTATTTATTAGGAGAGGAAAGTTGGACAAACTGGTGTGAATTGCTGCAACTCAGGCTCAGATAGTAAATTTTAGTCTGCTTTGTTTACTTGCACAATAACAACCATGGGCAAAAAGGCAATAAACTCTGATCATTGATAGGTACTGCAGCATTCAGAAAATATTTTATTTGTCGAACCAAAATGTTATGTTTTCACTGCAAAAACCAGTGAAAAGTTTATCTAAAAATCTTTTATTTCTCATCACTGTTCATTTAATCAAAGGGGAAAGAATTATGTAAACACACTTGTGTACTTTTTGGCTTGTCTGTTATCTCTCAAGCATTTAGGTATAGTTTACCTGAAATGAAGACCCTTTCCCAAACACTAATATGCAAAATTTAACATAAGAAAAAGCATCTTACCGATATAACAAAAATCTATATTTTTCAAGATTAATGCAGATTTGCAATTTTTATTTTACTTCCCTCTAAGATATTTATTCAAAAATACATGCCTACTAATTCTCCCCAAATAGTCCTATTCAAACATTGCTCTAGAAAAACCAAAAAATGTGCCAATATAGATTGTTTACTAAATACATGTATAACATAAGGATTCAAAGTAGAAGTGAATGCAAATAAATGGTTATGTTTCTAATAAATGTTTAAACTGCATACATTGTTGTATAGGTGACTGGGAGACAAGGATTTTTATTGCGTGCATAAAACACAGTAGTAAGTATTTTTCAAGTTAAATCAGCACATTTGGATTTCATATAATATATTTACCTTTAAATCAACAGAAACAGGATGAGTTTTGGAGACTTTTGTTTGAATTGCGATGCAAAGTATTTGGGGGTAAAAATTCAGAGTGACAGAAACTCCATCTGTCCACCACTGTGCTCTCTTACTAAATCACCAAGGTTTTATGAGCTGGGGAAAGTTTAATTAATGTCAATGGAAGAAACTCTACATAAGGGCATAAAAGAATCTCTTATGAGCTTTTCACATTCAAAATCTTTACCAGGTGTTAAAGAAGAATATCATCTTTAGACCAGTTTGAATGTCAAATTTATTCATTTCAGAAACCTATTATTTCTTTAGGTTTTATTTCATTGTTAAGTAACACATGAGTCCAGGAAACAGAACAAAACATTATAATCATATTGTAATTTTTGTGGTAAAAATATTTTCCTATTCACCATGTAAGACTAAGCATATGATGTACACTCAAATTTCTTTATAAGAACAAAAGAATTAAATGCTTTGGTATTCTGCAATTCAGTTTTAACACTATCTTATTAAAACAATTTTTAAATCTGCCTGCATATGAAATCAGTAAATTATTGAGAAATACAGGAATGTATGAAAGTAGAAGAAAACCTATTCCTTTGAAATATGCATGAAACATACACATTTTAGAAGAAAAGCCTACATTTTTCTCTATTTTTTTAATATAATCTGTGAAAGACAGAAACTACAGTGATGAAGTAAGGCAGAAAGCAATTACTCAAAATATTTTTTATTTAAATCCTGAAAAAGATGAAAAAAATTAAATCTTATTTCCAGACCAAAAAAAAAAAAATTTAAGACAACATTTTCAAACATTTGGTGTAAGTTTGGTACTGGGTAGGAATTTGGTCCTCTGTTCAATTACCATATCTCTCACAAATTTATTTTGTGAATTTTGTTAAGTTGCTTAATCTCAATTCTATGTTCAGAAAAAAAATTTAAAATAATTTTACAAAAAACAACCTAACCATCCCCCCGACCCCCCACCGAACAGAGATAAGAAAGAATAAAAATAATTCGGTTCCATCTGACATTGTTCCTTCAGTTTTGTTTGTATGGCTGTGGTGGAATGATCCTGATTGGATGCCAACTATCCACCAAACCACTTGAGCTCCCTCCTCCTAAATGGAACTTGGGAAAGAGAATATTATAAAAGGTTCGTGGTTCAAGATAAGGACAGGGAGAGATCACTCAGTAATTACCATCACAGGCAAAACAGACTCAAATCTGGAGAATTAGTTGAATTTACCACCAATCAAATCAGAGTAAGGCAATGAGAAATGTATTGGGTTTACATGTTTGAGTGTAGATAAAGTTATCTTCTACAGGGCTTTGAGCATTGAGTGTCAATAAAAGTTAGCTGCACTTTGATCTGAGCCATCAAAGCTATTTCATCAGTATTTCATCACTATTTCATCAGTGGCAGAACAAATATTTCCAAGATCTTGTGTTTCATGATCCTCTGAAAATATTATTCGTAGTAATTTTGGAGCTGAAAATACAAATATTAAAGTATATTATAGAAGGAAAGAAGTTTTCAAGAAAAAGTGAAAATTCTCAGCATTGAGTGAGTTCTGTTAAGATTCACTGGACAATGACATATTCCAATTTCAGATTTTTTTTAGTCAGGATAGACACATGTTCTTTGACTTTCAAGGTGAATTAGTCTTTCACCTTTTAATATTTTAAGTTATAATAATTCAAGATAATATGCGTCCATGAATAAAAATGTAGAATCTCATGCAATGATATTCTTCAGTATTCTGTACTGATTCAGATGTTCATCCACAAGGAAAATGTACAAAGAAAGCACATGGTCAAATTTTCCATACACTGGCAAGATTCTTAATAATGTCAGGCAGATTTCTGGTATTTTGAGGATTATAGAGTCTCTTTCTTTTGATTCATCCAGTGTAAACACATTTCCTTGTAAACAGAATAACAAAAGCCTAGCTCCATATTCCCCTGTAAAGCTTCAAGTGTTTGTAATAATATTGAAATTTTACAATGAAAATGTGTATCTGGATCTTTTATGCAGTGAATTCTTTACGAGTAATAATACCAAGACAACCTTCAGACTGATAAACATAAGAATCTGGTCCATTGGCAGTAGCAATTCTTCCTTTACCTCAATAGGCTTTGGATCATATTACACAGGAGTAACACAATCTGTTATGCTTATTTTTTCACATTGAAGCATGTGGACTATCTGCATATGTGTGTCAAAATATTTTGAGGTATTTCATCAAAGTTAAAATAATGCTATGACAACCACTCTAAAACAAAAACCAGAAACTAGATCTAGTCATTAGACTAGGTCAAACCAACAAACTCTGTTAGTTTCTTGGTTTAAATACTACTCTGCGACCTTTCCTTGCATTTGATTTTAAAGATCAACTCAAACCACAGGATATTTTGTTAAAATATCGTATTCATTAAAAGGAAAAAATTTCCTTTAAACCAAGACAAAAATTAATTTAACAAAAAATTCCAAGTAGTCCTTCTAGCAAAGTAGCTACACATAGCTGTCCTTTAGCAGAGCTTTTTTCTTCTACAATTTCCTTTCAATATAATTTACTATAAATTATAATAATATACATTTGTATATAGGTTATTACTGCTGCTTTGGATACCTATTTTTTTGTATTTGCACAGTTCTAATACAAATATTCTTATCCACTCTGCTCTGGAAATATTTACTAATAGCACAAGAGAATTAGCCATGAATCAGAAAGAACACTGCAGTTTGCAATAGTAAGTGTTTGGCTTTGTAAGTGGAGTTACAAGAGAGCTAGGGGAATTCTTGGAAACATGACACATAGGCAGACTAAAAACTTCATGCACAGCATCTTAATGCCATTAGGAGGCAGAGTTTGGACACTGTGAAGAGAAATATAGATGTTATACTACAAATTATGTATACTAAATTTTAACAGTTCAGCCACTTCTACCACCACCCCAAGTATCAGGATTTTGAAGTAAACAAATTGTTAAATATATAAATATAAAATGCCATCTTGTAAGTAATTCAGCTAAAATTCTCAAAGCTAGTCAACACGAGATTAACTTCCAGGAAGAGTAGGTCACCATGCTTTAATGGAGCTCTTTCAATTAGAGTAGTATCCTTTACTCAAGGATATCCATGTACCCACAGGACGTTCAAGTAAGCAAACAAATTGCAATGGGTTGTGATTTGTTAAACTTAACAGCCTATGAGCTAGGTCAATGTGTGGTTTAGAAGTCATGTTCCATGGGAACAATATACAAGTGTGAAAACAGCATAATTTGGACTTTAAAAAAAAAAATAATTCCCAAACTGCTTCATTTCCTGTGACCTGCAAGTTTATTTAATATATTTAATATAATTTATAAACTTTTGTTTCAAGTGTAAATTTAGGAACATATACCCTTTTGTTTACGAACTAGTCAGTCTATTCTATTCTGTTGTATATATATATATATATATATATATATAAAAGACATTTCTTAATCTTGTAAAAGTTATTGTATCCATCTAATTAACTGAACTGATTTGTAAGCAAGGCATTTGTGCTATCAAAAATAACCAAGAGTGTATAGCTCTATTGTATACATTAAAGGTACAAATGTATAAATCTTAAACAGAAGGTAATAAACAGGGCTGTCACTGTAATTGCTGTACTGAGAGACTTCTCTATAAATACTTAAGGACAAAAATGAGAAGAATGAGATAGTGTCAGGAATAATTTCCTTTATCTCCATCCTTTCATTTCTCACACTAAATATACACGTAGTCTAATTAACCTCTTCATTCATATGAGATACACAATCACCAAAGGTTCTAAGACAACTCTTTACAGAACTCTGCCACTAAATGAATGGCACTTTCTGCAGCATCATTAAGACATGTTACTTACCAAAATATCAGCTGAAATGGCTATGTGGGACTTTTATTTTCCCTGCCATTGATACTTAAGAATGAGAAATCCCAGAGTGTCAAGACAACAAGGTATGTTTGTCACCTTGAAGAGTGAAGCAATGTGATAGCTTGGTCCACCTGAGTAAGGGCACATTGACCAATTTAGTCTCACCCTTTCTGCCCATATGTTTTCTTTTTATCATTTTTAAAAGACTGAAAATGGAAAAAAAACCCCTCATTATCTCATTACTTTCTAGAATTATTTATTGCTGCATCAATTGCATTCTATTTCTTTTCTTCTTGTTCCTCTCATCTGCTAGATGCAATGGTAACATGGTTCCTTGGGCTTGTCAATATATTGCTTGATTTTGTATGAGTTTGATTTTCTGTCTTTATTTTTTTTTTAAATCTTATGACATATTTAATCTATCAAGCTGACCTGAATTGTTCTGCTATGTACAAACCAATCAGGTTAACAGTTGTTTATGGGAACACTACTTTTCCTTTTTTTTTCCTCTTCCATTTTACCACAAGCAAGAAAAAATAGTACAGAGAAGCTGATTCTATATTTGCTGGTTGCTAACATGTGAAAAATATTCTATTTCACCTATTAGTGCACATATTATGAAAATAATGGAATGAGGAAAAAAAATCACTAGGTGCCTGGAACGTGTTGCAATAACTTTCCAATTATGCATAGAACTAGAGAATTCCACTCGGGTGGGCTACACCTCATCTTTGGCTAGGTGTGCTTCCTTTTTTTCTTTTCTAATTCATTGCCCTGCATCATAAATTCTCCAAATATGTTGCTATTGTCCTCCTTTTTACTTTTTCATACACTGATTACAAAGTGATACACTTCCTTCCTAGCATTGCATGGCTCATTAATCTGATACATGGGTGACAAGGCAGTATAGAGATTTAAAAGCGCTATTGTTTTAAGGGAATGGCCAGATTCACCAAGAAGTTACTGAAAAAAAATTGAGTACCTTTCTGCAGTATCCACAGATCACAATTTTTTTCAGACAGGTTTTTGAAGAAAATATTTTTAGAAAGGTAAGTTGCCTCAAATACCCATACAATTCAGCACTTTGAGATAGCCTGACAATGCTAACTTGTGTAGAGAGGACCGAACATTTTGGTTAGTCTACTTTCAACCCACCTCACAATTTTCCATTTCTCTGTGCAGCAAAAAGCCCATTCAGAATTAGTGACTGTCATCATATTTATTCATACATCATTTAACAAGAGGGCTGCCATTTTTCACATTCCCCCAGCTGCAGGCACTGGTAGACAAACAGCTAATTCCTTGTGGAAGGTAAACAATTCTGGCAATCTACACTCTAACACATATATTAGTGTTATGCAATTGTGATAGACACATAAAACAGTATGTGTCCACAGGCTCTTGCAAATGAAGTCACGGAAGTCCTATAAGCCAGAGGAACTAATTTTTTCTTTTTATTTTTATCTGGTGAGGCAATTTTTCCTCTGAGGAATGAGTTCATTTTCATTCATTTGACTTTATAGCATATCCTGAAAGCCAAAACTCTAATGATAAGGGAAGGAATGCATACAGAATCTGTGAAATAAATGGGTGGCAACTTTTCTTAGCTGTTTTCATTCCATTAGTTACTCAAGGCTCATTATATGAACATAAACTGTTCAGTCAGGAGAGTGTCATGCTAACAGATTTACTTAATGGATTTTATTTCATAATTTAAATGCTTTGAATGCCAGACTTGTGAGAGTGGGGAGACTCAAGAAAAATATCTGAGTTGTAAAAATTCGAAAATGCTATTGAAAAAAAAATCATATGAAAAATATCTGAGGGCCAGATCCTGTAGCTGCTGGGTTTCTCTATATGTTTTAGAAAGAGGAAAAGAATCATTCAGGGTTGTTTGGTGAGGTTTTTTTGACCTTTCCCTTACAGACAAGAAAAGTTACAGATTTTATTTAGGACGATGTCCAGAGCTTTCCAAAATGAAGGTGGAATAAATGAGTTTAGAAAGGTATTGGGAGCAGATGAGGGAGACTGTTGGGACAGAAAAATATAAAATAAGATCAGAGAGTGAATGTCATTCAATCCAGGGACAGCACCATATTCCTGTCCTAAGTCTCTTTATTGATACTTTATTCTTTTTTTTGATGACAGTCCTAATATAATCAAGACAAATAGGTTAATCTCCAAGCCAGCGTTCCCTAAGGAGTTCTGGGAATTTTTTTTTCAAAGTGTCTTCTGTATAAGTGTCTTTCAGTACCCACAGAAAAAGCTAACTGCAATTCTTCCCGTAGATGAAGCTTTTTCAACAGTAATAGACAACAATCCTGCCTATTACTTTTCAGCACAGCTTTTTCTGTATACAGCCAGCAAAACTAAATTTTTAAAAATGGTTTGCTTGTTTTTAAAAGAGTGCTGTTAAAAGTCATCTTAAACATCCTCTATGCCACCACCACCATCCATGAAAGTAGCCATACAGCCCAAAAGGAACCAGCTCTGTAGCTGGGAATAAAGAGTTTAGTCCATATACTAATAATGCTGTCTATGTAATTTTACAGAAAGCTTTGTCTCTCTTACTATAAGATGGCAGCGTGGACTGACTAAATTGACCTGAACTTTGGGCAGCTGAAGAGAGCTTACAAGCGTAAGCTATTTCCAACACACATACATTACTTCCTATAGTCTACATGTCATTAAATATATACTATGGCTATATAATATAGTATACTATAATATACTCTAATATCAGATTTTTGAGCTGCATAATTTCATTGTGTTTTTTCTTCTGTTAAATGAAAGACAGTGATTTCCTGGAATTAGAGAAAAAAAAAAAGTGAAGAAAGATACCAATTATTTGCACAAATAAAACACTTCAGCAGCCAGCAGTAAGCTTTGATTTCTACTTTTCATATTTCCTAGTTCACTATGAAATACATAAGATATCTCTAGTGTTCTCTAGATTTTGGGGTTTTATTCCATTTCCCATATTCTCATCTGATGTATTTTGTTAAAAAGAGGGGTAAAGGAATATATTCAATGGAAGAGTTTTGCAGAAGATCTAATAAAGAAGAAGTTTCTGGGAAAGCATGGTTTATATGAAGTGTCAAAGAGAACGGTAGAATGCTTTCAGCATAGACTGAATGAAAATCTCACATGAGAGAGGTACTTTAACATGATGAATATAATTCTTTCCATCTACTGGACTTTATCTACAGTAAGAATAAGGGATTTGATTACAATCTAATCATCAAGCTGGTCAATCTGTGACATAGACAGATTTCTGCATATGTCAAACTGTCTGCTTTGACATAATCTAATGTAACTTGCATCCTGCAATGTATAATTTATGTTATAGGGAGTGAAACATTACAATTTTTTCAAGAGTAAAAGTGGTTTTCCACATTCACCATTCCAGAAGAACAGTGGATATTTCAATCTCTAGTCTCAGTGGTTTTATAAAGCAAATAAATGTTAAAAGATCACAACAATAAAATTTTTTCCATTAAAAAGAAAAGAATTTATTTCAAATAAATGTGTATACGTTGAAAAAGATGAAAGTTGCATAAGCTCCTCTAAGGTAAAAATATACATCTATTTCATAAACAAGAAACAACTTTGTTGCTTTTTTTTCCTACTGGGTATGTTCCATGCAAAAACAAAAAAAGACAATGAAAATAAGTAAATCTCCACATGACTGCATGGTGTAGTAAAATGTAAGAACATATTTTCTTTAGTAAGAAGTCTATGACACAGGGAATGGGAAAAATGTTTAAATAAGGATGATTTCAGATAAATTCTGGAAATATTTAGTTTTGGATTCATCTGGCCTGCTACCAAAGAACATTTCCCAATCATATCTTCCTTTGTTCTTTTAGCTGGAATATCTTTATCTCTGGATCACATCTGTTTTTAAAGGCTTAAGTATATTATAGGATTGACTGAAAGACGTGTACTTTTCAGGAAGGTTAAATTGAAACATAAGACAGATAAAATCAGACTTCAGAACAAAAAAACGAAGACTATCAATATGATAGCCTAAATAGGTCTGTACTATTATTTGAAATGGCTTAAGATATTTCACTTGATCTTTGGTTTCAGTTTTAAAGGCATGGCTATCTTAAAACTTTAAGTCCTGCTTGCTGGTCCACATGTCTTGCATCTTCTTGTCTCTTTAGAGGAGCACCAGTTGAGCAGCTAAATTCACAGATGTAACACAGTCCAGTCAGAAAGTGGCATACAAATAATCACAGGGTCACCAAGAGTCAAAAAAAAGTCATTCTAATCAACAGACACCAAATCAATACAATCAATGGAGGAAGGAGAGTCCTTCAAGTAAGAATTTAGTGCTAAGAATGTATTGACTAAATGTTATGATTGGCGTTTAGACATGTAGTGCAGATGTGGACCCTAACAGGTAGACAACTGCATGTAGGCGTAATTTTAATTCCTCAATGGAATGTATGCATATGGAGATCATCAGGATTAAAAGGCTCAGAAGACTGCAAAATTAGGCCAGTTTTGAAATGTAAAAGAACACTTTTCTAATTTAACTATTCTTGGCTCTTATCTATTAGCAATCTTCATTGCTTCATATGAAAAACTTGCTGGTTTTTTTCACTTATACTCTAAATCAGCTATCAATATGCCATACCCCAGAGCTGATGCCTTTGCACTGAAGCAGTCAACACATCTGGTTAGCTGTGATGGCTATGGGTCTTAGTCATAGAGGGCATCAGGCTTGAAAGGTGTTTAACAACTGAATCTTGAAGAGAGGTCACTTTGTTCTCTTTTTCAATTTTCCTCTTTTAAAACTGATGTTTTTATGCTACAGTCTCCCTCCCTCCTGAGGTTATGCTCCTGATAATGCATGTCTTGGTTTTGGTTTTGCCATCATCCATTCCATGTATTTTGCACAATGCCCTGCTTACTTGTAGCTCTTTTTACTTATGTGATGTCTGGATTTTTTTCCCTCAAGATCTCCTAAATATAATTACATGGCTTTTCCCCTTTGGATTTCATGCAGTTAATAAACTCACATAAATTGCTTAGCACTTAGAATCATAGGTTCGAAAAAGCCTTCAGATCACTGAGTACAACTTTAAACCTAACACTACCAAGTCCACCACTAAACCCTGAGTATCACATCTACACAGCTATGAAATATTTCCAGAGATGGTGATTTCACCACTTCCCTGAGCAGCCTGTTCTAATTCTTGATAGCTGTTTCAGCAAATAATTTTTTCCTGATAACCATTTTGAACCTTTCCTGGAGCAACTCATGGTTAATTTCCTCCTATTCCATCACTTCTTACTTAGCAGAAGTACAAAACTGACACCCACCTTGCTACAATCCTTTTTACAACATTTTTACAACCCTGAGTCTCTTTTTCTCCAGGACAAACAAACCCAGCTCCCTCAGAGGTTTTGCTTTCTAGACATTAGCTTTGTTGCCCTTTCTTGGACACACTCCAATGCCTCAATGTCTTTCTTGTACTGAGGGTGCCCAAACCTAAAACAGTAACTTCTCTCTGGCTATGCTATGAAAATATCACAAAATTCTTCTGTATTGTTTTATGCTACATCATTTATACTTAGATTTAAGACTAGCAAGTACTTATTAGAGTCTTAACAATATAATTTTTAATTTTTACCACAGGCCTCTCTTTTGTCAATATGAAATGGAGCCCTAGTTAATGTCTCTAGTAATGCTAAAATTTTTTCAATGTCAAATTTTAATCAATATTGGGCCTTCCCTCCTTCCCTCCTTCCCTCCTTCCCTCCTTCCCTCCTTCCCTCCTTCCCTCCTTCCCTCCTTCCCTCCTTCCCTCCTTCCCTCCTTCCCTCCCTCCCTCCCTCCCTCCCTCCCTCCCTCCCTCCTCCCTCCCTCCCTCCCTCCCTCCCTCCCTCCCTCCCTCCCTCCCTCCCTCCCTCCCTCCCTCCCTCCCTCCCTTCCTCCCTCCCTCCCTCCCTCCCTCCCTCCCTTCCTTCCTTCCTTCCTTCCTTCCTTCCTTCCTTCCTTCCTTCCTTCCTTCCTTCCTTCCTTCCTTCCTTCCTTCCTTCCTTCCTTCCTTCCTTCCTTCCTTCCTTCCTTCCTTCCTTCCTTCCTTCCTTCCTTCCTTCCTTCCTTCCTTCCTTCCTTCCTTCCTTCCTTCCTTCCTTCCTTCCTTCCTTCCTTCCTTCCTTCCTTCCTTCTTCCTTCCTTCCTTCCTTCCTTCCTTCCTTCCTTCCCTTCCTTCCCTTCCCTTCCTTCCTTCCCTTCCTTCCTTCCTTCCTTCCTTCCTTCCTTCCTTCCTTCCTTCCTTCCTTCCTTCCTTCCTTCCTTCCTTCCTTCCTTCCTTCCTTCCTTCCTTCCTTCCTTCCTTCCTTCCTTCCTTCCTTCCTTCCTTCCTTCCTTCCTTCCTTCCTTCCTTCCTTCCTTCCTTCCTTCCTTCCTTCCTTCCTTCCTTCCTTCCTTCCTTCCTTCCTTCCTTCCTTCCTTCCTTCCTTCCTTCCTTCCTTCCTTCCTTCCTTCCTTCCTTCCTTCCTTCCTTCCTTCCTTCCTTCCTTCCTTCCTTCCTTCCTTCCTTCCTTCCTTCCTTCCTTCCTTCCTTCCTTCCTTCCTTCCTTCCTTCCTTTGCTATTTTATGGAGTGTTATCACTTTCATTATAGAGAACACCAGCTTAGATTATTACAGCAAAGCTTTTTTAACATTCTTCATTTATGGAAGCCTGGGACAGAACAGACCAATATTAATTTCTTATTAATTTTTTTTCTCAGTTGTATATGCAAAGACTGACCCTGTGATCAGAGATTAAAAAGACATATTCAGAAAAACCTTAGTGTGGGAGACACCCAAGTATCTCAACACATCAGTGATGAAGTTATACCATTTTTTGTCAGAACTGGAATTGCACTGAAGTAACATCTTGGTGGAAACCAAAAGTGTTTTCTGCTTGTAGAAATGATACACTGAGATAAGAATGATCTGATCTTGGAAAGTTTAATGCCATTGAAGGGTAACATTTGAATCCAAGTCTTCACCAATATTCTGGAAAACTCCTAAGTATATTGCATAAATCCAAACTGTACATGTTCCTTACTAAATTGCTTTAAAGTGTTGGCAAACATCCTTGCAGAATTGCCATTAGATAGAATATCTACT
This sequence comes from Poecile atricapillus, assembly GCF_030490865.1. NCBI lineage: Eukaryota > Metazoa > Chordata > Aves > Passeriformes > Paridae > Poecile > Poecile atricapillus. Next base: position 42,857,112 of record NC_081251.1, on the reverse strand, counting down.
TTACAGAAAGGTTCCCTGTTCAATTGAAATTCTTTGGAGAAAGCAAAGTATTATCTTTAAGCTTTTTCTGCCTTAAAAAAGTGGTCTGGGAATTTACTTCTTCTATGCATACAGCCTGAGGCAGTAAACAGATTAAAGCAGATCAGATTATTCTCTCTCTCTCTCTCTCTCTCTCTGTGAAGTTGTTGCAAGTCAATATTGTAATGAAGTGTATTATATATGCACCCATATTTTTCCCCCAAGAAGACATAACTGAAACGATTAAGTTTTGAGTGTATTTAGGATACCTGATAAAGAAGAGTGTGGGAAGTTGATACTTGGAAGAGATGTGCTTCTGAGAAGTAAAATGCAGGAAATTAATGGTTTAAGAGCAATCTCTTTTCAGGGGTATTTTCACTTTAATATATCTGTCAATATATCAAATGTGCTAAGCATTTTGAAAAGGAAAATAATGTTAGTTGTTCGAGGAATGTCCTTCAAGGCTCACTAGCATGCAATATAAAAAGAGAAAATGGGAAGGAATTTGGCAAACAATGAAAAAATCTAAACGTCTATGCTCATGTACAAATGAAATTTATTGATAGGGAATAAGTGGAGTTTCTTTGATCCCTCAGTAGTGAGAGATCACTACTGGTGGTCTGTGCTCATCACTACAGTAGGGAGAAATTCTTATTTTCATAGGTCACTATTACCACTTGAGCTACAGGGAGCTGGTCCACAGCTGAGCTGTCAAAATTACAAGCAGCTGGAGCCATGTGGAAAAGTATACTCAATAGCCTTATTAGTGCTAATGGAAGGAGAAGTTTTACGGGCCTGTTAAATTCCTCCTAAAAACAGTCTGATATCATGCCATCCGCTCCCCACAAACCTCAGAATTTGTTTAGAGTTTTGGTATGCATGTATGTCTTTATGTGAGAGCTTTGTTTATAAATTAAAGATTTATAAATTATACAGGAATTAGAGCATTGACTTATGTCAGTGACCTACATTAGATCTAGTCACAATATATTAGAATAGCCTGAAAACAATGTCTTACTGCTCTGTAAGTTAATTGTCTCCCAACATCACAACCTTAAGGCATGAACACACCTTATTTTTTGGTTTAGGGTTGGGGGTTTTTTGTGTTTTATTTTATTTTATTTTATTTTATTTTATTTTATTTTATTTTATTTTATTTTATTTTATTTTATTTTATTTTATTTTATTTTATTTTATTTTATTTTATTTTATTTTATTTTATTTTTAATTTGAGATTTTTGATTTGTGTGTTGTCTCTGCCCCCTCCTCTCCCATCACTTTGTAATATGAGTTTTTGCACAGAATTAGGTGCATTGGATGCATTAATGTGGCTATAGTTTACTTCCTGATGCCTTTGTCATTTTGCAAGTCATGGGAGCATGATTTATCCAGTTCGAGACTACAGCTATGTCCTTTTGAGGTAATTTGTGTTACAAGAGTTACATAACAATGGGATGGTTGTGGAAATTCTAAGAAGTCTTTTTCCACAAAATGTCTTCCTCCAACCTTCCAAATTATGGCATGTTATAATGAGAGCTGGTACAGAATTCCAGTGCAGGTTTGTGGATATCTACTTGTAGGGTTGGTTTTTTTTTTCCTTTAAAACAACAACAACAAATACTCCACAATCCTTGTGGATCCCTCCCAGCTCAGCATATTTTGTGATTCTATTATTTAGATTGGGTGTAAGAAGGACTTTTTTTCCACCCAGATGGTGGTGAGACACCATAACAGGTTGCCCAGAGACGTTCTGGATGTCCCATCCCTGTAAGTGTTCAAGGCCATGTTGGACAGGACTTTGAGCAACCCAGTCAAGTGGAAGGTCTCACTGCCTGTGTTACGAGAGGGTCTTTAAGGTCGCAAATCATTCTATGATTCTGTGATATGTTATGGAATATCCTTCTGGTCAGTTGAGGTCAGCTATCTTGGCTGTGTCCCCTCCAAATTCCTTCTGAACCCCAGCCTAGTCACTGGCAGAGCAACTGGAGAAGCAATGAAAGACCTTAATTCCATGTAAGCACTGTTCAGACATAACTAAAACACTGGTGTGTTTCCAACACACACATTTGGTCACAAATCTAAAAATTACATGATCCAAATCTGTATGCAAAAAATCCTCCAAACTATTTCCCAGACCAAACCAGTAAAGAAACACGGTGTCTAGTGTTCACTGGCTTCTAGAATGAGTTTGAAACAACAAAACTTTTGGGATACCTGAATTATTTTTCTGATTTAACATTCATGTTCCTTATTATTTTTACCACATATTCCATTATTTCTTGAGTTTATTCTTGTTCAATGTTTGATTTGCCTACTAATTTAAAATATATTAGATAGCATTAGCAACAGTGGACCCTTTCTTAAAGATGCTGAGCAAGCAAGTTTCCTGAAAGTAATTTATTAACTTCCTGAAATATTTGTGGTCATTCTTTTTTTCCCTTTAAGAAGCTGTGATGAATAATGCAATACTAATGAGCAACTGAGATGCCATTCCATCTAGTAGAATGACCATTTTTAGGCAGTCCCGTTAATAACATTGCAAGTACATGTAAATACTCAGGAGAGAAAAATAAAACTCTTATTGTCCTCTCCTGTGGCACATACACTCATCTATTTTGTCTAGTTTGAAACAAACATTTAAGTTAAAATCTCTCTATTGCTCTTACTGCTCTGTCTAGACCTGGAAAGCTGACAAGATAATAGCTTGATTAGAGATTCCTGTGCCAAAAATCCTCCCTTGCTTTTATCACAAAATAGAAATGTCTCCCACCTTTTTTTTTTTAACAGCCACTGCTAATTGTTAGGAAATGTGAATATCCAAGAATACAACAACAGTTTGACTTATCAAGTATGTGAAATGAATAGATCCCATAATAGGCAAGATTTCAGCCTGGCAGCAGCACCATTAGAACATCCTGAATTCCCAGGTAATGATAAACCGAATCAATCAGATAATTGCTTTATTTCTTATAGTGACTGCAATGTGATGACTGCAGAGAACTTTATAATATAACTAACTGATAGAGACATGACATGATTAGCAGAGGCAAGACATGGCTGCACTTCTGCAGCAGACATTTATCAAATATTACTGAACATTTCAGTCTGTCTAAGGTGTTATGTTGCCCCATTTTCACAGTGCTGGGAAGTTAATGCTATCTAATAGGTAACTAACATTCTTTATTTCACAATCAATAGAGCACTGCAATGTACAATTTTTATCAATAAGTTGGGGAAAAATAAACACCTTCTTTTGAAGACACTGGCACAGTTCAGGAAGACAAATAGTTATTTAAAGTGGAAATGTGTAAATAATGTTTTCTGATGCTGATCTTGTCATTGAAATGCAATCATGGTTATAATCTTCTACCTGTAAGAAGGAAAGATACCAGAGATGAAGACTTATACAACCATTTAATGATTAATAGTGGGAAAAAAAAAAAAAAGAATACCAACAGACCTGCAAGATGTCTAGCACTTCCTGAGCAGAAAAAATTCTGACCAGAATGAGCACAGTGAGTGTATAGATAAAATGCACAATTCTATGTGTCAGTGCTTCAGAGAAGTTCAGAGTCTCTGTAAATGGATTCTCCACAGGAAGCATAGCAAAATGTTATAGTCTAGGCCACTTTTACAATGCCCTAATGAAACGGGTGACACCCTCTTTGTGTGCAATGAAAATATTCATGGAGAAAGATAGAGAGCAAGGCCCTTGGCCAGTACTTTCCCAAATAAGTCCTCCTGAAAATGACTGAGCTAGTACTGATGTAAAAGCAAAAGTGCCCATCTTGGACCAGGATGTCAGGACTTGCAGCTAAGTGAAGACAGCAGGAATTTTTCCATTTTATAAGATTGCTCCTTTTCCTCAATGTTTCTGGAGTCACTGGTCATCCAGGAAAATCATGGTCACAAATGAAACAGACACAGAAGTTTCATACCAGAATTTTACACTATGTGTGACACTTTTCTGAATGCTTAAACAGCTATACAATGTTATTTAATTTTTTAAGATTTTTAAAAAGGAACTGGGCTGAAATCTGGTATACTACTTGGCCTAAAACTAGATCAGAGCTGTGCTGCCTGACTGGGAGATGCTTCCACTGGGAGGCACACAATCATCATAAAATGACATTTTGGAAGCCAAATACCATGCAAATTAAAGCAATTTTTAAAGATAATAAACCATTATAGGGTCAAGTGATTTTGAGAAAGTCACATTATACATTAATATCTGAAACTTATATATGTTTCATACCAACAGATCATTACCATTTTTGTGCATGTGTGTATGTGTGTTTGTGTGTGTGTATAATTCTTGTATTTGAAAGTAAGAGGGCAGGCTCCATCCAGAGCTGAAATTAAAGTTATTGTACTGTATATATTTCACATTGACTGTCTTGAATGTTTTGTGTTATATTTTTATGTATTTATTTGATAGACACTGCTGATTTTATCTCATTATATAATCTTGTTTCTGATCCTGAGTTTAGGAGTAGTTATTGAGTTGCTATGATTATACTGCCTGTAGAGTTTCAGGTCATATCTTTCCAGTGGAAAATAATAAATTAACAATTAAAAGAATCATTGATCACTAGAGAAAATTCTTCTGTTATAATATGAAAATTAGTTTCATTTAAATTCTGTAAATTTTTCCAATGCAAATCAGTGTTGCTTGGGACATGAAGATAAGAGGTGGCTTTATGTCGTATGTTCTGTGCTGATATATATGTTTTAGATTTTCCATGTAGAAAACACAAGTCTAGACTAAAATATTTACATTTGGAAGAAACGTACAATTATCTAGCCCAATTTCCTGACCACTTCGGGGCTGAAGAAAAGTTCAGGCATTTATTTGAGGTGTGTTGAAATGTTTTTTCTTCTAGTGGCATAATTTTTAACTTGTTTCTTCTGTGGCCTCTTCAGTGCCGACAGGCATTAGGCAATGACTGCCTTTCAGAAAGCCTATTCAAATCCTTGGCAACTCTTTCCATAAAAAAATGTTTCCTAAGATCAGATTCTTTTTGCAGATTTGTACATTTGCCACTTGTCCTGTCATGTAACTTAGACCTACGGTTGTACTGACACATTTTTTAAAAAACTGGTTTTTTGTCTGACACAGTTCCAGCTGAGCTGTGGTCTTTGGTGGTTTCTCTGTATAGATGCAAACAGCAGCTCTTATTATCTTTCTGTGCCTGACCTTGCTTCCAGAGATCATAGAATTCATTTAGCTGACTTTGATGGAGCTGTAAGCACTCAAACATAGATTTCCAGGAGACACCACTAGCTATCTTCCTGAGTTGCTTACAGCATGTTCTCTTGAAATCCAGGATAGAAACCCTCTTGATCCTTTTTCTCATTACACCAAAAATTTTAAAATCATTTTTTGATCAGAGTAGCCAAGACAGCCACTTACCATCACATCTTCCATGAGTCCTTCTGCATTCACAACAAACAAGTCTTAGAGCACACCTTTCCTTGTTGTCTCACTGAGTACCTGTGATGAGAAATTTTCTTCAACTGACTGTAGAGATTTCCCAGACTGGTTTATCATGGCAATCTGGTATTCTTAGTAGATGTTTGGGAAATTTAAATCTTCCATAAGAACAAGGGCTACCAATATTTCTTCTAATTGCATGATTTCTTCTAATTGCATGTAGAATAACTGATCAGTGCTATCATCCTATCTGAGTGATCAGAAGTAGACACACACCTCAATATCTGCTTTACTTTTCATTCCCTTAATCCTCATCCAGAGGTTCTCAATGACATCATCCCTAACTGTAGGGTCTGTAAAATATCCTTTGTCTAAAGTGAAACTCTTCTACCTCACCTACCCTGCCTACCCCATCTGAGCAGTCTCTCTCTCAGCGCTTCAGTAGTGGGACACATGCCACCAAGTCTCGCTTAATACCAGCATTTTCATACCTCTGGGAAAGGACTGAAAGACTGATGTTGGTTAGAGTTTGGTTATTTCTCGTATATACAATGAAGGCATTTTTTGCTAAAGGATAATTATCTGCAGTCTTGCACTTCCAGGCTGCACAGGAACTGGAGGCAGAAAAATTTGGGCTAGAACAGACCTAGCAACTTTGTTTGAAGGGGCTCTTCAAATGGACACCTCTTCCTGTGACTATCCCTCCTTCAGTGCTGCACATCTCCAAGGAAACAGATCAAATGTCTGCATTTTTTCTAGCATTCAAAATAAACATCATTATAAAACCTTGAAATGAGGCACTGATCTTTGAAATACTTTAATAATGTGAATAGAAGAACTTGCTGATGGGGTTTTAATTACATGTTTTAAATTCAAAATATTATTTACTTCATATCAACTTGGAAAGTCTGCTTTTTGTCTTCTGGTACAGGTCTTTTCCAGCTGGTGGTGAGCCAGCAGAGATCAAAAGTTCTCATAGGACTGTACTCCTGCTGTTTTTCAGCTGAGAATGAGTAGTGGAAAGGACTGAATCGTGTGGAAAGACATTTGTCAGCAGCACATCAGATAACAGATGCCAGTCAGTTTAAGTGGTTACTATTCAATTATGTTAATTTAAATACCACCATTTGGAGATGAAAAAGTAGCTGCTCTACATAGAAAATTTATTTAAATGGCTTTCTACTGTTATTTAGTCTTGAGAACTAAGATCTATATGGAAATTCACTTAATGTGACATTGAAAATAAGAATTAAGTAGATAACTTGTAATAAGTAAACAATTAGAAGTGTGGTTCTTCATTTAATTAAATTGTTTCATCAAAGATTTGTTTTTTCTATCTAATCTTTTTTTATCTTACTAGCCCTTTCTATCTGAACATCAGAAAATCAGAATCTGGTCAACAGGAACCAATATTTTTTACAAATACTGTAAGTATCACTTTCTCTGTTGAAGTTGAAGCACTTTTTATTTGTAAGTCAAAAGACAACTGTTAATAGCATCTAACTGTGGAGGCAACCTAACTGGAGTGATTTTGCACCAGTGTTTAGCGGCGAAAAATTAGCATATAAGCACATTTTGTGTTACACACTCAGGTAAAAAGGAACTTTTTTATCGAACAGACATAATCACATTTTAGAAAAAATATGAAAGCTTTCACTCAATAAAACTACCTAAATTGTTTTAATGATATATGTCTTATCAATGATTTATCTGATTGTATATTTATATGTAATATATATGTAATATATTGAAATACGCAATTTATATGCAATCAACATCTCCTACTCCTTGGCTCAAAACTGAAGAAGTAGATTCTGTACTGTTTTTCCTTCGCCTAGAATATATTCATCTAGACAATCTTGTGTACTTGCTAAGATGAAAAACATCCCAAACACTAATATTATTTTTTTGTGAAGTTTAGAGTGTAAGAACTGGCAATGCAATACATACTCAAGGGGGGAAAAAGGAAAACAGGGAGGTGGGGAGATTTTGTTAGAACTTTCAACAATTCTTCCTAACATCATGTGCCTAAATCAAATTTCTCAGATTATACAGAATACACAAATGATTTTTTTGCCTTATCAGGGCTACTACAGATCTTCTAGTAACTACGTTTAAAACTTAGCTTTACTAAGTAATACATAAGTAAACAAAGAATGTAATTTTCATATGGTAATACAACTGGCATGTGTACATTTTTTGGCCAATTATTCTATTTTCTGGGATTACATATTTGGCAGAAAACCCAGAAGTCTACAGCCAAAATCTGACAGGGTCTGTAATTGCTTTTCTGTGATATCAACGAAGTTAATATTCACACTTATTGTTCCTGTCAGTTTCATGATTGACACACACAGGAAGAAGCATCAGCTGGGTATTTAGACTCTGGTTGAAGAAGATCCAGCCCAAAGTTTGGAAAAAAATAGAATCTTAAATGCTTGTAATTCCCCATTTCAGCTGTAAGTGGTTCTAGTTTAAGTACATATATACAAATAGTGGACAAATATTTTAAGCTCTTAGAAAAGTAGGACAATTTTGGAGAATAGTGAAAATAACCACATATTACAGCATACTGTATACTCAGTAATTCAGAGAATAGAACAGTGTTTTAAATGCATTAATATTTTTTAATTTAATTATGAAGGAATACCATAAATTAGGCAATATTCACTGAAAGTGAATGGTAGATAATTTTTACCAGATTAAACATTTATTCTACACAATGTCAACCTACACTGTGGATCCTCTTATAACTGAAAAACGCTAAATAAAAAAAAAAACTCAAAAATACTTAAAAATAGTATTTGGACTGGTTTCTGGTCATAGAATCATTAAATCATAGAATATGCTGAATTGGAAGGGACCTGTCATAGTCATCGAGTCCAGCTTCTGGGCCTGCAAGAGTTGCACTGTGTCCCTGAGGGCATTGTCCAAATGCTTTCTGAACTCAGTCAGGCTTGGTGCTGTGACCATTTCTCTGCGGAGCCTGTTCCAGTAGCCAGCCACCCTCTGGGTGAAAAACTGTTTCCTGATATTCAACCCAAACCTCCCCTGACCCAGCCTCATGCTGTTTCCTCACCTCCTGTCTCTGGCGACCAGAGAGCAGAGATCAGTGTCTGCTCCTCCTCTTCCCCTCACAAGGAAGGTGTAACTGCAGTGAGGTCTCCCCTCAGTCTGCTCCAGGCTGAACAGAACAAGTGACCTCAGCTGCTCCTCACACAGCTTCCCCTCCAGACTGCTCACCACCCTTATAGCCCTCCTTTGGATGTTCTCTTAAAGCTGAATATTTATCTAGCTGTAACATTTGAAATGGATTCTGATACCTCTTACATAAGGGTTTAAGTAAATCCCTTCCTGTTAAAAAGTTGGAGAAAAAATAATGTTGGTTTAATGATAAATACAATAGTAAAAAATTCTTAAAAATTTTCATGCAAATTTCTGGAGTAGGTGCAGAGGTAGGATAGCTCTCTCAATGGCTCTAATACTTAATATATTCTATTAATTTATATTATCTGTTAGTGTAATAGTAATTTAATATAGAAGGGAATTATAGGCAAGAATAGGCACATAATATATGAAAGAGGATGCAATCCTGAGGCTAATTACTGTTGTAATAAGTGTGTAGGGAGTGATGTTAACCATGATGGATGCTTGGACAGCTAAGAGGATCATGTTCATTGAAAGCAGTTGTCTCCACAATGTGGAAGCACTAGAAAGGAAGCAAGATCTTGAAGTTCAAGTATTAAAGTTCTTACGAGCCAAATGTTTACATGAATTGTATTCAGGATTGTCCAGCTGCTGCTGTAGTTTTTGAGTGCAGAAATGTGTGGAGTGTAACAGAAATTAATCAGACTATTTCCTGTTTGCACATTCAACTCTGACTATAAATGATGCATTTTAAACTGTGAATGGAAGACACACAAGGATGTGTTTTAGACAGGGGAGCTTTATTCTGCATTGTTGCTTCGTCTCAAGGCCAAAAAGATTCAGACTGGAGGGAAACAGCAGGTACCATGTAAGTGTACATGTTCAATTTGCAACTTAGTGGTTTGTATTTTTTGTCTTTCTAAGAAAACAGGAGGTGGATGGCAGGAAATATTTATGTGTTCATCATCAGTGAAAATTAGCTCATCCTGGCTTTCTGCCTCTTAGAAAAGATGAGGTTAATCACTTTCAAGAGGCCGTCATATGTGGTTTTCTGCAAAGGAAATGATGCCCACAAGGTGATGGCAGTGTTGACAGAACAAGAACATCACCAACAAAGGTGCAGTCCCACAGTGACTGAATGGGGTAAGCAGAAGTCTGGTGATGGCATCAAAGGTCAGCCAGAAGTGGTGTTTGCCAGACAAGCCTGTGGTGATAAGGAAGTCTGAAGGTCAAGCCAGGATGTCAAGTCAACAAGGCAAGGGCAGGATCACCAAAACACAAGGCCAGGTACCAGCATACCTGTGTTGTTGCTCAGGCAAGGACCAATGAAAAACACCTCAGGTTCTCTGCAGCTCCTAAGCCAAACCAAGTAGCCCCTAACAAGGTTTCTTGCAGCTTTTTCTAATACCAAGTTCTCTTGCAAGCACTTGGATTCAAGTTGGCCCTACCTTTGAGCTGACCTTGAGTGAAGGCAGATGAACCCCTGCAGGAAGGCTGAGGAGTTTTTGGTGGTACACTCACTGCAGCAATTTTTTGTTTTTGTTTTAGTTTTTTTTTTTTTTTTAGTTTTTTTTTTTGTTTTTTTTTTTTTTGTTCTGAACTCAAATTCTTGAACTTTTGTATTTAAAGAAGGCAATGCTGCATGTGAAATTCATCTTTTGGGGGTAATTTAAACTTTATGAATATATTTATTCTGTATTTATTGTGTAGTGTCTAAATACCATAGTTTAAGTTATTAGGACTTCTGGTATATCTGTCTGAATACAACTTTTAGCATGCTGGAGTGCAGATATTGATTGTAAAAGGGACACTGAACCTCTTGTGTTTCTACATGCAAAAAAAAAAATACTAATAGTAATGGGGAGAGTATCTACTTGAAGTAATTCACTATTTTCAGCATTCATTTGGTCAGTTAGAGGCTTATCCAGAACAGACTTCTGCTGAAATAAGAGTTGGTCCTTTGTTTTAATTGAAAACTTTAAAGTATTCTCATAATTTCTAATGGTTTCCTCTGGTAACCTTGAACCAAGTAGTCAGTAAATGGTAATGCACCAATTCAATACACTCAATGGTGGCCAGGTATAGGTATGACTCTCTTCTAAGCCTAACATTTTACCTTTTCAGGACGCCAAGTTCAATTACTAAGCCTTGGATCTGTGCTCTTTGCCACATCCGCCTGTTGATTTGTGCTAATCCATCATTGACCTAAAGATTTTATGTTGAAGAGATCAGTTCTTTAAAATGACTAGATTAAAGGGGTTTTTTCTGTCTGCCTGCCATTTTATTGTCATTTGATGATGTTTTCATGAATAGTAAAAGACAATGTATTAAAAATGTTTTATCTTTAAGCTCCTTTAGAACTGCTGCATCTTCCTTTCTAAGATAATAATATTTTTTTGGCTGGAATGTCAAAATAGTTTTTTTGGCTATCTGAAGCATTTGGTGCATTTGTTCCAGTCTGTCATAGAGTACTAGACTGTATTAAAGAACTTAGCCTACAAAATTTTTTAACTTATCTTCTCTTTCAAGTCTGAAGTAGGATAGTCATAGGCCAAAAGAGAGCTTAAAGTTGACTGGGTCCTTGTAACAGTAAATAATTGAATAGTGATGCTGAGCTATAGCCTTGTTCATTCAGTTTTGTTCATTCAGTTCACAATTTTAGGCAGGTGTGCTTGCAGAGTGAATCCTGCAGATAACTGACTAGTAAAAGGATAAGAAAAGAGTAATCTTTGAAGAAAATGATACATTATGCACGCCTTAGATAGGTAAGTAATAACAAATGATATTTTGAGGAAGTAAGGTTAATATAAGCTAGAGGTATTTGAAATCTTTGAATTAATTGCATTCCTGAGTGCTCAGAAGGACTTGTTGGCTCCCAATCTTATGAAACACTTCCTGCTAATTTATTTTATTGCATTTCTTGTTTGGATTTTTTTCCCAGTTGATCCCTGAATTCTATTTTCTCATTAGCAGTTTTTAGTGCACCTTGATGTGTGGCATATTCTTTCTCACATTGTTTCCTGCCAATGTTTGTGTTTCTATTGTGTCTGACTATGTTAAGTCAGTGATTTTAATTGTCAGCTTGATGCTCCAGCTGGCAAATGTGTCAAAATGGTTTGTTTGGATTTCAGGGTTTCCATTTTCAGCTCTTGTTTACCTTGCCACACATTCACAGATTCCTGCCACTTCAGCTGCTAAAATTACAGTGCACACCCTGGAAATATTGCAGATTACTAGATCGAAAAACACCTCTCTCTGTCTTCCTGAACCCTACTCCATATTCAAAAAAAACTTTCTTATGGTTTTCAAGAGTTTGGTTAGCATATAATCTTTCCTAATCTTAACTTCTTTTGGTTTTTTCCTCTCTCATCTCCCCCACCACCTCAGATCAGTAAGGTGGCAGCAGAAATGAATCTCTGCATTGGAATATCTCAAAAACGACTGCAGACTTTTGAAACAGCAATTTTTAAGCTTCACAAAATGGTAATATATTTAGGTTTCCGGGTTTTTTTCTTCTTTTAAATGCAGAATAAAAACCTATCAGGTATTCAAGTTTCTTCTCAAAAATTCTGTTCTCATAGTCCTTGTGTTATAAAATTTTCTAGTCCTTGTGTTATAAAATGGGAAATTATCCTTTCTTCACTAGGTTGTTGCTCACTTTAAACTTTGTGTAGTTTTTGCAGTCCTTATAGTCTTAAGTCTTAACTGTGAAAGATACAGCATTACTTTTGTTCATAAACTCCAGGCTGTCTATAAAAGACTCGATAGAGTGTTCTAGTATTGTTTCTACGTTTGTCTTATTTATTTAAATAACTTTTTTCTAAGTTGGTATTGAAATCTTTGGTCTTAAATAATCATGTAATTCTTCCCCTCCCTTCTAAAATTCCACTAAAGCAATATGTTAGCTAATTATTTAGAATTATTTTATTGCTTTAGCTATCAAGCAATTCCAAAATTTTTTAATTTATCTTAATACTGTAAAATCTAGATATTATACCAAAGAGGGAAAAAAGGAAAAATAATTGGGATTGAGAATGTTAGACATGAAAGACCAGATATTTATGCAAAAAGTTAATTAAAAAAGCACTACACAAAAAAAAAAAAAAAAAAAAAAATTACAATATATGAAATCATATGTACATGCATAAGTTAAAGAGTACAAAGGAATGTCCCTGAACACTAGAAGTCACTTTGGTATGGATGAAAAGATTTCACACTTCCTAGCACTTCAAGCATAGTTAGAAAATTAGAACAGACCAGGAACATAAACTTCCCAGGCAGTGATACTTAAATCAATCTATGCCAGATAGCTCTGGTGTTACAGATCTGTCCTGAGAAGGTCTTAATTTTCTAGTAACAGAAAAAACTGTACTAGGAAGAGGTAGGGAGGAGGAGTTATGAGATAGTAACTTGTGTCCAAAATTAAGTTTAAGCATGGGAAGATTTCTAAAGAAAAATGAGTGATCATTAAACAGAGAAACATTATGGTTTTGATACATGCAAAGCAGGTTCAGATGAGGTCAGTTCAGGAAGTGTCCCATAAGATGCAGATAGTTCATAAAGATGGAAAAGCTGTGCAAAATTGTACTCAAATAAAATAAAAGGTTTTCACTTAAGGTTCTGCTACCATTAAACTTTTAAGTTCAATTTATGATGCTGTAATACATATTTAAAACATAATTTATTTTTCATATTATCTTGGACTCTAAAGTGTTAGGATTTTTCAGATGAAGCTAATTTCATTATGAGGAGCTTAGCCAAGATTTACAAAATACTGTGCTGATGAATGTTGAATATCTAATGCACAATGGAATACATAGAGGGTCTGTTTGAAAGAAAAGGATTTACTCTTGGTAAGGAAAGAGCATTCCTAGCTGTATGTAATCAAAACGCTGTGGTTAATAGAGAGGTAATCACACTAATGCACTTGCAAAATGTGACCTCTTTGTGTGCATGTAAACTAATTTCTTCATGGCATGTGAGTTTTAATTGATGATGATAAACCACAATTATACATGGAATTTTGGAGTCTCCTGTTTTCTGTTAATGCTTAATTTAAGTACATCAATAAAAAGGATGCTGGTGTTTATGATTTTTGCACAGTAGTTTTTGGAAGAAGCATATGTGATTAGAGTATATATACTAAGCAAAATTGATACAGGAAAGAAACGCTTTTCACTAGCACTCAAATGCAGAAAATTACTTTATCCTTTAGTACTTTAGACATTAAGGTAGAATGGTTGACATGATGAATAGCATGCATGCAACCATTGCATGTTCAGCTTAACTGTTGTAAACAGTCTATTAATCTCTTTCATTAAATGTGGCAGTATCAGAAATTTTAAACTAGGCTGCCATGGCTTATCAATTATTTGGTGTCTAAAGTTATTTCTAGTGCCATGGTGGATCGACCCTGGCCAGTAGCTAAAATGCAACACATCTGCTTGCTGACCCACACCCAGTGTGATGGGGGAGAAAATGGGAAGAGCAAAAGCAAGAAAACGTAATAAGAGAACCAAAGCGACATATGCAAGCAAAGCAAAACAAGCTCATTTACTATTTTCCATCTGCAAAGAGATATTTAGCCATTTCCAGGGAAGCAAGGCTTTATCATGCATATTAGTTACTTGGAAAAACAAATGCAAAACAAAGTTCACACTTTCCCCTCCCATCCTCTCCCTGGATTAAACGCTAATTGTGACAACAAATAGCCTGGGAAAATCTCTTATCCTGTTTGTGTCTTCTTCAAACTTTTTGCATACCCTCAACCCACTTACTGGGAAGGGCCAAGTGGGGAAAAAAGTCTGATAAAGCAGTCTTATGTAGTTGGTCACCAGGGAAGATGAGTAACAGAGAAATGGGCACAAAAGAGAAAGTTTCTTAGGAAATAGAGCAGGCAATAGATAATCCACAGAAGGAAAACTGCTGGTGCATTGTGGATGTACTTCTTATAGATGATAAAAGGCATTCAAGTTTTATCCAACTACAGTGAAATTTTAATGGTGAATTTGTTCGAAACAATGAGAACACAGACTGCGAGAAATATGCAATTTATAACATCCTGTGAAGCCAAAGATGAGTTTAATATTGTAAACTTAACTCACAGTCTCTTCAATAAACTTTGTTAATTGCTTCTCTGAATCAAGTACTCTGACATGTGTAGATATAATTTTTATCAATGTTATTTTGGTTCATTTGTCCAAAGATATCACCATGATCCCAATCCTATACATTAGAAAACAAGACTCAGATAGTCCTTGGAAGACTCCTGGAAGATTCCTAATAAAAAATGTTAGATTTGTAGCTAAATCCAAATATATCACCCCATGTTTTTACAATAAATACATACCAGTTTCCAGTTACTATAATTCTTTTTCTTCTTGCTGCAAAACTGTTTTTTTTCAGGGATTAATGACCTCATTCCAACTCTAGCTGAACTTCTGGTCAAAATGCTCATTTTTTGGTAGCAAGGAATGAAAAGTTCATTTGAAATAGTAATAGATTTGTTTACTGATGCATAGAAGTGTGGCAGTAGGATATGCTTGTTAGGTTTTGACTTCCTGAGCACATATTTATCCTGAATGTATGTATGCTTACCTGAGGGCAATTTTGATGATGCATTACTAGTAGTTTCTGTATCGAAGAAAATATCTGAAACCTCATGAAAGAACTTCTGATTAGAAGTTTCCAGTGCTGCATTCTGGATTATCTACCTGTATTTGCACCTGCTTATGCATTCAACCACTTGAAACTTTTTGTTTCTTTGCTTGTTTCCTTTTTGGTTTTTGTTGGGTATTTTGTTGTTCACTCTAGAGCCAGAGAACCTTAGAGAACTTATACAGTAGAGGGCTTTACATGAAGTTAGAAACTCGTGTACAAAAACCTGTTATCATTACATGTAAGTGCAACTGTAGAACATAAAAGGAACTCTGAAAAGGGACTTTGACAACTTTGCAACACTTTAAAACCTCCTCTTAAGACTGTCTTCAATTATTTGAGTTTCTTCAGCTAAAGGAAAAACTTTCCCTTAAACTGTGTTTCTTATATGTCTACCGTATTGTCCCCAAATAAGCCTTAACTAGTTTGGGTTCATTCCAGCTTACTTTAGCCATCTAACCAAAGCGGGTTATTTGAGAATATATTTAATTAAAACACCTTTTATTTCAGTAGAGGCAGGCACCTGAGTCATCCCCTGTTTACCAGTTGTAAAGGAAATTGAGAGTAACTTTTGAATCAGCAAATGCCATTTACTGACTAAGATAACAGAAGTTTATTTGAGCCCTAGTATGTCAGTGGCTCAGGTAAAGATCTGGGATAATAGAATTCTCTTTGTCTTAACAAAAAGAATGGTACAGTAGGAGCAGATCTTTGGAGTGAAACAGTTGAATATTCACCAAGAAAATTTTATTTGGTAGTATTGCCTGATCCCCTACTGAAATATCCAATAGCTGTTGGAATGCTTCTGGAGACCATCTTCCATGTGACCTTGTGCTGAAGGGAATCCAGTTTGCATGTTCACCTTGGCTGCTACAGTGAAAATATAGATAGATGGAAGTTGAATCACAATAAATTTGATTTATTACCATTCTAGGACTCTGATTCACATTGTGTCTGTAGAAACCAAGTTCACAGCAGTTTCCAGTCTTAGGCACATGCACAGAGAGAATTAATTTTCGTTTTACTTTCACAAAGAAGAAAACTGTTTTGAGCATATCAGAGGCACACTCCAGATCACACTGTAAGGCACAAAAATTTCCAAAGGAAAAAAACCAAGGTCCTCCCTAAAAACAAATATCTCCCTCTCCACAAAACAATGGGAGATTAAAAAAACCCCAATATCCTGCACACTAAATTTTTAGTGTAGATGTATATAGAGAAGAGTTTATGATGCAAACCTAAGTGCAGGAAGTAGGAATGCTCAAGATATCCCCTTCAAAAGATTAACAGTGATTCGAGTCTAAAGAGTAAGGTACATAGCTTTAAATGAGCAAAAACATCTCTCAGAAGGAGTCCAGGCTAGCTTTTTAGAAACACAGAGCAAACAGAAGAAAAGTGTCAGAAAAAGAAGCTGAAAGTAAGAGAGCAACTTGAGATGGAAATGAAATAGACCTTTTGTACTTGAAGCATGCAGTAGCATGAAACATCAGCATATTTTGAGTTTAGAATTGAGTCAGTGCTTCTCCAGAACAGTAATATTTTTGATCCCTTGAAGACATACTGACAAGTCTGTACCACGGATAGTTTATAAGGGTATGGCTCAGAGAAGCAAAACAGAATAAATAGCTTCCTTCAAATCATCTGCAGTGTTTCAAATTAAGCTTATTGGGACTAAAGTTTATTGTATAAATACAAGTCCATGTTGTCACTACATTTTTGGAGTTGTAAAACAGGTTAATACAATTCAGTTTAAACCAACAAACTGAAAAGAAAATATTTTGAGTTGGAACCAGCAGCTTGTTGTAGCTGCTAGTAATAAGGCTTTGTTGCCTCGGCCACTTTCTTTTTTGACTTTGCATATTTGAATACCAACTGTTGCAAAACATATGGACTGCCATAGTAATCCCATATGCCAGATGATAACTTGCAATTATCTGTGCAAGATTCAGAAAATGATGAGATTACAAAATATTTTAAACTGTCTATCTAGTCTTATGGGCATTTCTGAATGGGCATTTTAAAGGCCAAGAGTAGAAGTTTTACTGACTGTAATGTTTCTACTCCATCTTAGGCTTTAAACCTGAAAACTTGAGTTTTCATGCATAGCTCAGGTCTCAACAGATGTGAAAAAGTTCTCTTACAATTTAGGAAAGAAGATGAAGAGGACTTCATGGAGTGGTAACTGTTTTATCTTTTTTCAAGGACAAATAGGAGTGCTGGACTCTCATTGAGCATATATATATACACAGTAGAAATAAGTTGCCCTGTGAAATATTTTGATGACAAAGAAGAGAAAGGGAACTTGGAGGTTCATCATGTCCATGACTATAGAAGATCTACTGTACTTGTTCTTTTCAGCTGAAGATCAGCTTGGTAGATATATCAGTTAAAACTCTACTAGAAAGGAATATTAACTGGATTGCTCACCAGATAGTCATATCTAGTTCTTTTGTTTTATAAGGAATTGTTTTTTCCTCTTCCTCTTGCTGTTTGTTTTATCTTGGTTTTAGACTTTAGAACTGGAAAGGGAATAGCACACAGATAAAGTTATGGAAAGATGTACCTTCACTGGCCTAATAAAATACTCATTATCTTAAAATGCATTGTATTTCAACTGTATTTTCAATAATAATTCTCAGTGCCTTATTAATTAACCATCTTTTTAATAGAGAATTGCACTTCCAGAGTCCAAAACTAAAGCAGAAGACACTAAAACAAACAAAATTTTCAATTTCCTAAGCCTTTTTCCTTTTCCTTATGTATCTCATTCCCTTTGATTGAGCAACCCATGGCTTGAGACATCAGAGGAGCACAGATAGGAGTAATCAAAAAATATGTAACATTTTATTTTAATATCCTGAGTTTCTATGGAGCTGGAAAGCATCTCAGGGATTTGGGCTGTAAAAAATCCTGTATGTTAGTAAAATAAATAATATCCAGTCATGGGTAAAAATGCTGAAATTTAAAAATTGTGCATACCCTGAATGTTAGAGCAATCCTCAGCAAATCTTTGGACCAGGATAAATAGTATTCTTCCAAGGACAATGTGGGAACAAGGCATGGAGCAGGTATCCTTCCATACCAATGGTTTACATGTGAAAACTCTCATGGATGCTAAAGCACTTTTAAATATAGCCCACTGCATATAGTCAGTCTGTTCAGGGCTAGAGAGCAAGTCCTGGAAGTGTTATTAACTTAGATGTCTCCAGAACTTTCCTGTGAGCAGAACAATGGAGCAGGAGGTGAGACAGTGAAAGAGCAAGGTACTGCAAGATCCTCTCTCTCCCCATATTCATTGCTGCCTCTGCATCAAGTTTGCTCTGTTCTGTGCTGTAGACAAACAGTCCATGTTACCTTTTTATAAACAGACACTTGAGACAGGAAACTTTAAAATGAAATAGTAGAAGCAGAGTAGAACAAATTGGTCTTGTATTGCTTAAAGTGTAGTGCTTATGACCTTTATTATTTTATTTTCTCAAAATAAGTGGTGTCATAATTGTGAATGAAGTAGCAAGAATTACCAGTGTTATATCTGCTGATAACCATCACACGGGATAAATTGTTTCCAGTCCTCTGTAAATCTTTGTTCATGCAGTTTATTTTCTGGACTATTAAAAAAATACAGATTGATTAGGATCAGGACAAGGCATATGTTTCAAGTTTGACAGATTCTAGCATGATCAAGTTTTATTTCATGTCACATTAGGAGTTATTGCTCTGTATCTAATGGGTCTGTTTGTGTTATTCATTTCAGCAGTGTATCATATAATTGAGAAATGTTGCCTAGAGATGTAATGTGTACTTAAGAAACAAAACAAAACAAACCAAAAACCCCCCACACCACCAAAAAATCAAAACAAATCACATTATTAAAAATTTAAATGTTGATAAATTTCTGAATGTGCACCAAATAATAAATGTGACCAATTTCCAAACGCGTATTAATTTTAAGCATGTATGGTAAATTTTGTAAATTTCTTTATTTTAACTTACAGAAAATGTGATCCAGCACACGGAAACTTGTAGCTCCTAAAGTCAGACAGTCATAGAGCATGTTAATGAATTTTAAATGTGAAAGAATTTATAGCTGATACCCAGATAAGACTCTACTGTTTCTGAAGTAAAATAAGGATCTTAAGCTACATATATATAGACACCAAGCAACTTGTTATGATCAGCTTTTCAACAAATTAAATCCAAGAATATTCCAAAGTTGTTTTAATACATAAGTGGCAGGTGTGACACATATGTGTCTAAAAAACTGCTCTAGAAAAAAGCTGAGTGGTGTTGCACTTAACTCAAAGCACATCTGATACTGTGAGGTGATCGAATACCTAAGAACATATATATTTTCCCTTATTAATTAAAATCCATCATAAAGCCAAGAAAAGTACTAGGATGCAATAAAATTTATATTCAGAGCTACTTTGAAAAATATTTCACTTTATGAAATTATGTTTCAGCTGATGGAATCACAATTAGCATTTCACTATACCATTGAGCAGATTCTTCAGCATACCAGAGAGCAAACCAAAACCCCAGATTATAGCACCTTCTATAAAATAAGAACAGCTACATAACTTCTGTTATTTAGTTCTGTCTGAACTTCAACCTTTTAAGTAACTTATCCCTTCAAGGATTGTAGGTTATGCATATTTTGTGTCATTGACTGTTTTCCACTAATGAATACACCAGACAAACTTGATTAGTTTGGTGTTCTAGTCTTACTAGAATTAGGTAAGCATTATTTTAATTCAAAATGGATTGGAATAAAGTGGTTTATTAATTTGTCAGAGGCACATAATTAACTGTCAGTGACCTGTACACTACAGATCAATATCAAAAGAGCAGCAAATAATGAGTTCCATGCAGACCTCCCACAAAGGCCAAGTAGGTTACATGCACAAATGTGGAAACACAGACATGGGCACACACATGGCCCTGCTCAGCTAGGCTTTGTTGTGGCCACTCTCGCTCGGACCACACTTTGTATCCCTCTGTTAAAAATCACCCATATGTTTCTTCTGTGCTTTTCAAGCTTGTGTTTTCTTAGTTTTAAAAATCCCTTTTTCTTTCAAGATTTGACACATACTGGTAATATGTCTGTGATATTTTTTCAAGGAGCAGCTGAAGTGAAAAAATTAAATAACATCGCTTTGAACAGTCTGTTATACTTCTGAATTTTCCCATAAAAATTTTGATAATTACGTTCTCCTTATGGTAGATTTTTTTCTCATGGGTTGCAATTCTATCTGATAAGATAATAGAAATCAGGCAACATCATTAGAATTTACACTTTTTGTCTTCATTTAGAAAAGCTATTAGATTGTATTTTGTTAGGTGTCATAGAAGTATGGATTACATGTATGATACACATTTTTCTCTAAACACGTTATAGTTTATATAATTAGAAACTCCTGATGTGCTGTTGTTCAACTTTGCTAAAACTAACAGAAAACAGGAACTTTTGTTTTAACTACATTCAACTGGATTCAGGCATGAGTTTTTGAAAAAGGAGTTTATATACACATACCTATTTATCTGCAATTTCATTCATTATATAATAATTTATTAGAACATAATTAAAATAGTTTTGAAGAACCTGGTCTAACAGTATTATCATCAATATTCAAATGCCCTGGTGCTCTTCCACTGCCATTGAAAGAAAAAGCATTTGTGTTAGAGTAGCTTGTGTTAGAATTCACAGCTGGTGACAAACTTCCTGATTCTGTGATTCATCAGTATGTCTAGTGCTCACAAAGTGTTATTCATCTTGCATCATGTTAGATGGTTGTCATTTAGACTTCTAATCCTCTACTTCTAATCTTTTCTTCTAGTATCCTTTGTCAGTTAATGGAAAGGCTTCTGCAGACATTAAATCATACAAACCCTTTTTAGATGGGTACTTTATAATGAGTTGATTTATCTTTTGAGAAGTTTTTTTTTCTCCCTATCATAGGTTTAAAACACTGACTTTATGCCTGGGCTGAGCCCTTATTTTCCATACACAGTTCTGGGGGATTTATGGGACGTACAAGGTACATGTGAACAATGTATGTGAGAGTATAAGAACTGACACCTGTCTCCATGACCCTGAAATAGAAGTATGTAATACAAACCAATTTTTCAGTAAATAGAACAGGCAATTAGCTTTTGGTGGATGATGAAAAACCCTATAATGTTTTTTTTTTTGCATACAATTCATGATGACTCAATATGTATTACCTAGCAGGTATGGTGAATGATTTGGATCTGCCAGACTAACAGTCTACAAATCATTATTCTCACTTGCATGATAGTCTGTGCTGTCTGGTGATTGTCAATCATCAGGTAAAGAAGTGTTAAACTTAATTGCTCCTCTCCAATGAGGCAATTGTTCTTCATAAACCTGGGACTTGGGTCACAGACAGATGAGCGTTATAGAACTGAGCCATAGGTTGCAACATCATGGACAGTCAGGTTTGCATATTTGAAAGTCCATTAGATGACATTGTAGAGCTTTCAATACAGAGAAACACGAGTCAATCTTCTCATTCCCACCAGGCATGACATAATTGTCTGTTGCTTCCAGAAGATACCATTAACTTTGATATCTGTCTAAGCTGACATTGCAGGAGAATGGCATGACTAGGAACACATCTCTACCTCCACTAATCAGTGGAGGTCACTGGAAAACCATCTCAGCTGTGATGGTACATGGTAGGGCAGATACTTGACTTGCTACATGGTAGGGCAGATACTTGGCTTGCTTCTGGTTGCTCTCAGGCATTATTCCAGCAAAAAAATGGGTAACACCACTCTTCAAGTTCAGTTTACATCTTAGCTGCTAAGTAGAAATACAGTAAAAGCCACAGTTAGTTCCAGCTGTCTACAGCTAAAGCAAATTTTGAAGGGAAGCTTTCATATTCAACCATTTTAAAACACATTACAAAGATACGCGTATTTGAAAAAGAAACAAGTAAAGCCCCTATCAAAGATTAAGATGTTAGAAAGATGAATGACACTCCAACTCCATAAGCTTCTGTATTTGCAGTTAAAAAGAAACAATTACAGACAATCCTTAAACATTTAAGAATGACTGAGAATTTTAGGTTTTACAACACAGAAGGCAGTCTCTTAAATCAATTCACTTCTCCTGAGAAAGCTGAAGATTCTGCATGAAAAAATTTGCAAGCTAAAGGTAGTGTAAATCTATCTTTTATTCATAAGCATCTATGCATTCATCTGCATTCAGTGCTGGTGCAGTCTCATCTTCAGTGAGCAGTTCTGAACCTCATAATTTAAGATTGTTCAAGCCCTTGAATGCAACCAGAGGGCAGCAAACTGGTGAAAGGCTGTAAGGCATGTCCTGTGAGTTGGAGCTGAGGAATTCGGGTTTATCTAGTTTGGAGAAAAGGACCCCAGGGGATGAAGAGGAGGTGATCTCGTTGCTCTACATCTTCCTGAGGAGGGGAAGCAGAGAGGGAGGTGCTGAACATTTCTCCCTGCAATTCAGTGATGAGACATGTGGAAACAGCTCAAAGCTGTGTCAGGGGAGGCTTAGACATCACATTAGAAGTCATTTCTTCACCAAGACTGTGTTCAAACATCCTGCAAGGGGCTTCCTAGGAAGTTGGTTCATGGCCCAGGATTTTCAATGTTTTCAGAGGCATTTGAACAGTGTCCTTACACCATGTGCTAATTGATCAGCCCTGAATTGATCAGGAAGTTGGGTAATTGTTGTAGGTCACTTTCTGTGGGAGTTCCAAGCACAGAAAATTCTCAAAATCTTGTGCATGCAGGCTCAAACACAGACATGAACACAAAGTTCTACTTCAGACCTTGGAAAAGGCTTCTGGATTTAGAGACCATGGGCAAGAATTTGGGTTTGTAGTTTAGAAAGAAATACATTAAGCTAGGTAGTGGAAAGCTTTAAGGTTTTAAAGTTAAGATATTGTGATAGAATGGCATTTAAGAAAACAAAGAGAAACACCTAAGGAAGTTAAAGCCTCTGGAGGCTGATGGGAGTTTTTCTCCTAGCCAACAGCTGGCCATTTCTAAGCATTGACAGCAGTTTTAACCATTAAAAAGTGAGATCAACCTGTGAACACCACCTTAAGACCTAAGCCTGGGAATTTCTTTGTCTCTTTGTTTCCTGGCTGTGAAAGGTAACAGAGCTCCAGGCCTCCCGTTCCCTGCCCAGGCCATGCGGCCCGGGCGGGGGCTGGGCTGGGCCCAGCGGCTCCCGGCCGGGAGATGGGGCCTGCGGGGCTTGTCCCGGGCTCTGGCCGGGCCAGGCCGGTCCCTGGCTCGGCTGCAGTTTTTGCTGTGACTGAATTCACCAGATACTGCTGAGTAAAGAAAGAAAAAAGCTCTTGACCTGCGGTGACAGTGACCACACTCTCCAGAGCAGCCATGAAGAATCATCCATCGCAGACAGCTCCAGCTGCTGCTCCGGCAGAGATCACAGAACCGTCTACAAAGCCTGGGCAAGATTTTAACCTTTTCATTACCCAGATGAGACTTGCAGATTAATCCTGTTTTTTCCAGAGAAAGAAAAGGAGAGTAATCAACATGTAAAGAGACTTTATAAACTATCAGAGACAGTAAAGAAAAGAATTAAGCTTCAGAAGAGTTAGAGAATAAGGAGATGCTTTAATTAAGCTGAAATATTTTTCTGTTAGTTATGGAGATGGACAATAGTGTCCTGAAAAAACTCCTTTAATTCATGACAGAGTATATTGGGAGGAATGGAGTGTTCAAAGTGTGGATTTTGAGCAAAAGGTGGAGTAATTGTGATAGAGTGAGGTGCTGGAACAGAGGGGGGAGAAGTAATAGTTGAAGATTTGAGGCTTTGAGAGGCAACGAGAAAACTGTTTCCAGCAAAGCTCACAGAAACAGATGAAGAGAACTTTTGCCTTTGAATAACTCATCCTTAAAAATGACATCCCTAGACTCATGGCCCATGACACACCTCAGAGTGATGTGAAATGGGAGGAGTGAACTGACGACAGATATTTTTTTCCGGGCAGCTGGCATCAGAAAAATAGAAAACTATAACAGAAATAGTTTTCTTGTGAAAAACTCCATAGATTAGCAGAAGAAGACTTCTGTTTCTCTACAAAGACTGATGGAAAGACTCTAGCAAGAGTTGGGACTGTTTTAAACACCAAAGTTCCAAAGTTTTTCGTCTCTATGTTGTCATGTGAACAAGAAAATGGTTGAGTAGTGAGAGAAAAGGGGGTTTTCTGGAGGTTTTTTCGGGTGTTCTTATTCTTGTAGTTTTGTTAATAAACTTTCTTTATTCCTTTTAAGTTTTAAGCCTGTTTTGCTCTTGTTCTAATCCATATCTCACAGCAAGAAATAAGTAAGTTTTCTCGTATTTTTTTAGCTACTGCTTTAAAACCATGACAGATATAGAAATAGTTATAAAAGTAATAAAAAGTTTTAAAGTGTAGCAAGCAGTTTTGTGTGCCATTATATAATTGGTTAAGAAAATCTGCACCACTGCAAAGATGTATAATTCAAAATAATTAACTCTTGGTGTAAAAGTAGAAACATTCTTTGTGGCCGTATTTTATTGGTTAATTAACCTTCAAGAGACCTAGTAATCTGTGGTCTTGTGACCACAGACCGTGAATTTCTGGTGAACATGGTGAAGAAGTTCTCATTCCTTCATGAGACTGTAGAAGAAGAGGAATAAATCATGTTTTAAGATGTCTCCCAGTGGTCTTGTCTCTCTTAAAATCCCAATACCTTTCAACAGAAATATTCTATTCTATTCTATTCTATTCTATTCTATTCTATTCTATTCTATTCTATTCTATTCTATTCTATTCTATTCTATTCTATTCTATTCTATTCTATTCTATTCTATTCTATTCTATTCTATTCTATTCTATTCTATTCTATTCTATTCTATTCTATTCTATTCTATTCTATTCTATGTCAGTATATTCCTGTATTTATCTACCGAGAAAAAGTATATGCTAAGTTTTTTGCTTAAAAGTTACTTTTTAAAAAAATCATAATGATCCTGATGATGTATTGGATCAGTAAGCTGTGAAAGGAGATACTGTAAATAAATGTAATTTTGCAAAATTAGTGTGGTGACAATATTTATCAGTAATACTTCTCCCAGTAAAGAGTCTTTACAATAATAACACTTCTTATATGTTGAATGCAATAGTGAATTCTGCTGTAATAAATAAGTTTTAAAGGGTGTAAATAGAGGCAAAATTTAAATCTAATCTACAAACTGAAAAAGCTATCAGAGACAATTTAAGAATATTCATAAAAACACTTGGTTCTGCTTCTGCTCTGATCCTTGTAGGTTTTATAAGCATGCTCTGCTGTCTTTTCATAGTTATCATGATATAGACTCAAATCAATGAGAAGACAGTCAAACCCTTCCCTTGACTTTAAAGTATTTACTACCTGTTTTCATTTTTCTACATCTCCCTATTTTCTTGTGCCTTGTACCTTGAGTTCTCTTCCTGATCATAAGATTAAATTGAAATCAAAATTTACCTAATGTCAGTTACCATACATACATCCATTTCAATCAAAATTAAATTATAATCAAAACTTTGTCAAATAATAGTAATAGTAATAGTCAAATAGTAAACTTTGTGCTGTCTTTCCAACCTTACCGTTTTCAAATTAAATTTGTTATTAACTTATAAATCAAAATGTGATTGATCAAAAACAAATCACAATAAGCATAATGATTGTCTATTTCAGGTTAATTCATTAAGTCCTACATTTTAGCATATCTACAGTGCAATGTACATGTGTATATATCCTTCTGCATCCTTGTACTTAATATACGTATAAATCTCAAGCCTTTTTCCTATTTACCTAAGCACCAGAATAAAGTTCATACTATCCATATTAAAAGAAACTGCAGTAAAATATGAAAAGGTTACGGTAGCATGACAGAAATTCCAATCAGACTATCTGGAAATTCTTTTTACCACTTTATTTACAGATATATTTTAGTCAAGACTCCTGTGAGCAAACCTCATCAGATTGAGATCCGTATTGTTTTGAAGGTTCGAATAATTTACTAAAGCTGTCTATTTCAGCAGAAATTCACAGGGAAACCAATCTTTTATAAAGACAACATGTCAAGATGTCTTTGTATTCTTTATATTTGAAATTTTGCCAAATAGTAGAAAAAAGGGGGGATTGTGACTCTTCAGTGACAGGTAACAGCAATGATGCATGGTTATGAGAGACAGAGTTAAATGGTGTGCTTTGGGCTTCACTACTGAAATTGTGGCAGTGCAACATTCAATGCAGCCAAATTTACTACAGGCAGAGCAAATCACATACGTAGTCATCCCTGAATCAAATATATTATGACACTGGTTAAACTGCAACATAAGGGAGTCTTCTGTTTATTGATGAAAAAATAAAGCTTTTGGAAAAATCAATGTGAAATACTGATTTAATTTTCTACCTAATATTAAAATTAATAGCAATATGTAGACTCTAAAATAATGTAAAATCCCAGAGTAAAGAAAAGGGAAATTTGCCACCAGTTTCATCCATTGGGAATAAATAATTTTTAGATTCCTTGGAAAGACTTCTTATTTAATCTTTCTCCCAGTGACAGATAGTTACATTGTTGAATCCCTATGAGTAAAAAATAAACACAAACCTCACTGACAAATGACTACAATTCAGACCATCTTAAAATTGCTGCTATCCTAGGCTTATTTATGCATATCAAATATGTATAAACAGTAGATACCAGAATAGAAATATACAATTTTTGAAATAGAAAGCCTATCTTCTAAATATTCATTCATTATTCCCCAATTGATAAGAATTACAAATAAAACCCAAAACAACAACAACAACGACAAACAAAAAAAAACCCCAAAAACAATGAAGTGGCTATATAAAAAAAAAAAATCTCTTAATTTTCCATACTCTTCCATGCATTCCCACTTGCAATATCTGGAGAGAAAACCTCCAAGGAACTGTGAGAAAAAAAAAAAAAACCCAGAATGTTATTTTAACTTTTTTTTATGGTATGTTTACATTATTTCACATTTTCATGGCATGACCTCAGGTAGACAAATGCAAAATAAGCCTGTATAAGTACAGTGAAAGCCAAGTGTTTGATATTGTACTGAAAGGGCAAAGAAGAAGAAAATTATAAAAAATTACATAGTAAGTACCCAAATATAAACCTGTTGTGTATTTAATTTGCCCAATTCCACTCCATTTCTTATCTTTGGTCCTCCTAATATTCTTACTTCCAATTATTGTCCAACTGCTTTCCACAGCAAAAATATTATCCTCTTCATTCTTCCAATAATCTAACAAATCCTATCAAATCTAGGTCTATTATTTCTAATTGACAGAGACTCCCAGATTCCTGGTGTTTCAGCAGCTGGACTGGAGGAAGCCTGGGCCTGTAATAGCTTTCACAGGAGTTGCCTAAGCAACAGAAAAGGAGGTCTAGGAAATGTAAATTCCTATCAGCAAAGAGCTCATTGATGGAGAACTATCAAACACAGATGTTTTTCTAGAATTATATCATTTCCCAAGAATTATTCAATTTATTGTTGAGACTAATTCCTTTCCCTCTTTATCTGTGACCCTTTTATCTGTGACCCAGCAACTTTTGAACCCTTCCATTGAAAGTCTTAACATTTTCTAAAACAGTGTTTCCTGTACACATGAAAATGGTGTTAACAATCAAGAAGAAATATGTAATGTTTAGAGGTGTCTGCATATTTTTTTTTCTTTAATTTAATCTTCCAGAACTTGGTTCTGTGGTAATATTGGAATTTATATATAGTTTCAGCTGCAAAAATAATATACTTATGTTATAAAGTTTTAAAAACTAACTCTGTATCCCAGATAATTATTCTAGCTTCAACATATCCCTCCTTTTAGCATTGATAGATGATGATTCCTTGCATAATGTAGGACAACTTATGAGAAGTTTAACTGTTAAACTGGACACAAAAATTGCATCAAATGGAGGAAGACAAGTAGGCTAATGAAACAAATTGCTTTGGTCTTCTCCTGTCATAAAGACGGATACATTCTGAACAGAAATTATTGTTTCTACTATTTTCCAACAGAAAAATTCTGTATTGAACATCTCTTTATATTTGTGAACAGCCCTGGATACTTAATAGTTCCAGGAATCTAGTGAAATCTGGCTTCACACTACATATTACTTATTCTCTGCAGGATAACATCGTTTTCTGAACAGCATTATTTTATTCATGATAAATGCAATAAAACCAGGGATAAAACTTGGAAATACAGTGCCACAGATTATAGTAACAAAAAAAAAAATTAAAAAAAAAGGATATAAGGGTTGAGTTGTTATAAATTCAAAAGACTCCTTTTTGTTCCTGAGATTGAATCTTGGTTTTGAAAAATTGTCATCTTTTTAATCCCATAACAAAGATATGTAATTTCTCAGTTAGTGTATGGACATGCATGCTTGACTTTATAGACTAAGTTGGTGCGGGATGGATTGCTGTCTATTTCCTATTTTCAAACCAACTGGTTCTGATTGTAACACAACTGTAAAACTCTGCCTCTATTCTTTTTGAGTTGCATAACTCGTTCAGGTCATTTATTTGATGAAACAATATGCCTTTAGAAATCTTCAGGCTTAAGAGTGTGACTATTACACAGCTATCATGTTGATAACTAAACACAAACACTGATTCTGGATCTATTTTAAAATCACTGTATCAATAACAAAAATATTTCCCTAGTCATAAAGGTTAAATATAGAACTCATAAGCAAGATCACTTTTTCTCTGCTTCGTCGAGTATCCTATATGATTTTTTTTTCCTTTAGGTAAAGCTGAATGGCAAAAGTAACTTAAATGGCTCTAAACATTCTTAATTGGTGGTTTAATGTTTTCCAATATGCTGAGCTGCTGCTGGATTCTGACTATTCCTATTTAACGAGTACTCAGCATGAACGGAAATCCTATTACTTCTTTAGGTGCCTGAATAAGGATATAAGAGACTAATTCTGACACTTCCTAGAAAAGAATGGTTAATTGTTTTGTTTAGTCAAATATTTTAGTGTAGGGAAATATGCTTTAGGGGAAAATTTTAGAAAAACACTTCTAAGAAGTTTATTGATTGTTATGAAGTTTAATGTTCTATTCTTTATTCAATCCATGTATTTTTGTGCTGATTTTTTTCAAAACTAGAAACTCTTGAAATTTATAACTGTACTTTGCTACATTCAAAATAAACCCCTTTTGTAGAGATTTCAGTTGTATTGTTTTTGAATGCCAAAATATGATACACTGACTATCTCTACATCCAGCACCAAGAAATCCAAGGCTTACAAAGGTAAAAACATTTAAATACCATATCCCATTTTTTTTTTTTTCTGGTCCTAAATTCATTGTCTGTAAAATTCCCCTTAGTTATTTAAATCTCTCAAGACCAAATGAAAGACTACACTTGCAAAAATCATGTGATAGTCTTTGTTTGTTTGCTGTACCATTGTTGTGTTTGTCGTTGCATATGACTTTAAAATAGCTTTAGAGACAGTTCTATTTAAAACATTTATTTCCATTTTTTTTAATAATGTACTGAATATATCATTGATTAATACACATGCTGATTTTCTGTGGAACAATATATAACACTGCTATTTGTTCAGACATTTCCTTGGGCTTGTATAGAATATTAAGTTTTTAAATGGTATATTCTTTTACAAAATATCAAGACACATCAGTTCTGGTACTAATGGTCATTATGGTGTTTTATGCATTTCACTTGTCTCATGGTGATAGTCTTTATGCATTTTCATATGATAACTTAGAATAAAGCTTGAAAACTGGGTCAAAGTCCTCTTGTTAAGGAGTTTCTTGAAAGACTGATGCAAATGCAGACAGTGTCATCCTTTTGATGATTTATGTCAAGGATTTGCTGAAGTTCAAGTATGAGTTGTATGGCTGAAAGATGTAAAGTTTAATGAAGGAGTGTGCATTGCAAGTAGGAGCATCAAGCATGAGAGTTTAGAGGACAGTTCTTCTTGATAAATGTATTTTCATCAGTCACAGTAAAAGGCAAAAGAGGTTAATGCCTTTCACTTTGCTAAGAAGTTTTCTTTATCAAATCTATGACCTAAGTTAATGTATGGGAAAATCTAGTCCAATGTATTTGGAATATTTTAACACATTGATTTTATTTGCTTAATTTTTTCATCCTTTTTTACTTTAAATATGGTCTTCTGATTTAGGAAATGATACATGGGTTAATCTCATACATAAGAACAATCCAGACCTCAAGCTTTTTTGATGTTTAGTCAAAAGGGAAAATAACTATTTCTGAGGTGGTAAAATGCATGTCTTTTCAATTACTGCCAGTAAAACATGGTTTTAGCATGCAGGAGGACATAACTCAACAATACATGTATTTTTTTTTGATGATCGTAAAGTTTTTGAGCATTCCTGAACCTCTTTACAGGGCTGACAAATGGCTCACAAGAGCTTATGGCACAGCTAAAGCATTGCATTTCTTTTTTTGCTGGGAAAGCTTTATATTTCTCTCCTGCTTGGAGGAGTCTCCTTCTTGCACATTTTGCTGCACAAGGCAGACACTGAGCAGAACTTTATTCTTATTGATCTGTCATTTGCAGTAATTGCCTAACACCTGACTTGGCCTATCATTTTTACATCTTCCATTATATTCTGTTTAGAAAGAAAATCTCTAACAACTCTATTGCATTCAAAGTTATTGCCATATTATGCTGGAAATGAAACCTTACCTCTTAATATTAATCCCTAAAATTTGACTCAGTCTATCTTAAACCTGAAGGAACAATCTGGTTCTCCATGAAAAAAAAAATCGAATGTAGTGTAAAAATGCCTGCAAGCTGCTACGCATCAAAAAGTAATTGTCTTTTGATCAATATTCATAGTCACTAACACTGAAAGGTTTAAAACTGCCTTAACACACAGTATATTTTAGAGTTAACAAGTACAATTATACTTTTGGGGAAGAATTTCAAGGGCTATTAGGCCCTTTAGCTTCCATCTCAAAAATAAAAGCATGGATCTGTGAAAAGTATTGTTGTTCATATATATAGTTCAGTCATTTTTCAAAGGTGTTTTTTACAGATAAAGTTGCATTCTCTACACAGAAAAAAAGAATTAAACAAGTACAAAATAAAAAGAAGGCCATTGCTGAGGGAAAGAGAAAGAAGAAATAATAAGGATGAAGAAGGGAACTATCACTTGTGGATTTTTCACTCCCAGATCTCATGAAGAAAGCATGTCAATATATTTAGTTTGCTTTTTAAAGTGAAGCTGGACAAACAAATTTAGGGTATTAGGCCTTAATTCTTAATCATATTAATTTGTTTTACTATCATATTTTAAATGTTCATTCTTTTGACTGATTTATATTTGGAATGTTACTTTAGGACTTTCTAAATCATTAAAAATATATTTATAAAGTATTTTTCAATGCCTCCCATCAGGTTTTTTTTATTTTTTATTTTTTTTTTTTATTTTCTCCTTAGCTATCTGTGTTTTCTTTCTTGTAATTTTCATCTCACATGTGTTCCTGACATTGCCTATTTTTAGGGGAACTAGAGACCAAAATACGGAACTTTTTTCCCCATTTATTATCTTAACCTAGAAGTTGAACAATCCAATCTCAAGTTACAATGATTTTATTAATTTAAAACCCACTTATTTTCTGTGTCTTTAATAAGATAACAACCCAAACTGTGTACATAATTTTACAGATTCACAGAATCAGTAAGGTTGGAATGAACCACTGAAAGTCATGTGGTCCAAATTCCCTGCTCAAGCAGGGCCCCCTAGGATCACATGACAGCAAAGATATTTTTGAATTATGAGAACTCAGCGAAAAAAAAAATTGCCTGAAAAAACATTTTTGGTGAGTTTTAAAGAAAAGTAATTTGTTGCAACACAGAACCAAATTTTACATTTGATGTGTCCAAGTCAATGTTGTGGGTTCCCAAGAGACAGAGTGCTGAGGAGATAAATAAAAATGTTTTGCAAATCTGATTGGCACCTCTCAGCTGTTTCTCTAGGGCTATTGTCAGCATAATTTACCAATAGGATGCATCATTTTAGGATGATATTTATTCTCTTTTGAAAGCTGTAATTATTGAATCAACTAACAGCTTTTTTTTTTTTCTCATGGAGACCTGATTAGTTTCCTTATTTAAAAACTCAAGCAATAGCTCAAAATAAGACACCATTGAAAACCAGAATAGTTTTTGATGAAGTCCATTGAAGGATGTTGACATAATCATCAAGAGTCATTTAATTAAAGAGAAAACCGAAATCAATAAATTGAAGCTTGCCAGAAACTAAATAAATGACAAGAGAAATCCTTTACTAAAAATTAGTATTTAAAAATAACAAAATATATTTTGAGGCAGAAATAAAGATCACTCATTCATCCTGATTGAATAGATTTACAATTCTTTTTTATTCTATAAGTAGTTAATAGTGTGATGACATTCTAAAATTTTTATTTTACAGAAAACAGTGCGTAAGATTTAAATTGTAATGAAAATACGTAATGAAAACTGTAATGAAAATACCAAACTGTATACAGGAAAAAGTTAAGAATAGAATTTGATATTTTCCTTTTCACAACAGCCATGTGCAACTGGAAGTATGAATCAGCCAAGCCGCAGTCTCTAAGCTAACCATGACCACAGCCAAAACCTTCATTGGTCATTGTTTTTAGAGGCAATGAAATCCATGGTCACTGACCTCTGTGCCAGTCCATCGGCACTCCAAATTCACCACTAGGATAGATGCTTTGGGGATTGTATGGTTACGTGTGCATGTGCGGATGCTTTCAGTAAAAGAGACAGTACTGGGCAAACTGCTGGCACAATTTCAAAATTTAAGTCAAAAATCAAAAAAAAAGTCTTCATGGTAACAAAATATCAAAAAAAATCTAACTTCCTATGTAACATTCTGATTACAGAGCTTGGCTTAAAAATTGGAATAATAAGTAGAGTGTCAGATTTTGCTTTAAAAAAGTATTGTATGGTATTATCTCCCAGTGATTCTCCCTTTGCTATAAAGCTTAAGGTTTGGAAGCTATGGATACTTAAACATGTTTCTGCTTTTTCTTAATGGTCTTCTGCTCATACTTGATGGAAATTATATCAATAGGGAACATTTGAAGGACCCATACTCCAGATTCAATCTTACAAAGAAATTCTGCTGCTCCTGATGACCTGCCACATAAGTTCTGTTCTGCTGAAATTGCTATACAGTGCCACAAGCAAGCAAGATTTTTTAAGATATTAGAGGCAGCTTCATAATAGAGCATTTTTTTGAGACTAGATTCAGGGTACCTCAGACCCATCATTAATAATTAATTTGAAATTGTTTAAAGTTATAAAAGAGAAAAAAAATGTTAGAATGCAAGCTAGACCTGGACAATTTTTCCCACTCAGTATCCAGTATATTTTCCTGTTCTGACACATCTTAATTTTGCTTCTTTTAATTTCTATTTTGCATTCTGACATTTCTTATAATTCAAATATATTATATATATATTATCTATAATCTATAATCTATAATCTATAATTATAAAATTATAATGTAATGATATAATATTATAATTACATATAATATTGTATGTAACTATATATTATATTTAATAATATAATAATATTATATTTATTGTATAATATACATTATAATATAATATTATATCTATTATAAATTAAACTGTACCCTAAAATACAGTTTGTGTGGCTTCTCACTCAGTAGGAAATTGTTCAAAATTAATATGGATGACAGTATTTAACCAATAGAAATACCCATGACCTGTTTACAAAAAAAAAACAAAACTAAAATATTTCTTTCCTAAGTAGCAGAAATAATGAAAACAAAACAATTATTCTATTTTTGTTTTCATATCTTACTGTGTTAAGAAGTCTTTCACAGTGTTTTGGTGAATCTGCTCAATATAGGTGTTACAAAATGAATCACCAAATGAGATATTTGTCACTACAAGATTAAAATGCTATCCATTAGATTTCACTTCTCTTTTCTTTAGAGGTTTTGGAGAACATTTACTCTTCCTTTAAGTTCCAAATAGATTAGTCATGGGACATCACTTAGTGTATTTACTTTACTACAGTTTGTCTAGTAAAAGACTCAAAAGAGAAAAAGGAAGTTACTTTAAGGTCAAAATTATAAATAACTAGAATAACTACTACTAAATAGATTAACATAATAGTAGACTAAAACTTCATACTAGTACTTCATAGCAGTACTAAAACTTCATACTTTCTTTTAGTCTCCCCAATGCCAATGTTTCACATTCAGGTATTGATTACTATATCAAATTATTTTCACTAGCACCATAATGCAGGCAGACACTATTATTCAATACATGTGACATAGAAAATATTACAAACAATTTATAAAAATTAATACAACTTGTCTTCTCTATAAAAATATTCTGTTGCGGTTGGTTTATTTAATTTTATTAAGAATACGTTAAAGTTTGTTGGCACATTCTTGTTTCCCCCCGTTGTTGTGTAATGGTTTAGCCCTAGTTGTCAATATTGTTAACCCCTCCCCTTTTTCCTGAAAGTTCCCCGTCAATCATCTTAACCCTGCCCCATCTCCCCATCCATCACTGTAAACCCCACCTCTCCTTCCAGCTCCTTCTATGTACTTCATCCCTTCCTCGAAGAGTCATTGGTTACTATGTTGTTGTACCGCCCTCTTTGTATGCCCATTGGCCTTCAATATTGTAAGCTCCTCCCCTCACTCCTCCCTCCGCTACCCTGATTGGACCCTGGATTGTGCCCACCCCTGAATAAAACCCAGGGCATAGAAGTGCTTGGGGCTCTCTTTCCTGTTCTGTAGTCCTAGTCCGGGCCCTAGTCTTCATCCCTTTGCCCTAATAAACTTGTTCCTGGGAAGTACAGTGGATTGAGCCTCCTCCGTCCTTTATTGCAACCCACGACGCCTGATTAGCTGAGCCGGGCAGGGGTCGGAGCTCTGTAGGTTCCGCAGTGGGGTCGCCTTTCCCCTGCAGTTCCCTACTCCTGGCAGCTGCCTGTGCCGGAGTGGCACCACAGAGCTAGCCCAGAGCTCCGGTGCGGCTAAGGAGCAGCGTCAGTTGGTGCCCAGCGTGGGGGCTTTTTGCCTGGAGACCTCACGGAGGAGTCGGACGGGCACCTGTCATTTGGACTTTTGGGGGGCGACTACCCCGGTGGGAGCAGACCAACTTTTGTCTGGTGGCGCTCCCGGGGGTCGAGGCGGCAACCCTCTTTGAGTGGAAGATTGCCTCGGGGTGGTGGACATCCCTTGCAGCACCCCATCCGGACCTGCTGTGGTGAGTTCCCCAGGGGAAGTGTCTTGTTTCACGTTCCGGATCCTTATCTTTCGTTCTTTTAAGTTCCCGTTTGCTGCGGAGGGGTGGTAGGATTCCTGAGCCCAATTGTTAAGTGTTGAAAATGGGTGCAAAGTTGTCGGCTCAGCAAAGGGAGATTTATTTACAAGTTGTGGGAATCCTTGAGGGGGGCGGGAAAAGGTTTTCTAAGGGTTTGGTTAAGAGGTTTGTGAGGTGGCTGTTCTTGCACTACCCCCATGTGTCCCCAGAAAACATTAGTTCTGTCAAATTTTGGAATATAGTTGGAGGTAAATTGATAATTTTAGTTAATCGAGGGGACAAAACTGCTTCTAAATTAATACCACTTTTTGTTCTGATTAGGTCCTCATTAATTGAAAAAGGAGGAGTGCAAGGGCAGTCAGGACAGTTTACCCCAGTTTCCCCAGTTTCCCCACCCCCATGTACCTCTACCTCTGCCCCTAAGTTGGGGGAGATCTGCGGGGCATCCCGTGATACGCAGGGCACCAGCAATGGCTCTAGTCTTCCTGGCTCCCCACGTCTCCCTCAGAACCCCAGCCCTGGCAGCCCTGGCCAAGCTGTCAGAGCACCTACCCTTTCCCTTGTCTCCCTGGTTGTTAATCCAAAGTTTTATGCTTCCCAGGTTGTTAATCCCCAGTTAAATGAAGTTAAAAATCCCCAGTTAATGTCTCAAAATCCTTGTTCCCCTGTGTACCCCTGTTCTCCTTGTTCTCCTGTGTTTCCCTGTTCTTCCCCTGACCCACAAAATGGCCCCCAGAGGGCACAAGATGGCGGGGACCACATGGTCGGACCTCTCCCTTGTGCTTCTCCTTCCCATAATCCCTTTCTTCCCCCATTGACCAACCCCTTCTTCCCTAACTCCTCCCCTTCTTCCTACCCTGACCCCTCCCACTTCCTCTGGGGAAATTCCTCCTCCGGGGCATGTCATTCCATCACCACACCCCCAAACCCTGCATCTTCCTGCTGTTGCTCCTCTCTTAAGCTCTCCCTCTCGGTCAGTCCTCCAGCCCCACCCCTTCTGGCTTCTGGTTCCCATGCCCCTCCTTCCAGTTCCCATGCCCCTCCTTCGGGTTCCCCGAAGCTCAAAAAACCGGAAGTGTCAGGCCTGGAAAGCAGAACTCAGAACTGGGTGATATTCCCTTCATTGCACCGGAGAGTTTTCGTGGCGGGGGGGGAGGTACCATGAATGGGAGCCCTTCTCCTTCCAAACCAAGAGGGAGCTGTGCAAAGCTCAGAAAGAGTTTGGGAGAAGGAGCAAGTATTTTAAAGGTGTACTGAAAGCTACTTTCTCCACAAACGAAATGGTCCCTTCTGACCTAAAAGATTTGTTTTCCTGCCTCCTTTCTTCAGCTGAGTTTAAGCTGTGGAAACGGGTGGAAGAGGGCGTTGGAGACCATGCTTCCTGAGCTGTTGCACAGTGAAGATACTGCGGTTGACGCAGATGACAATCCCCTCACTTTAGATCACCTGTGCGGCGAAGGGAATTGGGCCAAACCTGGAGAACAGGCCAGAGGTTTACCTCGGTTTGTTCTTGTTAAGATAGCAGAGACCGCCGAGAAAGCATTTAATGCAATGCCTGAAGAAGAACCACAGGCAAGTTTCCTATCCATCAAACAGTTCTCCAGTGAACCTTTTGTTAAGTTCGTTGACAGGCTGCAAGTGCAAGTCGAAAGACGAATAGAAAGACCTGAGCTTCAGGAAAACCTGCTTTTAGAAGTGGCTAAGAACAACGCCAATGAAGTATGCCGTCGCATCATCCTCGGCTTGCCTCTCCATCCGCCTCCCACCTTGGAGATGATTATTGAAGCTTGTACAAAAAAGGCTCCAATGGTGGGACTCAGCCAAACAACGCCAGCACCGGCACCGAGGAAGACGCCAGCCACAGCCACAATACAGCAGACACCACTGAGCCAGCTGCAGTGTTTCCACTGTGGACAGTTGGGGCACCTGTCAAAGGAGTGTCCGGCTTCTAACCCTTGCCAGGGGAACGCAGGGAACGGACTGGGAGGAAGGGTTGTTAAAGATCAAATAAAAAAAACTAGGAGCGCAGCACAAACCTGTCCCGCGCGAAGCGAGAAATGTGACAGGTCTCGCAGGGGAGGGGGGAGTACAAAATGCTAAACCATGGCAAATAATCCGGGCGTGACATCTGATTACTATTAAAGACGTTTTCTTCCGGTCCCAGCACTGGAAGGTAGTTGCTGTGGACCCACTGGACAGGACTTTGATGGACTCAGGACCATTATGTAAGTACATTGCCATCGGGGACACTAAACACACACCCCCAGAGATTGAGATTTATCCGATTACCTTCCCGGGTGGTCCAGAGAGCCTCATTCTCTTGGCGCGCTGCACTCACCCACCCTTCTTTTTGGCAAAGGGCCAAATCACCGCCTAATTTATTCCTATCCCAGAAGAAATCCCAGTAGATGACCATGCACCAGGCGTCTACTGGGCAGAAGTGGTGGGTGAGAATAAATCAATCATCAACTGCAGCATCAAGCAGGGTGCAGAATCATTAAATACGAAGGGTCTGCTTGACAGGGGAGCAGATGTGACAATCATCCCCGAAAGGAGGTGGCCGTCACATTGGGAGTTGCAACCCGTGGCTGGCAAGATTCAAGGTATAGGGGGCACAGAATTGGCAAGAGTCTGTAAGAGTGTGGTACAAATTGCGGGGCCAGATGGGCAATTGGGAAATCTACACCCATTTGTTGCAGATTATCATGTTCCCCTGTGGGGGAGGGATCTCATGTCCCAATGGGGGGTGAAAATAGAGATCCCGAAGACCCCTCGGGATTTTTAGAAGCAGCCACTGTGGAGCACCCTTTCCAGAAGTTAGATTGGACAACTGATACAGCGGTCTGGATTGATCAGTGGCTGCTAAGGAAAAACAAATTAAAGGTGCTCAATGAACTCGTAGAGGAGCAATTAGTTAAGGAGAACATAGTAGAGACAACCAGCCCTTGGAATTCCCTGGTCTTTGTAATCCGTAAGCCGGGGAAAGACGAGTGGCGGCTCCTTCACGACCTTCGTGAAATCAACAAAGTCATTGTGGATATGGGACCTCTTCAACCAGGGATGCTTACCCCAACCACGCTCCCACGAAATTGGAAATTGGCTATTACTGATATAAAGGATTGTTTTTTCCAAATTCCCCTATACCCTGATGATGCCCCACGGTTTGCCTTCTCGGTGCCCACCCTTAACTGAGAAGCCCCAATGACGAGATTCCACTGGCGAGTGTTGCCACAAGGCATGAAGAACTCGCCCACCATTTGCCAGTGGTATGTGTCCTCATTGCTGTCTCCCGTCCGCGCCAAAATGGAGGAGGTCATCATCCACCATTACATGGATGATGTCCTGGTGTGTGCCCTCCCATGACAATCTACTTGAACGTGCACTTGACCTGGTAGTTGAAGTTCTAAACTCCACAGGATTTCAACTCCAGGAAGAGAAAGTTCAAAGGATGCCACCCCGGAAGTATCTGGGCCTACAGGTCGCTGAGAGGGCCAATGTTCCTCAAAAATTGGCTATTAACAGCAATCCAAAAAACCTGGCAGACCTCCACTCCCTGTGTGGGACTTTGAACTAGGTCAGGCCTTGGCTGGGCCTCACTACTGAGGACCTAGCCCCCCTCTTCATGCTACTGAAGGGGGAGAAGGAGCTGAGTTCTCCCAGGTCTTTGACCCCAGAGGCACGGAAAGCCTTGGAAAAGGTGCAGGACGCTTTAGTAGAGAGGCAAGCACATCGATATGAACCCAACCTACCTTTCGAATTTATCATTTTGGGAAATCTGCCACACCTGTTTGGGCTCATTTATCAGTGGGACCAGGACTCAAGGGACCCACTCTTGATCATAGAGTGGGTTTTCCTAAGTCATCAAAGGTCCAAAAGCATCACCAGGCCGCAGGAGTTGATGGCGCAGCTCATCAGGAAAG
The DNA here is from genome assembly GCF_030490865.1 of Poecile atricapillus. NCBI lineage: Eukaryota > Metazoa > Chordata > Aves > Passeriformes > Paridae > Poecile > Poecile atricapillus. The sequence goes on along the minus strand of NC_081251.1, from coordinate 42,817,533 downwards.
CTAGGGCAAGGCTTCGGGAGATGTCCAAGTGTGATTTTACATGCATACAGGTACCGGTCAGTCTGTCTCGGGACAGAGCATCCCCAGATAAACTGATCAAAGAAATGTTTAATCAGCTGCTGCAGGAGAATGAGACTCTCCAAATTGCATTAGATAGCTACAGTGGACAGGTTTTGGTCTACGCCCCTGCTCACAAATTCTTTAACTCAAAGTTTAATGTGATTCCGAAAGAAATCATGAGTAGAAAACCCCTCAAGGCTGTAACAGTTTTCACTGACGCGTCTGGAGCTTCCCACAAGTCGGTAATGACTTGGATGGATCCTCAGATTCAGCAGTGGGAAACGGATGTTAAACATGTGGAACGATCTCCACAAGTTGCTGAGTTGGATGCCGTTGTCAGAGCCTTTGAGAGGTTCCCCGAACCATTTAATTTGGTAACTGATTCGGCCTATGTTGCAGGGGTAGTAGCAAGGGCAGAAAATGCGGCGTTAAAAGAAGTCTCAAATTCTCAGCTTTTTGAGCTGCTTTGGAAATTGATCTATGCCGTTTCTCACCGAAAGCAGCCCTTCTTTGTTATGCATGTACCATCACACACAGAGCTTTCTGGCCTGGTAGCCGAAGGGAATGAGAGAGCAGATTCCCTCGCTGCGCCTGTTAGAATGGCTCAGCTTCCTGATGTGTTCCAACAAGCTAAACTGAGTCATCAAATGTTCCACCAGAATGTGCCTGGATTGGTCCGTCAGTTCCATCTAAGGCGAGATCAAGCCAGAGCCATTGTGGCCACATGCCCACAATGCCAGTCATCGGCAATGCCATCCCTGGGTTTGGGGGTTAACCCTCGAGGTCTGGGGAGTTGTGAAGTGTGGCAGATGGATGTCACCCACATCGCAGAGTTTGGTAAATTCAAGTATGTGCACCTCTCTATTGGCACCTTTTCTGGTGCAGTCTATGCCTCTGCTCACACAGGAGAGAAAGCCAAGCATGTCTGCAAATACCTCATGCAGGCTTTCTTTGTTCTGGGGGTTCCCAGAGAAATTAAAACAGACAGTGGTCCAGCATACGTCTCCAGGAAACTGGAGGACTTCCTGCAGGAGTGGGGAGTGGAACATAAAATAGGCATCCCCCATTCCCCCACAGGCCAAGCCATCGTGGAGCGAGCCCACCAATTGCTCAAAGTGGTCCTAGTCCATCAAAAGGAGAGTATGAAAGGCTGCACGCCCCAAGATCGGCTGTGCAAAGCCTTATTCATGATCAACTTTTTAAATTGCTCTAGTGACAATATGAACCCTCCAGTGGCCCGTAATTTTCAGTCCACCAGCAGCTACCAGTTGAAAGAACGTCTTCTGGTGCTGATGCGAGACCTGGAGTCCCAGAAGATCTTGGGGCCCTTTGAATTGGTGACCTGGGGGCGGGGTTACGCATCTGTTTCCTCACCCCAGGGACTAAGGTGGATCCCACAAAGGTGGGTGAAACACCCCAACAGGCCACCAGAAGAAACAAAGTAGATGTCGCGTCCCAAGAGACTGCCATAAAGGACCCATTAGGAGGAGGAGGAAACCCTGAGTGCCCTCTTTTGTCTTGACTTACTTTTCCTAGATATGTTTACACAGATATATGTTTCCTTTTATTTTAGAAGAAGCCATCCTGAAAATGACCATCCTTAGCCTACTACTCCTGGTGACCCAGAAGGCAGCATGGATCGTGCCCCAGCCCAAGCAGAACGTCTGGGTGACGTTGGCGAAAACCCTGCACCGTGATGATCTGTGTCTTTCCACCGGAGCATCAGGAAATCCGATGGCTACCTGCCTGGTGGGGATCCCTCTAAAGCCCACAGAATTTCGTGAAGCTATGACCTTTTTGGTTAAGAATGCTAATCAAGGAAAGCCGGCTGATCGCGTTGCCCGATCCCTCCCTGCCTACAAAGTAAGGAGACCTGTTAAGAACCCTCTCTTCCTCTGGAGAGATTGGCAGGAGAAATTAGAGAAGGCAACCGATGAGCCACAAGAATTTGATTTGCTTGATTCGTCTCCTGCATACTTTCGTATTCATTTTAATTACCACTCCTCTGACTCTGCCCCCTATTCCCAAGTGATACAAGTTAATAAGCAGTTTCAGGCTGCACAGTGGTGCCAGAACATCGCCCACGTGAAAATGGCCTCTACCCTTGATTCTACCCCCCGAAAGCTGGAAAAAGGTTTATTTTTAATTTGTGGAGACCGGGCGTGGGCAGGCATCTCCTCTCGTCTCCTAGGAGGACCGTGCACTTTGGGCCAGTTGTCCCTGTTCTCACCCAACGCGACTCAAATTGACAAAAAATTGGGCCACAAAAAATAATTTGGCTATCAAAAAGCGCAGTCTTGATGATCTGGACCCAGACTGCGACTCTGAAATTTTTCATTGGAGAAAACTAAAACGAGCTGCAGTATCGTTGTTTTTGCCCTGGGTGGCCACTGCCAAAGCTCTGGGAGAATTAGGCCGATTTGAGTGTTGGGTAGTGAAACAGGCAAATTTAACGTCAACTGCGCTAAGCGACCTCCAGGAAGACAAGGAGATTACCAGGTGAGCCACACTGCAAAATCGTGCAGCCATCGATTTCTTGTTGCTCCTCCACAACCACGAGTGCAGGGAGTTTGAAGGGTTATGTTGCCTAAACCTGTCTTCCAAAAGTCCCAACGTCCACCAAACCATCAATGAAATGAGAGGCATGATCCACCAGATCAAGCAAGAGTCAGAAGACTGGGTCACCAACATTTTCTCCGGCTGGGGGATATCAGGATGGCTCTCTTCAATTATAAAATCAATCTTATGGATTGTTTTCATCATTTTTATGATATTAATTATGTTTGCTATATTACGAAGATGTTTAGTTCAATCAGTTTCCAATCTTTTGTCCACCCCACCACAAGTTAACCATGTTGATTTAAATCCTCCTTCCTCCTCCTCGTCTCCTCCCTCACCCACTTGTGAAGGATGGGTTTTAAAGGAGACCGTACCCTCTGCTCCCCCTGACCCTACACTCTGTTCCTCCTCTTTCTGAAAAAGAAAGGGGGAGATGTTGCGGTTCGTTTATTTAATTTTATTAAGAATATGTTGTTGGCACATTCTTGTTTCCCCCCGTTGTTGTGTAATGGTTTAGCCCTAGTTGTCAATATTGTTAACCCCTCCCCTTTTTCCTGAAAGTTCCCCGTCAATCATCTTAACCCTGCCCCATCTCCCCATGCATCACTGTAAACCCCACCTCTCCTTCCAGCTCCTTCTATGTACTTCATCTCTTCCTCGAAGAGTCATTGGTTACTATGTTGTTGTACCGCCCTCTTTGTATCCCCATTGGTCTCCAATATTGTAAGCTCCTCCCCTCACTCCTCCCTCCACAAACCCTGATTGGACCCTGGATTGTGCCCACCCCTGAATAAAACCCAGGGCATAGAAGTGCTTGGGGCTCTCTCTCCTGTTCTGTAGTCGTAGCCCGGACTCTTGTCTTCATCCCTTTGCCCTAATAAACTTGTTCCTGGGAAGTACAGTGGATTGAGCCTCCTCCGTCCTTTATTGCAACCCACGACGCCTGATTAGCTGAGCCGGGCAGGGGTCGGAGCTCTGTAGGTTCCGCAGTGGGGTCGCCTTTCCCCTGCAGTTCTCTACTCCTGGCAGCTGCCTGTGCTGGAGTGGCACCACAGAGCTAGCCCAGAGCTCCGGTGTGGCTAAGGAGCAGCATCAATATTTCAGTTTTATTTTTTCTCTAGTTCAAATTCTGTTGTCTGAATTACCGGAACAATTACAGTTTGGTAGAAAAAATATAAAAAAATCCCTAAAAAACTAGAAGGACAGAGGTCACTTCAAGACAATTTTTGTCCAAAACGGATTGTCCATTACTGTTCACTGGCATTAGTGAGGTGGTGAATCCTGCACAAGTATAAAAGTGGATTGATATTATGGTAGTTATTTGGGGGGTTTATAAAATACAAGGTTTTCTGATGAGAATTGCAAATTGGCTTGCTACAAACAAAATTGTTTTAATGAGTTCATAGTCATTAACAAGATTCCACATAATGTTAGGGGAGGAATGATTTCCCGTAATCTGTCAAAGAGAAATGGTAGTAGAGATACTGTCACAGAAGTAGTGGCAACTACTAAATCAAAGAATAGGATCAAGATTGGCTCCTGAAAACATTAAAAAGGATTTTTTTCTTTTTTCAATGACAGAGACACTCTAGTATTAATCACTCAGAATAGGGACTAAATTTAAAAAACCAAGCACTTTTTTCTTAAGGTGCTGTTCCATGTAGATGCAGTGTAAGGAAAAAGTGATGTTTTGGCCAAAATGACGAGTGCCTATCTACAAAATCTGTTAAAGAATGTGGTGGGGCCCTTTAGCAGACTTTTATCTGGTAGAAAAACAAAGGATGAAAAGTGTTAGTTTTCAAGAGCTTCCTCTGTTTTCAAAGAGAAAGGTAATAGCTGTAAAAATGTGTAGCTAAAGAGTGGTGGAACTTTCTGGAATAAAAAGTATTGGCTCCACAGTAATCACTGAGCATTTTGAGCATACTAATTATTTTTGAACAGTTTTGGTTCATATTTGAAATAAAATATCCTTCCTGGAAAGAGGAAAGTTATTCCAAGAAAATTCCTTACAGTGTATCATGGATAATTTCCCTAGATAGGAGAACGTTCTTTCAGAACTATGAGCATAAATTTTTAAATAAATATTTTTTGTAACGTCTATTAGTTGTGTAATGTCTATTAGTTTCAGGAGACTTCAGTCCATAAAATTATTGTAGCTGGAACCCAGGTAATTTGAAAACTCAATTGTTATGATATTTTTATATATTCATATTTATTTTATTGAAACAGTTTCTGTTTCAATAGATATTTTCTATTGTCTACACATGACACAATAAGTTACATGAGTCAAAATTCAAGGTTTCCAATATGTTAGGAGTAAAATAATACCATATTCACTGTATGTCCTTGAAACATAGTATAGTGTGTTTTATAGTACAGCATGTGGATTTGTAAGAGGTATTTGAGACAGTGATAACTGAATTAGTTCAGCAATAATACGTCTTCTGTAACTTCCCAGAAAACCTCAAGACTATATCAGAGGCAGAAAGTAGTTTCTGTGGTATAGGTGTCTGAGCAACTGACAGCCTTTTCTCCTAGTTTACTTCAATTTTTTGGATTGTCATATTTTCACTATCTCTAGGATTTGGAAAAAAAACATTAATAAGAAAACAGTAGTACTGTAATCCATCTATGTTTTTTCTTAATAGAAATCCAGAGCTATCGATTCCCATATTTAACTACTTGTCTTGATTACTCTTTAGATATTTTAACAATATACTGAATGAAAACCATCCCAGAGAACATCTTTGCTTGTAAATATAAATATCTGTATGTTACAAAAATTGTGCATACCCCTGTTTTGAATACGGAGGAACTTTTTAGTTTCAAATATTTCGTGAATTTACCACTATCAAGTTTTTTGTATACTACAATCTATCCTGCCTCAGGCAAAGAAGAAAAGAGGAGTCTCTTTCCAACACCTATTAGTTTCTTCCATCTCTCCCTGGGAAATAAACAGGTCCAGTTGTTGACACATAGACCACTAGACCTGGCAAATTATTAAAGAGAAAAAGGACAGAAGTGCAGAAGTGCTAATTATAAAAACCTATAAGCACACAGGGGAAAAAAAAAAAAAAAAGAAGAACCTGATTTAAAACTCACAACATTGGCACAAGATCATGGAAAAGTATCTGAACAAGTTCAATTAACTTGACACTGCGTCTACCTTTAATAAGATGCTTGAGGAATAGGGCTGGCAGTCATTTTAAAATAAAATTCCTAGCTTTTGAAAGCAAACATATATTTATCATATTTAATCATAGGTCTTCAGTTTCAGCTGAAGGAAATGTTCATTATTAATTTTCTCTGGGTAGAATGACAAAGATTTTTTAACGGATGAATATCTAGAATTTTATTTTTTCTTTTTGAAATAAAAATAGTGAGTTCACTGTCAGACAAAAAGGTTTGGATGTAGCACCTAGATGAGGAGGTAAATAGGAAAACCTGTACAGAGCCATATAACCAGCTTATAACTACCATTACATCAAAGGACAACACTGAAATAAATGGAGAAAGACACTTAATAGCTTTTCAGAGTTTTTCAATCACCATGAAGAATTTTACTTTATTATTATTTGATAGATTAATTTGAAGCAAAAATACATGGAAAGTATGATCAGAAGGAATGCAAACAGGTGTTTTTCTTAAAAAGATATTCTATATTTTTTTCTTAATATTTAGGGTACTTGAATGCATCCTGATAGGGACAAGAAAAGATGGTGACAGGGATAGAAGGACTGTTCTAGAGAATGGCTGGGCATTTTGTGTTTGTCTTGTTCAGAGACAAGGAGACTGGGGAGCAATCTCATTGCTCTCTACAGCTTCCTGAGGAGGAGAAGCAGAGAGGGAGGTGCTGAGCTCTTCTCTTTGGTATCCAGAGATAAGACACATGGAAGTGGTCATAGCTGCACCATACAAAGTTCAAACTGCAAATTAGGAAACATTTCTTTATCGGGAAGGTGGTCCCACACTGGAACAGACTTCCTAGAGGGGTGTTTAATGCCCCAAAACTGTCCATGTTTAAGAGATATTTGGATAATGCCCTTAAAAACACACTTGCATTTTGGTAAACCGTGAGCTGGTCAGGCAGCTGAATGAGATTATCATTGTGGGTCCTTCTCAGTGGAATTACTCTGTTCTGTCTATTCTATTCTATTCTGTTCTGTTCTGTTCTGTTCTGTTCTGTTCTGTTCTAAAAGATTAAGAGGAAAACCCCCAAACTGAAACACCACCAGTTTAGCAATAATCTCATATGGAATCCCTAAAGTAAACAAGTTTTAAATTATGGTAGTATTATTTGTGTCAGTTTGATGTATGAGAAGTAAATACACAGCGATCTCAAACTGAAAATTTCTTGACAGCTAAATATGTGTCAGGGAGCAACAGAAGCAGAGGGAAGAGGGAAAGCAGTTTAGGATTCAGGGTGACAGTACAGCCAGTGATGACCTGTACTGTGGTGTAGTGCTGCAGCACAAGCAGAGTGAGTGGAGCTGAGCAGGTAATGGCAAGAGAATACCAAAACCAGTAGAGAAACCATCAGCCTAAGCAAGGTGAGAAGTCTGGTTCAGGTCATTCCAACCATCTCAGCATGAACAGAAAGGACCTGTGAGCAAGGTATAACTAAAGCACAGCTCACACCAGGACTGGAGGCATTGAATTGAGTAGCAATAGTGCTCTTCATCCCTGTGGAGAGAAAGGGAAGGGGTCGCAGGAAAGCATGGTCAGGACCATTACAAGCCACCAGGATACTCAGGGCCCTACCACCACCTCAGTTAGTGTCCTCCTTTATCAAAAGAATGATAGAATGAGTTGATTAATTTGTCTAGCAATGCTTTGTGGTGTTTGTATAGTGTTCCTTTCTAGCAAATTTCTATCACAATAGAGAAGTTTAATGTGTACAATCATACTCTCAAATAAGAGCTGATCTTCCTCATCTGTTCAGCATATTCCTGTCACACTCATTTGTAGTGTGTTTTAATAGCTTGATGGTAGAAATATTTCTACAGAAAAGAATAAACTCAGAACCACCAGGGAAGAAAATGTTGAGTACATGCTTATCCCCCTACCCTAATAACAGAACATGTGTTTACCCACTAACATTTCTCTAATTCCATAACATCAGGTATTTCTCAAAGGTATTCTCTTTGTGATGTTCTGTTCTGACAAAATGAGGACAAGGACAGGTGAGATGATCTGGATAAATACATTAACAGCAGAAAGTAGACATAAATGCAGTTTTTTTGGTTTGTTTTCATTAAAAAATGTTTTGTGAGATTCATGTCTTTGACATTAAGAGAATAATAAATAGGTGTCTATCCAGAAGGTGTAATCCATTGCTTAAAATGAACAGCAAAATCTTTCTTCCAGGACGAGACAATTGAGCTACTTCCTGGAATTCAATGCAAAACGTTAGAGATTTTAATTTAGTTTTTCTTCAGTATCTGCAAAAAATTGAAACTGATATAATTTCTACACATATTTCTGACATGCTGAGTGAGATATTTTCATCAGCCTACACTGCAAAGTATTTTGGGGGTAAAAACCCCATGTCATTATAACCCTTTGTTTTCTCAATTAGGTGGTTTTAAAACCACTAAAAAATTGTAATTGAAATTTTGAAAGTTGCCTGATTCTCAGACAGGCTAGAGCATGTTTGGGTATTTTTCTTTGGGTTTTTCGCAGGGGGGTCTTTTTTGGGGGGTGGGAGTGGTGGTTTGTTTTGGAGTGGGGTTTATTTTGTTTGTTTTTGGAGTTTCAAATTTGGTTTGGTTTGGGTTTTTTTTCATACAGACACATGAAACCATGAGGCCTAATTCTTGTAGAAAGAAACATGTTTCTTGAACTAAAGAGTTCTAAAAACTAAACTTAGGTAACTAAAAAGTTACCTGAATTATAGAAAATTTGTCCATGCATTGAAACAATTGAATTACTGATGAGTTTTCATCTCCCTGCTGAGATAAAAGTGATTTTTTCCTTATATAACACCTCAGCTACTGAGAGTGAACCCATTCTCAGGAAACTTTTCCTGGAAACAGTTGCAATACAGGAATTTCTAAACTTAGTTCTAGTATCCTATGAGCAGCAGTGATGTCTGGTACAACACCTGTTCTAAGAGGAGAAGTTTCTATCTAGCTCCTTTGCCACACACAGGGGGGGTGTGTGTGTATAGCTAAGTTTTAATGTCCTCATTCTGTTGTCAACACTTAAAACATTCATAAGGCTTGTGCTTTGTTACCCAGACATCTGGCATCATTGTCTGAGCTACCACATAGTAATAACAAATTGCCATATACTCCAAAGTGTTGGCTATTTTTGAAGCAAATGTGCAAATTGTCTTGATGGTTCAGGGCAAGTAAGACTAATTCTCTCTGCAAGGTTGTTGTTTTTGTTTGTTTTTTTCCTCTCTAGAAAATCCAAAGACAAATTTAATAAGAATTCTCCCACCTGTATCAGATGACTTCAGGAAGTGTGGACTCCAGACGCAATCTATCCTTTGCCACATTTTAGTCTCACAATTCTCGTGCATCAAAATCTCTTGTTAACCAGGTACAACCTAGGACTCACTTTTTTTTTTTTTTTTCAATGGTCACCATAGAAAGTTCTTTCTCCTGTTTAGTTCTATTGATACACAGTCAGGTGGATATGCATGTTTCAGATTAATTGATGGGCTTCACAATCCTAATGTGTCTAGGACAGTGTCTCCTTCTTAGTACAGCAATTTCTTCATGGCCAAGTAAGCTGACTGTGAAAACATTTTCACCAGGAAGCTATTAAGTCAAAACTTTTTCTGAAATAATTTTATGCTTCACTGACTGTGGTTCAGTCTACACATAATCAAACTAACTTTAAATGAATTCTCTCAGGCATAGACAGCAGTCTAATTTCATGAGCAGAGCAAGTTGCACAACTCACTAGAGAAATACAAATGCCTCTGCTGAAATACATGTTACCAGGACTAGACTAAACCTACTAACTGAACTAAGCAGTTAAACACCACTCGTTCAGCTGGAAATGGAGAGGAGCTGATATCACTGTCAGTGTTCCAGATCAGAAAAATAAAATTAATTGCACATGGGTTGAGGGTTGTCAAGCCAAATATGAATTTTGATTAGGTTTTCTAAACTTCATGAGAATTACTGTAGTTTAAAATTCTGTTGAAGAAGCTTAGAAATTACTTGAGACATAGTGGAATTTTTTTGAAAAAGACTGGAATTGGTGGTCTGGTATCACCCTGACTGATCAGTGTAATGAAGTACAGATTGTGTGGCTGAGGATCCATATCCTACTGATTAAAAATACTTTTGTTTTTTTGTCTTGCAAAGTATAACACTGTAGTCTAATGCTGTTGCTTCAAGGAGTTGTGTATTCTCATTCAGTGGTGGTGAGGAGAAGAATGCTTTTTCTTTCCCAGAAACAATAGTGTTAAAAAAGAGAGGAACACTTCAATCCATTTTTTGATTAGGAAGAGAAAAGATAACTACACATTTTTATTTACATAGCTTGAATTGCAAAAGTGACAGCCTAGAAATTGTAATCATGATGTGTTCTCTTTGACTATGACATGAAAAAGAAGTGAAAAAGTACAAAAAAGCTTCCATAGTGCAAGCGATAATATTTGAAATCTTTTCATGTATTCCTGTTGTACCTGCAGTAGTGGGAGGTTTCCACTGAAGTTCCAGAAACGAACACCTGTTAATGTAAGGAATACAGCAATAGGAATGAGTTTAAGCTTTAAATAAATCTTGTATTTTTAGAACCCTATTTGGTGGTGAGACTTCTTGTCATGACTAGAATTTCCTTGTAAACCAGCTGAAACCATCTTGCTGAAATTTGTTCCGATAGCTTCTTGCTCAATGTTACCGAAAACCCAAAGGATGTTTTCAGAAGCTTTAGTCAGAAATTACTGATCTGCAAATGAATATTAGACCTGTTCTCACTGTGAAATCCTTATATATACACTCAGTGTATTCAGACTGTATTTCCAAAGATACTGGTACTAAATTATGCTGCTGGCACCCAGTGATGTGTCAAGTCTGGTAATAAAACACCTTATCAACTAAAGAACCTCTTCCTAATACTAATTTTACTAAATAAAAAGCTTTTTATTTTGGACTATATGATTGCATACGTACTACAGCTGACCACGAATCCAGTGAATGGAATGTACGCTACTTTTGGTTTACTATCACAGGATAGTGTAGTTTTCATCTCGGTTTTTAGAGGAAAAGTAAAAAAGCTAGTGTTCTGGTTTAGGGAGTCACCCCCAGTCAGATAGGGGGAATAAAAGAAATAAAAAAGCAAAGGAAAAAGTGTGTGTGAGAGAGAGGAATTTGGAATTGAAAATGGCTGTTTAATGTAAATCTCAACAGAAGAACTGGTTTGGATTTCTACATTCCGTTAAGGGGAAAAAAAAATAATTATTGTAGAATTTTATATGCTCACTTTTGTTGCAAAATATTTATGTAACATTTTCTGGTATAAGTAAAAAAGTATAGTGAGGAAAAAATGTTAAATTATACCTAAACCAACATAATATAGATAAGATAATAACAGATCAGAAAACTGTACACACTGAATTATACATACCAAGAGAATCACCTTTCCCCTGCTGAAAACTGGGCGTGAAATTTTGAACAAGAAATACTATCCAAATGGACAAAATCCATTCTCTTAAGTCTTTTTTCCACAATCCATTACTAAGAAATAATGCAGTTGTCAACAAGGTGTGGTCTGCTCCACTGTCTTCTACTTATTCTCCCAGAAGAAACAGCTTAACTCTCTCTAAGGGCATGTGAGAGACTCTTGCAGCTCCTGAAAATAGAGACTTTAGAGTAGATCTAATCCAAACTTCTATAATCCATGCCAAGTAAACATTTTGGTTTAAACCAAATAATCTCTCTTCTGAAGGAGAGAAGAAGCTGGAAATTAATTATCTCTGTCTAAGCGGTTTTAATTTTTCCTAGGTGTATAAATTCACACTTCCATTTTCTTCTATCATGTAGATTTCATGCACAATTTTCGCTATCATAGTTATATTTTTTTCTGCCGAAAGACACTATGGCAGGAGATTTCCAACCACTTCCATCTACAGTACACTACTTAGAGTACTACTGATGGATTTTTACTCTGTTCTGCTTGAGAAGTCTGACTAGTTTAAGGCTAAAGAGTCTTGAGCAGAATATCGAAATGATAATGCAAGCACAGCATATGCTGGCTGCTGCCAACACAGTAACAGTGAAGGTTAGTCCTGGACAGAAAGAGAGTTCTGCAAAAGAACATGTAGCCGAGGCATGCTCTTCTTCAAAGAAGGAGAAGGTACTGACGGGGATTAGATTACACTGCAACAGGTCTAGTACTTGTAATTCAAAACATGTTTTTGCATCAATAAGCTTGGGCATATAAATATGTGGCTATAATATGACAGCAATGTGCATCTCTAAAACGTAGGCAGAAGCCTCTTTTTTTTTTTCTTGTTTTGGGTTTTGGTTGTTTGCTTTTTTTTAAATATAATAGGTAATTTATAATTAATTTTTATTTTTATCATCTATGTACTTTTATCTGACCTGAAGAAAGTTAATATTACCAAATTTTTTGAACAATCATTCCTTATTTTGTGTCACTCATGTCTCTATGGAAAACACACTGACTTTGACTATCAGGAACATTTTTTTTTTATAATTTGATTAGTCTCTGTGCATCCTATTTTGATAGAAAATTGAACATTAACTTATATGACTAAGTACCAAAATTAGATTTATGCAATTGACATAGTGAAAACAGTTATCTCCCCAAGGCTATCATTTGAGACATCTCTTCTGAAATCTCATGAGAAGTCCAGGTCTTTCACTCCTCACCTGACAATAGCTATGCAAAGAACTGATTCTTTTAGTGCTGTATTTTTTTACTGTCTCAAACACTGAAGCTACTTTGTTTTACTTAAGATATCCTACTCCTTCCACCAACGCCAACCATCAGAATTCCAGTCAAAAAAAATAATCTCATTTGTCTTCACCTCTAACCTAAAATACTGTTGCCTTTGGTCACATTAGTTTAAGCAATACATAAGCAGCTTTTAGCACCATCTAGCTAACTCCCAATGTAACATACTTCACTAAGGCATCGTAATTTATTTTGGAAATGTTTTGAGTCACTTCCTACAAACCCCACTCGTCAATTTTTATCCCTCCATATGAAATTAATCTCATGCATAAGGACAGAAAACTTTCTTTGTGGTGCAAGTTTCGTGGTTGTAGGTTAATTTTACATATGATAAATTAATAGAAAGCAGAAAGCAGTCTGGAGGGGCATTAGTAAGGGTATCACACAGGTTTTGTTCTGTGCCGTAGGTACTCTGTGGTGGGTGCTGCAGTGTAGTCCTTGGAGCATTGGCTGTGCAGGCTGCCACTTCTCTGCAGCTGATATCAATGTGACAGTCACTTTAATATGAAATGAATTCTCAGTTTCATTCTGATAGTTATGCAGTATGATAAATATTTCAGTGAAAGTCATGGAAACTTAAAAAGCTGAAAACATTTTATGATTATTTCTGCATGTCTTGTTTCTACCCTTCATTTGTAAGTGTAATTACAGTTAAAGTGTTATCTACATCCCATAGCAAAAGAACACAGTAAGAGCAAAGAAGTCCTGTTTTAACAATGAGTCGACCAGCAAGTCTTCTAATTCTTCAAATATAGCTGCATTTCCCCTCCCCTTCATTTCAACTCACTCAAATATCAGTGCCTTTAATTTCTTAAAAGATTCTTGTCTAACCCTCTACATCAAAGACTGGCAAGATTTTTCTGCTCCCAATGTGAAAAAATCACTGTATTTGCTGAAACTGATTCTTTCAATCACCAAATCATCCTTTCATTTTGTGTTCCTCTACCATCAAGCAACATGCAACTGGAGCACTTGAATAGTAACTCAAGAAGTAAGAGAGAGATGATTGTGGCAAAATTAATGCTATTACCTAGCAGTAAAAATTAGATTTAATATTTACTCAGAGTTGATATAGAATTTGTATTTTCCAGTAATCCAGTTGGCACTACATTATGAAAGGAATGTTGTGAACTCATCTGTTTTTCCTGTTGCATTAAATGATTAAAATACATTAAATAATAGAAAAAAAATAAATAGATGATACTATACTAATGTAACCAGATATTTTTCTTCTGTTCACACAGAAAGTTACAATTCAGAAAAAGGACAAAACTTAAAATATTAAACAGTTACAAAATTCAGTGAATTTTCCCAGCAAAATTATTTATATATTCAAAAATGTAGGAATTTTTCAGTTATCTAATGTATGTTTTAAATTATTTAATAGTTCTTAAAACATTTCAACTTACTTGGAAAAAGTAGAAAAACTAAGTTATTTTTGCTTTGTTTTGGTAGCTCACTTTGATGGGAATCTTTTCAATAACATGGTTAAACAGTCAAGTTTAATGCAATTGATATTCTTTTATGGTAATATATAAGTAGGCTTGTTTGTTTGGGTTTTTTTTCAGTTGTTGGCAAAGGAGTTGGATGAGGTTTTTTGTTTTCTTTTAAGTATATATTTCTTTCTCTGTTTCACTTAGAGATATTTCAGTATTTCCTTTAGAGCCACAGGTCTACAATTACTGACTTCTATACCTTAAAAGCTGAATTGAGGCTGACAATTTCCACAAATAAGGTATTTGTCCACATCCAGTAATTTTAGGGCAGTGTCTTCCCCTAGAAAACGCCAAGGAGGCTTCACCTGCAAGACCTCGAATGCCACCACAGAGTACATCTCTAGTATTCTAGTTGCTTTGAATTGGTCAACGTAACATGGAGAAAAAGCAATCTGCTGTCTCATTTTTTTGTTCTATATCTACTTTTCCCATTACAGGGATCTTTTTCTCCCAGTGGGAGAAATTTATTTCATGATTCAATTCATTACGATGCATTAACTAATTGTCTCCATTCTCTTGCAGTTAATTAAACTAAATTAAGTCAATTATACTTTTCTATCTCTGTCTTTTCTTTTGCCTAATCTGAATTAGCAAAAGTGAACCTTAGCTGGAAAATTGAAAAGAGAAAGCATTCCCTACAGGAAAAGTGGAGGTCCGAATACTACAGAGTGAAGACAGTTTAAAGAGAAAGTGATGTAAAAAACTTTTAGTTTCATTTACTTATGAGAAAGAACAATTGGCAAGTGTTTGTTATGGGAGTTTGTTTTACTTTAGTTTAGTTTAGTTTAGCTTAGCTTAGTTTAGTCTAGTTGGCTGTGTGTTTTTTTCTTCATAACATAGTGACATTTTTCCAAAAAACTGATCATTGATGTTCACTTCATCTAGGAATTTTTATATAAGACAGTCATGGTATAAAGGTGTACAGACATAGCACACATTTTAGCAGCTAAAATCTGGAAGTCAAATCATTGGATTCCTGTTGAAATGGGAAACAAACAAGAAAAGAAAAAAACAAGTTTTTCATACATTTCTTAAAGAATGGTCCATACAAATTTTCAGATTTTATTAATTATTGGGTAATAATAAAATTAATCTTTTAAGGTAATCATATTCCTCCATTGGGTCTTTTTAGTTTTTTTTTACTGCTTACTCCTTATTCTTCTTTTGGCTGGGTTCTTTTTCTGCCACTACTTAGATGTCAGAAAAGTAGGTGCTCATGACAATAAAATGGAATGTTTCCAGAAGTAGTGCCACCCCGGTTGAAAACAAGAGAGTGTTTCTGATTTGTGGATACCATTGAGGACAACAATAGAAAGCAAACCTTCTCTTTAGATTATTTTTCTTTTTAACTATGGTTATTCACACAAACAGATAAAAGAGGCAACACTTGGTTTACTTCAGATTAGTCCAATTAGTCCACAGATGGCCTGTGAATTCTGTGTTTATTTTCCCTTGGTACTGACATACACCAAGAGGTGACCAAAGCCCTAGCAGTACGAACATAAGAAACACTTTTTATTACACATTTGAATAAAATGCTCTCATTTTCAGCCCAGAGCAATTTGCAGTAGAATTTAATCTGGTCATGACACAGTTTCAGAAATTCACAAATATTTAAAATTTTCTGCTTTACTAGCCTTTTACCACTTTTTGGTTCCCTCAAAATGGAAATTCAGTCTGTCTTGAGGCTGTACCTTTTGGATGAGGTATAATAGTCACCAACTAAAGCATTTCTTATCCCTTTCAAATTCTCCACTTGGAATCAGCTGTGAGAATGTACTTGTAAGGAAGATCACTGTCAGTGAAGAGGTGATATGGCTAAGGGATTCCAGAATGCCTATTTAAGCAAGTCTCTCTTCTTTTTCACATATTTTTATGTTGTTTTGGCTTTAGTTTTTCTCCTAACATAGAACTCCTTTCTTTATATATAGCTGATACTTTATTTCAGTTCTTCTGAATGTGCCTTGCTACAAGAGTTACTACTTTATCATCTATCTATCTATAATAATAATATGATTATTTTCAACATATGTCTTGACCCAAGTTTCTAAAAGCCCTTTTCTAAAATCAAGTGAAAGCGTCTCAGAAACTTTCCAATGAATTCCTTTTTTCGCTGTCCTTCTTACCTAAACCAACCTCATGAAACCTGGGAAGTGAGAAGCTTAATGACTAAGTTAATTAAGAAATATACATGTGTTCCAATAAAATCTGCAAGAATGTATTTTTTTATTGTTTCCATTTTGATTCTTACCCTGTTTCTTTCAGCTAAAACTTCAAACGGTACATCAATATCCAGAACACTTCAGGTAGCTGAGAAAGCATGAACTTGTATCTATAGTAGGACAAAGAATTTTTCACTCTTCTATCAGACAGCTGTTACTGCATTAAACAATAATCAAAGATTTCTACTTCTTAACTTAAGGAACTGATATTTTTTTGCTGCTGTATGTAGTCAGAAAAGGTTTACCTATCAATATCATTAAGCTTTTGGCTTATAAGGACATTGTCCATGAATTAGAATAT
This sequence comes from Poecile atricapillus, assembly GCF_030490865.1. Lineage (NCBI taxonomy): Eukaryota > Metazoa > Chordata > Aves > Passeriformes > Paridae > Poecile > Poecile atricapillus. Next base: position 42,800,956 of record NC_081251.1, on the reverse strand, counting down.
ACCTTCAAGAGGGAATATAGGTGGATTTGGTGTATTTCTGTACCTTCCCTCTTCGAACACTTCATTGTTCTGTATACAGATGTCATGAGACACTGCAGGGTTTATCCTACATTTGCTGAAAACAGCAATAACTGACCAGTCTCATTACTGATTGTAACACAGGTGTCCCTGTGCGGGAGAGAGTGAGCTAAAATCAAAGGACTGTGAAACTAATTTGTTTATCAAAGTACACAGTACGTTACAATAGCTGGGTTACTAGCTGGTGTGTCATGATAAAGTTATTCCCTGGAATAGGATAGCTGCTCTGATCTTAAAACATTGATTTGAATAAGAAATGTAGCATTTCTCATTCAGTGGCATTGTGTATTGAAATCTTCTGAAAGGCAGCAACAGTGAAAAAATAATAGCTCCAGGCTGTCTTTGCCTCTGCATCTGGGGCTCCTTCTGACTGTAATTTTAATTTTACTTTACATCAGAGAGCTGGAATAACGTCTTATTCAGGCAGAAGGTTCCTCTGTAGGAACATACTCCAAAAGATATGTTCATTTGTAAAATACATCTTTTTTTTAAACAGCACACAAGCCTACCAGTGAAGTTGTTTGTAAAAGCAAGCTGCAAACAATTTATAGTCCCACAAGATATCATGATTCCACCCAGGTCTTATTTTTAAAACAAATACAGATGCAAAAGTTCACATTAAGTGGTGCTTTCAAACCTCAAGTGTCTTATTTTCTGTAAGAGAATTCTACTTCTCAGAGAAAATAAATGTGACTAAAGAGATGAGAAAATCTGAAAATTAACTTGGTTCTAGCCATGACTATATCATAATTTCATAGATACGATGGTGTTTGAGAAATGCAAAAATTAGAAAGGATCTAGATAAATGAAGAGGAGTAATTATTTGCTGACCTTGGTACACTAATAATATAGATCACAGAAACTTCATAAATAACAATTTTAGTGATGACACGGATATAAAATTTTCATTAACATGCAAGAATCTTAAATACTGTGCAAAACCAAAAAAAGCTCTTGGTGTATGTGCTTTATTTTATGAGTATTTTACTTCTCATTATCTGTGCGTTTTGGGATACAAGTCAGACAAATAACTTTTCTTGAGCAATATTTGAGGTAGAAAGTATCAGCTTTCAAAGAATATCTTTGGGATATGACTGATCCATATAATACATTCTTGAATTTTTCATTCTGTGGCAAAACTCTTGAGGCTTATTCCTCTTCCCAGAACCTGTAGTTCTCTTCCCAAAACCCATATAATCAAAACTATATGTGTGTAGCAAAGCTTTTATGATCAAGGTCCTTTTATAGTTAAATGCAGAGTGAAGAACATCTATGAATTTACTGAATTAAATCAATGTGATTTTTTTATTTTCCATTTTCTTCTTTCTTTTCCCCTCTTTATTTCCCCCCTCATTTTTTTTGGTCTTTTCTTTCTTCTTTCTATTTTTGTCTTTCTATTTATTTTTTTTATTTTTTTTTTTCAGAAAAACAATAAAAAACAAATCCAGATGTCCTTCTGGCAATCAGAGAGAGAAGTAAGCGATAAATTGAAATTTTATCAGAATGTCTCCTTTAGTCAGAAATTGATTTCTCATATTAGGTGTCTTGATCTAAGATAAAAAGAGGTTATTCCAGTGTTTAGTTTTATAGTGGTTTTTATGGTGTTTCCAGTTTTTTATTGTTTATATTGTTGGGGTTTTCATCCACAGGGGGATTGTAGCCTAATATTTAGCTAAAGTAACTAAATAAAGAGAGAGTGAAAAGGTAGACTTATAAAAAAAAAAAAAAAAAAGAAAAAAAAGGAAAGAAAAGTCTGTGATTGTAAAGCACAAAGTATATTATATAAAGTTAAGGAACTAAAAAAGGCAGTGGTTGTAATAACATAAATACATAAACACAATTTGAAGTAGCTCAGTTTCAGAAAGAAATTTCATTTAATAATCTTAATGTCCGGTGTTCTACTCTTGGGGTTTTTGTTGTCTTTTTTTTTTTTTTCCTGGGGAAAAGGACTGGAGGGAAGACCTGATTGAAAAATGTTAAAAATAGAAATATTAAGGAACAAAAACAAACCAAAAAAAACCCACCAAAAAAACCCCCAAAAAAACAACCAAAAAACACACAAAAAACCCCCAAGAAACCCAAAACAAACAAAATAGAAAGAAACCAAACCAACAAACCACAAATATTACCTATTTCTAATTTTTGTATATCCACAAAATATGGAAGGCTTGAAGGTCTTTAGTTCAACATTGCAAATTACTGAAACATTAATTATATTTCTAAACACTATATACCTGGAAAGAAAACATCAATGAAGCCAGACAAAGAACTGTTTCACCCATCATTCTTGATACCACAGTTGAAATGTCCTTGGAGAGTAATGAACCTGATTTTTGATCATTGTGATGTATTTTTTTACCACTCCATGACCAAATCAAAGAATGAACTGCTTGCTAAAGCACAGGCTCAGCTCTTTATTAATCTCCATCTCAAAACAGCAAATAGACTTCTGCTATTATGTTTTGTGGGAGATCCTGGATGAAGATACTGTCAGAGCAACCATGTACAGGAATGTAAGTGTTCTGGTTCCTGGTTTTGTTAATAAAGAAAAACTAGAAGAAGCTTTCTGAATTTTGTAAACCGCATGAAATCTGCTCTGTTTACTGAAGCTGAAGCTCTTGACTGTATCCATATATAGAAATAGCTCATGAGAAGCCCAGCACCAGAGTACTTCTTTCAAACACTAGATTCTAGAGAACTAAAATCTCCTGGATCAATTTAGCCTGTATTTAATTAATGTGCTGCACAATAGGTTTACTATCACAAGAAGACTGAAAAAATATACCACTGGATTTAGTGCTTTCCACCTACATTAATTTAGCAAATTAATGACTTTGAAATAGCCCCAAATCAGAAACACAGAGCTCTCAGAGACATTACTAAATTAAGGGTATTTTTTGTAATTGCTTAAAAATACTGAAAGAGAAATTAAGTATGTTGGTGCAGAGCATGCAGAAAACAATCAGTGGTGGAAAGTAATGAAAAAGTGTAGATTAATCAGTGACACTACAGGCTTTTTAATCATCTTTCTTTTTAAGGACATTAAAAAAAAGGAGGCTGCACTAGTGTAGAAGAAGAAATACGAACAATTACAGAAATTAAAGTATCTGTAATTGCCTGTCACTGCTTGGCTGCTGCATTCTGGGTGACAGTGGTTGTTATCAGGGAGTCTTGACCACTATCTGAGTAAAGGTAGCAATCACACTAGTTAGCAGTTGTAATTAATTAAATTCAAACTTGACAGTTGGAGATAATAATAGTTCCCTCACCCACAGGGCACAGATAAAGTACTGTGAACCTGAAAATTTAAGGTGTTTAGAATATATGCTTAAGTTGATGGGGAAATAGTATGTTTTATTTTTGAGGTTTATGTAAATTTAATTTATGTAATTATACTCTTGGTGCAAATTCCCTTCCAGTTTAGGAGAAATTAACTTTCTGTGCCAGTATCCTTAAATGTCAGAAAGGGATGCATACTTACTTAAAGGACATAAGGGAAGCAGACAGAAAGAAATTTCACTTTGGCTTACATGTTCTGATTTGTTATGGTATCTAAACTGAAAAGTAACTAAGACAAACAAATTTTTTGCCAGTGAAATCGTCAATATTATAAAATTTCAAGCTAACATAGGTGTCCTGGGTTGATTATGATGTTAAATTGTATCCCCATTCATCCACCTAACCCAGACACAGGTTTTTTATTCTTAAAATTTCATTTGAGAGTAAAAGTGAGTGGAAAAAAGAAGCACCGAGTCTTCTCGGCCAAAAGTCCCAAAAAAACTTGCTTTGGCATGGAATGGTCTAAACCTTTAAATCTAGATAGTATTAAATAATTATTAGCCTGAAATACTCACATAGAATGGAATAGTCATAGAATGGCTTGGGTTGGAAGGAACTTCAGATGTCATTTAGTTGCAACCCTGTTGCCATGGGCAAGGACACCTTCCACTAGATGAAATTATGCAGGGCTTCAACACTTCAAGGGATGGGACATCTACAACTTGTCTGAGCAACCTTCCAGTGTCTCACCACACTCAAAGATTTTCTTCCTAATATCTAATCTAAATCTTTCAGTTTAAAGCCATTACCCCTTGTTCTACTACTACACTCCCTGATAAAACGTCCCTTCCTACCTTCCACAGGTTTTGGGGGTGTGTTTTGGGGCTGTGTTTTGGATTTGTGCTGGTAACACTGGGGTGTTTTCACTCTTCTTAAGAAGTGCTTGCACAGTCATTCCGTCCTGCCAACAATGGATGCACAAGGAGTTGGGACAGGACACAGCTGGGACAGCTGAGCCCAACTAGCCCAATAGACATCTCATGCCATGTGGTGCCATGCTCAGCACCTAAAACTGGGAAAAAAGAAGGAAGGAGGGGGTACTCAGAGTGATGATATTTGTCAATCCAAGTCCCTGTTACAAAAGACAGAGCCCTTCTTTTTGAGAGATGTCTGAACATCTGCCTACCCATGGAAAGTGGTGAATGAATTATTTCTTTTTTCTTGGTTTCCAGCCTTTTCTTAACTTCTTAAATGCTCCCCACCTCAACCCACTTTGTGTTTTCTCACTTTTTCATTCCCCATCCTCTCCTCCATATCACTGGTGGCTGTATGAGACTTAACTGTTGGCCAAGGTAAAACCACAATGCTATACTAATTAATTTAATCAAAATAGTCTTGCGTTTGTCACAACACCTTCCAGCCCACCAAAATACAGGCATGGTAAAAGTAACTTAAATAAGATCATTTATTGTTTCACCAATGACTTTCTTTTAATAACAAATTCCTCAGTGTTTAAAAAAATAAAAACCTGCCTTAAAATATTTCTCCGTTCTCTTGTGAATTTGCAAATCAGTTTTCTGCCTATGGTTCTGGTTCCACCTTTCTCCATTTATGTCTAAAAAATCTAATCCCCAGAGCACCAATTTACTGTTACCTTATGGGAGTGCCTGACGGTTGCAGTTTCCTAATCAACTGTGTCAGGGGATCTCTTGGACCACTTCGCATTGTATGTGGTGTCTGATTTTTTTGCATGGAAGCCAAGGGAAGAGGAGGAAGGGAATGAAAGGAGCAGAAGGAAAGCAAGGAATGGAATCTGGATGCTGCTAGGATACATTCATATTCAGAAACTGCTCCTGGGAACAGATGCCAAGAAATGCTCATAGCCATAAGCCAAGAATTTCTGAAGCTTTTATCCTGGGTGGTCTTTAGTGGGGAGAGGTGGTTTGATGCTTGGTCGGTTGGCTGAATTTTCAGCTGTTCTATTGTTTTTGTCAGTTGTCTTAACTCATTACTTTTCACTGGGACTTATGCAAACTTCAAATCTTTCTTTCTAATACTGTGTAAATAAAGTTATCAGTTCAGAGAAGATAAAATAGAAATCAGGAATAAAAGCAGAGAAAATAGTATTGTAATTTTAAATCTTAATAATAATATTCATGAGTATCCATTCATTCATGGTATCTCTGCTGGACCTGTCACTGTTGCATTACACGTATCACAAGTTTAAGAAGGTACACTAAGCTCAGAATCTGGGAAAATTTCAATATAAAATAAATAAACTTTAGCTTTTGGCAGACGACCATAAAACAGGATAAGACAATCTGTGCAGACTGGCAGTTTAGATTTTGTACCTCAAATTCACAGCCCTATTTTATTTCAGCTGCCTTCTTTTACATGCCAGCTGTATATGCCCAAAACAAGTAGCAAGCACTTGAATAATGCTTTAAAGCATTATGTCTTCATTCTTATATAGCTACAAACATATTAACAGGTAAATGGAATTTCTCTAAGCTTGAGCACACAAATTTGCCTTTAGGCAATAAAAAATTTAATCTTATACATCTAGTTTTTCCCAGTATCACACAGGATTTTGTCAAAGAGGTGCCATCCCAACCATACATATAGGTTTTTTTGATTCTACAATAAATAGAAATTATTGAACTGTTTGTAAATTAGGATGGTTATATGGTATCACATAGCATTTGAATTAGACCTAGTTATAATTAGGAAAGCCTCCTTAAAAAAGAGATAACCTCATAACATTAGTAGTAATAGGAGTAGTAGGAGTAGTAATAATTATAATAGAAATACAATTTCGAAAAAAAAAATCTGTAATTGAATTAAACCCCTTAAGTACCTCTGAAATAGGACACTGGAACAAAATATCAGAAGAAAGGTTTGGACTGGTGAAGTTAAAACAACTTCACAATTTCCACTTTCTATTCTTTGACATACTCTGACTCAGCCTGTTCCATGGCCAGGGGGAAAGCAAATGGCTTTGCAGTGAAAACATGGCATATGCACCTTGATATTGTGTACGATATGGTGCACAATATCATGCATCTTGCACAAGCATGTGAGCCACAATACCTATATAGGTATAGGTTTTGTCTTTCCTTCAACAGATATATTCCTGAATTTATCTTTTCCACTGTTGTATAAAGACACCCCATTCATTTAGGCTTTGCAAGGGTCCAGTCACAACGTCTGGAACTAAAAATGTGCTATTTCATCTTACTTTCCAGGTAATTTGCCAAGACAACTAGCAGTGTTTAAACTTGCTCAGGTTTCCATATCAGTGAACAGATGGTGTAAATCCACCCTGAGATGTGGAATCTGCATCATCCCTCTTTCTCAGACAGCTTATCGCATATTAGCTTATGTGGAAGGAGACTCAATAGCTAAGGAGACACTGTGATAGGCACTGTACAAGCATCACAAATTGAGAGTTTTTGTCCAGGGAGCTTAAATTTAAGTTTGAAATGAGAGACAGCAGGTGGATAAGACAGATGGAGAGGAAACAGAGAAATAGCAGTAAGACAGCTGTAACCAGTGCAATAAGCAGTGGTCACACCAGCTGGCTAATCACTGACAAGTGGTTTCTATCATTGCCACAAAGACAAGCTCGAAGAAAGGATTTAAAATAGAAGTGAGGATTTTTTGAAAGTTGTTTCCACACAGAAGTGGGAACAGGAAAAAATTACATTGTTTATGTGAAAAATGCAACAGTCAGTCAGAAGTCAGGATTCCAACCAGTATGGCAGAGGAAATCTTTATCCTCAATGTGTATATACAACTGCAAAGGAGGTGGGAATAATCCTTAGAGGTTTCAAAAGTGACAAGAAAATGAGACCTCCAATAAGGAGGATTAGTGTTAGCCCTTGGAGGCAATGAACACCACACTTACGTGTATAAACCCACATAGAAATATTTCAGATTTGTTTAAGAGAGACAAGTTTAAATATGATTAAGGAAGAGGAGGCAAAACTTCCTTCTTTACAGAGATACATGAAGAACTCAGTAGCACCAATTTCAATAGCAGAGGTTGGGGCTGGGTTGGAAACGGATGTTGATGATGCATGTCTGAATTTTCACCTCAAAAATAAAAGTCGGAAGGCTTTTTCCTGTTGCAACACATAGACCTCTGTGGACTTCTGATGTTCCCCATAGAGAGAATCTGTGTAGAGGCCTGATATTTGATGTCCTGGAGAAATGGATGTCTCTGTCACTAAACAAACTTTGCCCTCTCTTTCTATCAGCTTCCAAAAATTATCTATAGTTAAGAACTTATTTGGAGCAGGTTTTCCATTGAGGAACACAGTTCTTCAGTTTTGGTGCTTTATGCTCATCTCTGAAGCTTGCATCTCTCTCCTCTCCACAGATGGTTTCAACAGCTTGAGATCTCCTCTTTGCAGATGATGCCAGATGCTCCCTCTCCAACAGGCAGCTTAATTCTCTCTCGCCCACGTACACAGAAACAGGTGATATCAGATGCCCCCTCAACTCCAGGTCTCAGCAAAGTGAGTGCCAACACACACACACACACACACACACACACACACACACACACACTTAATACAGTAGATCTGCATATAGTAAATAAATGAAGCCAGATATGTTTTCATTATATGTTTCCATGATATGTTTTCATGAGTTAGGACTTACTGGAAGAATTTCATCTTTCAGTGGAGCATCCAATGTCTAATCAATATTTACTCTTCTCTTTGCAACTATTTTTTCTCCTTTGTAAATCAACTGCGAATCGATTAAAATCTAATACTTGAGATGTAAGGGGCTAGTATAAGGTAGTTTGGTTTATATATATATATGTCACAGATTTTCAGTATGGTCATTTGTAAGGGAAACATTTGTCGCATTTGTTTCTGGATCTGTTAGATGTGTTTATTCAACAGTTACTGGAAAACTAATGAAGCTACCTTTTGTTTTGGTGAAACAAATTGTATAGATAGAACAATATATATATATAATATTATTTATAGTATATATATATATAGGAGGATATATATACACATATTACTTCCAAAAGCCATAAAAAAAGTTTATGTTCTACTTCAGGAATGCTAATTTAAATATTTTATTTCTAACTGATATTTAGTGCCCACTAAAACGTATCTGCATCATATCTACACTTATTATGAAAAAAATGTATGAATATAAGTGAAGGGTGAAGAGTTTCCGCTGCTGTTTATTTTGTATCCATTGAACATTTTGCAGATGTCAAACTGTTGATACCACTTTTTCTCAAACTTGTAGGCAGAGACAAGTGATATTCTGAAACATATTAAATGACAACATTGTTTATTTTGTCATCTTTTTCCACCTTCCTCTTTAGGCAGTCCTATTTCTTCTCAGGTTTAGCTATACAGAAAAATGCAGAGTTAGATTTGGAGAACAGAAGAAACTTATTAGGTTCTACACAGCTGTAAAGGTCTAAGCATTAACATAAGATAGCAGGACTGACAGAATTATGTTCTGATATTAAAAGCTTTAAGTGACCCAAATCTATCGTTACAGCATTTACCATAGGGCTGGGATGCCTAATTAAATGTCTCAGCTGGCACTCACAGGATACACAGAATTCTAGAGGTCTGTAGGAAAATAAATTTTTTTGAGTTTCTGTGCTGTTTAATGACAATTCCTGGATACAAGACTTGCTATGGTCTATAATGAGTAATTAATTCTATATTAGTATCCCAGAAAATAGAACTTAGTCAAATAAAAACAAAAAATTATTTTATCAAATTCTACCAAAAATTTGTTAATGTTCTGTGAAACCTTTTGAAGATAATACTATAATTCAATATGGAGAGATATGAACAAGATGTTTAATATTCTCTGGTTTTGGTAAGAAAGTATTTTTTTAAGTTTTTCCAGCCTTCTAGACAACCTGTAACATTATGGGAGGGCTAGTCTTAGAAAAACATTAGGTGATCCACTCCTTTCATGGGTCCACGGATCCTGTCAGAAGACTGCTCCAGCACAGGCTTCCTGCAGGGTCACAGTCCTCTTTGGGCATCTTCTTGTTCTGGTGTGGGGTCATCCACAGGCTGGAGGTGGATCTCTGCTCCCCTTTGGACATCCATGGGCTTCAGGGGCATAACTGATACCACTGTGGTCTTCACCACAGGCTGCAGGGCAGTCTGTGCTCCAGCACCTGGATCACCTCCTCTGCCTCTGTCTTCACTGATGCTGGTGTCTGCAGTGCTATTTCTCTCATATTTTGACTCCTCACTTCTCCAGCTGCAACTGCTGCTGCTGCACAGAGGGCTTTTTCCCGCAGCATCTAGGCCTGCAGACCACTTACTACCAAAACATTTCCATGTCAACCCATTATGATCTGTAAAAGTCACTAGAAAGAAGTGCCTTTGGAATACAAAAAGAAATACTGAAGCAGACAAAATAAAATGAGAGAGAAAGAAATAGTATTAGAGTGCCAAAGAACAGATATAAACTTAGGGCTGGTCCAAATCAAAATAGTACATTCCTAATATGACTGCCCAAATGACTGGTGGTTTTCAGTATGTTTCCTTCTTGCTTTATGATGGCAGTCACTCTGACTTGTTTTTCAGTATTATACCTGTGCATATGGAGTAAAAGTACCCAGTGCAGGAAAGTGGTATTCTCAGATGCTTTTCTAGACCATGAAAAGAGCTATCTGGCATTCATCTAATTGGTACACATGAACTTAGATAAAAAGATATCTAAAAGTTATACATTGTTTGAAAAGTACTGATTTAGAAAGTGTCCTAAGGCTTTCTTGAATGCTTTGGAGGGTCCAAGCACACATCTGGTTAGGTGTATCATCTGAGACTTTATGCTATATCTAGTGTATTTTAAACACATAGGAATGCCTACCTCTATAGATTTGATGTGCTTTTACTGACCACCTGAAGATATGAAGTAGTTTCACCATGTAAGACCTTTAACATGCAATTTATGAGATATCTTTCAGAGCTTTTTGTTCTAGTTATTTTGATCTATATAGTAAGGTTTTAGTGAGCACAAAAACCCTCCAAGTCATTGTCTTAGCACAGGAATATTCCAAGCAGAGTATCTTCCTGACAGAGATTACAGACTCCACTAAGTCTTTTTCAACGAAATAGCATTTTCCTTAGCAAACATTAACTCATCTCTAAATCCTTCACATTAGATTCCAGGACCAAAGGATTCAGATTACACTTTAAATGTCTAGGTTCTTCTTTAATCTATTGCACAAACATCAAATTCAAAGATATTATACAGAATCATCTCTCCTTGGATGAGTCAAACTTATCAGTATTGGTCCCCATAAGGTTTTGAAAATAGCTATTTCATGCCTGATAGCATGAAAGTCTCCAGCAATGATCTGAAAGGTAATCATCGACTTACTGGCAAAAATAAAGACCCTTGATCACTGGCGATATTTTAGAGCAGGCTGAAGAGTTGATTTTCTTTCTTGTTCCAAAATAGCTTAGATCTAAATTTAATAAATTCATCTCTCCTGCAAGTGAACCTGCTTCTCAAAATACTAAAGCTGTATCAAGGGACTCCATAAAGTTTTGTTAGTGTTGATGAAGCTTTTATTTGTAAATCATCAACCTGACGGTATTGTAGCTCAATAAAGATTGAATTTTTTTTTTTTTTCCCAGTTTGATGGTTTTTCTATGACTAGAATATGAGACAAGGTAGTGATTTGTCATAACTACTCTTTGTACTCACAGGTGAGGAATAAATTCAGGGCAGGTAGCTCCATGTGCAAGCTGCAGGTTGAGCTCTGGTTTGGCAGGAACCTGGAATTGCTGATCCTCTGCATAACAAAGGACACAGAGACCTGTGGCCCTGCCAGGTGACAGGACACAGGGAAACACAAGAGGAGCTGATGACCCCCAGACTTTCCTGTGTTTAGACTGTGAGAGCATAAAAGCCTGGAGATTCTGTTGTTCCAGGTCCCTCCTTGCAGGCACCCTCCTGAGATGCTGTTTTTTATTAAATTATTTCAGCATGATTAAATCATTTTAAGGCTCTGGATAGCTGAAACTGCTGTGGGAAAGCTGGCATTGAGCTGGTGAGGAAATCTAGTCTGTGTGAATGTTGGGGATATGGCTGCAGAGGGGCTTCTTCCCCAGCTCAGGTGGTGTGAGTGTGACTGCCAGAGTGGCTCCTGGATGGTCAGACATGGAAGTTTCTTTAACACTCATCACATATGGCACACTTTGGACTTTTAGGAAAAAAATATATAATATGTGAATCTTCTTGGAAACAGTGAGTATATAAGAACTTGCTCTTAGTTACTCATTATTTAAGATAAATATCTTTAACCAGCAGTAAATCCAAGTAAAGTTAATAGTGCAGATGCTGGTAATTTCATAAAAACTGTAAGCAAATATTCAAGGACTCATAATCACCATCCTGTAACAACTAAAACTTGGAAATGAGGATATGCAGAAGATGAGACAATGGGAAGTAATGATATTAAGCTATAAGAAAACAGCACATGGAGAAAGGCTGCAAACTTGGGCTGCTGTTCACAGAAAGGATACTGATAAAATCCAGTGGATAGACAATTATGTTGCTGTGACAGAGGCATTACCATGGGGTGGGAAAAAGAACTGTATCTATATCCCCTTGGGTTGATGATTTAGTGTAAATTTTCACAGTCAGTTATGGTCTGGTACATTTGAAATGAGATGCTTTTGCTGACTTTACTGAAATGCAGTCTATATAAGTACGGAAAAAATATGTTTCTCAATGACCTTTATATTATTTGCTCTCAAGTGTTTCTTTCTTTTAGACTCAGCCTATTTTGGAATAGTTTACTTCAGCTTTACTCCTTTGTAGACCTGTACCAAAGAGTCAGAGCCTGCTTAGAGAGGAAAATCAATAAAATACTTAGAACAATGAAAATGTCTAGAATCTGTTTATAATGAGTATGACAATGTAACTTCCTTTAACTTATGCTCTTCTTGGTCAACAGGTTGGCTGAAAAGCTCTAAATTGCCATATTGACTTATTAAAATTGGAGCAACTGACTAAGGTTTATGTCAAAACGTAATTCCACAAAAGAAAGCTCAGTTCTCTGTACAACTTTTTCAAGCCTATTTCCTTAGGAACTCTGGCTGAAAACTTGATGAAATGTCAAGTCTTCACAGGTTTGCCCTTAATGAGCAAAACTTCAATTATACTTCAAGGCATTCTACTTCTTTGAGGCTTTTTTTCCCCCTTTCTTGAAACTTTCAGTCTCCAGCTGTTAAAGTGTTTCAGAGACCTGGGAGGTATTATGGATTTTCCTTTGGACAAAAAAAAAAAAATCAAAAAATAAAAAATAAAAAAAAAATCCCCCAAACCACTAACTCTAGGCAAGATATGAATGTGAATAACAGACTGCTGCAGTACTTTTTGTTTCCAACTTCTAATTTCTTTATGTCCTAAATCCAAGTGACTCTTACTAATATGTTTTCAGTATAAATACAGACAATCTATAGATCCTACCTTCCTTTCAATGTCACAGGTCACAGTTATATATCACAAATAGCAGTAATGAAGCTGAGGGGCTTATCCAGGTTTATACTCATACAAAGAAGACAGCTTGTCTGTGGTCCAATTCACTGATAGCACAGATTTAAACATTTGGTTTATATTTTTTTCTCAAACTTGAAATTTCCTGAAGACAATAATTGGGAAATATAAAGTGTTATTTTATTCAGCATAATACAGCATTATTTTCACCTCCTTACTATATGATGCACATAACTATTAGCTATGAAAAGTCAAACAGTTTTTTAGGTTTGGGTATCAATAACTTTTCTTTCCTTGTTGACTTTATCTGTTTTTAAGGAGGAGTTTTAACTAGCTTCTGAAAGTTCTTCAGATGATCATCCATCATCTTAGGAAATGCACAGAAACATTGACATTTGATCTTACAGCATTACAGTAACTACAAATTTCAAATGTTAAAATGCATCTGAATTAAATTAATATCAACTTTCAGTGTTAAAAGTATAAAGATGGGAAGATATCATCTGGGAAATGTTTCTCACTGGAGCTACTTCATGTGTAAGGGAAGAAAGGTAAAGAAAACCATAACGCAGCACTAAATCAGAAAAGATTGGTTAAGATTTATCTGCACAACAGAAAGCATTTAAATCCCATCAGTGAAAGAGAGTAAAGGATTCAAAACAGAATTCCAAACATCTTTTCCATCAGATTTAATTGGTGTCATATTTAATTACTGGTCAAGTATCTCAAAAATATTGTATTCAATACAATATTTAATATGAAATTTATGTAATGGCATCTTTGATTACAATTTATATTGTTAGTACACCAGAAAAACTGGCTTGGGGGAAAGGACTATTTTTATCCTCCAGATAAGGAATATGTAAATAGTCCATCCTCTTAGTGGTTGTAGTGTGGCATGATGTTTCTTTTTAGCTCTAAGTGGATTTAGAGATTTAGAGAAAAGAAAAGCAACTAGAAAAATACATTTGTAATCATTGCCGTTTTAGAAGATGGTAGGTGTAAAAAAATGGGTTTCATGGGCTTTATAGGGAGAGGAAGGGAACTTATGTAATTATTTCCTCACTTTCTGCAGATGTTCTGTAAAAATACTAATTTACGCATTCCAGAAAGGTGTTGAAAGAAGAAAATTAAAGGACTGTCATTGTGCACAACATAGTGTTCAGCTCTATATGTAACAAGGCATTTTCCAGTACAACTGCTGTAGTTATACATTAACAGCCCCATGTAGAGAGCATTTTCATCCCAAAGTAAACTCAAACCTGTCAATTGAGAGGACTTAAATAACAACATTTCCTACTTTTGATGTTAATTTTTATTTAAAAACTCATTACCAATTTTTGAAATGGTTATCTTTCTTATAAAGAGAAAAGAAAAAAGGAAACCTTCCAGCTATTGTCTAATAAATTAGAATATTGATTTTCTCTTTGTAAAAATGTTATCAACAAAAAAAGGCACTTTTCATAATTTTTATCTAGATTTATACAAAAGTCTCAGCATGATTATATATATTTATAATTATATATAATATAATATATATTATATATATAATTAAATATATATAAGATATTATATATAATAAGAATAAGTAAGTGTGCATTAAAGTGTACAATAGAATAAGATAAAAAGACAAATAGCATTCCATAAATGGGAAGAGTTTTTCTGATAAAAACTGAAGAAGCTTGTAACTCTAAGGCATATTGCAAACCTTCAGTTATCATGGTTGGAAATGAAGACGTTCCTAAAAAGTGAAAATAAAAATCTCCTTGGGATAAAAAAGAACCAAAAGTTTGGATAACATAAGAAGAGATGCAAGATTCCCAGAACATTGTTTAACTTTACCTGTACATGCAACTCTGCTATAATATTTAGTTGAAATAGAGCTAAGTTAATGAGATTTTTAGTAAGTGTGGAGTCAAGACTTTCTTGTGTCGTGTCTTCCAAAACTCCTGTCAGGCAAAATACTTGTCATAGAGGAAGGAAACAGTAGTTTTGAGTTTGGGCTTGTTTTTTTAAATTATTTGTTTGTTTGTTTGTTTGTTTAGGTTTTTTATTGTTTTTTTTTCAGTTTTGATTGGGTTTTGGTTTTGGGTTTTTTTGTGGTGTGAGGTTTTGGGAGGTGGTATGTATTTTATTAGAGCTTAATAAACATATACACAATCTACAACTTCTGTACTTTAAGCAATTGGAAGGTAATTACAAAAGAAAAGCCCGAGGAATAATTCTTCATATTTATATATTCTTTGTTTAGTAAATTCCCGGAAAATCCTGTGTAAAGGTGAAACCTCACTGATTGCAGGTTTTAATTTTTTTGGTGATTTTTCAAATTATTAAAACCAGCTGGAAACGTAAATTAAGCATGAGGTTAACATTAATATAAATTTCTCAGTCATATTTAAGCTAATTTATATTCAACTAATAATGAGTTATAGCAACATTGGTGCCAATTATTGTAAGGAATTAGCACACCGAGTTAGTCTTACAAAAGAGGTAATTTTTCATGACTTCTGTTGAGCTTAAGCAAAGCAATGTATTTAGTAAGTTTTTAACATCTTCATTTATTATCTGGAAGAAAACAGAAGCACCATATTAATTCAACTTATATACATGCTTAAGCCTATTGTAAACATTAAGGAGGAAATTAAGAAAATAAAAAATGACACAAATTTAAAAGATACTGTTTTAGTAATTGCTAATTTTAATATTCTTCTTATATTATTTGAAGAATTAGTCAAAATTCAACCATTAATGTAGGAGAGGAAACAGACTGGGACATAAAAAAGACCTGTCTTCATAGGATAGTTTATCATTATTATCATAAGATAATTTAGAGAGGAAGGGACCTCAGGATATTTCTGGTCTAGCTCCCTGTTAAAATTAGGGTCAGTTCTGACACCAAACCAGGCTGATCAGAGTTGTGTCTAGTCAAACCTTGCTAATCAACAAAGACAGAAACTGTACAGCCTCTTTGGGAAACCCGTTCCTGTGTTAGTCACTCCTCACGATGAAAAGATTTCAGATTTCCTTAATTTCAGTCTGACACACTCCTTTTCATAGTTGCTCTCATAGTCTCTTATTGTTAAGGTCTCCATGTCTCAACTCTGGAGGTTCAAGTCTCATCAAATCAGCTTTTGTAGTCTTCATCAATTGCAAAGTGGCTCTGAGAAACCTTGTCTTGTGACAGGAGGTAGACTTTGGTTGAGAGTCGAAGTTCCTGAGTTCCTGCTCGTCCTTGCAGAGGTAACGGCTGATCTTCTGCATCTAGGGCTAAGAATTTGTTTCATTAGCAGGGCATTGTTGCTTCATTTCTACTTTCTGTGATGTCAGAGCAGAGAGCAGTGAACCTCACTTGCTTCAAGCACGTCCTACCCCGTGCTATGCAGCGAGGTATGGCATTTCTCAAAACTCGGTGCTCACGAGCACTAGCTTACGAGCCACGAGTTAATCACACTCGTCATGATCCTTCAGCTGCTCATCTATCTGACCAAGCACTCCCTGCTTTTGCAATGAAGTAGAAAAGAGAATACTTTTAACTTTCTCTCATCAATGCCATAGATTCTACTGGAATTTCTGGGTTCATGACTAAAAACCAGCTCCAGTAAATGAAATTACTTGTGTCAGCTCAATAGTGCACCCTAAATTCCTTCAAAACCAGACAGTGGGACAAAAGGTAGACATTCTACACAGATTATTTATACACAAATGTTACATATTTTTTTCTGATTCAGCAGAATTTTTTCTCTAATTCTGTCCAGGTTAAATAAACTTCAAAATAACTTCAGAATGCTTTGTTCTTTCCCCCAGTGAGTTCTGCATTAATTTCCCCTTGTCCCCCAAATAATTCTAATTGTGTTAAAGAAGCAACAATCCCACAACTTTATAGTTGAACCATACTGACACGTGTGTCAGATATGAGTGTTGCTCGTGCTTTCCTAATTATTAGATTTAATTCTTTCTCTAGATGCAAAAGAACAATTCTGGTACAATATTAATAACAGAAGTGTATCTTCTCTCAGTGTTTCTGTTGGAGAATGTATGTACCTGGAGAGACTGCAGTACACCAGTAGAAATTTTGTGTAACTTCAGTGGAAGCCTATGAAAGTGGTGCTGATTTTAACCTAAAAAGGTGTGAAAGACATTTCACATAGGAGACAAATTAACAATAAATTAAGCAAGTGACTTACTCTTACCTGGGTTACTAATGTGTTCAGAATAACATAAGGAATTCAAATTTAGCCATAAGGTTATCAGTGGTAAAATGGAAGGAAGAGATTACAAGCTCAGTGAAAAATATTTGATTTTAGGGAGAGTATGTGAATAGTCAAGCATAAGATTACAGAGTGCAGAAACAAGTATCTAATATATATTAGTATTTTAAATGAGATGATCTATAATGTGTTTTTTAGAAGTAGTATTTCTACAAAGCTATACAATAGGAAGTTCAACACAGTATAAATAATGTTCTGCAACTTATGCCAGCTAAGGAAGGCTTCTTTGGCATAGGGATGGATTGGATATGATTTCTCCAGCTTTCTGCCTCAAATGTCTGATGTATGTGTTAACCAGTTTTGCGTAAATAAGAGTGTCATGACACTGCCCATGGATATCATATATTGACCAATCCATTCAAACTACTTTGCTTTCTGAGACTTCCCTGAGAAAATTAAGTAACCATCAAAAGAACAGCATCATTTCCATCAATTCCTTTCTGCCTCTTAGAACTATTGGAATTGGGTTATTCCAATGTCACTTCGATTCTTCTTTCTTTGTAAGAGAACTTCCCAAACAATTTGCTTAGAAAGTGAAATCTTCTTATTTCAGTAAATTGTCTTTCTACATTATGTTGCTGTCAAAAAGTGATGATGTATATAAGCCATCAAACATGGCTAATTTGTTTTCATTAGGAAGCTTTTCAATTGTGTCTGTGCGTTGTTTCATAATCTTCTTATATGTAACCTCTAGGAATTGCAGGGAGATGAGAGGAGCACAGATCGCCTGCTTGCTTTTTATTTCTCCTCCTGAGATTTCACTACTGCTTCCAGCAGGTTTAACATAATCTTTGCACAAACAAATCTCCTCTTTTGTCTTACTAAGCCTTATCTATCAAGCCCATTTCGAGAGTTTGGATATGAATAATATAATGATGTGAATTTTAAGATTTTATAAGCTATATGAAGAAGAAGAATACTAATGTGTCTTATTAGACACATTAGAAAACCAGTGCCATATTGATATTTCATATTCCAATGGCAAGATAGTTTATTGATTTTCCTAAACTTATGCCCAGAATGTATGAGAACCATAAAGGACCCCAAATATGAATAAATCATTTTCATATAGTCAGAATTATAAAACAATATAAGAAGCAAATAAGCAAGCAGAAATTTAAAATGACTTAGTGTTAAAAAAATGCCTTATGGATGATTTAACCTTTTCAATGTTATTGTTTTAAAACAATATTAATGCTTATTTGTGATCTTATAAGTATTTTCAACATATACAGTGCTCAGAGTAATAGCTGTATGTTATGAATAAAAAAAAAGGCAAAAAATGTAAGAAAAATATGTAAATTGCTAAATATAAAAATAATAAATGTAGGGTATTAAAAAAAAATGCTTTCTGTGAAAAACCTCAGAGAAAAAATTTTATGATGTGACTATACAGGTCTATCCAGTTATTAATCTATCCAGTTCTGAAATCTTACTTTGTTTGTGTTCATATAAAATAAGATCTTTTTCTTCCCTTTTATGAACTCTATATTTTTATTAGCAGATAATAATAAGAAAACATGCCTTGGGAGTGTTAAAACAAATTTACTGATTACTTTATAATGGAGGCGCTCAAGGGGACTACAAAGAGTTTCAGAACCAGTACACTATATTTCAGAAACAATACAAAATTGTTTATGTTCATATTTGATTCTGTCTCTTTTTTTTTTTTAATTCCAAAAAGGCCTTTTATATATATTTTAATTATATTTTAACTACCCTTTACTCAACTCTCAGAAGGTCCCTAGTTTAAAAGTATACTACAAAAAGCACTTGTATGTTCACAAGGAATAAACAGTTTTTAGACCAGAGACAATTTTTTTTATTGTGTTTATATTTCTTTGTAAGTTTAGGATGTTTTATTGTTCAAGAAAATGAGAGGTTTATAATACAGGCTGGTTCAAGGCACAGTGCTGAAAGGCTCTGTGCAGTAACATGTCTGCACATCTCTGCAGAAGGCGCTCCACTGCAGAGGTACAGCACCTCTGCTGCTCTCACACTGGTGGTGAACGCTTTCCCCGTGCCAAGGCTGTCAGGCTTGCGTTGAGCTGTGGGGTGGGTTTTGAGCTAGCAAGCCTTCCACTGAGGACTACAGTAAAATCACAAAATAAATCCATGTTTTCTCTAACCTGGAAGTAAAAGTATTGTAAACCAAACATATTAGTCCTATCTTTGATTACTTCAGGGACCCTAACTGTTACACTCATTTTGATAACAAAGATGTGACTTCTGTACTCCTTCCTAAGTGCCAATCAAACAGCTTCTGAATGAAGTTCCTAAATTTACTGTAAATGGTATACGACTTAAGAACTTTTCTTCTTTCTGTAAAAAAAAAAATGGATGTGTACATGGGAAATCTGTGATTCCAGATCTACGTCTAAGATCCATTCTCTAATTTTTATGCCAGAAAAAATCTTTTTTTGTTGAACTACAGTGAGAAATCCTTACTTCTTAGGGAAGGTTTAAGTGTTTTTAAAAGTCTCTGAGAGTAAAGTTATCTAGAGTTGAATGTGATGAGCAAGAGGAACTGGGAGAATTTGTTGATTCCAGCTCATGTAAGTCTTTGATGCTGAAACTTAGCTATTATCATTGATTATTAATATCACTGTGTGACAAAGAAAAGTTTCACAGCAGGTAAATAGACAATCAGTTTTCATGCCCTCTTGTCCCACTACAGCTTATACTGAAGACGTTTGTGGAAAATTGAACTCTTCTTTTCTTTTGTAGTTATCCCTTTAGAATCTGATTTCTTAATCTACTTGTTATCTGAACCACATAAATTAAAATGACAGCCAGTATTTAACTATTCCAGATGAGAGGTTTCAGTTAATCAGAACAGTACAACTTTTTCAGAATTTATAAACCATTCATACACAGATTTGAAAATTCCCTCTACTCAAAACATCCTACAATTTAGCTACTTAATATCTTTGCTGTATACTTAATTTCAGTGACTCATACTGAGAAGACACATGGATGGGTGGAAAAAAAAAACCCAAAAAAAACATGTAAATGTTTTTTCCAGATCTGCAACGTTTGATTTCTAGGGGAAAAAAAACTGGAAAATAGATATGCATCCATGCAATAAACTCTGCAAAATAAAATTATAACATTCCCTTCCAAAATTAAATATGCAGGTTAAAACTTTGTGTATGAGTTGTGTGTATATGACTTGTATTCTTTTTATTTGTCTGCTCACCAAGGCGCTATTTGACTTCTTTTGAGAATAGGATTCATTTTCCTGATTCCTCTTGTTTTAGAAGATTCTAAGGTAGCCTATTTCTGAGCTCTGACTTAAACTCTCTTCAAGTTATGCAGCAGTTTATTTCTAGAAATCACTATAAAGATTTCTCTGACACCTTAAATTGTATTCAGTTTAATTCAGTTAAATTCAGTTTAATTCAGTTAATTTCTCAAAAGACCTTCAAATTTTTAATTGGTGTATCAGAAGAGTTTTGTTCATTTTATCCTACTGTGTCATAACTCTTTTGTTGCTCCTAAGATTCAGCTTTACAAGAGGGGAGCAGGGAGGGAGAAATTTATTCCTTCCAGATCATTTTGAGGAAATGTCTCTTCACTCAAATTTTTGGCGAGCCAACAGACTAAGTTTTTCTCATTTGAAGCTAAAATATTCTTGTCTTTAGGGGTCTGTTCAGACAGTTTCCTGACACCAACTTGAGATTTGACATTTTGCTGGCACTCCAAGCTGCACACCAAGCATGTGTGTTTGAGAGATCCTGGCACTTCACTGTATGGATCAGTTCTTGTGCAATCTAACAGCATGGTGTAATCTTTTATGAAGTATTTCTGGTAGAGAAGAGGGCTGATTACCAGCAATAGATGCATTTTTCTCACTTCTTTTTTCCTGTGGGGTCTGAATGTCAAAGGCACTAACAAGAGTGTCATAGATATTAAGAATATCTTAATAGAGACAAACTAGAGTGTCCTTAATGCATTTTATTTTCATCTGTGAAGTAATGACTGCAATTTTTAGTATAAATTGCCTTTAGAAATCATAATATATCCATTAGAAACAAAACTTAAAAAGCAGATTGTTAAAAAATAAATTTATAACTGCTCATTGGTAAAAGGTAAAAAATGAAATATATGACATAAGAAATTCTAGATGCAAAGATTTACTAAAAAGCATTTGTTCAAGTACATGAATTTTAAAAACACAGGATCTCTTCCTGCTTTTAAGAAAATGAATGAACAATACATCCTCAGATGTTCTATTTGAGAGGTTTTGCATTTAGCCAATTAAACTCCAGGAAAGTTATTTTATTGATTGTAAGGCAACTCTTGACACCATGAAAACTATGAAAAGCTTTACAGGATAACACACACTTCAATAAATTTTCACTTTCAAAAAATCCAATTAAGTATCACAGTTGAACACAAATATTGAAAGATTGAAGTTTGAAAATGAGAGGGGCTTTTTGTAGTTGCATAACCTGTAATATCAATACCTCAAGTACTGCAAGTTACTTGAAAGTATCTACACAGCTAAAAAATTATTTTTTCTTTATGATACAATTAAAAATTTTCCTTTAGGCCTTACCCAGTATTAAATGAGAAACATATAATTCAACTTCACATATTATGCCTTTTTCTTAAATTGCTGCCAGTCAGATGCAACTCATCTCAAGTAATTTCTGCCATAGATGAATTTGCTCACTGAGTTATTATAACTCAGATAGAGGAAGATTTTCAAGAATAGGAGCAATAGCATGATGCAGACTATATTGATGCCACTGCTATTTGAAAGGATAAATACCTACTAGAAAAAAATAGTTAAGCTGTTGATACAAACTAATAAATCAGACATTTTTAAAATACTTAAATAGGATTGTCTTGCATAGCTGTTTTTGAGTAAACATACTGACTACATAGTTTTGAAATTCACTGGGGAAATAGAAAAAGTCCACAAAAACTTCTCATAAATATATGTGGCTTTCCCTTATGGATTATAGAGATTAATTAATTAAAATCATTATTTTACCTTTTTCCTATGTGCAAGAGAATTCTGTGTATTAGTAGATACATAAGATATGGGAAGGAAGTACTGTGCAAGTGACAATCACACTAGATGTAATTTATCCATTCAAAATCCCAATGCTTCCTATCCTAATATCTTTCCAACACACTATCTAGGATAGAAAAACTTATTTTAATGATCCAAGCAGGAAGCCTATTGAATATATTACTTGATACTCAGTAAGATCATATTAAGAGTTCATATACTGGTGTGCAAGCATATGCAATGTTAAAGAGTAAAAACAGAATTTTATTTAGTAGCATGGACATATGCAGACTTTTCCAATAAGTCAAGATTCTGAGTAAATTTATTGCTGTATCATTCTGTTTCTAAGATATTTTGTGTTTGAGAAAAACCCTTAGACTGATGAACCCTGGGAGCCTTTCCATTTTACAAGGATCTGTACTGGGGGTCGGACTAAATGATCTGCACAGGTCTCTTCCAACCATAACTATTCTACGATTCTGATTCTGGGATTCTCTGGATATCCTGTAGTCCTCAAGGCTGCCAATATTTTCTGCAAGCATTTAAATGCTAATCCCTTCTAAGAGACTTCCGGCATGATTCAACTGTGTATTCAGATAATCAGCTAGCCATCTATAATACAAGTGTCTGAAAATAAGATGGGTGTGTAAGCTTCTATTATACTCAATAGTGATTGAGTAGATGACATTGATGGAGCCTAGAAAACAACTTTTCTGTCCTTAAATTAGATAATTAGTGAAAAGTACCAGTATTGTATACACAGGAGCGTAGTATTTGAACTACCCTAAGTTGTCAGCTGGCTGGTATGACAAAATTTAAACAGGAGATCATTGTTTCGTGCATTGATAGCTGGAGGCCAGACTTAGATGTACCCAGTGCTCAGGACACTGAATCCCTTTACTGAGAAATTCAGATGTGTGAAAATAGGCATTTAGTGCTATTTGTGTTGCCATATTTGCCTCAGTCTCCTACTGGAGCAAGTGTCAGATATCTCTTGCCTTTGATATTTGTAATCCCTTTATATATGACCTGGGTTTCTTAGGGGCAAGTAATTGCATTAGCTGAGTCAGTCTCTAGATTCCTTTAAATGTATCATTTAAAGCCACTGCCTATAAATGCAGTGTTAGTATTTAGAACATATTCAGACACATCCGAATAAAAATGTAGGTGTCTGTCTCCCTAAACCCCGTGCAGTTTAAACACTGTACACGCCTAGATGTGATAAACTCACCTCAATGTGCTGGCATGTGGAGCAGAGTGCTCTAGTCTTTCATAACCACCTCCTATGGATGGCCTTGGAAAAACTTCTGACTGGCAGTGTTTCAATGACTACATTAAGCCACTTATGCTGTAGAACACAAAACTGTGATGTGGAAGCCTTTCTAAATAAGGAAAAACAGTAAGATCCATTCATATGTTCTTAAGAACACAAAATAAATTGTGCATCTTTAACTGAAATATTATCTTCATTCACAGCCATCCAAGAAATCTTGAAGGTTCACAAACACTAAGAAGTTAAAGCTTCAACTTGTAGGGATAGAATTTGAACTCTGGATAAGACATAAGTTCTTTCATTAAAAAAAAAAAAAAATCTAAGTGATTTGTTCAACTCATGCTACATCTCTGGCTACATTTTTGATAAGGTATGTAGTATCAGTAAAGAAATAAATTAATCTAGCATATTATTAACAGAAAATAATCTCCACTTTAAATTTATTTAATTTTCTTGAGGAAGCTTTCTCATTTAAAAATGTAAATGGCTATTTGCTTCATTATTTATTATTCCTAAAGCAACAACAGTCAATGATCAATAAAGTTAAAGGCCTAGGGATGAAATGCTCTTGATGTTCTAACAAATATGTATAATAGGTAGAATTTACATTACTGAATCCACAATGTTTTCCACCAGCACTAGGAAAATTGACTAAACAAGTTAAAATGAAACAAAAGAAATAAAAGACATAAAACCTGTATTATCACTTTTACTGCCTAATAGTTACTACATTAGAGGAGTATGGTAATCCAAATGAAACAATATTCGCCAGTGAAATAAATAAGAGCATTCCTGAGTTGAAGGAACTTACATATTATTATCGTACATAGATCAAATTTTTCATCCTATTGTGACAATTTTAAATGGAATTCTAAGCAGTAGTTCATGGGAATTTTGAGCATTGTATGCAGTTGGAAAGAAAGATAATAAATATTTAGATAAGTTTACTGATTTTCTTTTTTGTTTGTTTGTTTTGGGCTTTTTACTTTATTTCACCAGCTCTGTAGCATTATGTCTATTTTAGGTATCCAATTCTCACTTCATAGTTGCTGCCGTGGCCCATTTAGGTCTTTGAAAATTTTTTTTCCACTCAGGAAATGTCCAAAATGCTGCCCTAAATTCACAAATTATCAGAATTACACTGAGGCCACTGAAAAAAATAAATGCTTTAATTAAAAAACAAAAAACAAAAAACAAACAAACAAACAAAACCCCAAAAAACAACAACAAAAAAACAACAAAAAAGCCCAAACCAAAGCAAAACAGAAAATCAAATTAAACCAAAGGAAACCATAAGGATACTCTACTCCATAGCTGTCTAGAATGATAATACTGTTGGCTCCAATGTGACCTTTCACTTCATTGGGGGTTCTAAGCTATTTTCTCTAAAAAAGCTGAGATGGAAAAGATCGGCTTTCCATTCAGATGAGAGTAGGATTATCCATCAGGGGTTCCCAGTGTGACTGACAGATCCTCTACCATCATTAAACAAAGTCTTTTCGATCTTGTTTGTTTGCTATATTTGGTTAAATAAATAAAGATGAATAGGCATCTGTTTCTTAATCTTGTGAAGGGGTTCTGTTGTTTTCCATAGACTTTAAAAATTTAGTATCAAATGGATTTATCATAAGTGAATAAATTAAACAGAAACTCATCTGTGCAGGAGGTTACAAAATAAGTATATTTCCTTTAAATTATAAAGATTACAAATGTATTTTTAAGAATTATGTCAATTTTACTAAGTGTTACGAGTTGCTTCTTCTTTAAACTACTTATTTTCTATTTCATATAGTTGTTTGGTTTGGTTGTAGTTTTTTTATTTATTTGCTTGTTTTTTTCTTTTTTTCCCTTGAGATTTCAGCAATGTGTTAATTATAATCTGGAATGCAAAATACTTATATGTGGCAGAATTTCATTGTGGTATTAATTAAAATGTTCTAAATTATGGATAAAGCTCCCACACTCCTGGAGCTTCTCATTTGTGTTAATCAGCATCTTAAAGCTTAGATGGGCTTGCGTTCTGCCAAAAATAAGATGTAAACAACTCTTTTAAGTTTTATTTAAAGATGTACAATGCCATTTTGGATATGTCTGAAGACTGGTTTTTAAGTGATCCATGGTTCAGTGTGCCAGCTTTTTTGTGGCACAAGAAAATCTAGCTACAGGTTGCATCACCTAAAAATTAGAATAGTTAATTGAACTGAGTTTCTCCAACTGACTTCTCCATTTAGTGTTTCAAATTAACATATGATTTTGTTTTCCTCCACAGAATAAATGAAGTAGAGGAAGCAGGAGGTATCTAATTTGGGTTTATTAAAGATCCTCAGGCCAAATATTGAGTTGCTACCAACAACTATCATTGCAGTGAACTCTGATGCATCTCTAGTTCAGACCAAAACAGGTTTTCATCCTTATGTGCTTTTGTAAACTGATATTTATGTTTCTGTGTGATGCAGTGTAAAGCCACAGAGATTTTGCCATCTAGCTCCCAAAACTAAATGCATCCTTCTCACCAGTACTGGAAAGGACTTGGTATTTAAACCCTCAAAAATACAATATATAAAAAAAATTGATTGAAATATGTGAAAAACCTTGATTATTAATGCCAAATACTTAGTAGTGTACTAAGCTAATTAACAGACCATAACCAAATAGACAAGCAGGGTAGATCCTTTCCTTTCTCAGTGTGGCAGACATACACTGAAGAGATCCTTAACACCTACAGCTTTAAATCTTCAATTCTCTTTGTTCTCTGCTGCCCTCCTGCAGCATAGGCTTTAAATCTATTTCTGGCATCTCACCACAGTTAATCTCCTTTTCTCCACTCACTCCATTATAGTGAGTGCTACTGAGAAGCTTCAGAGTAGCCATAGGTGAACTGGCCTAAGAAAATGAGGGATTTCATTGACATGGCAACAAGTAAAAGATAAACTTGTAATAGCAATTACAAATCTGTCCTTTACAGAAGAAAACAGTTATGAAAGTGTTTTTTGCCTACTAATTCTTCTTATTAATGGTGAATATCTACATTTTGCAGAGCCAGCAGAGTACTCGACACCATTATTTCAGTTACTTGGGAAGGCAAATGCCATAATGACAAGTATTGATCCTTCCTTCTCTCCCACTCTTTGAGTTGTCATTGCAGAACACAATATCATGTCAAGGAATATCCCTTTGTTCAGTTATGGCCAGTTGTCCAGGTCGCATTCCTTCCAAAATTCTCAGCTTCTGCCTATTTACTTTTTGACTGGGAAGGGAGAAAAAGTCAAACACCCTATGCTTGTTGTGCAAGAATAATTCAGCAAAATACAAAACATATCATGCTGATAACACAAATTTAGTCACAAATACAACACACAGCAAAGTATGGGCTTCTATGAAGAAAGGCGTCTTAATCCAAGTCAATCTCAGTACATTTACTAAATAAGAGCTTTAGTAAAGCCATATAGGAACAAGTGCTCTCTGTATGCTCATCCACAAATGGAAATCTTACTTTTAACACTGAGAAGAAAAGAAACATTTGTTTTACCCATTTTAACAAGAAGATATATTCAAAGTTTCCATTTGCACTTTAATTTTATCTAATGCATCATCTTGCAGAAAAATTTCATGATTTCTTGATCTTTCCAGGTAAATACCTTTCAGGAACAAATTATACCATTTTGAATAAATTCCATGCTATTTCATATATTATGGGAATGTCTTAAAATCACACAAATCAGGAAATCAGGGAAAAATCCGTATATATATATATATATATATATATATATAGCTTTAGCAAACGTATAAACTATTTTCTGATTAAAAAAATAAAAATTAATGCTTCATTACAAAAATAACCTTAAGCTTGGACCATGATGGATACTGTAATTAATTAAACTGTATGTTGAGATAATATATTGTATTGCAAATGAAAACATTTAGATGAAAAGGTCGGAAATGGATTGGTTAATAGGTAATGTAGTACATCTTTTGAAGGCATGATAATGAAAAGGACTCATTGAGACAGATGAGGCTGTTGTGCAGAGTTTAGCATTTATGTACATATCAGTATAAATTTTTAGATGGGTTTTTGTCTTGATTTTTTCTGGTGACTTGAATGGTATCACTCAAGCATGTAGGTGTATGTTTTTACAGAATCCTAAATATTTCACCTTTTGCTGCTTAGGGTGACAGATGCATTGATGCAGATAAAGAAAATAAAGAATTAAAAAGGTAAAGAAATAGAAAGGTAAAAAGAAAAGAAGAAATTAAATAAATATATTTATTATGCATCAAATGCATCACAAGCTGGAAATGCATTGAATATACATTTGATCTCACTTTAGAATTATATCTCCTCATTTTCCTAAGCTCTTTTCACAATCAAAATATATACAGTGGTAAGTGTTTATAGCCTCTGAATATTTTATTGTTTTAATCTAGATAAATAAATATCTAAAAATGCATTTGTATAAAATAACCTCCATCCTTTAGTACAAATTGCCCAATCAGTGGTTATTTATGACAAATTTTTCATCTTTAACCTGGTCAAAGACATCTAGCATGGCTAAATATCCAAATTGCCTTAGATGAGTCACTGAGTAGTGTAAGCAGGAATGTTAGGACCTAGGATAGAAAAAGGTAAATAAACTTCAAGCCAGTTACTGCACAGAGACAATTATCAAGGAGGTCTGCAGGCATCCAGGAAAACTAAGAATTATGAAACCAAAAACCTAGATGTTTTCAAATTAGACTGGACCACAAGAAATCTCAGAAATAACATAGCCTTAAAATAAGAGATGTGGGGCAATATTTTATGCAATTATTAGGAAAGTGTATAAATTAGAAGAGCTAGAAGTTTTCAAGAAACAGTTTATATATTTGGGGAGAAACAGGAATATATCATATGAAAATGATGAAGCACTTGATTTTCCTTTAGTAAAGGAATGCAATATTCTAATGGGAATGTGTAGGGGATTGACAATTTTAAATCATCGGGTTTTGTTAACTTGTATGTGGGACTTATAAAAAAGCTGAATGAGGAGATATGTGGCTTCCTAAAATGTGTTTTTAATGAATGTTGATACACTACAGCAATTTCATTAAATAGACATAGAAGTAATGTTATACAAAATATCCAGGAAGAGCAAACAGGCTGATTCAGGTAGGGGAAATATTAATATGTGATTAAGAAAAAATAACTAAAGAATGCCAAACTATTACTTAATGTCAATGTCACTTAAAAAAGACGTAGAATAAATTTTTATCAATGTCATGCACATATCAGAAAACTTGAAACAAGTGTTCCCTGAGAATACAGAGTAAGTATCTAAAATTTTATTGAAAAAATGAAGCTGCACTGCGAAAAATTATGTGAAATATAGGAACTTTAAATCATTGTACAGTCTAGATGGACTAGTGTCATTCATGCTTTTATAAGTTGTGAGAAGTGACTCCAAGTTTATTGCTCTTGATTTCTTGATAACACTGAGATGTGAGAGACTGGAGAAAATTATTATTGGCTCAAAACAACTGAAGGGTTTATGTGTGTGTGTGTGTGTGAGAGAGATGGGTGTGCAGGCAGGGCGAGTTTTGCAAATGGTTAGAGTTTGTTAAGTCAATGATTTGAGAAATGCTTTATTTTGATTTATTGTTGTTTTAATATTTGCCAAATACCTTGTTACACCTTAATGCTCTAAAATTTACAGGTAAAAGTTTGTGGTTCAACCTACTGAGAACATTGTTAGGTTCTTCTTTGTTTCTCCTCAGGTGTTGAAGTACCTTAAGTCCCGCTTAAAAAATTCACCAAGTAAGTATGGAGGTACAGAAGGTAAAGGAAGGACTTAACAATCATACAGAAGAAATGGAGCCAACCTAAGTGAACAGCAGTTTAATGGTGGTAAAAAGTATTTACTCATCTAGGAAAAAAATTAAGAATTTTAAGTGCAATATATTTTACAATGAATGAAAGGAATATTATTGGTAGATCAGCAATAATTATACAAAATAAAGTACCATTCTCTTAAAATATGTGTATGACAAGCTTAAGTTTCCTAATATCATTTAGCAGATACATAAAAAATACTGGTATTATGTACTCTTCTTTGTACAAAAATAAACGAATTGGTAGGTAACTACATATAATATATATATATAATGTTTCTGAAAACAAAAGAGAATTCATAAAGGACTAGTTACATGGGTATTGACTGTTCTTTAATTTCACTGAAAATATGAGTTGACTTAAACCCAGATAAAAGTAATATCAACATGAAAAAAGAGATTAATTTCAATGTACTGGTCTGTATCATCTTACTTTTGTTCAATGACATCTGAAGGCAGTTTCTAAGATGAAGTTAAATGACAGTATATGGCAAGACAAGCAGCTAAATGTTGTCATGCTTCTGGTCTCCTGCTAGTCATCAGCCATTGAAGATATTGATTATAAAGGAGAATGATGCATATTGCTAGCAAACCTGACAGCAGAATTTGAACACATCATTCAGTCCTGAATAACTTGTCAAAGCAGAAAATGCTTCTGTCCACAAGGTCTTGACAATTATTATCTCTTTCATGAATTTTAAGAATAGTGAATTTATTGAAGCTCTGTCAGAAATACCTTGCTGATACAACCCATGTTTAAAGATGCCAGATGTTTCTGACCACAGCAGCTTTCACATAACATTAAGGATTAATAAAAGAAAATTTTCAGACTTCATTATGGCATATTAATTTGTCTTTTGTATACTAGCATAAAGAAAACTACTTGGAAATGGCCTTATTTAATGTCCAGTGGGTGTTTAATCCGATTAATATTAGTCCCTGTCCTTTCCATAATGAAATGAGTTTTGCTTTCAATATAAGCAATAGCTTACTTCTTCAGAACATTTTTTTTTTTAATATCAATTTCTTAATTGCCATTAACTCTTGCTATTATTCTATTATCAGGAGATTTAAATAAAACAAAGTGCTCTCTGCACTGTTTCACTCTCAGGCAAAAAAGAAAATATTCTAGACACAGAATGTGGCACTCAGAGCATTGTAGAACTACTTGACCCTGCTTATCATCTCAGCATTATTTCAGATATCATTAAATCAGGATAAGGTTAGCAGGTTAACAATGCATCACCATTACTTCATTTTCTGGTGAACAGAAAAATACTTTCCAACATCTAATGGAGTTCATTCTTTGCTATTTCCAAAACATATAAAATCCATTATCACTTTGACCATTGACTAATTTACCGCATTAGAAACAAAAAGTGAAACTAACCTCTTAACAAGCTGGTTTTTTCTCAAAACCTTATCTTCTTAAAGGAGAGAAAAGAGTTTCCTTTCTATTGCATGGCAACTTCTTTTAAAAAATAGTTTTAATCAAACATGTTCTCATTAAACTCTTAAAGTAGGTAAGTTTTCCATGCCTTCTGCTTTACAAAACAGAGATGAGGGGACAGAAAAAAATGTTATTTGTTGAACATCCTTTTTGGGGTTTTTGATGAAAATTTATCCATTCAGGAAAAAAAAAAAAAAAAGAAAAGAAACAAAAAGGTAAAAAATAGTTAATGTTTGAGAAATAAACATTGTGTGTCCCTTACTGGAATGCAGTATTCAGAAATTAATAAATGGGGCTAAAGAAAAGAAAAAAATAAGAAAAAAGAGAAAAAATTAAAAAGAGTTTTAGGAACCCAGCAATACTTCAATTAATAGATATGTTAAACAAATTAACACAGTAATTATGCAAGGTATTTACCTCAAGTCAGTAGCTTGTTTCATTAGACCAAAATAATCAATGACAACTTCACAACATAGTAGTCAGTCTTCAATCTCTTGATTAATCACAGTGCCACAAAAATTGTTCTTTTTCCTCCCCTTTCACTCATCATGCAACCAGAGCATGATCCAGAGAATCAGTGAAAAACATCAAAAACCATCTAGTATGTAGGTGGTTTATTCTTAATCATATAGACATTTAATTTTCTATGAAAATGAAGAATCCAGTACTTGCTGGAAAAATTGTCTTTTTAATGAGTCACACATGATGTGTACCTTGGAGAAATTAACTCAGCTATATAAGTTCAAAATACTTTCTGACATTGTTATAGCAAGTCTGTATTTGCTTTCTTACTTGAAGAAATCTGTGGAAGGGATCTAGAGTGGTGTCTCTTCAGAATAAAAGATACACTGAAAAGACAGTGTTATACCTCATAATAAGGTATTGACTCTAACATCTCAAAGAAATAAGTATGAAAAAGCTAATGAAACTTAACTACTTTTCCTACCAAAACTTCAAATACGTAAGAAGTCTTGCTGCTTTAAACTGACTTTTTTTCTAAAGGTAGTAGTCAGGAAGCCATAACACATATCTACCA
Source organism: Poecile atricapillus (assembly GCF_030490865.1). Lineage (NCBI taxonomy): Eukaryota > Metazoa > Chordata > Aves > Passeriformes > Paridae > Poecile > Poecile atricapillus. The sequence goes on along the minus strand of NC_081251.1, from coordinate 42,769,168 downwards.
AATATTTATTATATAATTTGTTCTCTTTTTAGTGAAATAAATGTAAAATTTTTACTGGACTTACCTTATTTGAGTGATCTAAACATTGGGAACAAAGATAATAAAAACTCTTGGTTTAGTTTGTTTAGCTTCAGAAAAACCAGAAGTGTTCTGTTCAAAAGCTAAAATTAGTATTTTTGTAATTTATTCTTTAAAGTAATATTGTGTGTTGTTTTCCTAAAGCAAACAGAGATATTAACCTTATTTAAAGTTCAAAACAAGAGTTTGTAAACTACAAAATGGATAATGTACTCCTGAAATTTTAAGAATAAAAATCATGTGTTTTACATCATGAGAGCTTTAATTAACATTGTTATAAATAGTAAGGGAGGTTATAAAAGCAGAGTAGGCATGGATAGATTCTCCATATGTTTTTGTCTTCTGATGTATCATTATCATAAGAAAAATAATAGTATAAGTTGTTTGCCAAGATGAATTAATAAGTAAAGAACGAATTTAATAAAGCTCCCAGTGGTTCAAGAATTAAATCAAAGAAAGGAATTTGCTCTACTTAAAAGTAAATTTATGAATAACACCTATTAGAGGCAATAAAATGCATTATTAACTTCAATGTTGTGAGTGCGAAATAACTACCCATTGAAAAACAAGTCACTTTGAAACAGTAGACTTGTTACAAATTTGAAATTTTGATAGAATAAGTGGTTAGCTATCATATATATGTTCTTGTTGTTGCCATATTTATGGTTCAAGGAAGAGAAGGTTACTGTTTAATTATATGTCTACCTCTTTCTGGTTATTGAAGACTACAAATGGTAAGTCAATAAAAGCAATGTCTTCTAAGAAGACTTAGTGATGACCCTAGACACATTCATTTTAGCTTGACATGATTTTGTATGTTGCATGTATCACTGGTGTCTATTTATTCATCATCATTTTATTATCATTAGTGCTTTTTTCTAAGCATGTTTTTTTATTAATAATTCATAACGAAAAAGGTATAATCTGAGGACACAGAGCAAATACAGAACAAAACAAGATTAAATCATTTAAATCAAACATGTCTGCAAATGGAAAACTCTGAAGAAGCTAACCTCTATGTGAGCTGGTGTCTTCTGGACTGTGAAGACTTATATGCAGGGCTGCAATTAGATGTCACAATATAGCAATGTCCAAAAAGTTTTAATATTTACTCACTAAATCAATAAAATCATGCAGTAGATTATTACATTTTCCCAAATGTTTGCTGTGTTTCTGGGATCCATAATATCCATGGAAGGAACTGCCTTTTAGGCATATTAGTGTTTTCATTAAAAACAGTTTTCTGGCTGCCTTAGATTTAAATCAGCAAAACCTGTTAAACCTTTATCTGGGCTCTCCTTCATCTGGTTACAGAAAGAGAGGAAAACTCACGTACAGAGTACTCACAGCAGCTCTCTATGCTCAGAGAAATGTAAATATATCTACAGTTGATCCCACAAAGACATGACCACATCATCCTATCCATGAACAACAACTGAAGCCTTTCAGTGACACAGAAAGGAGAACATACTGCATGTATTTAATTTGCAGAGCAAAGTTTGTGGGGGGGAGGTGGGGGCTACAGGGGTGGCTTCTGTGAGAAACTGCCAGGATCTTCTCCCATGTCTGACAGAGCCAATGCCAGTTGACTCCAAGATGGGCACATCACTGGCCAAGGCTGAACCCATCAGTGCTCCTGGGATAACAGATTCAGAAGAGGGAAAATGTTACTGCTCAAGATCAAGTTGCAGCTGGAGAGAGGAGTGTGAACATGTGAGAGAAACAGCTCTGCAAACAATAAGGTCAGCAAAGGAGAGGGAGGAGATGTTCCACATGCTGAAGCATTGTTTGCTCTGCAGCGCTTGGTGCAGACCATAGGATGACAGAATCAGAATGATTGAATAGGTTGGAAGAGATCTTTAAGATCATTGAGTCCAACCCAGCCCTAACACCACAACTAGACCATGGCACCAAGTGCCACATCCAATCTTTTTTTAAACACATCCAGAGATGGTGACTCCACCACCTTCACAGGCAGACCATTCGAGTACTTTATCAGGCTTTCTGAAAAACACTTCTTCTTAATATCCAACCTGTATTTCCCTTGGCACAGCTTAACCCTGTGTCCTCTGGTTCTGTCACTTGCTGCCTGGAGAAAGAAACCGATCCCCACCTGACTACAGCCACCTTTCAGGGAGTTGTAGAGAATGATGAGGTCACCTCTGAGTCTTCTTTTCTCCAGGCTAATCAACCCCAGCTCCCTCAGCCGTTCCCCACAGGGTTTGTGTTCCAAGCCCCTCAGCAGCCTCATCTCCTCAGGATGTGCTCAAGTGTCTCAATGTCCTTCCCAAACTGAGGGGCCCAGAACACCAGGGCTGAGTAGAGGGGAAGAATGACCTCCCTGCTCCTGCTGGCCACACCATTCCTGATCCAGGCCAGGAGCCATTGGCCTTCTTGGCTACCAGGGCACACTGCTTGCTCATGTCCAGCTGCTGTCACCAGCACCCCCAGCAGTCCCTTTCTGCCTGGTCACTGTCCAGCCACACCATCCCCAGCCTGTAACATTGCAGGGGGTTGTTGTGGCCAAAATGCAGGACTCAGCACTTGGACCGATTAAACTTCATCCCATTGGACTCTGCCCATCCATCCAACCATCCCAGGTGTCTCTGCAGAGCCCTCCTACCTTCCAACAGATCAACACAGACCATGCTGGAGCGCCTATGGCTCTGCAGTCCATGAAGATCCACAGTGGTGCAGAGATCCGCCTGCAGCCTGAGGACCCACAACAGAACATGTGGATACACAAAGGAGGCTGTGATCCTTGGGGAAGACCGTGTTATGCCAGGCTCTAGGTAGGACCTGTGGACCCTTGGAGAGAGGAGCCACTTTGGAGCAGGTCTGCTGGCAGGACTTGTTACCCACAGGAGGCCCGCACTGGAGCAGCCTGTTCCTGAAGGACTGGATCTCATGGAATGGACCCACAGCAGAGAAGTTTGAGAAGGAATCACATTGGAGAAGCTCATGAGAATTCCCTCCTAAGTGAGGAGCAGAGGAAAAGTGTGAGGAGGAAGAAGAGGCATAGAAAACATGCAATGAACTGATCACAGCCCTCATTCCCCATCCCCCTGGGCTGCTCAGGTAAGGAAGAGAATTTGAGAGCAAAGCCCAGAAAAAGGGAGGATGGGTTGAAGGTAACTTAAGATTTGTTTTTAGTTCTTGTTACCCTACTCTGATTTGATTGGTAATAAATTAAAATAATTTCCCCAAGTCAAGTCTGTTTTGCTTGTGATAGTAGAAGCTGAGTGATTTCTCCCAGTCCCTACCTCAAGCCATGAGATTTTCTTTGTATCTTCTCTCCCTTGCCCAGCTGAGAAGTGGAGTGATAGAGCATTTTTGGTGGGCACCCTGGTGTCCAGCCAGGGTCAGCCTACCCCACTGCAATGGCAGTTGTAATCTACTTTACTTATGAGTAGATTTACAATACTATGTGTACAACTACATCTATTGATAAGTTACAGAAGACATTTCTGGCCTGTTCTAATCATCCTACAAATAAAGCAGTGAAACCAAGTTTATTTTGCAATATATCTAGGTAAGCCTTTGTGTTGTTTGACCTAATTAAGTTATCTGTTATTTATTTTCTAAGAGCATTTTACCATTGTTTTTCCTGACTACATTTTTATCATGTCTAGGACATTATGTGTTTTTTTATCAAAATTAATTACTATTAGATAAATAGTTTTACAGGCTCTGATAATTTTTTTTTTTATCAAGAGTACACACTGAGTCCCAAAAAAAGGCTGTAGAACTTATCTGCCATAGAATTAAAGACATTAGAAATCAACAAATTTTGCAGTTCATTGAACTGATATGATCAGGATATGTTTCATGGAAAATACTTTCACACTGCTGAAAAAAAACAAAGGTCAGTATTGATTTTAAAAGGGTTTGTGCTCCCTTCTACATCACAAAAATATGAGATTACACTGTGAACGAATATAAATGTAGACATCTCTGTTACTGTTCAGGGATATAATATCACTGGTTTACTAGATGATTAGATAAAAGATATAATTGTCTCTAATCTTGTGAAATAATTGAAGTGGAAGATTGTTATTTTTCACAGATTGTTATTTTTTTTTTTGGCAAAAAGCAGTGATAAAAGTCAAATCTCCATCACTCTTGTATTAACAGTGGCAAACTGTCCTTTTCATTTCAAAGAGTTAATTCTGAGGAATTCATTTGTTGGAAATGCTATTGTCTTTTATTCTGGATTTCTCAGTACTAAATCTAAGTACTGGTTCTTGAAGTTCAACGCTGTGTTAGAGATGAAGAATCAAGTGTAATGCAAGCCTTACACTTTGGTATCTAACTGTATGTGCACGTAGACACGTCTTTATTTCACAGTAAGGGTATGGAAAGATGTGGAATATATTACACATCAGATGATGGCTTAGCTTCACTGTTGTTGCCTCCTCCCCTTTAGCAGTTCTGTTATTTTCATGTATTTACCTTCCAGGAAATTTTTTCTAAATAAAAAAAACATGTAATTTTAAAGGCGCTAATTCCTCAGATATTCCACTTTTCAAGATTTTCTCCTTCCAATGTATAAAGTGTTCTTCCACCCTTTACATTAAAGTGTGTGCTTTCCCTGCAGAAAAATCAAAAAAATTTCAATTGTTATTGGATCTGTGAAAGAATGCTAGAATGTTGGTAGGGACAGACTACACTGCCTCTAAAGACATTGTGAAATGAAAGTATAATATTATGGGAAGCAATAAGTGACAGATTGTGATAATCAAGATTTACTCACTTAACATGATTTTATTTGGAGAAAAGTTGTGTACACATGATGACTTGTAGGTTTAATTTTTGCACATTGAGTGAAGTACTACTGGAATTCTATGTAGAATTATTGTGATAATAATAATTGTGATTTGTTGCAAGGCATTCTGCCTTCAGCTCCAGTGGGCACTTAGAAAGTTCATGTAATCATATGAAATAATAAAAAAATGCATTGCTATGTTGCATGGCTCAACTAATGCCATGACAATCAACAAGACCATGAAAACTGTGTCTTAAAAATTTTTACAAAACAGGAAAACATTTTGTTTTCTTCTCATTTTTAAGCTCAGTTATCCAAAACCCTGCACTCACTCTATAAAAAAGCTGAAACTCTAAACTACTTATATGATTAAAGAGGTAACAGATTTTAGTGAAAATAGCTAACATTGGATTGTCTAGATTGAATGTAATTTTGGTAGATATGATGTCGAGAAACTAGCTCAAGGTAAAAAAACTAAAAAAGTAACAGTGGAGCATTATTATATTCATGACGTATGCTTTGAACATTTTTATCTCAATATTCAGCTATCCCACTGGAAAATCGTGTTATTCTATGTGTCAGTTAATACTGGATAGTAAATATTAACTGAATTGGTGGAGAGAGAATTGTATTCAAGGACATTTCACAATATCAATTCATTGTAGTTTCTTTGGAAATAGAGATGAAAATCATGAAGCTTAGATTTTTGAAGGATGAAATATGACTTTCTATTAGTTTTAACTTTTTAGACAAACAATAGTGTTGAAAGACTGTTTAGGGCAAATGAAACTCTGCACAAATAAATTGTGCTCATTTTTTTCTTGAGGTTTTCAGGGTAGATATTTGACATTATGTAATGAGGTCAGTATACAGCTCAAGTATTAGAATCACTGGACCTTTTTAGACTAAAAGGAAAAGAAGCCCTGAGGCCCACACTTCTAAACTTAACAGGAATTCTGGTTGGTAGAGGTAAGAGGAAAATGCAGCTCAGAAAGAAACAGATCCTTCTCTTCTGAAGTGACACAAGTGAGCAATCAGAGCCAACACTTGAATGAAACTCCTCTAGGCAAAAAGATGAAGATCTGGAAGAAGCACTAATGTTTCTCAATTACACTTCTGCAAAGGCCATCCAGTGGAAATGGATTGCAGAATAGTACAGAGTGAACCTTTTAACTGGAAATATTTCAACCTTCTTTTTATGGGGCAATGCCGGTGTTTAGATCTAATCGTAATTTACCTAAAAATAAGATCATTTTTATTACTTTTGTACAATATATTTGTTCTCTTGGATGCTAACTTCATGCAGTGAAGGGGAAATTTCTTGACTCAAATTGTGTGTCTATTCATATCAATAACTCAAAACCTTTTAATATCTCAAATTCAAATGTTTTTTCCTTTGGATTTAGAAAAAAAAGCCATTTTCACACTTCAACTGAGAATGAAGATAGAGTCATCTTCCTCCCAGAGGTGTCTTTTTCAAATTACAAACACATGAAACAAGAACAGGGACATGACAGGGGGCCGATTATGTTTATCTGTGCAAATTCAGTGATTAGTAATAGATTGGAATGCTTTGACTCTATTACTTTTGCTCTCTAAAATGAAATTAAACTCACAGCATAAAGAAAGAAAAAGTCGTTTCTTCAACAAGAAAGTACACATTGTTTGCAGACATTGTTCATAAACTAGAGAGAATAAAACCACATTTAGATGAAAAACAGATGCATTAATAGAAGCTCTGAATTTCTCTAAATTTGGCTGAAACATCTGCATGAGCCTAAGAAATATATCCCTCCTGCTCCTGCACCCGCTACTTGGCACAGCAGAAAACCCTCTGAGCTCCTCAGCCTTTCACTTCAGTCCCTAATGAGTGGCAGTGTGATGCCTCTGCAAAAGCCAGAGCAGCATGAATTTTGAACTAGCTGAGCCAGTGTCTGAGCTTATTTGAGCTCTGAGATTGCTGTGAGAACAAACAGCAAAGCCTGCAGATACCATGGCTACCAGCAGACAGTCAGCAGGTATAATTGGCTACTGTGAACTGCAGAGGCTTATATGTTAGCTCATGTCAGTACAATGTAGAATAAGCTCCAGGACTCTAGCTGTATTAATTAGAGGGGGAAGGAAAACTCTAGCTGCCTCTAGGTATGTACAGTAGACCCTTCTCCCCATTACAGGTGAAGTAATCTATGCTAAAGTATCAGACCCTTTTCATAGGAATGATATTTAAATGAGGAAGACTATATTTAGTATGAGAAAGCAAGGCCTAAAACACAATCACCACCATGCTCTGAAAAAAATTATCCTTGTCATCACAGTCCTGTTTTAAATTAAGAAATACTGAAAATGCTCCAAGTTTTTCTTTCCCGTTCTTCATATACATTTTTTTCAGTTTGAAACCATTGCTCAAACTTTACTTCCATCACCCTCAAAAAAAAAAAAACAACCAAGCAAATCAAGCTTTTTTTTTCACCCACTTATTTATTGAGTTTTTTCTTCATTTGGGATTTTCTGATTTTCTGTTGCGGTGGCATTTTTTTTTATTTTTTTTTTAAAGAAATAGATAAAATTCTTTCCTTCCACTGGTGGTATGCTTTTATCTGAACTTTTCTTTTCACTTCATCCTTGTAGATTGTTTTTCTTATTTTTCACAATGTTTATTTGAAGCTGTTCCACGTATTTTTTGGTGTAGATTGATTCCTTCAGATTAAATAGCAAATATAAAACAAATAGCACTTTGTTTTAGTATGTAATATGCTTTAGCTACATAGAGTTTACTACTAGTATTAGTTTTAGAAGTAGAAGTTGTATTCAGATGTGAAAGTGTGTACTGGTTAAAAGCCTTAATTTGCATTTAAGAACATGTGCAAATTTTCTAGACTGTAAGTAAAAGGTATTTATATAAATGTAAGTCAAAGTCTAAACAGTGATGTGTAGCAACTTCAACAACAGCCAGAATTTTTATATGAAACCATTATTTTTTAAATTGGATGCTAAAAACAGAAATTAATGTTTTTGCCATTAATTTTTTAAGTTTTCTTAATTCAAAATTTTTAACAAGGAGCAGAGAGATCAATGTGCTTTTATTTTTTCTCATATATCAAATTGCTGGCAGTATTCTTGCCTAAATAGTCTAAAAATATCCAGATATGAAATTACTAATTCCAATATTTATGTTTTGAAGAAATTATCTGTATCTACCATAATAATTACTTAATATATAGTGATCTTGAATTCTAACACAAACCTGCCCCAGTGAAAAAGTAATCTGAGAATTACTTAATCTATAATACAATAAATATAATAAACATAAAAATATAATAATATAATGTAACGTAATGTAACGTAACATAATATAATATAATATAAATAGATTAAGTACATTTTTGACAGTCATGAAATTTAAAAACTATAATTAAAATTCAATCAAAATTAGTCTCAGCATTTCTCCTTTCTCTTGTCTGGAAGTGTTATCACTGGGAAAAAATGGTGTGCAATTTTTACTGCCAATACATCTGGAAAATCAAAATTTCCATTCTGTAAGAAAATTATTCGATTTTACTTTAATTCTACTCGGATAAACCGTAATTCAGAATCTTTCTGCAGAACAAGGTGATAAATTATTTAAAACTTAAATTCTCATTGTTTGAACTTCTTTTTAAGAATAAAAATCAACATTCTTACTGAGTACTTTTCTCTCTGATAAGAAGAAAAATATATAAAAAAGAGAAAATATACATGGACGCCACTTATTCTTCAGAGAATGTCTCTTAAGAGAAATGCACCCTGAGAACTCTTTACATGTGTGTATTTATACAGGATCCTTTTATATTCTTTTGAAATTGTTGAAGTTTTTCCTCTGAAGTCTTACTTTGATTAGCAGTCTTTTGGTTTATAGTTTTTTCTGCAATAAAAATTCGTGGGGATTTTTTTAAAAACAGGGTTAAATTCAGAAGGTTAAAAATCCTTTCTACATTTGTTTTATAACCAGGAGCTCGGTTTTATTCCTTGTCACAACTCTGAAGAGTGTTGGTCTGTTTGCACCAGAAGACACTTGTTTTTAGCAACCTCCTCCCATGGGTTTGACAGTCTCATATTCAGTGTTTTAGAAGAGGAAGGGTTTCATTTACCGTAAAGCTTTTATAGTACAGGATAATTCAATTTTTATTAAAGATACACTGAATTCAAACACGTTAGAATATCATATTTCCCGAAGGACAGTAAGTGTATTCTGTGGTGTTCTAACACCTCTAAGTAGTATTACAGTGCAACCATTGAACTAGTTGTTTCCAATCCAGGTGAGCTTCTTACCAGACCGAGTGGTGTTGTTGAGACACCTAAGAAATAGGATGCCATCCAGAGGGACCTAGACAAGCTCAAGAAATAGCCAATGAAGTTTATTATGACCAAGTTCCTGGTGCTGCACCTGGGTAGGGGCAACCCTCATTATCAACACAAACTGAGGCACAGAGAGATCGAGAGCAATCCTGCTGAGAAGGACTTGGGGGTGCTGGTCAGTGAGGGGCTGGACATCAGCTGGTGATGTGCACTTGGAGCCCAGAGAGACAATTGTGTCCTGGGTGCATCCAGAGCAGCGTGGCCAGAGGGATGAGAGAGGGGATTCTGCCCCTCTGCTCTGCTGAGACCCCACCTGCAGGGCTGCATCCAGCCCTGGGGTCCCAGCACAGGAATGACATGGAACTGTTGGAGCAAGTCCAGAGATGTCCACCAAGATGATCTCCTCTTGCAGGAGGAAAGGTTGAGAGAACTGTTTTTGTTCAACCTGGAAAAGGCAAGGCTTTGGGGTGACATCATCACAGCCCTCCAGTACCTGAAGGGAGCACACAGGAAAGAAAGAGAGGGACTCATTAGAAGAGCATTAGAAAAGCAGTGACAGAACAAGTGGGAATGGATTTGAATTAAAAGACAGTAAAATAGGAGGAAGTTCTTCAGTGGTAGTGGTGAGGCACTGGAACAGGCTGCCCAGAGAAGTTGTGGCTATCCCTAAGGGTATTAAGAGCCAGGCTGAAAGGACATGTGAGTAACCTGGTCTACTGAAAGGTGCCTCTGCCCTTGGCAGGGGGGTTGGAACTACATGATCTTTTCCAACCTGAACCATTCTTTGATTCTGTGAATTCTATGGTATATACAGTGCTGTAGTGTTTTCAAGCATACTACCCACAGGTTCACTGTAAATTATAATTTGGCTCACTATTTCTGATGGTTATACTACAACTACCACCAGTAGTACGAGGAAAAAGTTACCTACGTTTTTCATTTTACTGTTTCTTCTCAGTTCTGTATTACTGATTCTACATATTTTCTTCCTCTATTACATCAGTTTGTTTGATAGAGCAATTAACCTAAAGGTAAAGGTGATCAAAGGCAATTCAGATAGATGTGACTGAATGCTCAGCTCCCTGCATACAAATGGGGTCAAGAAGGGGCTGTGTCTTTGCCTGCTTTTCCTCCTACAGTTCCTCTACTACATCAACATACAAATTCATTTTACCTGCAGGCAATTGATTTGGCATTCGTTTGTAGCATATGTTTATCTATAAACATGGGGAGAGTATACCAAACGGTACAGCAAAACAACCTGCCAAGTCCAATCAATTTGCACTAGATAATGCTTCCCTGTTTTTGTTATGGTTCTTCTACAGGCTTTTTGTCAATAGATGTTGTGTGGCAGGAACCATGCTGGTAGTATGGCTCCTGTAGAGTACTCCCATCTCATTCTCCATCATTATGTTTTGCACACATAAACGGCCTAGGCAGTAAGAATGACTGTCAGTGACTATTTCTTCTTAGGTATTCTTTTCATTCCATTTATTTTTTGTTTATTGTCACTTTTTTTTACCGAGCACTTTTCTAACATGCTTTTCTACTAGCATGGCTTTTCCCTGAAAATAACAGTGCCTTTGACCTCTCCATTAGTGTCATGGGGACCAAAATCACTGAAATGTTTAAATCTTTAAATTGTTGCTTAAATGCTCTGGAATGGGAACATTTTATTATCTAAACCCCTGGGCATATTATTACATTTACTTCCTTCACACACTGTTACTCTCCACTGATGAAAGAGTAATTTTGTATACATTTAGTATAAAATAAAAGACCATTGCCATGAGGAATTAATCATTGAAATTCAACAGACTGTATGGAAAAATGCAAGAGTTTTTTTTTTGTTTTGTTCAGTGACTTTACTGCAGTTAATAGGTGTGCAATGGGACGATAAACTTATCTATAAGATACCTTATGATAACACACATCTGTTTTAAATTTCTGACAGTTCTAGTCTTACTTCCACTCTTAGAAGTGTCAATATTAATGATAACAGAAGGATAGAGGAAAGCTCAAAACAGAACCAGTATGTCAAAAAAATAAAATTTTTGTTTTAAGGTGTACTTAAAGAGGGCCAAGATAAAGGTGATATGCAGACTAATGTCCTAACATTATCTATAATAGGAAATTTTCTGTCTCTGTATTCTAATCAAAGAAGAACCAAAACCACCAAAAATGAAGTAGGTCTAATTTTCTTAAGGAAAATTTCAGATTATTTATACTCATGAGGAAGTATTTAAATGAAAGTTACATTGAGATTTGGAACAGAATTAGACTTGATTTTAATAGTCTCTAACCTATCTATTTTAATTAAAACTTTTATGTTTATTACTAACTTAACCTACCTATCCATTTCCACTCCTCCTTATCATCATATATTGTAAAGAAATTGCCTCTCCCTGGTGCTTATATTTTCCCTGGCTCTTAAAATTGAAAAGGAAAATAGAAATTGGAAGTATGGCTGCAGTGCAGTTACAACTCAGTGGAGAAAGATACAAGTTACAAAACAATATACAAGTGTCTATTGTCTTTTGAGAGATCTCTTTGTTTCAAATCTAATTTGTAGAATTTTTGCTAACTCTTAATATCCTTTTTGTGATGTGGTTTTAATGTTTTGTTGGGTTTTTTTTCATTCAGGTGGAGATGCAGCACTCTAAGTTTGTTATGATTGCTTCAGCACATAAGTACAGTGTCTGATTTAATAGAAAAAGAAGTCCAGAGAGCCTCAAAATATGAATTCACACCTCCTCCTTTATTAAGTTGATAGACTAACTCTCTTCTTTAGACAATTCATTTTGGGTCTTGACCTCCAAGCATTAGAAATGTCATTTGAACAAAATCAACCAATGACTAGTAAGTACAAGATTTTTCAATGTGACTAGGTCTCCCATAAAATTTACAACCACCTCATCTAAAAGATTCAGTGCTTTCTAAAATAAATTTAAAAGTCTTTTAGCATAATTTTGTGACAGTTTTGACTACCTCATTAAGTAATATCTGGAATACAGTCAGTGTTATTATTTGGTTTCTAATTGACAGCTAAGAATTCCAAGACTTTAATTATAGCATAATATCCCTGGTATTTACCTCTGTAACACATTCACTGTTTTTAACAAATACAAATCTGACCATATCTAAATGATTCCTTTAACTTTGTGGTGAAATCTCCAGAACTGAAGCAGTTCATATTCTCTTATTTTCCTAAACTAGTTTTGATCCAGATGACTTCTACTATAGTCCTTTTCCCATATCAGAAATAGTGTCAATAATTCTAGTATACATGGCTAACCCACACTTTTTCTTGCTTTGATATTTTTTTAGCAGCTCAGTTTTGCTACACTGACATGATTCTGCTATCTCCAAAAGTTCTACATTTTCTTGCCTCTGCCACTTACTTTCAATGTGCACTTCATAGTTATTCCTGAATGAACTCAGCTCAAATGGTAGAGCACTCAGCATGTGAGAAGCAGTGGGATTGATACCTCCATTCTCCCTGGGTATTTGACCCTGAGACTAGCCCACTTGGATAGAATCTGGTGCTAAAAATGCCAGTGTCATGGGTTTGGTCCCTGTATGGGCCATTCACATAAGAGTTGGACTTGCTGATCTTTGTGATTCCCCTCCAATGCAGGCTATTGTGTTATTTTTTCATTAAACTAGAAAAATTTTGCTCATTAAATTAATGTTTGTAACTTTACTCACAAATCAGTGTTGGGTTTTCTTTTATTGCTGTCATCCCTGTCTAGATGCTCTGATGTCTCTTCTCCCTTTTTTTTTGCTTTTTTTTTTAAATAAGGAAAAACATTAGTTCCTCTCACCAAACATTTTACATTGAGACATATAATAAAAATATTATTCTGTACATACTGTGTCTGTAAATTTCTGTAACTTTCTGTAGGGTACAAAAATAAAACAAAATAAAAAACCAAAGTAGTAGAAATGACATCATTCAAAACATATAGGAGGACAAAAATAGATTCTTTTATTATAGAGGAGTTAAAAGTCTTGTTCTCAAAATAAAAAAAGCTCTCACAAAGACTGCTCTTCTTATATCTTTCTGGTCTCTAGATGTCTGCTTTCAGGTACCTTTGACTTAATTATGTGCTTGAGTAAGTCACAGAACACTTTAAATAAAACTAAATGTGTCATTATTATTAAAATAATCTGCAGGAAGAAAGTGTTGAAAGTCAGGGTTCTTTAACCTTCTTATTCTAAACATTAAATTAGCTTAAAGTCTTCTAAAATTGCTATCCAAAATGGCTGAATATATGTAAGTTGAGCAGGACTATGCTCTGAATATAAAACAGAAGCCATTTGAGAATATTGCACTATCACTTGCTTTCCTGTGACATTTCAAAATGAATTTATTTATTGTAGAGGAACCTTCTATTTTCAAGGTTTTTTTTTTTTTTTTTTACTTTTCTGTGATGCTTTTTAATTGGCTTTCACTTCACATATTCTTTTTATTTCATTCAGATTGCTACAGAAACATTTCTCTGTTAAAGGTATGAAATTTTTTAATGCATATTAACAGCAAGTTTTGTCTTCAATTTTTGTGTCCAGTGTTCCTCTGGATACAAAATATGAGAGAAAAAATGAGAAATAATCTCTGTTCTGCTGGTACAACTGTTTGGTCTAAGAAGTGCAGAGAAAAAAAAAAAAAGATAAGAGTTTGGAATGCATATTTTGGGATGAAAAAACAAATTAGGAGGCTAGAGGGATGAAATAGGACTGGCATAAAAAGGAGACAAGCACTGAAATTCAGCTGTTCATACCAGGACTGTGAAGTAAATATGGAATTTACTGTAAAGCAAATGTTTGGAGATGTTAAAGGCCTCATGCTAGGTTAAAGCCCAAAACTGTAGCAGAATTAGGCTAGGGATAACATGGTTGTGTCTATGTGACAGCAAATGAAGTATTGTTTTGGGGACTGATCAGTACATATTCCTAAAGATTCTGGAATACACTAGGGAGTCTGGATGGCTTACTTTTCTCCACTTTTCTCAATATCCATGAAAGTAATTGAAAAACCTGTTTCAAGTATGACATAAGCAGAATAAATCTGTTTAGTATCATTCTAATTATATGAAAAAATCCAGCTTCTCACTCCTGGATTCCAAAGTCAGAGATAGAAGGATTTGAAGTACAGAATTAAAAGACAGCAGAAATTGCATAGATTCTAGGCTAGAAAAAATAAGTAGTTTTTGGCCTTGATCCTGAGGTACTCTGCATAAGGTTTCTACTTTAAGGAACAATGTCAAGTGCTTTCTTCTCAGCACAGGGATTAAATACTTTTAAAATAATACCTATATGGTGGGTAATGATCTGCTTCCCACTCTGATTTAAGGCACATAATAGTGGTGTATTACTTCTATGAAACTATGGAACTGAAGAAATTTCATAATTTCCTTATATTACTTATTTTCCTTCATCTTTTCCTGCACCAAATAATATCTGTCAGGCATCTTCACTGAATGAATAGAATAATTAATATTTTCAGAGCAAGAGGTTTATTCATCAGCTCTATTATAAGACCAAAGAAAGACTAAAATTTTTTCAAGGTAACTTATCAAGGCGTAAATATTTTAGTACTGTAAAAATCTATTTAAAATTATGTTTCAATTTAGTAATCTTGCAAAAACAGGCTTTGGTTTAAAGTAATGGAGTACATTGGGCCACTGAATTTTTTCACACGTGGTTCACAAAAGACTTTCAGGCAGCTCACAAAGAGGTTGTTCATCACACAATGTCCTTTCCAAAGGAGATGCGAAAAGGAATTTAGTGAAGAGTTAACTTTCTTTCAGAAGAGACTTATTCAATTCAAGGGGACTAAGATTCCATGAAGCACATCTGTGTCACGTGGATGAAATTGCCACCTTTCACATAACAAAAAGAATCAACCACCACAGATAAAGAAAATAAGGAAACAAGGACTCCAGGATGCTGGCTGATCCTGCTCAATTGAATAGGAAGGACAAGAGGACCAGAGCAGCAGTAACACAATCAGAGAACCTTTAACACGAGACCTGTGGTATCTTTCCTGCACAAATCACAAAGAAAAGTTGGAACAGAGATAACAGCCTCTAGTTGTAACACACTGTGAAAGTGGTTCCAATGTGTATATTCTTTAGTTGACTTAATCCAAAAAGTCTGGTTATTCTCAGAGAAAACTCCTAACTCTAATCAAGAGAATACTAGAAAAGGATGAATGCTCAGAGATCTCATGTCTCACAAGGTCTTGTTATTTCTTCAGTACACATCAGATGCAAAATCTGCTTTTTAACACAGAACAGATGGAAAAATATCTTACTGTTGTCCTTGGTACCATGAAAAAAAAGTGAATACACCAACCTTCCTGCATAATTCATTTAGCTTTTGATTCCGGCATGATCTCAGAAGTTAAATTTAGGATAATAACGTTATTCTCGACTAGATATCCTGGGCTTCTGAATATCTTGAATTAGAAATGCTACTAGGCTAATAAATTTTTCTAAAAGTAATTATTCTGCAATTATTTTACAAATGAGCAAGCCATGCCATTGGCCTCCCAGCATTAGTATGAACGGCAATCAGATCAGTTGATTGAGTCCTGTAAAAAATGGTCGTATTTCACACTGGCATGATTAAACATCAGAGTAATTCAGACAGGTGCATGGACTCTGACTGCTCAACGTTAATAAATCACTTGTGTCTGAGTGTCAGGGAGCAGGCAAACTGCTCTGCAAGGACAACAAGCCCCCAGCTGAGGAGAACCCCAGAACAGACCATGCTCTCATGAGCTGATGCAGTCTCATGGAGTCTGACAATCACAGGCACCACTAGGAGCTGGCAAAAGCGTACATCAACAACACCAGGAAAGGAAAAGGAACAAGCCAGGTCCAAAGGCCATTTGGCTCAAGGAGGAAGGTGTAAGCAGAAGTAAAATGAGATAGAACTTCGGCTAGATGGAGTCCTATATCTAGTCAGTAAAAAAACCTTGCAGAACAGCACAACTAGTACATAACTTTAGCCTGAGGACTGAAACATCCTAGCTTAGCTTAAATGGAGCCCTGGGTCCATGAAAGGAATGGGAAAGCCTTCAGGTGAGGCTGGTCAGGAACATTAAGTTCCTCAGGACCCTGACACACAGATGCTTTGTTTCACAATCAGCTTAAAATTGAAAGGACCAGAGTAACTAATTATCACTGTCATTTCTTATGAATGTCTCAATGATTAAGCCCTTTTTAGAAGCTATGAAAAATATTTCACTTCCCATTTCTTTCAGAATTGAGTGTATTTCTTGAAGGGTTGCTTAGGAAATAAAGAACCAAATATTGAGTGAACAAGACCGAATCTGTAAAAAACGTCAATTAATACCCAAGCCAAGATTACAATTTTGCTTAACTACTGATGTTGTATCATGATTAAAAATATGGAGAGAAAGTTTATGAAAAAACGGTATGATGTTAGAAGGGAACTGTATATCTATTTCTACAATCCAAAAGATCAAAGTTCAAATATTTTCAATCAAACATGAGATCTTTATGTTTCAATTAGCTTAATGAAGTGAATTAATGCTTTCTTGAGTGGCAGAGGAACAATTTCGATTTGTATAGCACCTTCTCTAGATCAGCAATTTGGGTACAATATTGATAATTGCCATGATAAAATGAACCAGAGCAGTCAAATCGTTTTTCTTCAAGCTGCCAACATACTTCATTTCAGGGATTTGTTAGCAACATCTACAAGCAATTGTAGGAAAAACCTAAGTATCCTTACCCAAGGCAAAATTCTGATCAGATTACCTACTGAACCATCTTTCTAGGGGATACGTTTTATGCTCTGCAATACTTTTCTCTTAGTGCTCGTTCAAATAGATTTTGGGCACTAATGGTGCCTTCTCATAATTGTATGTAAAGAACGAAAAGATGATGATGCAGGGTAGAGTTGTAGCTGACTCTTGTGATCTCAGATGTAAGCTACTTGACTAATCTGGATAGTCTCTGAACTGTTCTGCTGGAGATATTGACAAACAAGCTTCAAAGCAAGGAAATGAGAAGAATGGGAAGAGAACAGGTCCTGTCTTCAGTTTTTCTGTCATTTTAAGGACAACACTCTTACTGTAATAATCTGATGCTTCTGGTAGAATGCATTTGAATGAATTTAAATAAGTTATTGAAGTACTCCAAGCTATCTGGGTTAGGGAATTATCTGCAATTAGTTTGCCTGAAAACATAAACTGGAGTTGTTGGAAGGACTGTAATTGCAAGTCATCTCTCCAGACTTTCTAAAGTGGCTTCTGAAAGTTCTGGAGCTAGCTCAAGTATAAGACAGAGAAAACACTGCAGAATTCTGATCTTTGGGACCATGTAAAAGTTTTATTCAAGGATAGTATATTTACTGTGAAACCAGTGTTTACACTCCCTTTGGAAGTGAGTAGATTATAATTTGGATATTTCCTCACACTAGAACCTATGGTGTGATTAACACTCTCTAAAATGTCTTATTTCTGGATTTTATATGCTTCATGCATGCATTTCGATCAATAAAGGCTTGAAAGCATTGGTAAGAGAAGAACCAGGGATGATAACTAGTGTAAGAATGTAGTTTGAAGTCCTCTACATTGCTGAATTACAGCACAGCATTGAGGAAGATTTAAGAGATAGTGCATATCAACAACACTCTTTGTTAAAAAAGAATAAAAATTAGTGTCATGCAGATTTGGCTTTAAAAATGTTATTGGTACAAAATTGTGAGGCTAGGTCATTGGGACAGATTGCCCAAATTCCTACACAGATCTGGCATGGCTACGAGTGCAAAATTTATTGAGTAAAAGCTGAATAAGTTTACCTGAAGACTGAAGACTGTTCTGAGCAATTCATGTAATCTTTGAGGAAACCCCATTGTGTCAACTCCTGAGATCAGAACTTGCTTTTACATCTTGTTCTGGAGAGGGTTCATTGGTAGGATGAATGACTGTGTTTATTTTGTCCAGGCACCTGTGAACCAGGCTGGGAAGAAAAGGGCATGATGAATTAATAATGTATTTTTCACTTAAGAAAAATTTCTTTGCAATCTCAACTAATCTTATTTGGCTTACATTTATATTTATCCTTTCCAACACATTCAATTGTTGTTTAAAGGATTCCTAGTTCTGAATATTGTTACGTCCATAAACATTCACTCTTGTGTAGAATCCAGATAAATTCTATTCTTCAATTGTACACTGTACAAATTGGCTGCACAAAGAAACTATTAATAATATGAAACAACATTTTCTTTGCTATTCCAAAATATGGAATGATATTTTCTCTTGAGCAGTGAAAGGGAATAAGTTAATATTTCTTTTTCACCCCTATACAAAACATAATGCAGTTAGACATCTTAAAAGGAAATTTTATAAATACTGATATTTTCACAATTTAAATCTCTGAAGCAAACTATTAAATGTCACCAATAAATCAGCTGAGATTCAGCATTCCTTTTAGTTGGTACATTCAGAACTGAATTTTTAAGTTAAATTTAGAGAATTTATCAACATTTTTATTTTGGCTTTAATTAATTGAACTAAGTAGAGGAACACACTCTCAACATGGTTTTAAAATAAAATAACCAATTAAAATATTGAATTATTATAAATAATGCTAATTTCATCATTATAGTCACCATCATCATCACAAAACACCTCTCCAAAAGAAACCCCCAACACCAAATTATCAAAAAACCCCAAAAATGTCCCACATGGGGCTTAGACAAAATTTCAAGAAATTTTGAAAAACCTGGTGAAAAATATTATATTAAATGTGTTTCTTGATTCATCATGGTCCAATGTTCTCGTGAAAAGGTTATAACTGGGCAATAAAATCTAAAAAATATATGTATAACACTTAAGGGATGCTGAAAAAATCACTTTGCATCTCATGTTTCAATTATTGTCACTGAAAAATAGAGATTATGAAGATAATAATCTCATTTGCAACCATTGTGAGATCTGAAAATTAAGAACAATATAAAAACACAAAGTGTTACTGTCAACATCAATGGCAATTAGATTTGATCTCAAGAAATGTAAATTAGCAGTTCTTCTGATTTTAATAAAAATATACTAGTTTTCTGCATTTAGGAAAGACTGACTAAGAAACTGTGGAGATTGAAATGCACAGAGAAGTAGGCTCATTACTAAATATAGACAAACAAATTCTTCACAGATTACCTGGAACACTCATGATAGAATGTCTTGCTAATACCTCTCAGTCTCTCTTCCTGTGAAATGCACTAGAAGCAGAAAGGAGAAGATTGAAGATATCTGATCTGGTGTGTACGTATTGCTGTCAGCATTGTTCTGGAAACAGTGGTGCAAATTTACTTTCTGGATTTTCAAATTATTGAGCGGCCTCCTTTTTTTTGTTGTTTTAAACATACTTCTAAATTAGCTCAACTAGAAAAGTTTACATGTAGTTGTCTTACTTATAACATGAGCCTTATTATAAAATGATCCAGAAATAGGATATTACTGCTGTTCCTATAAAGTCTTTCTTTAGATCTGAGAGCATCATAGACAGATGGTCAGGAAGCTCTCTAGTATACGGCTCACTTACAAAAGTAATTTTTTATTCATGGGTAAGAAGTTTTGTTATTCTTTTAGGTCTTCTAACAGATTTTGAGCAACTTTTGAGTAACTTTTGACTTGATAAACTTGCTTGAACAAAGCCATGCTTCACCTGATATTAGGTCTGTACTTTTTAACAAAAAGCCTTTAATATGACAGCAAGGAGAAAACAGTATCTTCATAGTAATTTGTGTCAGCCTTTTAGAGACCTTGCTTGGTGCTGCTGTTGTTCACCTGTGATAGTGATCATGTCATGTCTTTAAACAGGTAATTTGAAAATTTTCAGCTATAGAACATACTAAAGTCAGCAACACAGATGAACTATTTTGTATCTCATAAAGGTGACAGTACTGACATCAATCTAGGGATTACTACACACCATGATTATAAACACACACAAACCCCTAAACACACAGAAAACTGTGATCCTACTGAAAAAAATAAAATTTTTAAGACATAAAAACTCAGTAATATGCTCAAAATTTCCATCAAGAATACTTCAGTTGCACATTATTTAGAGCACAGTTTTCATTAATTCAATCAATAGCCATTTTACCCCTTAGCCTATAAAGAGGAATTCAGATCTATCTAATTAAAATAGATTGATACCTATGACATACAATGTGCCACAGAGCTTCAGTACGAGATTTTTTAGGCGAGGTTTTGTTGCATAAATTACTTAATACTTTCTCTTTTCAATATCAAAGCTTTTCCATTGGAATGGCCATGAAGATTTTGAGACGAAGAATACTTTCGGTTTTCCATTAGGTGAGGAAAATAGTTTTTCTTTTCTCAAGAGGTGTCTTTGTTTTTTGGTTTTGGTGGCATTTTTTTTTTTTTTTTTTTTTTTTTGTTTGTTTGTTTTTTAATATAGGCCAAAGTAGTTTTAGAAGTTAATAAGCTAACTATGCAGGGTTAAAGTGAGCTGGTATAATTATAGCTTTACCGATGATTAAGTCAAACTGCTTTGAAGAAAATTCCTGTGTGCAGTTTCTTTCTTTGGTAATATAAAAAAATGAGCTCTTCAAATTCTATTTAGATGTAAATACTAGCAATAAACCAATACCAAACACTATCAAAATGTTCTAATAATTGTTAGTAAGAATTACACACATTCATTAAGAGACTATTCCCCTCATACCTTTTGATATCTGTGCTTCACAAGAAAAACAAAAACATTCTGGTTTGGTTTTGCTCGTTTGTGCACAAAGTATTTACTACAGGCATTTTTGGAAGTTTTTTTGCAAGACTTCAGTGTGTGGTCTAACAGTCCACATAGCTCTGTGAGCAGAGGTTGTGACTCTAATAAACATGCTAACTAGAGCCACTTTAAAGATATCCCCTAAGCTGTTATTGCCCTGGGTGATTACAGTCATTTCAGGTCAGATTGCTGTGGTTTCCAGGATTATCAGATGTCTTGTACTCACTGGTATACAATCTTGTTTCACGTTAGATCCACTTTCCTTTCTTGAAATATTTAAACCTGTTGCAGATTAAGTCACTAAACTCATTTCATTTGGATAACAATTGCAGGTGTATTGTGGTCTCTAAACACTTCAAATTATTTCAATATAGTTGCTTTATCATTTCACAGAGTCTTTATGACAGATTCCCTTCTTTATTGATTCAGATGTTTTTTCATTCCTTGGAAACCAATAATAATTTAATGCCATTATCTTGAATCTACTTGTTTTAAGCTCCTTGGATAAGCTAAACTTCATTTAGTGAAAAGCCCTACAAAATAAAAACATATTTCCAGTCTAACTGCCCCTGATCAAAGCAAGGTCACCTGAGTCTTATTGCTCAGGGTCACATCCTGTTGAATCTTTAATATTTACAACAGTGGAAACCTCACAATGCCTTTGTGTAGCCTCTTCCTGTCTCTAACCACCTTCCCAGTAGAAAGTGTTTTTTTCTAGTTCTAAATCTAATTTCTCATGTTTTCTGTTTGTGCCCTTAGTCTCTTGTCCGCTCTCTGGACACTGCTCAAGAGTCTATTCCTGTTACTTTGGACTATCATGCATTTTTATGTTGTTCAGATGCCCCTGACCCTGCCCGTCTCCAGGGTGAAAAACAGCAGCTCTGAATATTTCCTTGTATGCCAGGTGATCCCGTCCCTTTATCACCTCTGTGACTCTTTGTTGAATTTTCTCCAGTCTCTGTCCATCTGTCTGGTACTGGGGAGGCCAAAACAGGACCCAGCACTCCAGATGTGTCTCAGCAGGGCTGAGCAGGAGGAACCTGCTGACTGTGCTCTTCTTCAACCTGCTGATTGTGCTCTTCCCAAGGTAGCCACAAGTAATGTTAGTCTACATTGTCACAAGAGGCACATTGCTGGCACATATTCAGCTTCTTGTCCACCAGAACAGTGAAGCAAATCTGCTTCAGTGGGTCCCCAGCATGTGCTGGCATATGGGATTATTTGTTCCTAGGAGCAACACTTTGAATTTTGTGCCGAAAAACTTGATGAGGTTCTGTTGGACTGTTTCTGCAGTTTGTTGATGTCCCTCTGAATGGCAGCTCAACCATCTGGTCTCTGAAGCAGTTGTCCAAGTTTGATATTGTCTGCAGACTAAGGGTATGCTTCTGTCACATTGCCCAGGTCATTCCTGACTGTTTCAAGCAGTACCGGACCCTGTATCAGACTCTCAGAGCACCACTACTGACTGTCCACCAGCTGGACTTCATGCCACCAACTATTGCAATTTAGGCAGTTTTCAGTCCATTTTATTGACCAATTTTGTAATCCATTTTTAATATTTTTTTCTAGGAAGATGCTACAGGACATAGTGCTGAAAACCTTACTAAAGACAGAATAAACAGTATCCACTGCTCTTCTTTCATCCCCCAAACCAGCCATTTCTTTAGAGAAGGCCATCAGATTGGTCAGGTTCTAGCTCCCCTTCAGAAATTCGTATTGACTATTGCGTATTAACTTCCTGTCCTTAATAAATTTCCAGGTCTAAGCGCTTTTTAAGATTATTTGCTCCATCACCTTCCCAGAGACTGAAGGCTGACCAGACTGGAGTTCCCTGAGCAGCCTAAGTAACAGCTACAAAAAAAGCCATTTAAGCAAGGCATGAAAACCACAGTTTTTGGGGTAGTCCCGAAGTAATTCATCACATCACATCACATCACATCACATCACATCACATCACATCACATCACATCACATCACATCACATCACATCACATCACATCACACCACATGAAATCAGTTTTTTGGCTTAATTAGATCTGAAGATGCTCAGGAAATGAATATTGTAACAGCTTTAACAGCATTAAACTAGGCTGCTTAAAACCAAACACTATTCATATTTTATCATTTAAACCGGAATCATTTGCATGGTTGGAAGGTGTTCAATATCAAACATCACTATTGCATCTCTGTTGAGCTAAAATCTTGCATAATTTAAAGCTGAAATACTCATATGTGGATGATACATATCAATGCAGCATTGGTATTTAATTTGGAAAAAGTTCATCGTTATACAAGATGCTAACATATTTGGGTTTTATTACAATACTTACAATGCTGGCTTTTGAGCTTGCTAAAGCTTTCCTAGGTATTTTGTTAAAGACTTGGTCTTTTATCTTGTATAATCCTACTAAGAAGAATGAAATGTTTAAGATGAAGAATAGCAGAATCAATACTTTACAAGAAATAGACTTTTTTTTGTTGGTTTTGGGTATTGATAGCAAATTCCTACTTGGTCTAATAATTATCATGAGTGGAAAAATAAGAGAAAACAAAATAAAAGCAAACAAACAAAACCCTTTAGATGACAATGGTTATCAATACTCAGGAAACCTTATATTATTGAGGTTTAATTTCCCACAATTTTAGTTGAATTTTAGTCCAAGAAATATGAATTTTCTTCATGGTAAGTGAATCTTCTTATAAGTCATGAACTGCACACCTACTCTGACATAATTGACGCTACCTGAGTATATGAATACCTTAGTCAGACAGTCCATGATCCTGATAGCACATGCTAAAAACCAAAAAAAAATTATAGGCAAAAATAACAGTTACATCCCTAATGGTGTTTTATTTCTAGGATGATCTGAGTTCAGCAACTGCTTTCCAAATCAACTTATTGTCATGTTTTATGTTCTCCATCACTTCCTAACTTAGTGCAGGCCTTCTAAATTCAGGATATAACTACCTGCTAATCAGAAATAAAATAAAGATCATTCTTACTCCTTGGTCTCTACTGTACTTTGAATTGGTTACAATAAATGTGAATTCAACACAAATGTTGAATTCAATGAAGAATATCACTTTCACAATGTTCTTTTCCCTATACTAGGTCTTTGTGAAGTGGAACCAAAATACTCAGTCTAAAACCTTGAAATCAGTCTGAATAAAAAGTTAAATTTTATAATCAACTTGTTCTCCTGATTAAGACTCAGTCAAATGTAAAAAAAGTCTTGATAAAAACCTGCAAAAAAAATTTAAATTTTAGGTATGACAGGATTATAGGAGATCTTCAGTGTTTGTGATATGTAAGCAATGAATGACACATATATACACATCTTCAAGAAGAAAGAGAGAGGCAGAGGCAGAGGTAAAAGAAAAGAGAAGGAGAGAAGGAGAGGAGAGGAGGAGAGGAGAGGAGGAGAGAAGGAGAGGAAAGAGAGAGAGAAAAAGAAAGAGAGAAAGAGAGAAAGAAAGAAAGAAATAGAGAAAGAGAGAGAGAGAGAAAGAGAGAAAGAGAGAAAGTTTCTTCTTGACAGTAAGCTGTGCCTAAAATTCAAGTTTATTTTTTCTGTGTAGGTAGAGCTGGCAAGATTCGCAACAAGTTACGTTTCCTTATGAAGTGAAAATATATGAATTATAATCAGTGTATGTTCTTTAAATCCTAGCTGAATTTGTTGGGAGGTATTCAGATGTTTGGTTCCTTGGCTGAGTAAATGGTCTGAAATGCATAAAATGGAACACTTTCCTATCCAGTACCTAAAGGGTGTCTACAAGAATGGTGTGTTGGGATTCTTTATCAGGGAGAATAGTAAATAGGATACATTTCTCAATTCAGTGTGCCTTTCTGCAGCCCTCTTTCCCATAGCAGTATCTTTGAAGAAGAAAAGTTGCATTCTGCTTAAGAGGGTATTAGGGATTCCCCTTTCTCCTCATCACCTCAAGCTACAGCTCCTTATAACATTCCACTGCTTCTACCTGATAACTCTTTTCACATCAAGGGATCACAGACCTCTGCCTGATAATTTTCTTGCCAAAGTCAAGTTTCTCTTATCTCATACAACACTGATGCTTTCTCCACATCAACTCCTCTTTTATTACAGGAGAAAGTTTGTAGACTGGAATGTTGAATACAGGATGTTCACCATTGAATAGCCCCCGATTATTAGGACTGCTGAGTTGGATTCAGAGTTAAAACTGAAATTGAAAAGAACACAGATTCACAGAATATTCTGAGTTGGAAGGGACCCACAAGGATCATCCCATTCAACTCTTAACTGAATGGCCCATACATGTATTGAATCCACAGCCTTGGTGTTAGCACCTGCTCTAACCACCTGAGATAATCTCAGCATCTGTGAAGAGAAAATATTTTATATATATATCTACAGACAATCTACCTGAACTGACACAGCAAACTTTCACATACGAATCAGCCTTTCTTTCATGGAATTTAAGATTCTTACCTTAATTAAAATACAGATACAAAGATTTATAGTGTTTGATCTTCGCTTGAAAGACTTTCCATACATTTTACTGACAACATATATGATCCTTAAAGCTGCATAAAACTCAGGCTAAAGATCTGAAAAAAATACAGAAACTTAAGTGGGACTCAGATTTGGCATGTTCTAGCTTTTGCAAACTCTAAAAAATACTATCTTTTTTTTTTTTTTAGTAAATTATATTATTTTCTTTGTTTCTATTCATATTATTTAAGATCAGTGTGGGTTTTATGTCTTTTTCCACTACATATAAGGTATAGTCCACTACAAATAAGGGGACCAGTAAGTAAAGCTAGTAAGATTTTGCATCAAAATATTAAAAATATAGAAGTGGTTTGTCTTAGTAGAGTGGAGAATGATATAGGTTCAAGTGGCTTTCAACTCTTTAGAGCTATAGTTTAGTTCTATATTTTTAGTAGTGACAGCATGTTCATTTCATTGAATGATGACATCCTTTGGAAAAAGTGATAGGAAGAGTCATGGAGCATTTGAGTAAGCACTGCTGATTTGCGGTTGCAGCTCTCGGTGCCTGCAGTGTAACTGCCAAGCAGAATTACTGTATCTGCTGTTTATTACACTCAAATGATTGACCTATGTGAATCCTCCTTACCTTGAGCACAACAAACTGCTGACTTAGTTCTATCTTCAAGTTAGTAAAACAGTGACTTTGGAGCCAGCTCAACACTGTTAGTCAAACTTGCATCAAATACATTCCCTGCTTCCATTAGGACTGTCACTTGAAAGTAACTGACTGGAACATAAAATAATTGTCTTTTCTTGCTTTCTCCGCAAATTGTCCAATCACCTTTTTTTTTCCCTACAATAGAACGATGACAGGGTAAATTTGCACACACTGACTCCAAAGCTATTTAAAAACATTGACTAAAACACATTTTTTTCACGCCAACATTAATAAATAACACTGAAGATTTCATTATTCATTTAAAGTGGATTTAGAAATGACTGATTACTAATAAGAGAATATTTTTTATCTGCAAAGGCATCAATGTTTTCACTTCATGTAACTCACAAAAAGTTCTAATTTGAAAGAAAGAACTGGACAGAAGAAAACAAGAAAAAGAAAAAGAACTGGATAGAGGAAAACACAGAAAAAGATATGAGGAAAATAAAACTTTTAAAATATATTAATATCTTTGTGTCACTGAGATCCATGCTAGTAAATTTCAGAAGAGCTGTTAAACTTTGTTGAATCTGTTGTCATTTGAGTATAATATATCATGAGTGCATTTCATATACTACATTATGAATTTAGAAGATATAGATGTTGTAGTAGATGAAGCTATATTTACCCAGGAAAAGTCAGCAAATTGTAAGCAATGTAAGGTTTGGAAACTGAACTTTTAAATGGGAAAGCTGCTCTAACATACCCTGAATTATTACTAAAAAAAGGACATTCAGAATAAGTTTCCTAAGAAATCATAACAAATTTATAAGGCCATTGATAGATATAAGCTACATGACATAGGAGTGCTGACTTTCAGAAAGGTGAAGCAGGAAGTTGACAGGGTGATCTCCCATGTTCCCATCCCTCCAGAATAATTTGGTGATTCTATGGCTCATGGGAGACACAGACATGAATCTGACATTTTGTAGAGTTTTATTGTGAAAAACTAAAAGAAATTGTACGAAAACACTTAGAAATTAAGTCATCAAATTGAAAGAAGCAAGCTGACAAGAACAAATCACACCATTTTAACGTCCAGACCATCTTAGTGATCATGTCTGACTTTTTGTGATGTATTGCTATTAATGACCAAATTAGTATGGTCTCAGAAACTTGTCTTATTATTAGATTAATTATCTATAAACTTTGCCAAATACCTGGGGGGAAATAGTTACTGAGAGCTTCATATAATTGTCTAAGGTATCAGATGATAGTATCCTGAAAAGGTAGGATTCTACTTACTTACACAAGGTGACTGATATTGTTATGACTATCAAATCACCTAGGAAAAGACAATATTTGACCATCCATTGTTCTAGTCTTTGCAGAAAACTCATGTTTTTAATCAAGACTCTGTAGGTTCCTACACTGCCAGCCATTTTCCCTGTGAATTAATACCTATAATAGGTTAAGTTTTTCCTAAGAAGTTTTTTTTTTGCATATGTGAAAGATTTTCCATATCAATAAACTAATGCTGATGGAATTAAACATACCTTTCATGGATGCTGGGTTGTAAATTTCTCTGCAATCAGGAAAAAGACCAAACCAAAACCCTTATAATTTTGATCTGATCTTCAAAAGAATGATAGGCAGGGAAAAAGACCCAAATACAAAAAAAAAAAGCCCAAAACCTGCTGTCTTAAAAAAACTTGCAGAATGATATCAAAATAAGTGTGCCACAGTCACCTGTAGAATTTATTCATAGTCCACTTTGAATTTTACAGTGCAGAAACTAATGATCCTTGTCTTGATTTTCCTCAAAATTTCAAACTTTTTAGCAAATTATCCAATGGGGAAAAAACCCATAATATTAACCATTTATTAGCTTCACAAACTTTCATTTTCTCTGTGATCACAACTTTTCCTTCAAAACAGGTTTCACCCCTAATAATGTCATGTGACTTTACTAGTGTGCATAGTTAGCAGGATAACTATATGACAGAATTCTGTAACACCGCTGTAGGCCATCTTTTTTTTTTTTTTTTTTTTACTTAAGTTATTTTATATATATAAATAACAAAAATTGAATTTAAAGATCATATTTTGGTGTAGTTCATGATGTTTTGGTCTGCTGACAACAGAAAAAAAGATGTTGGTTTGAAATTTATAAAAATACAACTGGAAAATTAGCATTTGGTTTCCAACTTACATATTCAAAACTCAGACTGATTCAAGGAAATAGCCTCCATCACCCTATTCAATGATGTGGCTTTGGAAAAAAAAGTCTGGTCAGCATTGTTCACACATTCATTCTTGAGCATTCTGGCTCATTTCAATCAAAATAAATTTTATATTTCCTAACGATGTTATGATTTTGAAGAAAACATGAAAATAATAACTTTCCTACTTTTTAATTATTCTGGCAAAATCAAGGTACACAGTATGCACTGTAGTCTTTAGAAAGGGCAATATTTGATGGTAGATGGTAGGTCAGTTCAAACAGATCATAAATGAAACTGTTGAACCCAGAAGTTTAAAGTAGATCACTATGCATGGATTACTTCTGCAGTTATAAGAGTAAGACAACTAATAAAATATTTACTCAAATTAAGAAAAGAAAAATAAAAAAGTGTGAAATTATTATTTTAAACTACAAAACCAAATGCTTCTGAATTACTTGCCAATAAAGTGCCAAACTGTTACTGTGACCAAACGAACAATGAGACATCATGATTAATACAAAGGTAAAACAAAACATTCAGGTTCTGATGAAAACAGCAGAGAAAAATTCCTTTTATGATGGGTGCTTGAATAATAAATGTACCATAGAAAAGAAAAGGGAGTAGTTAGATTCTCCCTTGAAGTACTAAAACATACCTCCTACTGAATATAATGTGAAACAAAGCAGTTTTATATAACCAAAGCATCACGGGAGGATTCCACATGTGAAAATTGTTCAAAACACCAAGTAAAATTCTTTAAATGTTCTCAAAAGACAAGACAGAATAATGCAACAGAAAACTTGCAGACTAAAAGAGATAAATTACTTTTCTTATATGCTATTTAGGATTTATGATCTGTAAATATTATTATATGCTCTCTAAACTCTATGATCAAAATCCACATTTGCAGAAACAAAGATTTTGCATAATTGTGGTAATTACCAGCCCCACTGGACTTTGTAACTTCTCTGCTTTTTCTGCTGCCTTATCTATTCCACTGGGCTCCCAGGATGAAAGCCAGCTGTGTCTGTTATATGCTCCAACCAGTCACTGGGGGAAGTGGGTATCTTAACTGCTGGAGGTCGTAATGACTCCCACTTGCACAATACTGTTTATCTGCCATCCAACAGATTCAAAATTGCTTTCCTGGCCTAATAGGTAGAATCTCAGGATACATTTTGCAGTGGCAAGCTTGCAAAAGCTGTTCTTCAGGCAATGATTAGAAATTGTCAGAAAATCAATGTATAATGCACAGGTCATGATTATTCTTAACTTAATTTGTCACCTTTCAATACTAGATCAGGAACAAAGCAATAACAGCCACTTAATCTGAAAGACAACTAGCAGGCATTTAGAGAGAAGGGAGGGATAGAAGGCAGAGTGGAAGGATGGAGAGAAGAGGGGTACATGAGGAAGGAAAGAAGGGAGATAAGAAGAGAGGAAGGAAAAAAGGAAAGATAAAGGGGAGGGAGGGAGGAAGGGAGGAAGGGAGGGAGGAAGGGAGGGAGGAAGGGAGAGAGGAAGGGAGGAAACCTGTAATGACTGGACACTTTATTGTTCCAAATACTCAAAATACCAGCTCCTTCCATAAAGGAAAAAAAAAACCAAAAATGAAATCTATGCTATTTTCAGGTAACTGGGAAAAGACTGTCTATTTTAAAGAAGCACCCTTAAATATCATGCTTGGCTTGTTCATGTCAGTCACATATCTGGCACCCACTCAAAAAATCTTGTTATAGAGGTGGACTGAATTAGGTCTTTTTGTCAAGGTGCAAGGAAATTAAAGCTGCTCCTATAATTTTTTTTTTTCCTAAAACTGATACTTCATTGTTTCCCCAAACTCACTGCATAACATTATAGGATTTTATCACACTGTAAAATGTGCTGATATTAAAAATAATAGATTGTACTCGCATAGTAATAAAGACACCTTCATTAGTATTCAGTTGAGTTTTATAATTAAAGTCAATATCCTTTCTGTGAATGTCCAAATGATAAGTGCAATTATAAAGATTGCATTAATTTTATGAACATCTGTGCAAAATTCATAACATCATGCCAATCCTGATGTTTTGCCAGCTTCTTGCTTTTGAGAGTGATTAAAGGATAAAAATAGGAAAATACTTTGTTTTGGTAAATATATGTGTCTTTTAAAATACACAAAAGGGATGGGAAGTGTAGCTCAGTTTGGAAATGGGTAAACTAATCCAGATCTGAAAGTGCTGAAATTGATCCCTTGAAGTGTACTTTGTGCTACAGAATGCCATCATAATTCATTATAGGAGATTATTGCTCTGTACAAGACAGACAAACATGGTAGACTGCACAAGTTAATTTACAGTCTTGGAATGAATCCTGTTTTGTTTAGACAGTTGAATGAGCTTTTGAGAATATTGAAAGGACTGATTCTTTCCAGTCTGTGAATAAGGAAGAAGCTGCAATATATTTAATACATAGAGTCAGTTACCTGGATTTGCAAATTTGGCTTTGATAAACTGGAATTTTGTTGATTCATACAACTCTTAACTTCCAGACTCATACCCATGAAAAATTTGTCTTGCAGCTATCATTAGGAATGCTTCCTTTTCTGTTTATGCTTATATATTGGCTGCTCTTTTGTAGGCTCTGGTATTTGAAGACACCCTGCATGATACCATAATATATGGCATGGGACACCAAAAGAAGGCCAATACTCCTGTGGCAGGCAGAAGCCAGATGGGATTCTTGAGGGAATCTCAGGTTAAGTTAATCACCTATTTTTACAACATTAAATTTTCTGCCTTGTTACGAGGAGGCAGAATTTGGTCCCTTAACTTCAACATGGCAGCTTAGACTATTAGAAATAGCTTAACATAAATCTGCCTTCCATTACAAAAAGACAAAGTTATAGGCCCTGTACTTTACCTGTATGAGATGCCCTGAGATATCAACATTAGTTGAATATGAAGACCTTAAAGCAAATGAATGATAACTAAGTTTGCATTTATTTATTTTGTTGTCTGCACAAGTAAAATCACACCAAAATATTGCTACAATCAAAATGTATGTTTCTTGACAGCATAAATGTCACCAATAGAACTCAGAAAGAGCACAGAAGTATTTATGGAAAAGGCATAAAATATCTTCCTTGGAAATATTCTCCAAAAGAATGTTTTTTGTGAAGTAATTTCTTTAGTTTCCAAGTATGTGCTTCAGCAATGATATCCTGCAAGTGAATTTACAGAAGCTATGGTTTTAATCACAGGGAAAAAGAGCAGAATCTAAATTATTATTTTCATTTGATACATCATTTAAATGACACAGTCATTGTCTTTTATTATTTAATATTTTATTAAATGTATTGTAATATTTTAAATAACTTTGTTACTTGTTAATACTTTTTTCTCTTTCACATATTTTGTTTAATTTCTCTTTATCTGAAGTAATAACATTGGCAGAATGGAGTGTGTAATAGCTCTGTCTATCATGAAACCTGTTAGTGCACAGATTGTAAACTTAAAGACAGTAATGGATCCTCTGAAGCTTTATAGTGTCAGAAAGATTGCTGCACATGCACATTAAATTCATGTGCTGAAAGGCCTTGTGATTTTATGTTGAATAATATCCCTATTCATATGCAGTAGCAGTTTTTCCTAACAAGATGGCTTTTGTACCTTTCCTGCTAAAGATTTATATCTAAGTGCATCTATTAGTTATAAGGGTATAGAAGATAATTCAAAACAGGAAATTTTTAATTTTGTTTCTGTTTAAGCAGCTTACCAACCAGCAACTGCATTGGCTTTAACTTCTTGAAAGATCACAATCGTTTTACATTAAAAAATTATTCATGCTACATCCAAATTAAAACGGTTTAATGCAACGGTAAAAGACTATCTGAGCTATGCAGCTTAAAGATTTTTTTTCAGATGTTCTTTACCTCATTCTTGTTGTAGTGCAGATGTTTAATGTGTAAAAAGCAGATAGGTACAAAACAAAACCATGTACTCCTGACTGCAACACATTCCAACCATCTGTTGGAAAACATCAAACATTTAAGCATGCATAGCAATATCACACAGTGTGACAGAAGGAAAAAAAGGGTATAGGAGTGCCATTTCTTTGAAAATACCTTTCTATATGGTATAATTCAGCTGTCATTGGAGTAAACGATAAAGCCAGTTTTGAGCTTCATATGACATAAGTTTCTCATATAGCACATTTTCTTGACAATGTGTTCTAGAAATGTGGAAATGAAACTTCATGAGAAAATATTTTTAGTATTTGTTTGCAACTGAGTAAATCACTGAAAAATACTGAGGACCTATTATAAAAACATAGCTTTATGTAGCTAAACAGCACTAATCTTTAAATTGAAAGATACATAGTTGTTCACCATGCTAATTGTATTCTTAGCATATGCCTGGCCTTTCTCAAACACAAGGATAACTCTGGAAATTCTCCAGCATCACACTACCCACTAGTGACAGGTGACCACTTTCTGTCATATTAATTTCCATTAAAAATTAGAGGAGTATTAGAGGAGTATTCACAAAAGTTAACTTTCATTCTGGGTAACTATTGTGATCTCATTATTAGTTTTCGGAGAGATGCCTCTGCCTGAATTAAGGTACAAATGGGACTATATGCTGAAGTCAATAGTATGGATTTTATCTAACAGTGAACAAGAGAAAGAGAGAAAGAACAAAACAGAAAAAGATGACAGTGGAGGGAGGAGGGAGAAGGGACAGGGGGGAAGAGAGTGACAAAAAATATCACCAGTGTGTGGATCCCTGTGATGTGCCACTGATCCTCTTCTGGTCTTCCTGTGGGTGACTTTCCTGAGCACAGAGTTCAGTGGATTAATGCATGTTTGGACCAGGTGGGAATGCCAGCTACCTCCTGTGGGTGAGGCACAAATTTGACACTGTCTCTTGCACCAGATGCTGAATCTGTTGCATTCCTTTGCATCATGTGAAGTGCTCTGGTGCAAGGCTTTAAAATTCCATTAGAATAAATTGTTCCAGTGGATATTAGTTTGAAAAATATCTGAAGATAAAATAGCATTTTTTAAAGTTTTATTTTAATTGTTTAGGTTTAGAACTTGCAAGTTAGAAGCATCTGTTGAGCAGATATATACTCTGAATTTGGAAATATATTAACACATATATAGTTGCAGATACACATTAATCTTATTCCCTTCATTGGGAATGATCACATTGTGTTTTGATATTAAAAATTAGTAACCTTTGATTCTTTCTTCAAGAGAGAACTGAAACATTGCAGCATAACTGGAACTTTCTGAGTCTGAAAATGCTCAGGATGGTTTGAAAAGGCTTACTGCAGATACATAGCCCTCATATTGTGCCCCAAGTTTATGAAACATGGAGCATTATTAGTTCATAAATATTACACCTTTGATCATTTATACAAAGATATAAATGTTTAAAGTAAGCTTTGGTAAGATGGATAACATAATTCCATAGTTGTTGTTGTTATAATTTGTTCTCTTTCAATTGTTCTTTTAAATAAGTCCTGCATTATGAATCCACCTATTATACATAATATAAAGACACTAATAATATGTAATGACACTAAAGTATAAAGAATAGCCTTTCATATAAGTGTAAAATAATATTCTGTGAACTTGCTTTACACTAAGAAGTAATCCACAGCCAGTGCTACCAATTCTGTCTCTTCCTAATCCAAAAGATGCCTTTTTATGATTCTGAAGGGAAAAACACAAGGGTTTTTTTCTAGTTTTGCATATTTTATAATAGATTGTTATTGATTTCACTATGTAAGTGGTGTCCTTGCACAAACTTGTGTGGTCCTTCAAAAAGTACAATCTACTCTAGCCAAAATTAAAGCAGAAGTCTGAAGTCATGGTGTTAACCAGAAGTAAAAATCAGATTCCATGCTTTTAATATTATCACTTGTAAAATTAATTCTTTGAAATGTAACTCTGTCAAAATAGAGATTTTATCAGTGCTTCATCAACTTTATATAATCTAGAAAGAGAAGAAAGATATATCATAGCTTCAACAAGCATAACCCTTTCATCCCAGCATAACAATATTCAGAACAATTTTTTATACTTTACATAAAAAAAATCTATACTTCATTCCAAACTTTGAAAATAATGATGAACACGAATCTACCAATGAATATTTTATCTGCATGAAAGCATATTATACAAGAGGTTTAATATCAATTAATAAAATACAAGCACCTTTTGGTATTTTTAAAATTGCAAAAGTTTTCTCTTATGAAAGTTGGATTAACTATTTAATTAATTTGTTTTATTCCACAGGAATTTTCAAGCATATTTTGAATCAATGAGCTGATGGACTGGCTTAAGACAACAGACCAAAATGATAATGGGTGACTAACTGGACCTTCACAATTAAGCATCTGACTGCTTATTAAACATGGGATTCTGGAATATGTCTAGGAATTTACTCGTGCTATATCTTAGTATTTCTTAACGTGTTGATCAACAGTTGCAGTGTGTTCCAAAGTGTCTTTGCTTCAGAAGTGATCAGTTTATGAATATAAAAGACATTTATAAAGGTCAATTAAAGCTGCTTCTGTAGCAAAGGTCACATGAAACTTTTGCATGTAGTTAAGATATTTAAGAGAAGTTTCACATGTAGTTTTGTTATACCTCTAAGTTATGCAAATGTGGTGGATAGCTGGATTACAAAAAGTAAACAAAAATAGTGATTCAAAACAAAGACACAAATAGTTTCTGCTGCTACAGTTCAAAATGACACTAGAAAGGCTCTTGCAATAGAGGGTCCCTTTAGCACCAAATGGATATCGACTACTGGTAAAATGAGATTTAAATCCCTATGCATGTTTTAACCTATTCCAAGATCCCAATATTTTCCCCTGCTTTTAACAAATATTTTCTCTGAGTGTTTTCAGAGAGATTGGTGATCTCAGAAGTGATAATTTCCACTTTAAGCATGGATTTTGACAATTTGCCTAGCGTGCTTGATACTGGACTGAGGCTACATAATAACACTTGGTTCTGGTGCTTTGAAAGAACCATATGTGTTCTCATTGAATTTTTGGTTCTTTCTCAGAGGTTGCTGGGGACCTTCAGATGTCATACAATCCTCTCTAATCATGACTTTTGTTTTCTTATGTTAAGAATATTGAAGTCTAATGGAGTTAAAATTGGTAGCACATTTGTCATGTTACCTCAAATCCTTCTCTTATGTAAGGCCCTGTTGAACAATGAAGATAAGGAAGGCAGAGAGTTCATATGACTGCCAGTGAGATAGATTTTTTATAGAAAGCTCCTGAGAGACCAATTAATATCACCAGGTTGTCAAAATAATATGTGTACCATGAAAAATACAGGCAGCCCATTGACACACAGTGAAAGTAAGGTCACTGAACACAAGAGCACTGGGGGACAAATTTAGTCAGAAAGGAGTAAAAACTGAGCACTAATTAAGTGAAATTGTGAAACACTCAAAATAGCAAAATACTGCTTAGTCTAGAACAGCATTTTCTAAAGATGCTCTCTTTTTGTTAAAGAGTTAAACACTGAAAAGGCAAGATTAAATATAATTTCAACAAAGCTTGATGCTTCCTATCTGTGACAGTGGTCAAAGTTCAGAAATGAAGATGATAAGTTTTAGCTGAGATGAGTCAAGTAAGACCTCATCATTTTATATTACAAAAAAAGATATTGTCAAATGCAGACATTTCCAGCATTTAATTGTGATCCCCAGGGTTCTCTGTTCAGGCAATGCTGTTCAACTATGAATTGTATTTACTGGCATCCTAGGATTATAAACTAGGAAAGTGAGATTTGAGACTGGGGAGGGGGCTGAAAGATTGCTTGACATAATGATAGCAAAATCATATGTGACTTATCATTTTACCTTTGTCATTGTCTAAGTTATTTGAAGTAAAGACATTAGAGCAGTGTCTATACTGTGTTTAAGATCCTGAAACAGTAGATAGCAAAGTTAACTGTGTTCTCTGACTTACCTTATAAACCCATGATAACATCTGTAGAATATCCATGAGTGGAACAGTGTGTTGTATGAGGGCAGATGAAATTAAGCTGCATACAGACTCCAACTGACCACAGTCCAGAGACACTTGTACCAAGGAAGAAACCTAAAGAGCCTTCTCAACCATCTAACTGAAATTGGCATGCACATATCCAGTCACATATGGATGATTATGTGATATGATATGATATGATATATGATATGATATATATGATATGTCACATCCTTTAGAAGGATGAGCACAAGCTCGTCCTTAGATGTGTGCCTTCTGTGCTTCACATCTGTGAAAAGAGCAACAAAAATGATAAATAAGTGTGCACACACAGAGCATCTCCCATGGCAAATATAAACCCAACAGTACAGCTGATCTAGGTAGCTGGCATCTGGGAAGCAAAAAACCTTTCCAGACTGTTTGCATGGTTTAAGGGTTTGACATAAGTTTGACATGTTTCTCCTTATTGTACTTTAGCTGTCATTTTTCTGTCTTTTAATTAATAATGAAAGTTTTTAACAGATTGGAATGTAAGAACAAACACAATAATTGCTGGAGGTTTATTTAATTTTAGTAGCATTTTGTGTATATATACCTAAGTAAATGTAAGTCTTCATGATGCAAGATGTCTTTTTTTGTTTCTTTGTTATCATATAGGATATTAACTTTCAGCATTATACATTTAAACAGTTAAAATCAAAATGATGTATGAAACCAGTGTGATCTTCTGATGGGCATTTGTATGAGACAGTTTTGCCATACCCTATCCTTTTTTGAGAAGTAAAGTTCATTGAAGCAAAGCCAAATAGGAGCAGAATATGCTGAGACAAAGGCTATCATGAAAGTAAACATCCTTTCCTCAAATAACTGGTAGCTGATGCGATTATAACAGCACTTACGGTTGTCGGAGACATTCATTAACCTTTGCAATGAAGAGTGAGCACTCCCTAAAATGTTTAGGTATACTTGTATGCACAAACAAGTAACCTCATGCCTCTATCTGGATGTAGCAAATAAAATTCATTTCAAGTTTTATCTCTATATCAACCCTAACAATATTGTTTTGAGGGTGTTTGTTTGGAGAACATAGAGTTGGCTATCTGGTGAAAATATCTGTAATTCTGAAAAACTGAGATAAGTATATACCAGTGATTTATGATTCAGGGCAATTTATTTTCCACTATGATATAAAGAAAAAAAATTGCTAGATGTTAGGGGAAAAAACATGGCTTTTATAAAGAGAAGTGTTTTCTCGCTTTCTAGAATGCATATCAAATTTATGACTAAGGATAATATGATTAATAAAGTCTTGGTTTCCAGGCAGATTTTGATGAAGATCTTCACCAGAGGTTATTAAGAAGGCATTCAGGGCATAAGAATAATGGCAATTGGTTGCTCAAATAGTTGATTTAGAAAAGCAGGATCTCATAAATGGTCAGGTTTTGCTATGAAAGATTACCCATTGAGTTCTGCAGCAAACTGGGCTACAATCTGTATCATTCAACGTGTAAATGACAAGAAAATTGGAGTGAAAAGATTGTTGATGACATACTGGGATGAGAGCTGATTCTGAACAGCTTTAGAAGGACTAAAAACTGAGTAGCTGGGAGATAGAATTATGTCTAGAATAATATAAAGTGACACTTTCAAAAAATAATATTAACTTAAAAAATAATAAGGACTTTAAACTAAGTTCTGCTGTTAAGACTCAAAACTTAGTAGTGTGAAACTGTTATCTTAATATGCAGTACCAGTCAAAAGCTGCAAAATTACTAAGAAATTAATTCTGTAAAAAATGGAAAATACTGTGATGTAGATTAGCATATCCTTGGTTTCTTCATATCTTGAATAGAGATTTTATTTCTGCCACTGTATATTATAAAAATGTATAGGAGAATTGGAATAAATGTAGATAAACATAATCATCATATTCAGAAATATGAAATTTCTTCTATTTAAGAAAAAAATATGCAATAGTCTTACCATAAAATTGTCTTTAGTCTGGGCAAAAAAAGACAACAAAATAGGATTATTACAGAGGCCTACAAAGTCAGACATAGCAGGAAAAGAATAGATATGGATTAAATGTTCACTATTTCTAACAATACAGGAACAAGCAGTATTAAATGAAGATGGTAGGAACTTGGTTTATGAAAGAAAAAGACAGCCAGTATTTCACAATACAGGTAGATGTCCTGGGGAATTCTTGGCCTTCTAAGTGCTGAAGTATGGGCTAAAAGATCTCAAAAACCAGAGCCTTCCATAGTCATCCATCTATAACTACTTTTTTTAATGGTTGTCACCTTAGACATAACTCTGTCCTTAACATAATTGAAGGATCTTCCTGATGGGAGCAGGAATAAAGGTGACTTAGTTATAATGAAAAAATCACTGGCAGGAAATGTCTGCTAAAATACTGACAGAAGAAGATGTCTGCCAGCCTGGAAACTGCCAGAGAGATGTTAGACTAAGAATCTGGCCTGGGAACCAGATGCATCCTTAGGAACTGTAACTCATTTCTTTGAAAACAAGACACCATCATTAAGAGAAAATACAAAAAATGGCACCAGAAAGTTATAGAATCCTAGAGTATTGTGGATTAGAAGGAATATTTAAAGGCCATGTGGTCGTGCTTCTCTCAAAATTAATACTAACATCTTCAAGCAGATCTGGTTAATCAAAGCCCCATCCAACATGGCCTTGACTATTTCCAGGGATAAGGCATTCAACGCCCCTCTGGGAAACTTGTTCCAGTGTTTCACAATCCTCACTTTGAAAAATTTCTTCCTTATATCTAGTTTGAATGCGTTCTTTTTTAGTTTAAAACCATTACCTCTTTCCCTATCACTACAGACCCTGTTAGTTATCATCTGAAAAGGTGACAAATTATAAGTAAATTATAAATAAATACAGAATATAGTGACATCTCTGAATGGAATAAATGAAACAAGACAGAAAGCAATAAAACTAATCTATCATTGTTAGATAATATATTAGATATTTTTATTTTTATAATGTTGAGTTGATTTTTATTTGACACAATTTTCTGATATTGTTAAGAATTTTTATTAGGTGATTTTAAAGTTCATTGAAATCAGTGGAGGGTTTTCTGTTGTCTTCAATGAACTTTAAAAGAGACTTCTCATCTTGATAAAAACATCAGTTCACTTTTAAAATGAAAACTTAATAATATTGGTGCTTTTTTGTTTCATTTGGTTTTTTACTCTGGTCTCAAACTTTAAAAAAAAAAGTTCTTTATTCATATGTCATTGACTGTATTAATTACCATTTTAGGCACAAAAACCATTTGGATACACAGGCCCAATCAGAAACTGACATTTGAACTGTTAATAAATTGAAATGCTGGCCTGCTTCTGTAGATTAACCACTTGTTCTAGTGTTCCCTTTTTGTTTCTTAGTGAAGATTTGCTGTTCATCTGACTTATATTTTTCTCCCTGAAAAAGAAGCAGCCACAAATTCGTGGTGGAAGAATTACAAGAAATTATGGCAGTATCTATTCACATTCCTCTTCGCCTGAAAATTCCTCTTCCCCTGAAGCACAACATTTAAAGGGATCTCTCACATTCTATTTTCTGATTTAAGACAGAATTGTAAATAGTTAAAATCAACCAAAGTTTACAATTGAAAGAACATTCTGGCATCTTCTATTTTTTGTAACTGCTAGAAATAATGACTAAAGATTAGTATTAGTATTAGTATTAGTATTTTAGTATTAGTATTGGAAAGGGAGTCTGAATTTGTGGTTAGGCTGAGATGAACTCCAGTAGCAGATTACATAAAATGTAAATCATTTGTCTTAACCTCCAAAAGGGAGCTGATCTTGGTTACCAGTAGAAATATGAAGACTTGGTAAGGTGTTGTACAACTAAAACCTTTTTATGATTTCATCAAAATAAGTGAAGAAATCAATAAAAATGATTTCGTTTCAATAAACTTGCTCTGGACAGAGTTCAGTCTCATTTATTAAAAGGAAACTCTGGCAGTACAATACCCAGTGGGTTATGGTTGAAGCCCTTCTCAAAGGAAAGCAAACAGGAGACTGCTGTCTTTGGGAAGTGAGTTCATACAGCTTCAAAAGCCAGCAGTGATACCTCTGTCTAGATTGTCATTAGACCTGTTCCTTTTTCTGGATAGTCATAACACCTGTTCCATCTCCATTGTCATGTATACTTCCTGTTTTATTGTCTGATCAATTATTTATAATTATTTTCTTCAATTTTTCTATAATGTCCTTCTATCCATGATCCTCCTTTCCAATTTTCATTTTTTTCATTACTGTTTTATCTATCTGTCATGATTACTTCTAGAAGCAGTACTCTGAAATGCTGATTTATCTCAGCAGATGAAAGTCATGTTAACTTTTCAGATTCAATAGGATTTAAACAGTGGTATAAATTTCTTCAGGAATACTCTGCTTTGTTCTTAATTCAAATTCAAGCTGTCACCTATCTTTCTGAAAATTAGATGTGTGCAGTCACCCTGTTTACAAATAATTTTTGTATCTAATGGAAGAAGTGTGAAATTTTATGAAAAGTGGTGTACCTCTATTCCTCAAAATTCAATCAGGTAAAATATTTTATGTTAGGTTATGTGTCAAAAGCTCATCCACAAAAGAGCATAGAGAGACAATGACAGATGCAGGAGCTCTGATAGCAGGGCCATAACAGGGACGCATTTAAGGCACATTCCACAAACCCAGGAAAGCACAGGAGCAAAAATGAAGGTAGAAAACACAAACCAAGGACACAGATGAAGAGATATCCTACTCAGACTCTTACCAAAGTGGTGTTAAAGGCAAAGAAAGAATGAGGAGTAGTGATTGATTTGAAAAATACTAAAAGTGAATACATTTTTAATTTAATAAAACATTTATTTATTCCAGTCTTAAACTGGAAGAAAAAAAATAAGAGCTGTGTGCTTCTACTTTGAATTTTATGTATATCCCATTAAAAAAAAATAAAAACAAAAATTCTTGGGCCAGTTACAGCCTCTGTTCAGTTTATTAGACCACTAATCAATAGTTTAGACAATTCAGTGATTCTACATTTGCTTGAAGTTTCAAGAACAGTCTCATATAAGATGCACTATAACTTGCAGAGCAAAATCTTCACTGAAAAAAATTTTCTAAGTCAAGAAATCCTGCAAATGACATAACCTAAGCCTTAAAATAAACTAGGTTTCTCTGTGACTCATGACAGAGGATGAAGTATAAGGATCTTTTCAAAACTTATTGCACTTTAATACATTTTAAAAATAAGTTGAACTATTTTTTCATTTAACTAATGAAAACAGTTATTTGCTAGGTCATTGAAAATCACACCTTAATTGAAGGATAACTATAGAGTTTATAGCACTATGAATGTTTCTAAAATTATGAAAGCTCTCTTTTGCTCTGCAATTTAGATTCTCCACCAAAAAGAATCATTAATAATTCTAACCTTGTTACAAAAAGTGGGAGACAAACGATCCTTCTACAGTCTGATTAGGAACAGCACTTAATGTACATCTTGCAAACCTCTTAATTTTCACAGACTCTTCAACTAATTTGTCTGATAGAAAAAGATTTTATATCCTTTGCTATACTTCTGCACTTCTAGTTATTTATATTATTAATCAGATGACTATCACATTAAAATGATCATTCAAAAAATGTAAAGCTTTTTCTCATATTTAATTTTCCTCTTATTATGTAGTTTCAGCTGGATATTTCTAAATTTCTTTAACTTTTTCTTATCAAAAGAAAATTCTAGGATTATGCATGTTCTTCTGAACCATGTTGTATACTGTCATTATTCTGCTGTAATATATGAATAGATAGGAACAGACCACTCTTTTTCATGAATAGAGAGTCATGCTGGACTGGAACTTAATGGAAGAATGGATAACATTTTTTATTGCTCATATAAAGACTCTTACAGGCTTCTGATGGCCTCCTGTATTCAAACAAACAAACAAACAAACAAATGGACACACAAAAAAATCTTCTTTCAAGGATTTCAGTGTCTAAAATAGTACCAAATACAACTCTGAGGAAAAAAAAAATGACAAGAAGGAAGCGAAGTGTTTTGATGCTTGTAATGGAACATTAAATCTGTAGTTAATCAGAAATAGAATTTATATTTGTTGTACCCTAGTTGAACATTAATGTCTTAATCCATATTCTATTGCTCCCATCTTCAGCATTAATGTGGAGGACATAGAGGTTATGTGTCACTCTAGCAACCAGAAATGTATGATGCAAGACAGGTAGAACACCCATCTTCTTTTCTAAACACAGGAAATATAATATACCATAAAATCCAGACTGTGAAGTATTTGAAAACTTAAAACGATCCTCCTTTTCTCATATCAATACTGCCCATGGTACAATTGTAATTGTTTCTTTAGATTCTGAAGAAGGCTAGGAACTTATGAGAATTAGATAAATTCATTCAATGGTCTCTTTTACAAAGATCTGCCCACAGCAAAACAACCAAATCACCATATATATATAATTCTACAACCAGCTACTTTTTCTACTCAATGGAACTTCCCCCTGCCATTGTCAAACTCCCATTACTCCTGGGTCACCTAATCCATACTTTAAAAAGTCTCTCTAAATTTGAGAGGCTTTCATTCCCATCTTACCTTCTTTGCTGCATGTCTCATTCACAAGTATTGATGTATTCTCACAAACTATTGTCAGGGAAACACAGCAAACAACTCAAAATCATACAATCCCCTGACAATAATTAAGATCATTGTAGTAAAGGACATTGTCACATTCATCTTCCACTAAAAGACAGACAGTACAGACAAGTTTATGGAAATTATTTTACTTTGTATAATTATGAGATTCCTTTAGTTTCCTGACTACTGAATTAAGGCATTCCTTCCATTTAATTGATTAATGAACCAGGATTCCCTCTGGTTCAGAATGAAAAGTCATATAACTTTTGGAGCATGTCCAGATAAGGCCACTAAACTGGTCAAAGGGCTAGAACACCTCTCCAATGAAGATGGGTTGAGAGAGCTGTGTTTGCTCAGCTGGGGAAGAACAGGCTTCAGGGTGACCTTACAGCATCTTTCTAGTACCAAAAGGGTGCTTATAAGAAAGCTGGAGAAAGACTTTCTACAAAAGTGTGTAGCAATAGGACAAGGGGGAATGGCCTAAACTGAGAAAGGGTAAGTTTATATTAGGTGTTAGGAAGAAATTCTGTTCTGTGAGAGTGGTGAGGCACCGGAACAATTTGTTCAGAGAAGCTGTGGATGCCCCATCCCTCAAAGTCTTTAAGTCCAGGCTGGATGGGGCTTAAAGTAACCTGGTCTAGTGGAAGGTGTCCGTGCCCATGGCAGAGGAATTTGAACTAGATGATTTTAAAATCATCTAGGTTCTATGATTCAATGATTCTATGACTTTGTTTTCAATATAACCTTTCTGAACATTCATCTGGCAGACTTAAATAAGGAAAATCAAAAGGAGGTCATAAATAAAAAGACTTTCTTCATTAACGAATATGTGTTTGAATTAAGATTTTTTTATTTTAATTATTTTTCCACCAGTTATACAGGTGGAACAAATTTTTTGACCTTAATGAATAAATATATTATACTAATAATATTTTTAAAATTACACTTAAATTCTTGTGGCTTGGTTCTTAAAGATACAACAAGAAGTCAATATGGATTATTAGAAATCCACAGATTATTTTTTAATTTGATTAACTGTCAAAATAACTGTCTTCTAAGAAAAATCTTATAGTAACACACAGAAGCTTATGAGCATTTAAAAATTTATGCTGAAATTAAATTCATGCTGACTTTAGTAATTTATTTCCAAATATTTCCATTTTTAATCTTATCCACAACCATTCTTCTCCTCTACTCTTCCTGCCCCTGATCAGTCCCTATCTAACTGTGGAGAAAATGAATTAGCAATTGTTCTGGCTGAACACTGAGCACTGCAAAACATAAAATTCAGGTGAAAATAAAGGTTTGGTCACTCCAAAGGGGAAGAAAAGTAGAAAAAGGAGAATTACAAAATTGAAGTTGGACTTTTAATGTCTATTTAGCATTTGTATTAGGTATCTAATCTTTCTTTGAAAATCCTACTGCATAAATACTTGCAATTTTTCAGGTTATGAAGACTTTAAAACTAAGAGTCCTTTTCAAGGACATTCAGTTTTCATTTAGTATTTCTCCCTACTATATAGATTTATTTTCTCTCCAGCTATAGATCTTTACAGCTGTACAGCTCTCCAAAAAGATGATTCAACAGTGAACCTAAAAGTGCTGAGTTGTAAAAGTATCTGTAGCACTATTTTATTCAATGCAGAAAATTCAGTCTGTTCTTAAATATTTTCCTCTAGAGAGTTGACTAAAATTTTTGCTTCTACTTCTATAAAAAAGCTCAAGTGATGTAATTACACTATTAATAGAAATGATGAATGATAAATGTCATTAAATTTTGAAAATTTATGTGTGACTAAACATCACAGTATTTTCAT
Organism: Poecile atricapillus; assembly: GCF_030490865.1. Taxonomy (NCBI): domain Eukaryota; kingdom Metazoa; phylum Chordata; class Aves; order Passeriformes; family Paridae; genus Poecile; species Poecile atricapillus. The sequence continues at coordinate 42,724,331 of NC_081251.1, read as the reverse complement.
TTTTTTGTCAGATGACCAATAAAGAAGTAAAAGTTCTCTAATATCAATAAATAGTCCTCAAAATAGATTGATATAAATTTAACTGTAGAGTTTATTCCAGTTAATAAGTTAATATTTAAAAGTAAGTAGATAATAGTGCAGATTTAAGTGATTCAGTAAGTCTGACTCATTTAACTGCGCTAATTTATGACTTTCATTTGAAAAAGAAAATCTCATCTATGCTCAGAAACATCTTTCAAATATGCCACTCTTCTCAATCCATCAAAATTAATGTCTTTGTCTTTTCACGTGCAATTCTCAAAATGTGGTCACATTATTGTTTCAGTTAATGTTCTTTCTTCTACAGGTGATTTAGATTTTAACATATAAAGATGTACACTTTTATTATTTCTATTGGCAAAATTGGACACAAGATTTTCTGCATTCAGAACAAAAATTTTGCTTTAAGTGCATGTGGTAGGTTTGGTTTGAAAACCAGGCAGAAACACAATGAAGTGTAGTGGTTTTGGTTCTCCAATCCAAGTTTCCCAGCCAAATTAATGATGTGGGTTAAGCACTGGCCAAATACCGGAGCACCCTCTAAAATTATTTATTCATTTTCTGCTGTCAGATAAGGATTAGGAGAACAGCAAAAGCAGGCTCCAAACTTTAAGGAGATATAAAAACTTTATTAACAGAACTAAAACAAGAAACATAAGAATCAGAATAAACCTTCACAACACTTCTCCTCCCCCCACCTCCTCTTTCTGTTCCCACTGACCATGTAAAGAGACAAAACCTGGGACTTTCAGTCAGTTTACCACATCCAAAATAGTCTTTCTTCAGTTCACTTAGTGAGAGGTGTCTCTCATGCCATGCCATGGAGACTTTTCCACAAGAAACAGCTCCCTTGTGGCTTCAATGTCAGAGTGAAGCACCTGCCAGGGAGATGGAAATTTATTGGCATGTGAAAGTCCCTTCCCTTGACTTTCAGCTTTCCCCACAACTGTTTTTGATGGCCCAGTCTTTAGCTAATGGGGTAGAAGTCTAGGGATGAGCTGTTATGTAGTAAAAGTTCTCATCATCTATCTCTGAGATTAACTTAATCTCTGGGAACAGAGATCTTCCTCTTCTCTAGGGACAAAGGGTCTTCATTCTTACCTGTTTCTGTTCAAGCTTCTCACTGGATCATGGCTAATTCAACATTTGCTTGCTTCAGCACAGGTGCCTTGGCTCATGTTTACAGTTTGAATGCTCCATCTGCTGCTCCATCCCCCCAAGATTTTCAGGAATTACAGTGATATTTTAGTGTATGATAATCCATCACCATGTCTTTAGAAGAGAATTTCAGCGTAAGACTAAGGCATCTCCTCATTCTCCTCCCATATGGGATTTCTTTCTTTACTGACCTTGGCGTTTCTGTGCTGTTTTCATCATGTGACTTCACCTTTCCTTTTCTCTCACTCAAGAGAAGATTGACAGTTTCATCTGTGCACGGAAAGAGTTAAAATTTTGCCCCAGACTTGCATTAGGAAATGACATTTCACTGTTGGCCACATGATCTCTGCCAGTCAGCGGCTGATGTTGATCACAGTGGACATTTTTTGGTGGCCACACTGTGGGGGAGTGGCTAGAATTTCAGCAGGCAGGCTGGGACTCAGTGGCAGCATGCCGTGGGCCGATGGCTTCTCCTCCCCGTGCCCGGTGGACGGAACTCAGTGGTGGCAGAATTTCATCCACGCCACGCCGCTCCTGGCCCGGTGGCGGAACCAACGCAGCCCGACCTGGAGCCCAGCAGAGCCAGCCTGGCCCAGCAATCGCAACCAGACCTCAGCAATGGCCCACACCATGGCCCTGCTCTGGCTTCCTCCCCCTCATCCCAGCACCCAGGCCAGCGTGGGCTGGCCTGACCAGGAAGGGGGGAAAAATGCTTGCAGAAAAGCAGGAAGTAAAAGAGAACTTTTTCGCAGTTTTCTCCTCTCTTAAATATGTTTATGGAGGTGGTTCTGGCTTCTCTAATTGTTTAATTGGTATATCAGTCTTTAAAGCCAGCTTACAATCTGCTCTGCCACGTACAGAGGAAGTTGTAATGCTTTCCACAGGGAAGGTCACTTCCATGGTTGACCTTTTCTTCCTTACCAAAAAATTCAATAAGGCAAACCCAGGACAGTGCAAAATTCTGGTTGGCAGCACAGTAAATATCATCTTTATACTATAATTTTTGAAATAGTATTGATTAATAAATACTACGAAGATTTCTATAATAGAGAAGTTTACTCAATCTCACATTTCCATTACTTAATTTTCAATGTTCTAGTAAAGTTTTCTATTCACTTGTGCTTTTCATTGCCACATAAGCTATCTAATGATCTTCAGGAAAAGCAGCTACCTAATCTCAATTGTCTCAATCTAATTATTGACATCTTCCACTGGAAAGTGTTTCACTTAGCTGGAAGCTTATTACTTTGAGAAATTGTTCAATGTGATAAAAAGTTAGATGCTTTTGACCTACAGTAAGAATTTACTGTAATTTACTGAAATGCAATTCAAAAAACATGAGAAAAAACATGCATATATTTAGAAGTGGTTATGAAACAAAAAATCTCTGGCTTTTCGTTCTTGTAGCATTTCATTTGCAGAAGACCTAGTATTAGCACAATGGATGAGGAATGTTTATTTCATTAATGTCCATTTAGAATTTAAACCCTGAGGTGATATCTTGCTGTTTTAATGAATATGAATATTTAGTTATTGTCTTCAAATATTAAAAGCAGTAACAGATACTTTAAGTTAGTGTATAATAAAATGCCTGTTCGTTGTGTTAAAATATGAACAGATTATAAATTTACAGGATTATGGGCAAGTTTTGAGCACTCTCTTAACCCTAAGAGAATTATTAAATGTCTCATACAGTTTTTAGTAATAAGAATATATTTTTTTAAGCTATAAGAGAAAGAAGTAATACTCATCAACAGAGTTGTCAAGACCAAACTATGTTATTTTTTCCTGCCAGACTGGATACCATGGCAACATCTGGTTAGGAGAAGCTGAAGAGGTATTTGAAGGCTTGCAATTGTTAAAGTCATTGGTCTGTAACAGACATGTATTAATTGCAAGTGAATATGACAGCCCAGACCAGATTTCTCAACAGGAAGAAAACATCAGCTTCATTCGAGACTAAGGAACTGAACAAGAGATGAATAAAATACTGCGGTGTCTGACTTCAAATCTGGTGTCATGCTTGTATACTCATCATTTACAAGGGCTGGGGAAAAGGTGGAATTTTATTACTGCAGAAATATTTCCTGTCAAAATTTTTTAAGATGTCGGAAAAAACCCATTGCTTGACAGCTCTAAGAGGGCAAAAATTATACATTTCAAAATATGTCTAAAACCATTTGAGAGTTCTAATCAAGTGCAATCACAGTGATTTCACGTGAAAAAAAAAATTGTGGCATCATGAAATTTTCCTTGGATACTGCTGTCAAATTATCTTCCAGAAAGAATCATTATTTAAACCTGTTATGTACTTTTAGGGGAATTATGGCAGAAAGCTATTTTCTTTCCATGCATATGCAGTCAGAAAAGCTGTTAAATATGTTCAAATGGACAGCAAACATTTTAATTCAGATCTTAAATTCTGTACCTATCATAAACGCAGGCTGCAAACTACAATCCTCAGACATGTAGGAATGCTTCCTGCTGCCTTTCTGTCAGTATTTCCAAGTGAGAATGTTTTCATGCTTTATTGAAATGACAGTATGCAGGAAGCAGGTATCATTGACAACAGTTTGACTGCTTTTTCAAGTCAAAGAAAAATGCTTTTGGTTCTCAGAGAAAGCTGTTTATGCTATGCTATGCCTTCTGTTATATGATAAATGCCAATTTTACTTCTGTTTACATAATAAAGAGAATATGAATTGAATTACATAAAGTTAATTCTGGTGAAGAGAACCTGTGAATAACTTCCATGATTCCTAAGTCTATGCTAAGAGGAAATGTGCCTGCTTGAGGGCATTGTGGTTTAACCCCAGCTGACACCTATGTGCCACACAGCTATTCACTCACTCCACCCCACCCACAGTGGTATGGAGAGGAGAATTAAAAAAAACCTGAGAAGGTAAAACTTGTGTATGGAGATAAGAACAGTTTAATAATTGAAATAAAATAAAAATATAAAATTATTAATAATAGAATTTAAAAGGAAAACAAAGAGAGAGAGAATCACAAACCAAGACAGATGAATGATGCACAGTACAGTTGCTCACCACCGACTGACAGATGTCCAACCCTTTCCCAAGCGGTGATCAGCCCCTCCTGGCCAAGTCCCCCTAGTTTATACTCTGAACACGCTGTTCGGTACTATGGAATATCCCTTTGGCCAGTTCAGATTAGCTGTCCTGGCCGTGCTCCCTCTTAGCTTCTTGTGCACCTGCTTACTGCCACAGCACAGGCCACTGAAAATCTTTGACTTACAGCAGGCACTACTTAGCAACAACTAAACCTAAATCAGTGCTTTATCAACATTAATTTCATACTGAATACAAAACACAGACACACATCAACAGCCAGGAAGAAGATTAACTCTATCCCAGCCAAAAAACAGGACACTGTAATAGGAGAGAAGGTCAATGTTACAGCGAGAGGGAAGCTAGGTTGGAATTTCAGAAAGAGCTAGAGGTTCTGTTCTCTTCCTGTGAGAAATGCAAAAAATTCTCTAACGTTATATCTGCCAGTGCCAAGACCAAAGAGTAGGCTCCTGGCCATGACAAAAGAATCCACAGCCCTAGGCAGTTCAGTCCATAGACAGAGTGAGATCTGAAGAATTTCTTCCAAGATATCTGAGCAGTTGCTCAGATGACCTAAATATAATGGCTAACAATGATTCCAGATCACAGGTCCAGTTTCAAGTGAATTTTAAAGTCCTGATGCAAAACATATCTTCTGGTTTCTTATATTTTTTTATACAAGCCAGTCCAGAAAAAGGTTTTCTGGTATATTATTTAAGATATTACTCCTACAAATGTGGTATCTTAAAAGGCATTTATAGTTCTGAAGTAAAACTGTGTTTTGAGGGCTAGGGATGCTAGATGCAGGCCTCATGTATCTGAATAGCCTTTGCAGTGGAATTAAACGGCCAGAATAAGGTTATATAAGAAGCATAAAGTTCAAGTTTTCTGTTTCTTCAAAATACACATTTAATACCAGACATTTTAAGCTAAGAAAATTATAGCAAGTTTTTATTTAAATGGAAAACAAAGTATTTGATTGCAAACCTAAGAACAAACATAAGGCAATAAGAACATTTCCAGATTACATTCAGTTCTGAAACTTTCTTACCTAAGTGTTACGTGAATCTATTCCCTTAATTTGATTTACTATCTGATATCATAGCAATATATGGATTTCTTTCCTGTCCTTTGGAATGCACTCCTCTTTTTAATGTCAATTCAGTTGATCGGTATGGTCAAAATAGACCTTCAGGGATTACTTAGCAGTAGCCAGGTGCCATTACTCATCCTCTTCTGGGTCAGTTTCTTTAGAAATCTTTAACTGGGCAAGTGGTATACATACACATTCAAAGTATGAAGCAACTGCTTCTTGGCTTAGGCAGAGAAAAAGCAGCTGAGGGTTCAGCTGTCAGGATAGGAACCTGCACAGTAACCAGCCCTGAGGCAGCTCTCAGACAGTCATGGTTGGACAGGCAGGATGAATCAGCAGGATGAGTATCAGGCTCTATGCCCTGGCAGAGGGATCTCTGCCTTGCAGAGCTGCCTTTGCTGACAGCTCTATTGACAATTTTGGCTGATGCAATAACATTGAACCACAGAGTCAGTCAGAGTTGTATACATTGGGGATTGACTAATTTGCAAAGGATCTGAGTCAATTAAATTGCAATTACATCACATGAAATTGAGGTGGATAGAATTCAGATACTCATCCTAGAATAGGAGTTATTCATTACTCTCAAACGTCTGATACACAGAACTGTTTGTTAAATGAGTATACTTCGCGTCTTTACAGAAGTGGGTACACAAAAAAAACATTCTGAGTATTTTATTTTCTGATGTTCCCAGAAAATGATCATGTTGTTCTTTTAATGGCAGATATAGCTGAGGATAAGATTTCTCAGTTTCAGAAATGTTAACGGGAATAACTTTGTCACTGACAAATGTAAAAAGTTTAAATTGGTTTTGGAATGCAGTCCAACTTCTTTGTATTTTCATGTTGTTCATCTTTTTTATGAGACAAAATTTGTAGTCCAGTGATGCCAAATTTCTGTATGTATGAAATCTAATAGGAAAGCCATTTTAAATTGAAATAAACTTTTTAAAATGAAACAAGAGATATTTTAAAATTATCTTACCTAAATTCACTTAAATTCAGTTGCATACCTTTATTTCACATGTTTAGTCACTGAAACATATCATTTTATTTATAAAAATGCAATATGTCTCATGCACAGAATGCTTTTTTATAAATGTCTAAAATGTTGGGCCCTGCTTCTTCCTTTTACTGGAAGAAGTAAACTTATATAATCAGACAAGCTTTTAAATAAACAAACCTAGACCTAGTCTGTTATTTCCATCTCTACTGGTTTGCCTAAAATAAAATCAGGAATATTAACTAGCTAAAACAACTTAATTTTACTTATTATATGACTACCAACTCCTGGCTGTTTATTCATACCTGTAGCAACCATTACTAAAAGATATTTGGAAATGGCAAATATTGAAGCCATTTTGAAAAAGGAAAAGAAAGACAGTTCAGGGATTTACAATCCAGTCTGCTTCGCTTCAATCCCTGGGAAACATGGCACAAACCTTTTTCCTAACTGTTTCTGGGCCTGTGAAAAAGAAGAAATTGGCTGGGAGGAGTCAGCTTGGATTTACTAAGGGTGAGAACAGCAAATATCATCTACTTTGACTACAGCAAAACTTTTGTTACAGTCTCCCACAGCATCCTTGCATCTCACTTTTGACATTACTATCAAGATGACACGAGATGGAAAAGTCGTAGATGGACTACTAAGTGGAACAAAACTGGAACAGAAAACAGTGGTTAATTTTTCATATTCCACGTGAAATTTGGTTCTAAGTGAAGTTCCTATATCCTGTAGGGTAGAAGAGGTCTACACTGTAACCTATCCTTTTTATCAGGGACCTGGAGGATGAGATAGAACATGCTCTCACCAAGGTTACAGATGATGTCAGACTGGGCAGGGAATGGGCATGTTGGACATGTTGGAGGGCAGAGGGCGTTTCAAAGGCTCCTAAACATGGTGCAGAAGTGATCCAGCAGAATCCTAATGTAATTCAAAAGGTGAAAATGATATTAGCATGAGGAACAGACTAACTGCTCTCCGCATGAGCATTGTCTAGGGACTGACAGAAGCATGGCCAACAGATTAGGAGAAGCTACCAGTCCCCTCGTTAGACGATATCTGGAATACTGTGACCAGCTCTGTGCTGCTCAGTTCCAGAAAGATGCTGATAAAAATGAGTAAGTTTAGCTGAGGACCACCAAGCTAGTCAGAGGATAGAGCACATGGTATGTATGATGAGAGACTGAGGGAACCATATTAGTAGTTTGGAGACAAGAAATACCTGTGAAGAAGACTTAGCAGCTAAATTTCAGCACCTTGGAGAAGGTTGCCACAAGAACACATAGTCAGACCTTTTACAGAAGCTGTACAGCATGCAAATAAGATGTGATAATTGACACACCATGAATTGAAATGGGAGTTTCCAACTGGCTAGAAGGAGGAAATTTTTTAAAAAAACAAAAACAACAAAACAAAACAACAATCAGATGAGATTTTTAAGGGATAATTAAACATTGACCAAGGATATTCAGCAAAGCTGTGGAATCATCTTCCTCTGAGGTTTTCAATGCCAAGACAGACAAAAGTCTATGTGATCTGAGTTCAATTTAAACTGTGCTTTGAGAATTGGACTAGATGTCATGGTGTCTCTTCCAACCTGAATAATTGTGCGGAAATATTGCTATTTAATGAACAATAATAAATTGAAAGCTTAGCATATAAAGGAAATACATATTCTATCTCTATAGCTCATTTAGGTTTATTATCTGTTTTGAAATGTGAAATCTGAAGTCAATTATATTCCTGTAGGCATCAAAAACTCTTAGCAAAATCTTTAACATTTCTCCACTTATTATATTATCTTCCTCTTTGTCATCCGTAATATCTTCATTGTTGCCACCAAATTTATTTGAAATGCCACAGCTGGGTTAATTTTTCAAACTATCAAACATTCACATCTGTGAATTTGCCACTGGTCCTCTTCCATTTTATAATGTTCATGTTTGTTTCAGATACTTTCAGAATAAAATACATCTCTTAATTAAAAGTAAAATGGTCAGGTAACAAGAGAAATGAAATTACAATCTATACCTTCTTGTAATACAGTGAAGAAAAATCCCAAATCACAACAAATCACCATATACCTTGTAAGAATATTCCAATCTCAACTTAGACTAAAACACAAGAGAGAAAGAGCAGAGAGGGCAAGAGAGCTTTGCCCTTACAGAAGAACTACCTAATGGCTTTGTAAATGAGATAACTGAGAGAAAAATTTGGAAGGTCTTTGTGGCCTTATAAAAGTACAAATAGCATTTGCCAGATGGCTTTACAACACATTTTAGTAAAAATGTATATAAATTACTCTGGCAACTCCTAACTGACATATAAAAGGTCTCTGTACAATAAGCTTCCTCCTCATTACACTTTAATCTGTCCCAGATTTGACTAATAAGTACTGCAGAAACTAAATCCACAAAAAATGTTCTTAAAAAGGTGAATAGTTATGCTTAATGATGACCTTTATAAGTAGTGAAAATAAGTTCATTTATTAATTTCTCATTAGTCCTTTTAAAATTTATTTCCACTCCAAGGTCTTTATCTCCCAAAGGATCAGAATCCTATCCCAACTGTTTCTTGAGGTTCAAGCCAACTATTTTTGAATGAATGGAATACATAACTATATTTGTTGTACTTTCTGTTACTAAATACCAATAAATTTCTGCCACCAGAACTGCAAAGTTTAAGAAATAAAAATCAGGACAGAATTAAAAAAATGCTGCACACAATCAAAAAAAAAGAGGTATATTCATATTGATCTGATTTTTTTCCCAACTATGTTTCTCCTTTCTATTGAATGAAGCATTCACACATGCCATCAAGGTAAAAGAAACTTGAGAGTGAAAAACATAAAGCTGATCAGACATACCCCTGAATAATCTTGTAATTTTTTTTCCTAAATTAAGAAGCACAAGCAGAAAATAAAAAGAAAAATCAAGAAAGAACATCTACAATCCAAACAAAGAAAACCACTCAATTCCAGTGAAATTATACTCTTTATAATTTTGAAAATATTTATTTCTGAAGAAAATAAAAACTTTTATCAATTGCTAGCCATCTATGCCATCAAATTCCATGCCATGCAATTCAAGAACAACCAGAAGTGTATACCAAACAATAATTTTTCTAAGATAATGAAAAATTAAAATAATTCTGAGGGGAAAAAAAGAAACAAAACACAAGTACACAAAAACCCAAACCAAATCAACAGCAACAAAATAAAAACAACTCTGCACATGTCACGGGACAAAACCAGTATGTTACCCCAGATGAATTTAGATCATTAGGCATTTTTTCATTTTAGTGCTCAATATAATTCAGCAACTTTTATTCTATCTAAGTATCATGAAGCTAATACAATTTCTTTCTGAGTAATATCAAGGTGGCTTTCCTAATATAAACCACCCTCTAAACTGTTAGTTCAATCCCTGATATTTGGTGTGCTAACATTCCCAAACAGAATTCTTCAAAATATTACTTTGTGGACTTTCTTTTATGCTTATTTTTAAAATTGTTAAAGTATCAGCTTTATCATCTTTAAGGAGAAGAAAAACAAGCAAAAAAATACAGCCACTTCATGACATGTACACTATGGCTTAACTCTAAAAACCCTAAATTACACGAATGTTCTAAAGGGTTTTAGTAAACACAGCCAGCACTCTGTGTTAATGTCCTTGTGTTAAAGATCTTGATGATATGCATAACATAAGTAAGCATCACAAAATAAATTAATCTGCTTTGAAAATTAAACACAAATATTTACATTGTTGTGTGGATATGTCTATTAAGCCACATAAAAACTTGGCCATTCACCTGAGTTTTCCTGTTCTTCCCAGCCATCCTTGTCTGAATGTATGGCTTACACAAGAACTTTAAATGTTGTTAATAATTATCCATGTAAATAACCACTTGAAATTAACAATATTATTTCCGATCTTATTAATACAATGAGAAGTTCTATTTTGAAGGTAGTAACACAGAACTTTTAACTAAGATACATATGCTCACAGAAGCCACAACTGATTAGGTGCTCTGAATGCAGAAAAAGTATCACAAAAATATCATATTTGCTATGCTGGTATGTTTCAAGATAGATCGGAATCTTAATACAACAGAGTAGTTTAAGGAAAATAAGGAAGACATTTGTGACAGCAAGGGCTGACATTCACAATTTCTTAGTAGTAAATAAGGAACAGTCAAAGGCGATAACTCAGAAATGGTTTTAGAAAAGAGTGAGAAAAAATAGCTCCTAGTAGAGCACAATTCTGAAGAAATGCAATGCAATTCTTATGTGTCTGTATGCATAACACGCTCACATACATCCATAATGCACAACAACCCACAATTTGGTATGGGATATCTGTCTGAATGCTATGGTGTAGTCTAGGATAGGCTTCAACATTGGGTCTGATACCTCTTTTAAGCAAAACAAGGAAGACAGGTATTAAGTTGGAATTGGTTATGAGAACAATCCTGCTGTGAGGGCATCTTACATATAGTGAATTTACTCTTTCATAGAGAAATAAATATGAAAGCAAAAAACATAATTATAATACATGCAGAGGAAGAGCTATCATTTTTTTTTTTTAAGGAAGGCACCATAATAGGAATAAAAAAGAGAAATGGAGAAGGAACAAATGGAAGTGGAAGCCAAAGCAAAATAAGAGACAGATATGTATGGAGACAGATTTTTTTCCTGTGGAAAGAAACTTGTCTGTTAAAGTTAATTTACTTCTACTTCAAGCTCTCAGTGAAGTTACTTAGGTCAGATCTCAGTCACTAATCTCTAGGAAAAACTTTATCCTTTTCTATCACAGATGAGACGCTGTGCAACCAAAGCTTTGCCTGTGGTTAACCCTACCTTACCAACACAGCAAAGACTTGTCAGAAAGGCAACATAGGAGACTACTTGTCAAATTCTGTAATGGCATTGTTTCCCTGGAATGTGTCACAGTATGGTTCTAAAACAGTTAAAAAAAAAAAAATTCTAAAAGCCTCAATATCTGCTTTCAGATGGTACTTCTAACACATCCTTCTAACCCAATATAATTACTGTAAGTCTTGGTCCTAATTTGTCACTGCCTTTGTTTTGCTTTTCCTCTTCTTTCTGAATGTGCTCTGGCTTTCCCTTGCTTTTTTTCTTGGTGTATTTCAAAGTTGGTTTTGTCACTTTGAGTAGGAAAAAATGTGTAGGAAGACAAAAGAGTGCAAATATTTCCACTAAATTCAAATATGGAAGCATCTCACCAAGTAGTCCAGTAGAGGACAAAGTTGGTGCAAGGAAGAAGATAATGTGGATAAGAGACAAAGATTCTACCTTATGATGATGAACAAGAATAGTTTGAAATTCCTCAAAGCACAAGTAAGGTGCAGAATTTATTGTAATGTTTCTAATGGGTACGTATTCTATAATACTTTATAAAAACTATTTTAAATAATATTTTTGAAGGGAATGTGCACTTTCATTCTTCAATATGCATGGCAGCTTCTAATAAATTTGGGCTTGGAAGGTCATCTTATTTCCTAATTTCTGATCACAGGAGTGCTCATCATTGTTTAATTGCTATTTTTATGCTCCTTCCAAAGCAATGAGCAATGATCTTTGACAGAGTATTCATCTAATTGGACTTGCTATATGATCCATTACAACTACCTCTGCTTCCCTGTCCTTTTTTCCCAAATCCCAAAGCAGGTTTCCTAGATATTGGAAAAAAAAAAAAAAAATACAATTATTGAGATATTTAAAGATCTTTCCATTTTTTTCTCACATTGATCACATAAATGAGCATGAAGTAAAAGTATTCACTTTAACTTTCTGAACACTTTTGATTTGCAGCTTCTGCAATATTTTCATAAATTGCAGTCAATCATTTTTGTTTCAATCCAAATTTATACTGAGCTCAGAAAAGAAAAAGATAGTTGTTATATATGGAATATATTATAAGGGATTTATTAGTTTCTAAATATAGTACTTGAAGTGCATAACCTATTTCAGCAAGTTAGCCCTTAGTATTATGCATCAAATTAAATTGAAGGAAAACAGTGAGTTAAATGGTGTCTGGAGTTCTTCAGGTAGCACTTGCCACAGAAAAATACTAAACAGTTATGTTGCATTGTTAAATTAGATGAATACATTCAGTAGTAGATTAATCTATCATGAAGTCAGAACTTTTTCCAATGAGCATGTACTCCGATTTTGTGTTTCATGACTTGAATGAGTTTTGCTTTGCAACACAACAGTAGTTTTCTACATTTTAAGGTATCAACATATAAAATATTCCCATTTCCATGAGTTGCATTTAGAAATATTACAGTAGCAAATTATTGTATAACATTTATAATCTTAATCATATCACTTTTTTCACCCCCAGAAAAGTGTTACCAAATTCCCAAACTTTCAATGGTCTGCTGACCCTAGTTCCGATGGTTACAATATATAATACTCCATATTGATCAACATTGTTTGTTTTATTGACCAATTAGAATAAAATTAATTTTGAAATAAAAATGCTATTAAAAATCAATCAGATGTCTTAATGTGATTGAAATTCTGGATGAGGTAAATAATAATTCAATTTTAGTGGAACTGACAAAATCTTATATTTTTCCTAATAATGCAATGCGTTATACACTTATTCATATATGCCCCCAGATCCACTGTGCCACTTGTAAATTGCTTTTCACTTCTGAAATACAACCAGTACAACCAAAACACAACTAATATCTTAGAGTAAGCACTTAAGAAAATGTTAACAAAAGACACAGCTCTTAGTCAGCAGGGGGTTTATTTTTTAATTTTTAATTTTCTATAAATTATTTATTTTCTGGTTGTGATTCATATCTGTTTACAGATATTACAAATAAATAAGATGCGCAAGACATTCAACCCCACACCCTGAAAATATATCACACTGTCGTGGTTTTAAACCAGTAACTAAAAATTTACTTATTTCCTGCTGTGAGATATGGATTAGAGCAAGAGCAAAACAGGCTTAGAACTTAAAAAGGAATAAAGTTTATTAACAAACTACAAGAATAAGAACACCAGAATAAACTTCCAGAAAACCTTTTTTATCCCCTACTACCCACCATTCCCTTGTTCACATGACAACAGAGACAAAAAACTTTGGAACTTTGGTGTTTAAAACAGTCCCAATTCCTGCTAGAGTCTTTTCATCAGCCTTTGTAGAGAAACAGAAGTCTCTTTCTGTTAATCTATGGAGTGTCTCACAAGAAAACTATTTCTGTTATAGTTTTCCATTGCTCTGATGTCAGCTGCCCAAAAATCCTGTCATCAGAGCTCACTCCTCCCATCTCACATCACTCTGAGGTGTGTATGGGCCAATGAGTCTAGGGATGTCATTTCAAGGATGAGTTATTCAAAGGCAAAAGTTCTCTTCATCTGTCTCTGTGAGCCCCACTGGAAAACAGTTTTCTCATTGCCCCCCAAGGCTTCAAATTTTCGCTTCACTCTGTTCCAGCACTTCCCTGTATCACAATTACTTTACTTTTTACTCAAAATCTACACTTTGAACACTCTATTCCTACCTATATAGTCTGTCATGAATTAAAGGAGTTTTTTTAAAGACCTTATTGTCCATCTCCATAGCTTTAACAGAAAAATATTTCAGCTTATAAAGCATCTCCTTATTCTCTACCATTTCTGAAGCTTCTTTTCTTTACTGTCCTTAATAGTTTATAAAGTCTCTTTACATGTTGATTACTCTCTTTTTCTCTCTCTGGATAAAAGGATTAATCTGCAAGTCTCATCTGGGTAATGAAAAGGTTAAAATCTTGCCCAGGCCTTGTAGACGGTTCTGTGATCTCTGCCGGAGCAGCAGCTGGAGTTGTCTCCAATGGAAGATTCTTCATGGCTGCTCTGGAGAGTGTGGTCACTGTCTCAGCACGCCGCAGGTCAAGAGGTTTTTTTCCTTTCTTTACTCGTCAGTCTATGGTGAATTCAGTCGCAGCAAAAACTGCAGCCGAGCCAGGGACCAGCCTGGCCCGGCCAGAGCCCGGGGCAAGCCCTGCAGGCCTCATCTCTCAGCCGGGAGCCACTGGGCCCAGCCCAGCCCCTGCCCGGGCCGCATGGGCTGGGCAGGGAACGGGAGGCCAGCGGGAGCTCCATTACCTTTCACAGCCAGGAAACAAAGAGCACAAAAATCCCCTGACTTTACATCTTAAGGAGGTGTTTACAAGTTGACTTCACTTTTTAATGGTTAAAACTGCTGTCAATTCTTAGAAATGACTGATAATTGGTCAGGAGGAAAGACTCCCATCAGCCACCAGCAGTTTCAACTTCCCTAGCTCCCAAAGCTATCTTAAAGGTAAAGCCACCCCATGACACATACCCAGCCCAATTTTTCTTCCATAATGTTTACTTTACTTTAGAAATTACAGTCTACAGAACATATCAGTGAAAATTTAATTTTTGTGTTTCAGGTTTGGTTTTGTTGTTCATTTGTTTAGTTTTTTCTTTTTTTTTTTTTTTTTTTTTTTTAAGTAAGCAAAAATCTAAAGCAACCAGAAATTAAATCAGAGAGAAAGACTTTTTGTACATAAGTAGGATGATAAAACCGTGTAAATACCAGTGAAAAACATAAAAGATACCAGTCCAGTGAGTAAAATGATGTGATACATGAGAAAATGCATCAGGAGAATATAAGATTACGCATATTTCTCTTGAACCATGGAACAGTAAAAAGGAGGAGAGAAATTAAAAAGATACACACAGAAACCTAACACAAATACTTGGAGCTGTGAAACTAACAGGAGGAGGGGAAATGGCAAGAAGACATGTTTAAAAAGAATTGTTTATAATGGATATGTCTATGTGTATGTAGATAGCAACAACTGAAGTCTAATTAATAGAATTTATTCGGCAATTCTAGTGTGTTATGAAATTTCAAGTACAGTGGAATATATATTTTTAAAAAAAGACAAAATAAAATAAAAACCCCACAGCAAAGACACTGAATATTGTCTTCCAAAGAAAGATACATCTTTGTTTGAGATTGTTTTTCCTTAAAGTGTGGTTTGTATGCCTGTAGTTCTCAGAGAAATTCTGAATTTTCTATTTTAAGTATGTTTGGGGTTTTTTTTTGGTAGGAAAATTGGAGAACCACAGGACTGAATAATATCGCTGATTATTATTTGGGCTACATTAACACAAATTCTGTCTTAAAACTTTATCAAAAGAGACTGAAATGTCAGCCTACACTCCTAATACATATACCAGGAGGGAACAGCAAAAACTATGTGCTTTTGGAGACATGTCAGTTTACCAAGCTCTTTAAATGTATACTTAGTCATATTTTAGTCAGTCAGAATACTTAAACATCTAATATTGAAATGAATTAAAATTAAACAAGTGCTTAAGTGCATTGGTTAATTGAGGCTATAGGACTAAATTAATTCCCTGGGAATCCCTATTCAGGGAATTTATTTGGTAAAATATTACTAATTACTTTGAACTTATGTAACCTGATGGATTAATGAGGTACATTGTAATCTTCATTAGATAGATGAGAAAATGTCTTTTACCCGAGTAAACACCAACTGCTTGATTGACCAAGATCACATCCTGAATTTGTAAAAATAACCTCAAAAAGTATGTAATCCCTTTTCCGGATGTTAAACTTCGCATCTACTCCTTATTTGTTCTCATGTGGAGTTATAAACAGTTTTGCTCCTTTAAAAGAGAACATGACAATGATCACACAGTGATATATGATAAGATACAATGTATTAATCTTGATGTTTATTTTTGTTGAACATGATTTGTATGTACAAGGTTGGTTGGAAAATTTTGTTTGCCCCAGTATAGAGGCTAGTTTCTTCATACATGTACCCATCTTACATTATCTGCAGTAACAGAGCTTTACTTATTACACACTGTGGCTACCTCAGACAGTGGTCAAACATCCACCCAGCCTTCCGCTCACACCCCTGTCCCATGGGATGAGGAGAAAAATGGAAGGCAAAAAGGCTCATGGATAGAGGTCATGGCAATTTAATAAGGAAAGTCTGCAGGTACAAACCAAGCAAAAAGAAAAATTCATTCATTACTTCCTCTTAGCAGAGCAGATGCTTCTGACTTCAGGAAAGCAGGGCCTCAGTAAGGATAGCAATTGCTTGGAAGGACAAACACCATAACTACAACCATTCCACTCCACAACCTCTCTGGGCAATCTGCTTTATTCCCCTTTCAATTTCAAAGCAAAAAAATCTTTTCCCCATTTAGATGGAATTTTTGGTGTTTTGTGTCCATTTCCTATTTCCCTGGTACTGGGTATCACTGGCCCCCATTTTCTTTACACTTGCCCTTATGATACTTGCATGCAGTGATAAGATCCCTTCTCATTCTTCTCATCTAATCAGGGCCACCTCCCTCAGCCACTTCTCATAAGAGAGAAGCTCCAGTCTTTTGATCATCTTTGTAGTCCTTTGGACCCACACCAATAGTTGCCTTTTTTGAACTGGGGGGCACAGAAGCTGGCACAGTGCTTGACATACAGACACACTAGGGCTGAGCAGAGGGGCTGGCAATGACCTGCTGGCATTGCTCTGCCTAATGCACCCCAGGATATAATCGGCTTCTTTGGCCACCAGGGCACACTGCTGGCTCCCTGTTGTCTGCCAGGACTCCCAGGACTTTCTTTGCACGTGCAAGAATCTTCACTTGCCTTTGTTGAAATACCTGTTTGCTCTACTGTCCAGCCACTCTGAGTCTTGCTGAATATCTACACAGCGCTCTGGTATATCAGCTACCCCTTCTGTTTCGTATCATTAACAAATTTGGTGGTCTCTGCTTACACAAACACACTAGAAGAAAAAGAGTGAGGCATTTCTTTCAGGTGTTGGTTCCTTGAGGGTTTTGGGGTTTTTTTATATAATTGCTGTTTTAGGAAAAATAGCAAATGTCCCAAAATAAAGTAGGTTACAAACCTACTTTTTAAATTTTTCATTTTTATCTAATGCACTTTTGACAAGAAACACAGAAAGGGAAAAAAATATTTTAGGATTATAGAAGTTACCTTGACAACTAAAAACAGAGGGTCAATGTTTCTTTCAAAAATTTGCACTGTCTTGAGCATATATAGTTGGAAATAGTAACAAGTCTTTTCACTTCTCCGTAGACTACCTCTAATCATTTTTTCTCCACTGTCAAATCATAGTCTAATAAATGTCTTCTGTAAAATATATTAATCATAGATTGCATTAACATCTTTTTTTAGAATTTTTTTAGAATTTTTACAAGTAAGCTATTTAAAAACAATCTCAGTCTATTGAAAAGAAATCTATTTTGTGATATATATATATATTGACCAAACTTATGTAGAGTTTTGGTTTTTCTGTTAATTGGATTTTATATGTTTTTTACTATTTTAAGGCTAGAAGCTGGGGCAGACTAGAGGCAGAGAGAAACAAAGAAGAGCTTAATGATCTAGAAAATGTGTATGGAATATATGTGAATGAAGCTTTGAGATTTGGAATCAAATAGGGTAGGGCATAAGTGATGCACTTATACTCCTGAATTATTTGGAAAGAAAAAAATCCAACAAAATCAAACCACCTCTGTGACTGAACCCCACCCCTCCCTCCCAAAAAAAGTTTAATTTTCAATACAAAACATCAAAACTTATTTTTAATTAACTGCAGTAAACTTCATAGCTGTACCAGTTCACCTCTTGAGTGTCACAGATCATCCTTTCTCATGCTGGTCACCTGGCTCAGCTGATGAGATCAGAGGTGACAGACCTGTTTATTTTGATATTTGTGAATACTCAGTGATTATGATCTACTGCACTGTTTGACATTAATGAATGGTTGATATCGTTCTGTTTGCTCAGAGTTTAATGCATGCATCAGTTATGTACACAACTCTGCAACTTCTGTGCTTTAGATCAGGAAGGCCAAATAAAACAGGTTTGAATTGAATATGAGAAGCTTTCTCTCCACATGGAGCTCTATATACCATACCAGCAAGGGAGTGGTAGTTGAGATAGGAAGCAAACATGATAAAAATATTTCAGTAGTGTAACTAGGCAAAATGTTTTGTATGAAATAAAAAACTGTGAATTCTTCTACCTAATGAAAACAGGGATCTGAAAAGTGATATACTGAAAACGTGCAGCATAAGACTAATATCGCTAATCAGCATTGAGATCACAGAATCATAGAATATGCTCAGTTGGACTGGACCCATCAGGATCATGGATGCACAATTCCTGGCCCTAAACAGGACACCCCAAGAGTCACACCATGTGCCTTGTGAGAGCATTGTCCAAACACTTCTTGAACTCTGTCAGGCTTGGTGCTGTGGCTACTTCCCTGGGGAGCCTGTACCAGTGCCCAACTTACCACCTGGGTGAAAAAGCTTTTTCCTGATATCAAACTTATATATCCTCTAACTCAGCTTCATGTCATTTCCTTGAGTCCTGTCACAGGAAAAGACAGCGAAGATATAAGTACTTGTTCCTCCACTTCACCTCATGATGGTGTTGAAGACCACAATGAAATTTCCCTCCAGTCTCTTCTTTTCTAGGCTGAACAGTCCAAGTGATAGTAAGTCCAAGTGATAGTAAGAAATGCCAATAAAAGATAAAGGATTAATAGGGTTTAATGCAACACACAAGCTAAGCTAAGAAAGACAAAACACAATTCTAGGTGAAGTCATGTTAAAAGGAATGAAAGCAATGCTCAATGAAGGACAGTTGAAGGAATGTAGGTAATGACTGCGAAATGGAATAACTCATGATGTTTTAACTGAAACAGTGATCACAGTGAATGATATCACAGGTGATGATATGATATACAGTAATGTTACCAGTATCTTAAAATCACAAAATATCGTTAGGCTTCTAAGCTGAGTCAAATGGTCTGAAAATAGCAGCAATTCTGCCCCTTTTTCAAAGGAGAAAAAGAAGCAAAATAAAACCCCCAAAATCCCATAAAAAAAGTGTCATATTAAGAACAGAATGCAATGAGAGACATAGGGAGACATTTTAAATGTTTGACGCTGATTTACCAGTTCTATAAATGTGGCTCATGAAAAGGGATTTGAAATTAATCAACATTTTCTCCTACTTATAGTGTTTACATCAAATTAAGAATTATAGGTTATGAATGTCCCATTTTAATTAAAAACTCAGTGTGATCTTTACAATTAGCAACATAATCAGTCTGTTTGGACACAGCAAATACATTTCAGCTATGAGCATCTTCATAAGAATAATTTATTTTATATAGAGTGTCATAATCTGGCAAATTTACAAAATCCCTTTGAGGCAACAGAACAATATAGAGGAGTCATTTCTTTCTGAGGAGAAAAAACAAGGACAGATTAAGACCATAATAAAAGTTTCTGTTGTGAGCATGGCCACCAATATCCTAAGCACTGACATCAGATATAGATTACCTCTTAAGGAATTGCATGGGCTTCCTTTTCAGTCTTCTCAAACTTTTTTACCTCAGAACAACTTACCTGCAACTTAAATCTCTGTAAATTTCATTCTTTTGCCTTTCCAACTTTTTATACTTAAGGATTATATGAGACAAAGTAAAATCCTATATCGGTGTGATCTCAAGATGAAAGAACTCTAAGAAATTTCAGTAGAAGAAACATAAATAAATTTGTTTTCTTTTTCTCTACAAGGCAAGGGCTACTGCTAATAAAAGGTATGTTTAATTTAGAAGCTGCTCTGGCATTGTTCCTACAATAATCATTACTGGCAATTGTTACAAAAACTTAAAATTATTAGGTGTCTATTGTGTTTAGACATCCAGCTCTTTCATATTGGTTGGTGTTCACTTAGAGAAGGTTTTCACTTAGGATGAAGCACACTCATAGCAATAAGAGTTTTGCTATACTACGAAGAGTGCAGATGCTTTAAAGAATGGTGTTGTAATAAAACTAATTACAATTGTTTGAGCAAAACCAGAAGTAAATTTTTAATTTTGGGTTTATTCAGACAAAAATATCCATTAAATGTTTTTCTGTACAAAGATGTACAACAGAAAGTTTTGCTGCAAGAAGAAAACCAGAATACTGTCTAGAAATTATGGGATTTTCTTATCTGGTGGGTATCACAGTGGATGGGAGTCATGTTGTTTCCTCAGTATACAAATATACTGGAAAGAATTTCAACACCTTTAAAAAGGAACATATAGGCTAATTCATTATAAGGTTTACTGTTGGAACCTGATGGACAGGTGCAAGATAAAGCCTTTTAAAATAATTCCTTATGATCCGTCCTGGGAAGTAGCCAGTATTCAATCAGAAAAAAATCAATAGCTCTTGTAAAAAATAGTAGTATTTATTTTTTTGTTTCTTATAAACACCTATCCAATCATAATTCTTCTACTGACCAAATATTTTCAGAAGTTATGATACTGTAGGTAGAAATGAGAAATATTCTTTCACATTCTTATTTATGAATTTTTTTGGTTGGCATAGAAAATATGGATCTAAAGTTTGAAAGTTGAATGCATTTGCTTATTTTATTAATTCTTTTATTCTATTAATTTTCTAATTCGCAACATGAAGCCTTGAAATGTGATCATTTTTGCGATGGAAACATTTAAGTTAATGAGTTTAGGACAGTTTGCAGAGACTAAAGTAAGTTTTTCTGCCATAAAAGAATTTTATATAATGGTTTTAAATTAAAACTTAATTTAAATGAACTTAATGTTATGAAGACAGAAATTATTGAAGGTGAAATTTATTGATGATTCCAAGGAAATAGTGATAGTTACATTGATGGATATTTTAAAATTCTTATGAAAACAAATTAGACGTTCGACAATAGTGTTTAGAAGATTTTCCAACATAACTTTTTCTATAGCATCTGGTTTTTAGTTTCCCAGGAAAGAGACTAAGGTTATAATTAGGAGATAATACTAGCAAGAGTGCTACAAAAGATCCCCTTTTTTCCTAGTCATAAAAGATGTTAATGTTGTTTAATGATTTTGCTTTAGTAACTCAATGAGTTTAAATAATTTAAGTATGATTGCCTAGCAAGAAAAAGAAAACCACAACATTGCAATATTATGAAATACTAATGTAATATCATTCTAATCTGAATATCAACAATGATTACTGTTTTTTTCACAAATCATATAATGGTATACAGATACTTTCTCAAAGACATCAATAGTAGCAAACATTAAAGTAGCCTTAAAGAACTTATGTCATTTATATTAAATATTCTTCCTTCTGTTTGTACTGAAAATAATTATGAATGTTATAACTGAATGAATAGTTCAATGTAATGAATTTTTTATATCTACTGGACTCTGGTATTGCAAAGTTTACATTAGACCTTATGATACTGTTGGGAAAAGTACAAAATCTCACATGATGATAGAGTGGTATGTAGTAGGCAAAAACTGGATTTTAATCATCTGCAATATACAGAGAAAAGAGTACAAAGTAATTGCTAAAGTCTTTTGAAAATTTAAGGAGAAACTGATATTTCCCTTCTTATTAAAAATGGTCAAAATATTTAAAGTCAGACAGCAATAGCTAGAAGTTAATTGGAGAATCCAGGCCAAATATGATCTTACTATTGAAACCAGTTTATCATATTGTAGGGAAAAAAAATAAAATAACGGTTTATGAACAATGAGAGAAGAGAACATGGGCTGTTCGTGGACAAAAAATTATAACTCTAAATTAATAATTGATTCAAATTTCTTTTCTTGGTCTTGATATTCCTAAACTCAGAAATATTCTGAACTTTGCAGTTTATTTTGTGGTAAATTTGAATAAGTGTAAATAGGTCATTGGCTTATCTCATTTATTTAGGAGAAGCAGTTTTTACTGTTATGGTGATTTGTAAATATATGTTTTAAACAACTTCATAAAACTTGCAGGTCCTCAGGATTTTGGGAAGTTAAAAATATTGTTCAATTTTCTTAATTAGTTTGAAATGGAAAATACACCATCCCACCCTCACTCGCCAAAAGACAACTAACCAAATTAAAATCCCAGAAAAACCAAAAAAATCCCCACAAACAATCAAGTTGAAAGAATACCCTCAGCGAATTCCATTATCCTGGTCGCTATGTTGCATATGTGCCAATTTGGAGCTCTCAGTGCTCGAATGTGTCTGGAATAAAGTATGCTAAGATCTCCTGACTCAGATTCTCATATTCAACTCGAAAAAATTTCTTATAGGTCATAACCCCAGAAATGAATAAGGGCTGACTTCTCTATAAGGATCTATGTGCGACTGAATACAACTGGACTGCATTTTTGTGTACAAACAGAATAACAAAATACTGTGCAGGTATTCCAAAAGGAACAGCTTTATAGAAGTGAAGGTAAATAGGATCAGACATAAAATGTAAACAGAACATCTATGCCAGACAGGTATTAATTAAACTACATTTCCACTGTTGTTTACACAGCCAGGAGAATGTAGGGTCTGTATCTTCCTCATTAGTAGCAGTACGAAGAGCACTCAGTGGAGTTCATCTCAATTTAATTAAATATGAAATATCTTAAGTATTGGCCCAAACTAACCACTGGGTTATTCAAGACAGAAAGAATATCCTTGGATAGGATTTCTTTGACCAACATCTGCAGCACAGTCATCAGCATCATGGTTCAAATTGCTGCTCAGTGTAGTTTATAACAATAGTCTCCTAATGTCTTTATTTAATGTCTCTTTACAATGTCTTTCTTTTAATCTTAAAATACATGTCAGCTGGAGAAGGGTCTAGAGAACAAGTCTTACAAGGAGCAGTTGAGTGAACTTGGGTTGTTTATTCTGGAGAGCACAAGGCTCAGGGGAGACCTTATGGCTCTCTATAACCACCTGAAAGGAGGCTGGAGGTGGGTGTCAATCTCTTCTCTCAGGTAGCTCCCCCAAGTTATAAGATGAGGGGAAATTGACTCAGGAGAAGTTCAGATTGCATATCAGGAAAAAATTCTTCACAGATGATTGTCAAGCATTGGAACAGACTGTCCAGGGATGTGGCCAAGTCACTATCCCTGGAGGTATTAAAAATCAACTAGGGACATTCATTAGAGGTGGACTTCATAGCATTAGATTTGAATGTAATGATTTTAAAAAGCCTTTTCCAACCTAAATGATTTTATGATTCTATGATCTGAAATAGTCAACAGAAACATGCAATAGTTATTTCTCCTCTGACTGTGAAAGTAGTTGCTGGCAATTAATTTATGTGTAGATAGTTTTGTCTGACATTCCTAAAGTTAAGCAGAATGAATTATACTCTGCAGGGCAGTACTTCATCTCTTTCAAAATAGTTGCCTGGGAAAGGTGAAATGACTCCCTGAAGATACCTCTTTCTCTCCAGGTCCTTGGAATAAGGTAATGAGCTGACAGATAATATATTTATTTTGAGAGATGGCTTCTATTCATTGAGTGTCGATGTCTGCACAATTGCACGGTTTGTTATGTTCACCTTGTGGCTGCACATGAGGCTATTGCCACAGCTTCACAGTACTTAAAAGCCATCACAAAGGGAGATAGTCTGAAAGTAAGTCTAAACTGTAAGAAGATTAAGGTAAAGAAAGAAAAAGTAAAGCTTTGAATAATTCAAGAAGGAAAAATTGAGAATGCTTTACCTATCTATCGGCTGATCAGAATTACAGTGATCTAAAACTGAAAGATGACATCTCTAAGGAGTAGAAAGTGTTTAGTGGAAGCAGATTATTTGGAAAATTCATTCACAAGATTCTGGAGATACAAGTATTTCTAAAGAGTACTTTGTTTCATGATCATAAAGTATTAACTACAGTTTTCCAAGGTATTGGTCAATGGAAATTCAGAAATTAATCTGAATATCATTGTACATGTCAGCATGTACATGAATCTTCTCTAAAGTACTTCTCTGGAAGGATTTGCTTAACAAAAATTACAGCCTCATCTCAGAAAGCACGAGGAAAGCTAAACCAAAAATGTTTAAAGTGTTGAAACATGTTAGTTTTTTGATATGCCAACAAACCAGGAGGAGTATGTGGCTCATGCAAGCTGCTTCAGACATAGTATTGGCAGAATTTTGGATTAGGCATTTGGGATAGCCAAGACCAAAACTATTTACAAGGTACAAGATATACTGACAATGGAAAATAAATTATGATGAGAGAATTTTGACTTGAATATGGCTATGTTATCACAGAACTTAAAATCGTTCTTTAAAAGATATACAGTTGCAGCGCTGTCAGTGTGGAAAGCAGTCAGAAAATAAGGTAATTTTCATCTGTTTTGGATACATATGTGTCCGTTTGAACTTATACTCAGAGGCAGTAAAAAGAAATGGACATTCTCCAAGCATGAGTCATCTGACCTATTTTAAATGTTTGTTTTAGGATGCGATGAATCAGCTTCTAAATGCACATTAATAATTAATACTTATTCAGATTAATCTTTCATACAGTGTCTTTGAAAAGAAGACTACAGGGACAATCCCTTAAGTCTCTGAGTAAGATACTTCTAAATATTAATAATAATTCCAGTGTAGCATGTGTCTTAAGAAATCAGTTGGCATAACTGTAATTGTCCTAAAGAATGAAAAGGCCTACATGAGCTCCTGAAAAGGGACAGCTTGCCCAGTATCGGGCATTTGTTGGCAAGAAAGAAAAGGAAACGTCCCTAAAGTATAGGAAACAGAACTGAGAAATGTTGTATCTAAAGAAATATTTCAGGGAAACACAAGGGATATTTTCATCAGATTGAAGTTGTGAAAGTATTATGCCCTGAACATGTAACAAAACCAATGCAAAATAATGCTTTTTCCACAATATTTTAAGGCAAGACAGCTCTGCTCTTGAGACAAGTTGCTCTGTGGGTTCCTGTGGTTTGGTATTTTTTTCTTAACCTTTAAAGAAATCAGTAATTTCATAAAAAATATGCACAAATAACTACTTTAATTACTAAGATTCAGATAAAATTGAATTTGATAACAAATATAAATCAGAATCTGAGAATTCTCCGCAATAAAATAGCCAGTGGTAAAGCAATCCTAGTGCTTATATTTATCTATTCATTAAAGAAAACCATATAAACATGGCATTAATAATGCATAAGAAGTAGAAATATACTCATGACTCTCCTTGCAGTTAGAAAAAGTCAGTGGTAGGTTCTTATTAGGTGATGATGATGAAATATCTCCCACTGCCACAATAACTCTGGAGGTTGTTAAGCAGCAACTACTAAAACTAGGTAGTTTAAAATTTGTCTGGCATTCAATAATTTTAAAAGAGCTGGCTGAAGAGCTCCCTAGACAATTGACATTGATTTTTCAATAAGTCCTGGAAAACTAGAGAAGCTTCAGAGGACTGGAAGAAATCTAATGGGTCAATACTTCAAAAAGACAAGCAGGACGAGCTACATAATTAATTGTCCATAAACTAGCTTTGATCCCAGGAATACCCTGGAACATTTCATGAGGAATCCAAGAATAAAGGATTCAAAAAAACGGTAACACAGAAAATGTAAATCAATACTGATTCATTGAAAACAGACGTTTCCAAATTTCTACACTTTTCTACCAGATTACATAACTGATATGTCACAGATACGAGTCAATTCTCAGCTGTATGTAAATATTCTATTTCATATAAAAAAGACATTTCAGAAGCAAAATACTAATTTTGCTTCTAAATAATACAGGAAGGGATTTCCTGTATTCCTGAAATCATTCATCAACACATTCCTTTATGTATGATCTCCAGAAAGAAAGTACTGTCTCAGAAGTACCTAACATTTTTTCCCCTTTTTCCTAGAAGTCAACCTACAGTAGCACTAAACTATTTAATTTCTTCACAGAAAGAACTGGTTTGATGATTATATGTAAATTTACAAAAATTTCATGTAAATGTTGTCCTGTGTATTTAAAAAGGTTTTGACTTGGGATTTTTTATTTTATTTTGAATTAGTTTTTGATAGGGCATACAAAAACCTTTATTTTTCCAAAGATGTACCTCTTTTAACAAGTTCTTCAGTCACTTTTACTACAGTGGGCTTCCATTTTCACAAACAGCTTTAAATGAGATCTTTATAAACACTTTTAATTTATAATTCATACTATACTTGGGAGACTAGATCAACTAAAAGTGGTGGGATGAATAATCGGTACAGTAGGCATAGAAAAGCTAGAAAATAACCCTTTATTTTAACTCACACATAAAGTTTTTAATGTCAAATTATTGCTCAACCTTTCAAGGTCATCCAAATCTTTCCATTTGCTATTTTAATCTGCAGCCTTAATAGCATCTATCATCACCATATAATTAGAATATATCTTTGAGCTAGTTGCTAATATCAGTCACCTTAAAATTATCAAAGACAAATTCTTAAAGAACTCTATAAAAAAAAATTCTGTCAAGTCTCACAGTCCTCTTTTAGAAGAATTTGTCTTTCATTTACATGATTTACAGTTCTTTGGCCCATCTTCTTTATCATCATTAATAATTCCCCATGTGGTGCTAAACTAAATGTTTTACTAAAATCTGTTTAGATTAGATATATCACAGTTGTCTTGACTATAGAAAACTATCTGATTATCCTAGCAGAAACAATAACTGAAAAACCGTTTAAATTTGTTAGTAATGTTCATATGTCTTTAATTGCTGTTTTCTTTAAAATTGACATTGAATGATATCTATCTATTGGATAAGTCTAGTAAAGAATTCTTACTCTTCTTCTCGTAAGTACAATATATGCTAATATTCTGTGAACTGATATTTTTAATTAAAAAGCTCTGACACTCACTTGATGTCATCAAGTAAAAGTTCATTTGATGTTCTGAGAAAGAAGTGTGGTTCATTAAACTGATAGGTTTCAGTTCTGATTCCACTAACAGGTTTCTTGAACTTTGTGTGTGGGCTGGTGTTTTTGCTTTGGTACAAATTTGTTCTCATTACCTGCTTTCCTTGTGCTCCATTTTTGCTGCAGCAAAATTATAACTTCATTCTGGGTCATATCCTAGCTAATATGTGTATCCATAGGTCTGCCTTTGATTTTGGTTATTTGTTTGTTCAGCTTGGTTTTCGTGTTGCTGTTGTTTGGAGGAAATTTTTTGGTTTTATTTTAGAGTTTTTTGTTTAAGAACTTTTGATACTTTGTTTATATTTTTGCTTTGTGAAATATAACTTATGTTTTCTGATAATCACTAAGACAAGTTTCTTTGACTATCAGCAATTTTTCCACTGTTTGTGGAATTTCTCACTACTCTTAAATTACTGTTATTTTGTACTGCAAGATTTACAGACCTTTCCTATAAGCTACTTCAGTACAAGTACTTATATGCTCTATTAGGAAACATGAAAATTTTGACTTCTGAGAGTGATATAAATTTTAAACCTGCTATGCTTTCAAGTTATGAATAAATTGCTTCAGTAAATGGTTTTGTTAGCTTTTCAGAGTATCCCTCTTTGAGAGAAGCAATAAATATTATTTTGTTTTTAATTTAACTTTCCAGAAAGGAAAGTTAGATGTATCAGGGCTTTCTGAAACATAAAGGTATGGTAAAGTTCCCATAACGACATTACTTGCAGAAGTGTTATCTCTGTAACTACTTATAAGGAACTTCAGAAAACTCCACAGAGCCTGTGCTTCACATAACACTAAGGAATTTCATGACATGAAATGTGATATGTCAATTCATTGTAAAGAAAGAGTTACTTTCTCTTTACGTACTCATCAGTATGTATATGTATTCTCATAATATACTTATCAGTTATGTTGTCATTATTACTGATTTCTATTTTCAAATCAATTTCTTTGCTAAATAAATTAATAGAAAATCAAAATCTATATTGTACACTTAATGAGGAATTATCTTCAAACAATTCTGTTTTCAGAAACTTCCACTGAACAAATTCATTTTTAATCCTAAAGCATGTTAACCATGATCCGAGGGAAGAATACTTTTACCTGAATTACTGGAATTCTTCACCAACTGAATTATACCAAGGAGTCTGTCTTTTTTGAAAATTCAAATATATCATAAAAAGAAAGGCATATTTGAAATATGGGGCCTTCATTCCTTACTTACTATTTTGCCATGAAAAACTTGTTGATCATGATGATTAATTTACTAGGGATAAGACCCTGCTTTAGTGTTGTGGTCAAAAAGGCTAAACAAAGCTTAAATGACAAAAAAAGAAACCACAACCTGACAGAAACATGGACTTTGTATTAACTCTGTAGATGATGTTGGTAACACTGCTCAACTTCCAGCAATTGACCTTTAGTTGCATTCTACTTTTCCTATTACTGTAACACAGTATCCATTTTCAGTGTTTAGTGAAAGAAAAAGAACCGCTGAAACACCTAAAGTATTAGAAGGGGTTCAACATAGAATCACAAAGAATTTTGTGAAGAACAATTAATCCATTTAATTGGTCAAGATAAGATTAGGAAACTATTTCAAAGCTATATAAAATTTTTATGTACTGAGTAGAATTGTTAGATTTTCAGGTGGCAATAAAAATGTTTATGAATACAGGATAGATAATGTAGGCTGTAGTTATAAAATATTAGTGGTTTAGGTTTGCTTATTTGAGTTTCCCAACCAGTGCACCAAATAATGTGGTGGGTTTAGTGCAGGCTAAAATTTCACTTACTCATTTCTTGCTGTGAGTTATGGATTAGGAGGAGGGCAAGACAGGCTCAAAACTTAAAAGGTTGAAGAAAACTTTATTAACAGAACTAAAAGAATAAAAGGAATCAAAATAAAACCTTCAGAACACCTTTCCTTCCCCTACCTGACTTCTTTTCTTCCACAGCTGACAACACAGAGATAAAACCTGGAATTTTAAATCAGTTACCGACTCTACAGTAGTCATTCAAGAGTTTTTGTAGGGGGAGGAGATTTCTCGTCATGCCATGGAGACTTCTCCACAAGAAACAGTTCTCTTGTGGCTTTTAATTTCCACGAATAGCAGCTGCGCAGGAAAGTTCTGCATCGTGAAATTCTTCTCATTTTCACAGCCCTCCTAGAGGTGTGTCCATGGGTCATGTCAGCTTATGGGGTATTATTTTAAGGATGGGCTGTTCAAAGGCAAAGGTTCTCTTCATCTATCTTTGCAATCACCTTTACCTCTGGGAACAGAGGTCTTCTTCTTCTCTCCCTGGAGGCAAAGACTGCCCATCACTCTTGTCTCTCTCTCTCTCTCTGTTGAAGCTTCTCATGGGATCACAGCTCCTTCAGCGTCTACTTTGCTTCATCATGGATGCCTCTGCTCACATTTACAGTTTGAACACTACATCCCCCCATACTTCCTCATGAATTAAAGGGAATACTTCAGTATATCATTGTCCATCTCCATGGCCTTACCAAAAGAACTTTCAGCCTCAATACTAAGGCATCTCCTCATTCTCCTTCCATCTGAGCCTTGACTCCCTCTTTACTGACCTTGGTGTTTTTATGTTGTTCTTCCATGTGTCAGTGCTCTGTCCTTTTCTCTCCCTTGAGAGAGGATCCAGGTCTGCAGGTCTCATCTGTTCAGTGAAAGAGTTTATATCTCCTAGGCCTGCAGATGGCGATGGGCAGTGGCCACAGCAGTCACAGTGATGGATTTCAGGCCATGCTGGGCCCCTCCCTCTCCTGGCAGCTGCTGGGAAGGAAGGGGGGACACTGTGGAGGAGTCCAGGCCTGGCCTGGAGCTGCTCCCAGGGCCCAGTGGATCCCAGCTCAGCGTAGGCTGGCGGGGGCAGGGCTTGGTGTTAGCAAGACGTTCACAGCCATGGCCCAGCTCAGCTTCGTCCAGGGCCCCGCGGCCTCCCGTCCCCCGCCTGGCCACCATTGGGGTCCAGCTCAGCCTTACCAGGCAGTGGGCCGTGGCACAGCAGGGCCTGCCCTAACAAAGCTCAGTTACCTTTCGAGTCCAGAAGCAAGAGAGAGATCTCCCAGGCTTGCTCATGTTTAAAATGTGGATTTCGCAGAGGTGGCCCCACCTTCCAAATGGTTTAATAAGTTGTCAATTCTCAGCTAGCCAGCAACTGGATTTTTCCAGGCACAGAGGAAGCTCTTAGCAGCTTCTCTCATGCAAATAATTTCCATGGGTGGATTCTTTCTTCCTTACTAAATATCAATTAATCCAAAACCAGCACAAAAACATACTAGGTATTCCATGTGTAATTGATATATGTATACTTTGACACTAAAGTACATGTATAATTTATAACATTTCATTAGGTAAGTTTGGAGCTTGACACCTGAAAATTAATTCTAATATAATTTAATTTAATATGGTAACTGATTATTGGAATAATTTTTGCAGCCTAATAGAATTCTCCTGTCTCTAATGAATTAAAAAAAAAAAAAAATAAAGCTAGGATATTGTGAGGTTGTGTTTAGGAGCAACATTCTAAAATCCTCTTCCAGAGCTACATTTTTCTCAGTGGACAATTTTGATTGATAAGGATTGAGATGGGCAAAATAGTCTTTCAGAACAGAAATATGCCAAGCACAGCTGATTGTTTACTTTTTCATAAGTAAACAATCATGAAAAGCTATTCAGTGCTTCTACCATTCATTAAAACTTGTAGAGGAACTCCTGAGGATGAAACTCAAATCAATCTTTCATGGATCTGTTTGCAATATTACTGGGAGGTGGCAGCCATCTGATCTTGTATTATTGATGGTATTTGAATCTGATTATCAACTGGTATTTACAACATATCAATGAGTCTACAGGAGATGGCATTTTTGGTTGTCTTGTTTGGTTGGATCAGGTTTTTTGTTATGGGGTGGGTGTGGGTGTGGATGTGTTAAAAGTACTGCCAAGAGAGATTAACTGCAGAATAATATTCTGTTTTGCTTGTAAAACACCAATCCATTGATAGATGTTATATCTGCCACAGCATTCTCAATTTAGGTTTCAGTCTCCCTCTGGATAGAAAACAATTATGATCCACTCTGGTTGAGAGCACAAGCAGACAAGGTAAAATTTTGTATATGCAGTAAACTTCATTCTTAAGAAATCACTTATCTCTCCTAAAGGCTACCACTGAGCTGTCCTCTATTTTTCTTTTAATGTACAGATGAAGAAATTTCCTGTGTAGCCATTTATTTTCATTTTCTTACAGAGATACACAGGGTCCAATTCACTAACATCCTGAGGGTCCTTATCCTTTATAATTAGAATTCAGCTCTACTAGAAGAAATCCTAAATGGGAATAGAAAAAAAGCAATGTATTGTTGAAATGTATGATCAGACAGGCGTACAAGTCAGGTGAAATGGATCAGATTAATTTTTATATTCTGGTTTTTACTGCATCCTTTTGTCTAATAATGTACAGGTATTCCTCACAAACCATTGATTTCCAAATAGATTTGTGATGTATTTCATATGCTCGGAGAAAATTATGTTGTTATTTCAGTTGGCGTCAGGTTATATTCTACAAAGATGTCACTGTCTCAACAATTGATGAGAAAATTTCATTGTGGAAGATGGGGAAAAATTACTTTGAGTTTTTTTGGTAATAAATATCACTATTGTTATCACTATTGTTATTGTTTTAGGGGGAAATTTTATTATTATTTTCATGCTGAGCTCTAGGACAATTAAGCAGGCAATGTTCTGTTTTTAGGAAAAGTAAGTAAAGTGATTTGACAGTCAACTTCCAGTATATGAGATCTACTTTCTACATATTGGGTAGATCAAAGCACTCCTAGTATGGTCACTCTCACAAGCACAGAGTCGCTTCTATATTGATCTAAGTACAGAAATAAAGAAATTGATTAATTACATTTGTAACAGGTCTATGACCTCGAGTTCCAAAGAAACAAGCGCAACCAGAAGATTAAATAAAATACCGTCTTGAAAAGCTGTGGAGGCCAGTGGAGCAGATGAACACAGCATTTTTACCCTACTGATAGGAAAAATTAAGATTCAATCAATGTTTTGAACCACCATTTCCATGTTTGTGGAGATAGAACTTGGTTTACAATTTGTGGCAGTCAAAGAAGTCAGTAGAGACTAAGTGAAATTTGGAGCATCATTAAGCAGATAGAAAGGATTCAGTTCCATAATCACAGGTGCCCAATCCCAATTGAAATACCTTGATTTGCTTGTATGCATACGAACAGGAGTGGCAGATATGGCAGAGGATATTGGAAGATCTCATATGACAGTGATCATTTGAGTCCAGTGTAACAAGTGGTTTGTAGATAGCTGAATTGAGATGAGTATCTGCACAGGAGCATACAGATATCCACACACAACACTTAAGTTTTCATATCTTCTAGGCTGATCTAGAACAGACATCCACTACCAGTCACATCAGTCGTAAAACAGCAGCATATAAAGCAGCAGATAAAGAACCATAATAGTTACCTAAGCAACCAAATTGAAAAAAATAGGGGGAAAATATGGTACCTGCAATATGAATTTTATACGAAAAGTAGTAAATGAAGTCTTTTAGGAATATTAAAAGCCCAGATAAACCGCTGAGATTTTGCCAGTCTTTACAATTAAAGAACTTGGACTCTCAGATATAGCAATTCTTTGTGGATAGTAGTTTGACTTGTTGTGGTAACCTCTTTAAATCAAATGAATAATTTAGTTTTTCATAAAAAAAAAAATATAAATAACAATAGGATCAATCTTGATAGCTTTAGTTAATTGGTTAAAAAAAACTATGGGACTGGGTCGTGAGATGCAATGAAATAATTTAAAATTAACCTAATTTGCTGAACACACAACATTACAGAAGTAATTTATCTGATTTGTTGTAAAAAACAAAATATTTTGAAAATTTCTCCATTAAGGAAACAAAAATATAAATTATAACAAAAAAAGAAGATGAATTTGGCTTTCCAAACAGTTCATAGAATTGTAACAATTTCCAAATTTGAAGATATTGGAAAAGTCACATTGTATATTTTGAAAGTAGTGAAGAATTATTTTACAAGTATTAGACTGTGTTTTCATTTTAGGTAATTCATTATACTTTATAGTACTATTTCTAAATTTTAGTAGAAACAAGGTTTGTTATATTTGAAAAACCGTTCCACTTTTTTAAAGAACAACCTAGAACAATGATTTCAGATATTTCTATTATTTAGATATTTCTATTTATCTATTATTTTTCTTATTAATGGAAATAGTTTTCTATAATTCTAGTAATATAATAATATTATTTATATAATTATTATACCTTAATTTTTTGATTAACATTGATAACATAATAAAATAATATTTGTATATAATAGAAATACACTATATAATATATAACACCATAGCTATATATAATAATAAATAATTCTATTATTTTATCCAGTTATTTATTTTTTAATTATAGTACTGATATATACTTCTACTATATAATTATTTTCTATTATTAGATTAAATTAATTATATCTAACCATAGAAATAATAACAAAAATAATACTTAACGCAGTAATAAATATCAGCCTTCCATAAAGTCAGATGAATTAATAGGAATAAATACTCAAGTCTAAAATGAAGTATATTGTAGGCATGTTTTGTGACTATAATATACATTACAGTAGTAGTGTTTCCTCTAATATTCTTTTTCTTCTTAAATATATTTAGAATGATTCACTTAAACAAAAAGTTTTCTCTGTGAAATGTGCCAAGTTTTTAAACTTGGGGCAGAAATAAGAGTTTATAATGACAAATTTTAATACAAATGTTAAAATATGGGAATGTCTGCATGTTCAGAATATTCATATATCTAAAATAAAGGGAAAATATTTTTGAAAAAAGCATGAAACAACCTCATCTAAATTTTGGAACTGCATAAAATGTTCAAGGTAATGTTTTTAATCTACCTCTAATATTAGTCCTATAACAAATGAATAATGCATAGGCTGAGAAAGTTGAGTTAATATAGATTTTCAATTTATAGGGATCTTGATATTTGAAAATATTTTCCCTGTCTTAGTTGATTGTTGTTACCGCTGAAGATGAACAGATCACACGGACACAGGTTGAGGTGTGGTGAAGAGAAGAGAAAGTTTATTTTTCCCCCCAGGATTTACAGGCTCCTGACCACAGCCAGGGATTGGATGGTCAGGATAACACTTTCTCACAGCACTGGCCATGAGAGATGTCCATCACAAGACGTGTAACAGAAAGAATGTACACATATCTATGTTTACAGTTACTGTCCTGGGAAAGTCCTTAGAAAACTATGTTAGCAAGTTCAGAAGCTGAGTTTTCAGGGCGACAGATTGTCATGGATTTGAGATCTTTTAATGTTTAGAGAATTTTCTTCACAAAACACTCTGTGCTAATATCTGTGTGGATGATTTACCAATAACTCTTTTTATGATATGGAAGTGGGATTGCATAACATAAAAATTCAGGATATTATGACAATGAACATTTTTGAAATGTTTTGAGGATACATCAAAGAAAGTTAGTAGTGAAATTATGCCCTTTAATTTTAAAAAAGCAATCAAACAAACAAACTTTTAAAGACTTTTAAACATTTTCTTAAGAAATGCTGAATATGTACACAAGATTGCTTTATTATCTTACATAAGGTCTGGTCATGTCCCTTTACTTGAAGCTTAGTCTGTAAAAACACATAGTTAGAAAACTTTAAGATTCCGAATAGGATTTAATGCCTCAAAACACACAGATGCAAGCACAGCCCCAGACATAATGTCAGTAATGATATTAATTCTTTAATTTATACAACTTAATACTAAGTAACTCATGAAAAAAAAATCAAAACAAACCAACAAAAAAACCCGAACAACCAAACCAAAACAAAAAACCACCACCAACAACTAAAAACAACCAAATCTTTATTTCATATGTTGTAAAATTAAAAAAAAAATCAAAAGGCTGTCTTTGATTCTAAACATTTGGAGGGTAAGAAATACTATCCAGGCAAAAGCAGGGCAATAAGTGGGAACTGTGTGATCATCTGACTCAATCAATGCTGCTCTGTTTAGTAAATCCCTGTGTGAGGTTAGGTTTATACTATGAAAACAATGTCTACTATCTGCAGACACTAAATCTTTCCTAACTCAAATTAATTTTATAGTCAGAAGATTTACATATTCACACATATTATAGAAATGATTTTGTAGGATTTGCAGCAAGATATGTTAGAGTCTTCTCTTTCAAAGGAATTCTTTATGGAGCAAGGATAGCAACATGTGTCTGTCAATAATTAGCTTGTGTTGTTGGGGACTATTTTTAATCACCTGGAAAAATATGAGGACTGCATTTTCTGAGTTGTATCTATTTTTAAAGAGTGCCATGAGACAATATTGCAGGATGGAGCAGGAAACACAGGGAGAGAATTATTCACTAGGAGGTGAGAATAAAGGACAAAAAGAGTAAAAAAGGAAGATTCCACATGCATATCTCTTAGGAACAACGGGCCAATTCCACAGAATTCTTTTACTCCAAATTGATAATTGGCAACAATAGCAAAATTTTTCAGGTGCACATGAATTTCTTCTGCACATGATTAAAAATAATACAGTTTCAATTACTTCCATATTGAGTTTGTGGGATGAAGCATCAGAGGCATGAAACACAAACAGTTAAGGCCAATAGTCATCCCAGTACAATATTGCCACTTAAAATAGTTACCTAGCAACTTTTCAGAGTTACTTGTTCGAAGCAGCACAAAGCCAAGATGAAGAGAGTAACTTGAAAATCAGCTGAAACTTGGCTGAAACACAAATCTACTCAACTCATATGTCTTGACCTGTGGAAAAATTACTGCAAAAAAATTCTCATACTCTCATATTCCTTCACTGCTCGTACTTCTCATACTCCTCTGCTTTCTAAGAAAAGACATTTTCAAATAAATTGATCCAGACTCATCAGCCACAACTATGAGTTTCATAGTATTATTCTGATATGTTTAATTTTCAGGCTATTTAAGACAATACATAATCCCTAGGCCTTAGAGGTATCACAGCTGGATCCATTTTCTACATGGAGCATAACCTACGGCAAAATGGTACTTTGACTAGATCTCAGAAATACTCATATATAAGCACTATTCCAGCCATAGAGATAAAAATTTCTATATATTTTAGTATATTATATTAAAACATAATTTTGACTAGAAATTACACTTGAAATCACATCTAGGACAGACTAGCAAAGAGATCTCTGTAGCTTTAAAAAGTTAAATACCAAAGTGTAAGAACTAAGGTATTAAAGCCAGATCAAGTTATATGTGGAATTTGAAACAAGGAACAACCAAAAGTAAGTAAAAGTGACTTATAAATTACAATAGTGGGTAACCCACAAGGTCAGGGGAAGAAAAATAGGAAAGCAGTAGAGACACTGTAATTTTTTTAAGGTATTTCATTTAAGTCTAATTATACATGGTGCATTTGTAGAATAAAATACTTTTTTGCTTTTATAAATAAGAGCAGAGCACTGTTTATTTGCCTAAATAAATTAATTGCTGATGATACTAAAGAAAGCTTTACAAAATATTGTAAAGGATTGTGTGTCAGGAGTGTTTGGGCATATAGTTTTTAAGGGGCTGTTTTCAAGAAGAGCATGCATCAATTCAACAAAAAATCTTTCTAAGGCTTTTCAATGTAAACAGTAAGAGAGTAATTTCTTCTGCCCAGTTTCTTTACGAGTTTAATCTCATTAAGAAAAAGTAAATGAACATTTTATAAAATTATATGTCATCTCTGGTTTCCAAAAAGATGAATAACTTTCCTTTTGATCATCAAGAAATTGAGACAAATGCTCCATATTTTTCCAATAATGGAGACAGAAAAAAGATACAGCATCAGTCTTGCGCATATGAATAGGAGAATGACTGTAAGTGTGCAGCAAGGGATTTTTGTTAAATTTAAGAATTCAGGAGGAAGTGGTCATGTTTTGCAAAACTGTCCTATTTCAGAGTAGATTAGTAGATATAAGTTGAATGTGAGTTCACACATATGTTATTAATGCAAAGGTTTTAAGCATGATTACTGGTTAAGTTTGGCAAGCTCCAAGTATTGTGACTTGTTCCTGTTTATGGTTAATCTTATATAATAGCCCAGCTAAATCCACTTAAATCCATGCTAGGTATTAGCACCAGATGATTTGCTTTTAACTTCCTAGGAATCTACCCTGTCACTTTAATGTCAAGGTCCCTGTTTATAACTCCTACTAGAACAGACTCCTTACAAGCAAGGATAATCCTTTATTTGATGTTTATTTACTTAGTTCCTCTTTTATCTGGAGCTTCTACATGGAAGGTTTTACAGTAAATAAGTTTTTACTTTTTGACAACATAGACATATGTAATAACTGGGTTTATTAATGTATCTTACTTTACTAAGCTCATTCATAAAATGCCAAAACAGATATTATTATTTTGCAATCATAATTAAGAGTGAGGCATTGAAAGCACCTGCATTGACTGATGACATTTTTTAAAATTTTCATATATTTTCCTTCAACTTCTTTTCACTTTAAAATACACATGCCTTGTAATATTACTGCAAGTCTATAACATTATATAGTCCAACTTGTAAATAAAGACAAGAAAAGAATCAGGAATATTATATCTTTAAATATTTTTTCCCACAGTTCTTCCTAAAACAATTCTGCTTCTGTATCATCTCTTAATTTGGATTGCACATCTAGTGACAAGCTGCCAACATGGATATGTCTAAAATTTCTACAAGAGACAGTTTTCTCAGACTACCCACTTTTCATATAAAGTCAATGAAAAGATATGTCTTTGGAAGCTTCTCTAAGAACATGCCCTGCACAAAGTTAAAGTATTTATGTAGACTCCACTGGAAGATTTTCAGAGACCTCTCTGTCTTTGGAAAGGGCAAGATGGTGATGAAGGGGTACAGGTTTATGATGCAATCTAAGAGTTATATACAATCTGAAAGACAAAGCCAAATGATTCAGATGCTTTTCAGCCCCTATAATGTTTCTCACTATGCTATTTGCAATCTATTTAAGTATCAGAGAATATCAAAACAAAGCATGCATTTATCTCATTAAGATCAAATTTTTCCATAATAAATTTTTGTAGACATTTTTATTTAAAACAAAAAAAATCAGAAACTGAATAATATGAAATATTTTTTTTTTATTATCATTATGATATGGAATTTGAGAGAGCAAAATATTGGGTCCTGCACTTGGTTCCCAAAAATCCATGCAGTGCTACAGACTTGGGAAGAGTGGTTGGAAAGCTCCCCAGTAGCAAAAGGACCTGTGGGTGCTGGTTGACAGCAGCTGGACATGATCCCATGTTGCCCAGGTAACTGAAGAGGCCCGTGGCACCCTGGCCTGTATCAGCAATAGTGTGGCTAGCAGGACCAGAGCAGTGATTGCCCCCTGCACTTGGCACTGTTGAGGCCACAGCTTGAGTGCTGTGTCCAGTTTTGGCCCCTCACTACAAGAAGGACATTGAGGTCCTGGAGCAAGTCCAGAGAAGCTGGGGTAGGGTCTGGAGCACAAGTGTTAAGAGAAACAGCTGAAGGAACTGGGCTTGTTTTGCCTGAAGAAAAGTAGGCTCAGGTGGAATTTTATTATAGTCTACAACTACCTGAAAGGAGGTTATTGAGACACAATAATCTCTTCTGCCAGGTAATAAGAAACAGGATGAGAACAAATGGCCTCAATTTGTTCCCAGGGAAGGTTTAGATTGGATATTAAAAAAATTTCTTCACAGAAAGGGTTGTCAAGCATTGGAACAGGCTGCCTAGGGAAGTAGTGGAGTCACTACCCCTTGAGGTATTTAGAAGACACTAAAGAAGTTGTAACACTTGGGAACATAGTTTACTGGTGGACTTAGCAGTGCTGGATTATCAATAGGACTTGATGAATTTAGGCATCTCTACTTACCAAAATATCTCTATGGAAACACAGAAATATGATTCTATTAAGTCTCTTTCATAACCAAAATGTTCCCTTCATTATTTTAAATGTTTCCGGCATATACTTCTGGCTTTGTGCTACAGCTGTTACCTACACTGTTACCTACATGACTATAAATAAAAATATGGAAAAGTTCAGTCATGTTGGACAAAATATCTTCCTGTACGAACTGAAAGGCTAGGTCTCTAATGGCTTCGTAATAGCTATTAATATCTCACTAAACTGGTGTAGTAAAATGTGATCCTGTCTACACCCTAAATTCTCACAGGTTGCTTCTACTTCTGCCAAAAGATGCCTGACACAATTTTGGTTAGTGACCTGACCAAAAATAGATGATAGTTTCCTGGACTATTTTCTTCCCAGTTTTCTTCTCTATGGAGACTCTGGGATGGTTTCTATTTTCCTCTCACTTTCATTACAGAATTGACTTAGAAATATTTAGGTTCTTCAGCTTTAAACCCCTCCAGTGAAACCTCCAAGTTAAAATTGTAGCTATCCATTGTATATTTGCTGCGTAATTTTTAAACTCAAGAACTGCCTTTGTAATGTCAACTTTCTTACTTCAACATAAATTGCAATGTAAAACAGTGGGTAGAAAGGTTTTTCCTCAACTTAATCAAATTATCAATGAAATTAATGAACTGCAAATTCTTCACTATTTTTATTAGATGAGGTTTCTTTATTTACAGTTTTGATTTTTTTACCTTAGAAAAAAAACTTGTTAAAACTTTAACTTGATTTAGATTTATTTTTCTTCCTTTTACATAAAAACATATGAAGCATTGTGAAAAAATCAAGGGTAACAATAAAATTACTTAATGCAGTATTTACAATAAAAAGATATCAAAACAAATTTGAGAAAACAGAATTTGTTAATTGAAATAAAACTGTTGAAATGCTAAGTGGTAATGAGCATAAAGCACTCAAATTCTCTAATCTTTCTTTTCATATTTGCTGATTAAAAAGGATAATATCACTGGGTTTCATCTTGTACTTTAAATATTAGAAGAACATCTGCAGAGCAAAAACTTATTTACTTTTACCCCCTGCTCAGGAAAAAACTGCCCATCAGTTGATTCATTGCCTTTACTGAACACTAGCTGTTAGAAAATGTACTTCAGAATTTAAACATAGGGCTTTCTTCTGCCTACTGACTTCCCTGATAACTTTTCAAAGAAAGAGATAGTCGTGGGACACATGGAATCAGAATGAATTTTGAAAACAAGGATAGATTGTTAGTGACTTATGATTTGCAGTTTTAAGTGGTCTTTTCACTATTTCATAAAATCTACATAAATCAAAGGACTTTAAATCTCCTATAATCCTTCACTGGGTAATCACTGTATAAAGTGGGGAGTCACTGATTTACA
The DNA here is from genome assembly GCF_030490865.1 of Poecile atricapillus. NCBI lineage: Eukaryota > Metazoa > Chordata > Aves > Passeriformes > Paridae > Poecile > Poecile atricapillus. The sequence continues at coordinate 42,683,764 of NC_081251.1, read as the reverse complement.
TTTTTCTTGCCTTTTCTGCATAACAATAGACTCAGAGATGCAAGATGTTTTTTTTTTCCCCGTGCTCCTGTATATATTTGTAGATGATATTCTAAAGCAAAAAAGTAAGTAGCTGAGCCTAAATAAAGATATTTTATTATGTATACCAAACTAAAAATAATGGTGCTTGAAGACATGTAAGGAGAGTTGATAATTTTTTGTTTGTTTTCAGGAATGATCAACATTGTTTTTGACATGAGTGTATGGCAAAATATAGTGTCCAGGTTGGCATCCCTGACAGTTCTTGGCTGGCTGACATGCACAATAGAAACTGAACTACTTTGTCCTATAGTGTCTGAACAGTCTTTTTCATCGAGGCAGTCAAAGCTGGCTATTTGATAAGGAGGTGAGATTTTTACAGAAGCCTGATTGGTGTGGAACTATGGGATAGAGTATGACATAATACACAAGAATTTTCTCCCATCTCCCTCTCTTCGGATTCCAATAGAATTACATCACACATGAGTTCTGAAAAGTCCTGTTCAAGGATAAATTCAGTGTATTCAATTAAGTTTTATGTTGTAGGAAGGAATCATGGCAGTCACTGGACAAAAAAAAAACTGTCTGTAGATGAAAACCACAGCTGAGAGTTTTGTAAAGTCAGAAAAATTAATAATCTTTTGACTTCTATAGAACTGCTGAGTCAACATAAAGACAATTTTTGCTTTCTTTCAAATGAATGTCTCATGTCACTGAATGTAAGAATCAGGACCAATGAGGCTTTACATGAATTCAGAATACTCAGGACTTGAAACAGTACTGAACAATTTGCTCTCAGTCTATAGACTAAAACTAGAATGCATAGTATAACTAAGTAAATTAGAAGGATGAATGTAATTTTCAAATAATTGTTTTCAAATGAGACATTGACAGAAAAAACACTATATATTACTACTACAGCTGAGAATAATTCAGCTTTTCACAATAATGTAATTTCCCTGATTCTGCAGTTTTAGAAGAAGAACCATTCCTCTGAAATCCTCTATCAATACCTACTCATGCAAAATATTGATCCTTCTAGCTGACAGTACCCTGCAGGCTAGAAGCAATTTCACTGAGTGCATAGCTAAGGAAAGAGAGAGCTTTTGAAAATATTTACAACTTACACTAAAGAGTACTCAGAGGTCTGTAAGACATTAATTCAACACCCTTGTGTATAAATATTATCAATGCATAGTTTAAAATATGCAATTTTTTTTTTGCCTTACAGCATTATTCGGTCTACGAAATTGAACTGCATTAGGTATCAGTGAGGACTGTGTAAGTTCTTCATTATGCAATTTTGCTTAAAATCTCAAAATGTCTTAATCTTTACCCTTCGAAACCACTACCACTTAATCTGGACAACTTGTTCTTGTTTGCAAAGCAGTGTTGAGATTCTCTGATCATTTAATAACAAACTGATCTCTGCCTTTTTTTAACTCTTTAGAATGAGTTGCTCTGCTGCACACTGCATATATGCTGAAACATAGAATATACCATTTCTTTTTCCATTTCTGAAAACGAATGGTACTAATTTTACATCATATCTAAAATTTTCTCATAATCAAATGGGTTAAAACTGTTTTCACAACTTCCATTGAACCATTAAATTAAATTCAGATGTTATTTCATTAATTGATTCAGTGTTGTTTCTGATGTCTAATTAAATTTAGCAGAGGTCTCCTTATACAAATAATAATTGCCAGTTTATGTCAGATCTAATAGAATTAGGTTTGCAAGTACTGTAGACTAAATCCTGTTATGATCCTGTGATTAAAAGTATGCAGTATGAGCTCAGCAGTGGTGTAAACTGTGTCCTGCGGTGCCTCATCAACCTGATTGATGGAGGGCATTGCGCCGCTCTGCTCGGCACTTGTGTGGCCTCACCTTGGGTACTGTGTGCTGTTTTGGGGGCCGCAGTAAAAAGATACAAAGTATTAGAGAGTGTCCAAAGGAGGGCTATGAAGATGGTGAAGGGCCTTGAGGGGAAGCTGTATGAGGAGCAGAAGTCCCTTGGCCTGTTCAGTCTGGAGGAGGCTGAAGGGAGACCTCATTGCTGTCTACAGCTTCCTCATGAGGGGCAGAGGAGGGGAAGGCATTTGTCTCCTCTCTCAGTGACTAGTGACTGGACCCCAGTGAATGCCCTGAAGTTGTGTTAGCGGAGGTTTAGGTTAGATATTCAAAAAAGTTTGTCCCCCAGAGGGTGTTTGTTTGGGCACTGGCACAGGCTCCCCAGGAAAGTGGAAACAGCACCAGCCTGAGTTCAAGAAATGTCTAGACAATGGTCTCAGGCACAGGGTGTGACTCTTGGGGGGTCTTGTGCAGGGCCAGGCATTGGACTTGGTAATCCTTGTGGGCTACTTCCAACTCAGCATATTCTATGATTCTGTAAATTAATAAATTTGTACACTCTGTGATGTCAAGTTCTCTCATTTGCTTACAATCAAGTGTATAAACCTGAGAAATACATTAAATCAAGACTTGTTTCTATTTTCAATTTGTTAAGCTAATCTTTGGGATTTTTTAAATGATGTTTTAATTAAGCTTATAAGAAGTAATGAAGGAGTAATATCATCTGTGCTGATGTAACGGATTAGATGTCATTTTCATGATCCCTAATCTGTCTTCCTGACAATTTTACTATAGACATTATTGTCTGTGGAAACAAGCATATTCCATTCAGTCTGAGCCCTAAATGTCCCAAACATTTGATTATTAAATCTTGGCTAAGTGTCATATTTTTCTAGCATTAGACTTAGTCTATTCTGATAGAATTCCACTGTTTTTATATTTATTAGAATTGAAATTGTAATCTTATTAACCTTTATCTTATTTTTTCTTTCTCTCATTAGCCTGCATGATATAACAATATCTCCAGCATATTTCACAAAACTGGCAAAAATGGGAAGGGAAAATTTTTCATTTATAACTCCATCTGCCTGTCTATGTATGTTTTTATGGAGTAGTATAAATTGTGCATGTACTTTTGTCAGACATGTATTTTCTAGATATTCGTACATATTCACATAGCTAATCATACATACAAGTACAAATCATACACATCTGTGCACGGAGTATGACATATAACCCCTCTACTTAGACAATTTCTGGTTTCTTGATAGGAATGAAATTAGAATACCTGTAGGTGACTTCCTAAAGAGAAATTAATCTCAATGCAAATATATGAAAAAAGCAAATTTTTTTTTTTTTCTAGAAATACTGATCTTTCCTAAAGAGCTCAGAGATTTGAAATAAGGTTCTGAAGAGGGTTACTCAGATGGGAGAAATGGAGGTTGAGGGGAGACTGTTGGCCTCTACAACTACCTGAAATAGGGTTGTGGCAAGGTGGGGGTTGCTCTCTGCTCCCAGTTGAGCAGTGACAGAACAAGGAGAAGTTTTAAATGTCCATAACTGCAGGGCACTAGATACTGTATGGCACTAATTATCATCACAAATTTGTGTAAAAAATTTTCTGTGTGTGCAATGGTACATAAATTATTTTTTCTCCTCTAATAATTGTTTCCTTTGGCTGTGTTTTTAACAAACCCCTTCTATTAAAATGTTCAGTTGACAGAGCTCAACATACTCTATCACAGAGTAATATAGCAGCCTGAAGAACATAAGATGCATTTCAAAAATTGTTCTTTGCAAACCTGGATTGTATGTTTGTGGCTGTCTTTCTCTATAGGTTTGTTAGTTGAAGACATTTGTCCAATGATTTTAAACCCAGATTTTACACTTTGTACATACCTTACAGCACTGACTGCTTTCTCCTGTTCTGCTTGTAAAAATTATTTTCTCTCCTAAAATCCATAGAACTTTTCACAATATCAAATTGCTTTTACTGGCAATCTGACCTGGCCAGGAGACACTTTGATTCAAGTGGTTAATGCTCAGTCTTTCTATATTTGTTACTTTATTGCCATATTTTTTATTATTATCTTTTACTAATAACTGAAAAACACTGTACATGTATAGTGTGTATCAATATCTACCTCTATAGGCTTGTATCAGAAGCTATCTAAGTAATTTTTTAATGTGTAAGGAAAATCACACATAGTCTGTCTACATTTTGGACTTAGCATAGAAAAAATATTTCTCTGTCTTTGGAATCTATATTGTTGATGGAATGATTCAACAAAAATTTACTACTATGAATCTGTTTTCATAGAAAATCAATTTGCTACTACATCCAATATTTTTATGTTTATTAAATCTGGATCAGAACTCACTTGAAGGCAGTTTTTAAGTGAATCAACCTGTTATAACAAAAACATTTCATGGTGTATGAAATATTTTGTGAAAATCATCATTGTAATAAAAAGACATATATTTGATTACAAATGCTTTTCTGTATGATTGAACACAAACCAGTGTGAACACAAATCAGAATGAGTTCTCATAGACAAAAAAAGAGTGTTAGGTATTTCATAGCATGTAATATACTTCACAAGATAATGCAGGATATCAGAAATAGAAATCAGCTGCATTTTTTCAAGTCAAAATTTCATGAGATGATTTTCTGAAGAGGTAAAAATTAAAAGAATAGGGGAAAAATGATGAGAGGATATCACAAAATTAAGTCACAGAATAGACTAAGTTGAAAAGACCTTTGAGATCATTGGGCCTGTGACCTAACATTACCTTACCAGCTATACAAAAGGCAAAACACCTTTCAGCTCTTGAAACAAAAGCAGGGACATAAAATGACTTTCTAGTCACACTTTATTTGATGCAGCCCAGGATAGGGTTGGTTTTTGGGGTGGCAAATCACATTGCTAGGTCATGTCAAGCTGCACATTCACCGAATGCCTTGGTCCTCCCCATGGCTGCTCTCAATCCATTTTCTGCCCAGCCTGTCCTGGAGCTTGGCATTGACCAGACCCAGGCGCAGGACGTTGCACATGGCCTTGGTGAAATTCATGCATTTCGCATGGTCACAATTCTCAGTGCTGTCAAGGTTTCCAGGCGTGGTATCAGAGAGGAAATAATCAATTGTTGATAATGATGCCTTGTGAAACATTGATAATGACATCTGTCTTCTGCTTCTACTCTTGAAGGGACAGCTCTCAAGTAGACTGTTAACTTTCATTCCCAGACTTCCATGTGTGTAGCTAGAAATGACTGTAGGATAGCAAAATTATCAGTAGGAGAGACCCTTCTAACTGCTTAAAGTATTTTTGACTGTCATGATGAAATAATAACTGAGTTAAACAGCTGAAAAGGTAAGCATGATTTCTTGTGGAAAACATATTTTGTATTGCTATATATAGGTCTAAACAATATAAGGAGGAGTCACATAAAATTTTATATGCAAAAGATTATTGTCTAAAATAGCTATGCAGTATTTATTTTGTGATTTTCTGTGCTGAAAGAAGATCACAACAAGTGAAACAGAAATAAGAAAGCTACAGAAATAGTTTTGAAAACATTTCCTTCTTACACAGTAAGTTGAACAAACAGCAAATGAGGTCACAAGGTCCATATAATTGAAAATCAGGCTACTGCTGTAAGATAAACAAGGTTAAAGTTGGAAAGCATGTAGGATACCATTATTATAATGTCATTAAGTTTGAGATGCTGATGGAGTTCTGTAGAGAGGTCAGCAAACACAAAGATATTGCACTGTAAGAAATGCTGACTTGAAGGAAATGTGAAACAAGTTGAATTGAAGTGGCCAAAATTCAATAATTCATGAAAAATCAAGAGTGGAAAAGGGAGAATCTATTCTTGGTAGGTCACATTAGGAAAAAAAAAAAAAAAAAAAGAAGAAGAAAAAGCCAAGTAAGCGTAAATAAATGCATAAAGTTAAAAGAGCAGCAAAAACGATGTGGTCAACCCAAAAGTTTAAGTCCCTGTGTGACTGAGAACTGCATAAGAGAGAAAGAAATCCAAGAGCATTTAAAGGAGTTCTAGAAGCTTTAATGATACTGAAAAACATTGGACAGAGCAGGAAGAAATTGCAATATAAACTTCAAGACATATATAGAAAAACTCTCAATTATCCTTCATAATGCATAAGAAGAAATAGTAGTTTCTTTCAAATCACCATATATATATAGTAATGTTGCTGAAGTCAATACACTTACTCCAGATTTACTCAAAGTAGTAGAAGAATAAAGCAAGTGCTGTCCATCATATACAACTGATTACCATTTTAATTAGGGCCAGAGGGGTATGATAAATCACTTTCTATGAAGTTTTTGCTGATCAACTATCCTCTATAATTGTCATTGCTCACTTTTCTGCCTAATGGGAAGAGAAGAAAAAAAAAAAATGAGACTGTGTTTCAAACATAAATATTAAAAAAACTTAAGTGACAAGTATATGGCTAAAAGCCCCTCACTCTTTAATGTCACTAATGTACCATGACTAAGCGTCTGATATGAGACTTGTGGGGATTTTGAGATAAACTTGTGCAAGAGATAAAAAAACTTTGATTTTTCAAGACTGTCAGGCCCTTGAGCCAAGTGAAAGGGAAAAAATGGCGGTTGGTTCCTTAGACTAACTTTTCATCCTACACTTGTAATTTTGGTGCTCCCTTGCATCAGAGGGATGATAGATGAATGTATCTATTCAGCCTGATTGACCCCAAGCCTTACACTGAAAATTTATATCAATATCCACTAGAAAGTTCCTATATAAGCTAAATATGTGATGACTGTTTCTTATTTCATCATCCAAGGAATTAAAAAAGAGCACATTTGAAGGAAATGCTGCAAAAATTTTGTGGTTGGTCCTAAAACATTTGAATATAATTTTTTTCTTTCCATTACGAAGAAACCCAATGAAACAACAAAGCCAGTTATTCCACCAACAGCTAAGAAAATCTGCTGCTGGTTATAGACAGTATTGGTTGGAGTTTGCATCCATATTTCCAGTAGCAGAGGAAAAAGGTTATGGGTCATGTCTTTTATCAGTAGGGATGATCCCTGCTGTGCTGTCAAGTATGTAGGTAGCATTAATCTTTATTTAGATGAAGTCACTCTTATTTGTAGCTCCAGATGGTATCAGCTTGCCTGTTGAATTTGGTTGTAATAAAAATGTTAGAGCCACTCAAGAGACTACAGATATGTCCCGTTGCAGACACAGTGGCACTTTGAAGAGAGAAGTATCAATATTTCTATTGATATAAAGCAGAGATTTAACAACGTTCGGAAAATAAGAAAAGCATCAGTGATCTAATGAGATTTGGTGGCAAGGTACACTTGATCACCTACTGCATGAAGGACAGCCAGGCAAAACTGTCAGGGAGAGCCTTCTGCTAAGCCATGAGGTTCAGAAAGGACCCCCTTGTGTTCTTATCTCCTTCTCAGAGAGGGGTTTAGGTGCAGCTGGAACCAGACTTAGCCCAGACTTAGTCAATTGTTTGTATCTAAATGACTTTATGTGCAGAACCAACTCTTTATAACACTTACTTAAGATTCAAAAGTTTAGTATGCTATTATTCTCTTACTGATAATCTCTTGCAGCAAGTAACCTCTCAACATCAAGAGCAACTTTAAAGAGGTGTTACTCAAGGTGTGCTGACTGCTGCCATGTAAGAAAGCTCAATGAGCCCCCAGCAATCCACTATTTATAGAGTAAATTAACTGAATTATAACAGCATTTGCATATTAACTACAGAAATCTATTTCCTCCAAACTTTAGCAGCACCACAGTTAGGTGGGCACATTGCTCAAAACAGCCTTTGACTGTGGTGCCTCCCCCCAAGTCCACTTTGAGGCTGGTGTAGCCATCATGACCAGATGTGTCCATTATGACAGCCACTGGTGGTCATCACTTGAGCAGGGTTGCAGGAAATAAAGGTCAGATTGGTGTGGGGAGGCAGGGGAGAGGACAAGGACAACGGACGCAATCACAAATTGTTGGGTCTTTATAAGGAGGAAATTAGAAAAGGGACAATCAACAGGGGAACACATTCATAGTTATGGCACCTGTCTTCCCAAGTAGCAGTTATATGTGTTGAGGCCCAGATTCCCAGGACACCTGCCTGGGTGTCACAATGACCAAAATTCGCTTTTTGCTGGGCTTGGCTACACATAAAGATGGATACTCTTTTGGTCAGATCAGGTCAACTGTCCCAGCTATTCCCCCTCACAGATTTTTACCTACCCTCAAGCTACTTCCAGGTAATGTGGAAGAATGAGAAATAAAAAAGACTTTGATGTTATTCAAGCAATGTTCAACAATGAATAAAACATTGGCTTGCTATCAATGCTATTTTGGACATAAATCTAAAGCACAGCATCCTGTGGACTGCTATGAAAAAATGTTAACCCCATTCCAGACAGATCCAGAAAAAGTTTTTGCTCTTTTCTATGCTGATCAGAGACTCAGTCAGTATAATGGTTTCCCCTATATCACAAGCAGGATTCAGTATGTTGTGTCTTTTTCCGAGATTTAGTACATAAAACATATTCCTCTTTTTAACAAAGAATACAGTCAATTCAAGTATGAGGCTTTCATGTATTGATCTCTGAGGTTCCTCTTTATTCTCAGGAGGAAAAAATCCAAGCCAAACCATCTGCACAAAATCTGTCATTTACCAGTGGAAGGTGTGAACATATTTTTTTTTATTTTTCTTCCCTTTAATCTGCTTCATGTCTTTATGAAACTCCACATAAAATGACTCTGCATTGCATGTTTAATAGTCAATATTTGTTCAAAATACTTAAAGAAATAAGGTTAATGTGAAAAATAAGAGATTATTATATTATATCAAGTCAGAATTTGGTGACTTAGCAATATTGACTTAGCATTACAAACTCATTTATTGCTAAAATATTTATGACAAGAAAATGTAAATTTATGTTTCTCTACAATCAAAACAATTTTCAGACTTCTTCCTTCCTCAGCTATTTTTTAGAAATATTTTCATTCTGAAACAAAAAACTATCAACTGTAACTTTTTGATAAATCAAAAATTAATGAACTGGGCTCATGTAGAGATCCATGCTAAACTGCTGAGGTCAGAATATGTTTCTCTCTGTCTGGGTTGCACTGTTGCATGTTCAAGTTGTTTTTCAGATTATCAGTCTGACAACCTGTTCTTTATGTTCAAACAAGACGTAATCTTATGCTGCTACAAATGGGTTTACAAGAAAACACATTTGGAATGCTTTCAGTACTGTGACCTAACCTATCAGTCTGGCATAACTTCTGTTTTGTCTGTAAAACAAAAACAGTGGCAAATAATGAAATGGCGAGGTTACAAAGAAACAGAAATCTTTGGACTGTCATTTCATTGTACTCTGGAGGATTCCTGATCCCACTCTGTATCTGTCAGATGACAAGTGACAAAATTCTGGACAACACCACCTGTTCACTGATTTCCTAATATATATAACAAATTCCATAATATAGTTCAAAAACTCCAGAGCTCAGAGTTCAATATATTCAGAGATCACACTTTTAAATATGAACTACTGAAGGTACTAATGTCCTAGGGTGACTTTATATAGTGATTAGTGTATAGTGATTTTGTGTCAGTTGAGGAAATATAATGAATACCTACATCAGGGGTCACCAATCCATAGAGCTGCAAGTACAAAATCTGGAAATCACATGAATTGCTATTTCAGATTTTTAAAGGGAACATCAGTAGAAGAACATCAGGCTGAATTAAAATAATTATTAATAAAAATATTATTTCTAGTCTTCTTTGATAGATTTGTTTTCTTTATTTCTTTGTCTTTACTTATTTGTTGATTTCCCTTCTCAACATTACTTATTATACTTAGTCTATTTTCTCCTTTTGCCATCTGTTTGTTATTGTTGCTGTTTCTTTAAAAAGTACTTTATCACCCTGGAAACTCAAGCATTATAAAGTCTTGGCCAGCTATAATACAATTTTCAACATATTTTGTGCCAATTGCTCTCAACTTACATAAAGAACACCAATTAACAGAGAAGTCTATGCTGCTTGTCTTTTTCTCCTAAGGGTAGCCATACAATGACCCTTAGCAAGAAAATTATGATTATGAGCATATGGTGAAAAAATTTAATGTCTTACTTATTTCAAAGTCTTTCTTATTACAGCTATTAGTAGATCCTGCTGGATGATCAAGCAATAAATCATCTAACCATGTAGAATTCATAGTCCTGTAATTGATCTTTTTCATGTGTTTTCAGATAAAACTGCATAATACTTTCTAACTAAAGGTAAATGAGTAGATAAATTACTAATGTCCTTGAGGGAACACAGCTGGAGAAAATTGCATTCAGGCAATATAACTTACTTTCTCATTTTTCCACTTTTTCTTTGTATTGCTTAAGGGTAAGGGAAAAGGAAAAAAAATACTCTTTGAGGAATGAGAATTATAAGGAATTGCTATGGGTTAGACTACTTTCTATTTCCATGTACTTGACATTGGAAAACAATCACCTATTATTTTGTAATAATATTTTCATATTTTATAAAGGTGTCAATACAGTGCATGAAACAATTATACCTTGAAGGACAATAAGATCCAAATCTGTTTTTTTGTTTATTTCATTGATTTGGCTACATGAATATTTCTAGCAAAAAAATTGCCCCCTGGACTTCAATGTTCAGCACAATAAATCAATAGCAATTTCTGACTTCTCTGCATATTTAGATCTTATATATGCACAGAGTTATATGAATAGTTAATATTGAAAAAAAAAATTGGTTTGGCACAATATCATGGAGGATGATTCTATTCTACCTGAAACAATCAATATATTTGTAACCTGAGACCTGGAAGAATAATTCTTCAAAATATTATTGGTGGACGTGCTGGTGTACTCTGGGAAGACTTTACCCACCCTAGCTGTGAATGAACTGCAGAAACGAAAAAAATATGGAATAGGCTGAAGGGAGTTCCTGTTCTAGTATATGTACATAAATGCGCATAGACTGAGAAACAGACAGAACAAGCAACAATCAAAGCCTGACTATTTCAGAGCTTTTCAGGGAATCTGGGTAGGAAAGACAAGTAGGGAAATTTATCTTATGTGAAAGAGCAGTTCAAAGAAAGTAAGCTGCCATGTAGGGTATATGAGAGGCAGGTGAGAGTTTGTGAACCAGTATCAGACAAGATGCCAGGGAAGGAACTCAGGAACACAGCTGTAAAAGTCACAACTGTGAGGTGCAGCTCCTGGATACTGTTAAACATCAAACTTGATATGTCTGAATCTGGGTGTAATGACAGGAAGATATACGCATTTACCTCTATCTACCAAACAAATAAAACATCCTATCAAGCCAAGCAAGCACTGAAATAGATGGGTTTCTGGTTTCTTATTACTCAGTAGTTCCCAGATCATGCTCCAGTTTCATGAAGTCTGGGTGCAGCTCACTACAAGTAGAGACAATCCTAACCTTAACAGCACCAGCTGGTACTAGACGACAAGAGAGAACCTACCTGAAGCTACTCACTTTCTTGCTTCTTTTTTCTGCTTTATTTCTAGCAGAAGAAAATTGTTCTTAGCTGAAGTCCTTACTGGAGTTAAAAGCAGAATATTCTTCTGTGGTATTCTGTGGTATTCTATATACATGTATTTTCCATTTCCATCTTCTGAGGCCACAGATTTTATTTATTACGTGCACTCCCTTCTTCAAACTGCTCAGGTTTAATGTTGTCCAACTCTGATTCTGAAAAAAATGCTTTACCTGAGAGAAAAGCAGCAATAGATCCAAAATTCACTCTTGTTTTTCAATAGTTTCCAGCTCTCCAACAATTAAATCTTTATTTTTTTTTTTCCCAGGAGATGGAAAATTTCTGAGAATTTGCAGAAAAATTGAAATAATATGAGGAATATGGGATCATAGAGATGAGATATGATGTAATGAAGTATACATAGTGCCTCTTAACTAAGCTTTTGTTGTTGTAACCACCAGTTCCTATTAAAATTGCCTGACAGAAAAGTCATCTATTTAAAATGCAACTTTTTTAAGCATTTTTGAAGCAGATATTGCAGCTGGTGTAAATCAAGGTACTACTTCTCATTTAAACTGAGGTTCCAGATATACATTTGTAAAGTTGACTCCTCGAGATAAGTCACTCCATTTGAAAACACAGGGTAGGCTGTGAATTTACTTAAGCAAAAAATGTATGCAAGAAGCATATATTTCATTAGCAGGCTTGAACTCTTCAGAATACAGGAAAACAGAAAGGAAAATGGGAAGACTATTTAAATGCTTACAGATGTTTAACTGAGGTTATTAGTTATCAGATGGTCTCATGGTGTACCTACTTTTATTTTTGATTTCCACAAGGTTATCCTTGCTAATATTGTATACCAGTGATTGCGACATGATTTAATTTTCAAAAGAGTTAAAATAGACTCAATAATCTCAAAAGGTCTTTTCCAAGTAAAAGAGTTCTGTGATTGAGTACCCTTAAATTATAGATATGTATCAAAACCATAGTAGTATGCTAAATTAAAAATATTAAAAGTTTTTTCTTTACAACATAGATTTCAAAATACAGTTTAGTCACAGCTTTTTTATTTGAAATTATTTTTTTTAACACTGTCACTTTGCTCAAGAAAGCCAAAGGATGTATCTTTTTATTTCTTTATATTTAATCCTCACATATTGTTAGCTTTCACCTATCTAAGGCCATAAATTCACCTAATGTATTGCTTATTCGTTAAATATCTGCCACTAGTTCACTTTGGAATCAAATAACCATTAGAGATTTTTTCATCTTCTCAAAATATGCTGAAACATTAAATTTATTGTCAAGTACTTCAAATTATGCTAATATATTTGCAGTTTTATTAATATTAATTTTAGTGCATGGTTCTGTTGTTGGGTTTGTGGTTTGATTTTTGTTTTTTGTGGGGATTTTTCCCCACAAAACCTGCTAATTTACATTTGTGAGGAAATCTGTAAATTCAACTTAGGCAGGTATTTGCATACAAATCTGTTTCAGAATCAGATAAATACTATGTACTGAATATCTGATTTTTGGCAGTTACACAGTATTCTGTCAATTTTAAAAGGCTTTGGTAAGTTTTATAAATTCAAGGACAGCATTTATGCATTTCCCTCCAAAAAGCCAAAACCAACCAACCAACAAACCAAACCAAACCAAGCCAAACTAAAACCAAGAAACCACAATTTCATTTTTTTTCTCATTTATTTAGCAGAATGTTTTCAAAAATCTGGAAGATCTGAAGATAAGATGAAGGGAGTGGTTTCCAGAAAGAAGGTTGAGAAGTGTGTGTAATTTATGCTATGTCTAAATAGTAGTCATCAAGGGAAATACATATTGTTCACTTCAGATGTGAGAAATATGATGTCCACTGACTCAAAGCTTTATATAAACTTATTGTCTGCTGAAATAACTAGTTATGGATTTAGCTCTCTTCTTGGTATTGTCCATGTGTCTGAATTACTCCAACAATGCATATGGCATCTGAAGACCTCTTGAAAAATTCATGGAGCGATTATATGCTACTTCCTTGTTTGAGAGAACAATGACTTATGACACAGATACCATTACTGGCAATCATTTACCTCCTCATTCTAATGTGAATTCAGTGCTACCCCTTATATAGAAACTCATTAAAAACTCTGGATGTTTCTTGTCATTTCAAAACAGCTGTAATCAGCTAAAAGTCACAAAAATCATCAACATCTTTCAACTATTTTTCTGTGTTTCTGCTTCTTGTTCCAAGCCATGATTCAATTGCAGCTAAATCACTTGTGAATGTTGGAATTTTGGCAAAGAAATATCACTTAAGGGCTTTCAGGCTTCATCATGCTCTGTCATTAAAAAAAAAAAAATATAGAATTCAGATATTAGATCATATTGTTACCTCACATTAACAGCATAATTTCAAAATAGCTAAGAAATAAATAGTTACTATATATAGCCATAACAAACAACCACCACCAACATAAAAAGTACTGAAATCACTATCTATATGTAGGTCCCAAAAGGGAGAGAAAAGTATGGTAATGTGAAAAATAAACCCAAAATATGTATTTTTTTCTTTAATTTTTCAGCTTTCGAGTTTCTAGATCACAACATTTAGTTGTGTTTTGGTTTTTTTTTGGTTTTTTTTTTTTGGTAAATCTCTATGATTTATTTATAGACCCCATGTATGGTTAATTATTTTAATGACTTTTTTCTTTGTCACTGTCAAATATTATTAATATTCTTCATTGTCCTCTTATTAAATGGCAGATTTTATTATCTTTCAGACTCTAGATTTCCAAAACCAAGACTTTAAGTCAGCTTTGACTTTTATTTCGCAAGGTCACAAATAGCAAATCAATCGGGACATTAATTTGTGGCATACTCTTTTCAGAGCCACCAATACATATGCAAAGTTCACTGTAATGAGAAGGAAAAAGAATTAGATTATGTGTTGTTACTCTTGTGAAGTGGCACTATATTTAGTAAAATAAAAACTACTCAGTCCTTAGAGGCCTTTCCTGGAAAGTGGCAGGGAAAACCTTTCCATAAGAGGTAACCTAGTCAGCTCTTTTGTATCCACATGAGGGATGCCCTTCCTACACTTTCCCCTTGCTGGAAAGACATTATGTATTAAAAGTTGTTATTGCAAGAAGCAACTCTTTCATTTTAGCCATCCCTTTATCTTCTTCCAGCTGTTCGTTTCATCTCTTGGAGTAAAGTGGAATCTGTCACAGAATGTCTTATATGTCTCTGTATACTTGATCTCACTCTGTCTTCCTGATTCACCCGAGATGTGACAGCAAGAATATAAAATATTAGGTTAGAAGTGGTCAATAAATGCCTGAGGAAGGGGAGCACCTTTTAGCTGTGTCACAAGAGTGTAAATGAAAATACGCAATGTTACATTCCTTAAATAAGCATAATACTAAAAATAAATGATAATGTTAAAAGATGCAAGCCACCACAAACTTTAGTCAAAAATCTTATGAAGAACTGAGCAGTTTAATGTATTTCTACATCTATATGAAAACTTTAGTATTAAGAACAAAACTAAGGAGTTCAGTAAGAGATATTTCATTAAATGCAATGGAAGAGAACTCTAGAAATGCATTGCACAAATCTAAGGATGCTCCCACTTGGCTCGTTTCTTTTTTTATTAAGCCGGCCACTCATGAAGGGAACATGAATGTGTAGACATACATAAGAAAAAACATCTTATTCAGATGTTACTGCGAGGTCCCAGGTGTGTGCCTCTGATTCTTCAAGTTCCTGTGGTCTATCAATACATCAGATCTCAAAAGAATCTTATGCAGACTCAGATTCTGAGCTACTGTTCAGTAAAAGAGGAGAATAGCTAAAGAAAACATTATCACAAGCTAATATTTGGTCATATATGTTGGAGTCTGAGACACAGAGTGTGTGCCCTTGTCTCTGGTGCCTAGTTCTGAGATCCAGGAGAACACTGAATTTTATATAGCATGAAATTCCTGAGCATGTTTTCATGATGTTACATGAAAACAATTGTTAAAGTTAGACAGAAATGCTAAAAGTGTGAGTGTGTAGATTAGAAAGTTTTCTTAAGTCACTGGGTAAAAAAGTTAGTTTTGAGTTTAGAGAGCAGAAGACAAGATGGAAGATTTAGGGTGTTGTCTCTTTTCCTTCTTCTTTCTTCTTCATTTTCTTCTTCTTCTAGAGGTTTTTGGATAGTAGTGGGTGATTGGATAGAAAATGCCCCAGTGCAGCACACAGGTGTTAGGTCACTGGGTCATTAAGAAACATAATATACATATCTATTGTTAATTGGATAAGTAAAAAGATTAAAAGGCTGCACAGTTCAGGGCCATTTTGTGCCTTCAGAGCCAAAGTGAGACAAAGGTAATAATGATTTGAACTTGTCCAGAAGGGTCTGGGGAAGACCTGCCAAGTTTTGTGATAGCATCCTAATAAACATGAGAAACAAGATCCTAACAAGCTTTGGAGTTCTCCTCCTGACCCGGAGAACTGCGATAACTGGAACTCCCCATGAGGGAATATTCCAAAGGAGCTCGACCCAGAGGGGACTGAGTAATCCACATGTGAGAAGAGGTACAGAAGCAGAATCAAGAAAAGACAGAAAGAAAAAGTTATGAAGACAAATGGTGTTTTATTTGGGAAATAAAACAGACAATAAGCAGTCACAGGAAATAAGCAGACACAGTTTCTTATTAGGGGTTTCTGGAAATAACTTATTTTAAAATCTCATTCATTGCAATGACAAAAAAGAGCAAAATGGTTAATCAGAATAGCTAATGAATCCAATGACCTATACATCCTTATAAACTGTTTGAAATAGTGTCATGTAACAAAGGACTTACAAAAACCTAGTATAATATTTTTGAATATTAGACACAACAATACATGATGAACATTTGATAGTTACAATGTCAACTCAGACAGAACAAATGTACATTGAAAAAGGCAGTAAGTCAGTAGACAAATCATATGGGCTATCTACTTGTATCACAAAGCATCATGATAATTCGTTTCAGGGGTGAAGTTCTTTCAGCATTAAAACTACAGAGCTAAAAAACCGTAGAAACTTTCAGAGAGTCAAAGAATTGCTGAGAATGAGAATGGAAAGGATCTCTGAAGACTGTGTTGTCCAACTTCCGTTTTGAAGCAGAACCAGCTAAAGTAGGTTGTTCAGGGCTGTTGCCAGTTATGTTTTGAGTATTCCAAGAGCAGAAACCTCACTGCCTCTGGGCAGCCTGTTTCAAACACACGGAAAAAAAAATAAAAAAAATTCTTATATTTAAGTGGAATTTTCTATATTTTGGTTTGAGCTCATTGGACAATATAAGAAAGTTATTAAGCTATTAGAGAGTGTTCAAAGGAGGGCTATGAAGACAGTGAAGGGCCTTGAGGGGAAGTCATATGAGGAGCAGATGAGGTCACTTGGTCTTTCCTGTCTTGAGAGGAGGAGGCTGAGGTGAGACCTCATTGAAGTCTACAAATTCCTTGTGAGAGGAAGAGGAGGGGCAGGTACTATCTTCTGTCTGGTGAGCAGCAACAGGACCTGAGGGAAAGGTGTGGGAGTGGGTTAGGTTGGATATTGGAAAAGCATTCTTCACCCAGAGAGGGGCTGGGCACTGGGTCGATACAGGGAAGTGGCAGCAAGTGCCGCTGAGTTGAAGGAGTGTTTGAACAATGCTCTCAGGCACAGGGTGTGACTCTTGGGGATGGTGCTATGTGGGTCTGGGAGCTGGACTCAAGGGTCCTTGTGAGTCCCTGCCAACTCAACATATGTCGTGATTCTGTGCTTCTGAGATGCTGAGTAGTTCATGAAAGTCAATCACTTTATTTCCAAAAGTAAAAGAAATTAACTTCACTTCTTGATTGCTCCTGCAGTAATTGTAATATTGTCTTAGTAATTTTAATGTAATTATTCTGAATGAATTCTAGTAAAATACGTCTGTCAGTCTAACTTCAAGCTTAATCTAATCAGTATTTTTCATTATAAGACAGATTTTTATTGATCATAACTTTGGAAATATTTGGCATTAGAGAAAAATTAATCTATCATCAATGTATATTTAAATAATTTCTTGAAAATAGCAATAAAAATTATTTTCTATTTTCTAGAACAGAGGGGAAAAATATAGGATCTTCTGGACATGGCAAAAATTTTTTTGGACATTGTCTCTATGTAAAGTACTAGTTTTGGGCTGTTTCTAATTTAACTTTTGTGCAGTGTCTTCAATAAAATCACCTTTGCTGTCCTTCTGGAAATGTACACAAATTAATAAAAAACTGAATCTTAGGAAAGTTGTAATGAATATATCACCTCAAGAGAGATTTCCTAGATGTCAGAAATTATTATCTCTGAGTCTTATCCCACTGAAATTATCAAGGCTTTTATTTCAGAACAAAGTGTGAAAATATCTTACTCAAAGAACCACTGAACTGAATTCTTCTGGGAGTAATAAAAGTAATTACATAAATATGCATCTAGTGAATATACACATACTGGAAATTAATTTAATGATTTTTAAGACATTTATGCATGACCTTAAAATATCCTCTGTAGTATAAATTTTCAATGTGTATGTCTAGAACAACTCAATATAAAACCTGTACCTGACTGATAGCCAGCATTCTCAGCCACTTTATTTGGTCTCAAAATACAGTCAAGCTATTTTTTTTCAACTTACCTAACAGACTTTAAGACTTCTATGTTTTGATCCCTTCAGATGACTCAAACTGCTGATGATTGCAATTTATGTTCTGTTCATCTATAGAGGACTATGATGGTGAACTTCACTAAATTCACTACTACAGTTTTCACATCTGGTTACATACACTTTATTTAATCCAGCTGAATTCTTACTTCTGAATTTCCCTTAAAGTGAGAAACAAAAACATTGTAATTTGAGCCTCCATTTCTGATTTATTTAAATTCTGCAAGACAATGATTCTGGATCAGATTAAAATTAATTTTGGAAAAAAGGTTTATGTAAATAGCAAAACACTACAACATCTGGTGAACTTCATAACAGCTTCTCTAATTTAGAAGATGTTGAAAACAAATATATATTTAGGTATGCACTAGTCTTTGATATTTGTTGTTAGCTTAAAAGTATTTGTTCTGTATACAAGCACTATAGTGCAATTGTGATCTTTAACTGTGAGAAGGAAAGGAGGGAGGCAAGAAAAAAAAACAGTGAATGAGGGACAAAAGGAAGGAATGAGGGATGGGGGGAAAAGGGAAAGAAAGAGGAAAAAAAGGGAAGAAGAACAAGAAATACTATAGCCTCACTATCAAAGATTTTATGATGCTTTTGTTATTTGCACTAACACTGCATCTGATAAACAATTAAAAAAAAAACACCTTTGTGATCTTTCATCTTCACACACTAAACAAAATGCTTTCATTAAAAATCAAGGAGTGCATGTTGCAGAGTATTAGGCCTTAGACAAAGCACATATGGAACATTTAAAGCATGTAGACATCATGTGTTGCAAAATAGCTGTTAAAAACTTTGGGGAAAAACTTGCATGAAGTTCTCATATTGGTAGTTATTTCTAAAATTATAGGGACAGAAAAAAAGGAGTAAACCTGTTAGTAAATACCTGACAAACTCACTGCTGCTAAAGTTGAAGCTGAACACTTCCTTAAATATCAAAAGAAGAGATGTATTTGGGTTGTTTTGTTTGAGGCTTTGGGTTGGTTTTTTTTTTGTTTTGTTTTGTTTTTTTGGGTTTTTTTGCGGGGGAGAGTTTAAATAGGTAAAATTAAAAGGTTGAAATATTTTAGTTATTTTTATTTCAAATTTTTAATGGAAATTTTCTCAGTAGGCCATAGTCTTGCATCCAAACAGAATTGCAAAGTAGGAGAGAATGAGATTTATTTAATGCTTTTCTTAGCTTAAGTTTGTGTTTACACAAGTTTATGAATCAATGGTGAACCTTTTTTTATAGCACTGGGGCTTTGGGTTTGATGTGTCCTAGGATAAGGATTCTTTTTGTTTGTATATTTTGTTCTAAACCAGAGCAAACTATAGGTCAGAAATAACCACTACTAGACAATGAAAAACATCTTTTTAGAAGAGAACTTTAAATAAATTTATGTCAGAAATAAAAAAAAAAAATCAGTTTTTCATTAATCCACTTTTCTAGCATGTGTCTAGAGCACTCAGCACAGTAAGTAGAGATAAATTACTTAAGGGCTTTTGATTAAGCAGTTTTGATAAGGACATTAGAAAGCTGCAAATCTCCTAAGCTCATCTTATTTGCTTGCATAGCTGAGCAACTCCGGTGAATGTGGTTTTGTAAATATGTGTCTGAACTACACCAGGGATCCTTTACTTAAATTCCAGATATTTAATCTTTCTGAATTTTCATTTCAACCCTGGAGCTCTTCAAATCTAATGATAAAAATCTGTATTATCTTATTGTTTTCATTTTCCAACTTTATATATATATATATATATACATATATATATATACATATTAAATAAGATATTCTTCCATTAATTTTTCTGAGTCAGAAGAAGATACACATACCTATTTATTTTCAGCTTTTGAATGGAATTTAAAAGGAGGCAAAATAGTTCTTATTATATCTTCAATGGCAATTCTAAATCTTCTTGAACTCAACAATCTTTTTCCTTACAAGAATAACATTGTCTGATTAGACCATTTGAGATCCAAAGGTTTTCTAGCTATAACATTACTTTAGTATGGAATTGGCCCTGAATTCTATACTGTAGTTAGATGACACAAAGTTGTGTGTGTGAGAAAGAGTGAAAATCTCCTAAAAAGTATTTTTTTTCTTTTTAATGTAGCCCAAAGGGTTTGCATTTTAAGAGCAGAAAAAGAAACATTATAAAAAAAACCCCACTGAGCTGCAGGGACAACTAACATTTTTATCTTTTGTTGTCATTGTTCACCCTAGCCCATTGATTGTGTTTACTCAAAGGTTAAAAAAGTTTGTGATTTCAGGTTGCCTATAACCTCATGCAGGCAACATTAATCAGATACACAAGCTTGACAAAACCCTGAGATTTTTATAGTTGCAAGACCATCCCAAAAGTTCATTCTGTGGTCTCTCAATATGTTACATAGCATGTAACCTGAAGGGGTATGGATTTTCTTAGCAGGAAAATAACTTATCTGTTCTTTAAAAGTAGGTGGTTTTCAGAGGTACTGTGTTTTGCCCTTAGCGCTAAATTTATATCTTAACATTTTTTTCTTTTCTCTCCATAGTCTAATGGATAAGGATAACCTCTGTGACAAAAATTGTTTTATTAAATCAAAGAAAAGGAATTTGCATCTGCAAAGTTGTTGATTAAAAGCTAGTGAGTAAAAGTCAAATATTATGTCTCTAAGGAATTGACTAATTTAGAAATCTATAAATACTAAAACTGTCAGTTAAATGAATGGAAAGAATAGAAAACATCACTGCTATGTCTACATTCAGAGGTTTGTTCAATTAGTCTCCTTTCTTAAAATTCTTGAATTTTTGGAGCTCAGATAAATCTGCCCCAGTGTTTGAAGCAGTCTTTCTTCGGTGAATAAAGTTCAGATGTCATCCCTGAAACCAGCCCTTCTGGGAGAAGCTGATGGTAAACTTTCTCAACATTATTTTCTGTAGTTATGTTTTACCTTTTTCAAAGATCCTCATGAGTTCCACCACAGGTTCATAAACTAACAGATTTTAAGCTAGAAGGAATTCTCAGTCTTCTGTCTGACAGTCCTTGGCATTTCAAGTCACTTGGCCTTGCTATAGAAGTTATTGACTAAGAAATTAACTAGTCTGTATTATACAGATCATCATAATATCTCTTTATTTTTTCTTTTGTCTTAGAAGACTTCTAAAAGTCAAGGAACATTGCTGTTGTTAGAAGTCAGTATTGTTATCATAACCATTATGTTCTTACCTATCTTGTGGGGCAAATGGGTCAATTATGATCTATAATAGTAGGATCACTAGCAGAATATGACAAAAAGACCCTGTCTGGCCTAAGATGAAAATAGTCAGAAATCTTCTTTTTACATTTTGATAATTTTATGGAAAATAACAACGTGCATGATATTAATAATGTTTCTACAACCACAGGTAGGGATCTTTTTCAGGATATCCCCATGAAGGAAACCCAATTTTCTTTGTTATCATAGGACCAGAACACTAGCAGGTGTTCAGTGGTGCTGCTCTGGGACTAAGGAAAGGTTAATGAGCTGTTTGCTATTTTAATATTAATGAAGGCTGTGTTGTAAGTCATACCAACTCCAGCTGAAGTTGCACTTAGTGATTTGTTATAGCTGGACACTAATTTTGCTGGTGCCATGACTTTTTTTTGTCAGTACCAATTTTCTCGCTTTAGCTTGTTTCACACTTTTTATTTTCTTATATAGCTGAAATGTGTATTGAAACTGCTTCTTAAAACTTGATTCAAGGAATATAAGCTAGGGGAGGTCAAGTACACATGAATTTTATTTCAAAAGCATTACATATGGGTTGCTTATTGTACTGAGAAGAAATTGTTTTCTCTGTGTCTTCTGATGCGTTTCAATATTCCAACAAAAGTTATCCTAACATCCAGGAAAAAAAAAAAATAGTTGTTATTTTTCCTTCTTTTCAATAAGAATGTTGTATTCAGCTCAAGAGTAATAAACACCTTTTTTTTATTGGCATACTTATAGAAAGGCAAGAAAGGTATACAACATGAAAAGCTGTGTGCTGCAATCTACAATAGACTTCTCATGGTATCAGGTATTTAGGATATCAGTAAATCACTATATTAGAAATACATATAGGTATTTACTTAAGAAATGGCTCATAATATTGCGGAATTTAAATTATATTATATATTAAGGTCCAGCCATAGGAAATAGACTATTTTTTATATATTTATGAACTGTTGAAAATGCCTTCTATGTCATCTTAGGAGTATTTATCAGGGCTACAATGCCATCAAGACATAACTCTTCACTTATTGACAATTTAGTCTTGCTCCTGATCAGGACTACAACTAAGATCCAAATTTAAAGCAAAATTAATGGTTTAGAATTTGGTAATTTTTAAGTATTTTTGAAATTCTTTTCCCTGTCCTTCTCCTGTGCCCTCTATACAGTTTACACAAAGTATCACCACATTGCACCAATTAAAGTATTCTTTAACCTTTTTTCTCCTCTAAAACAATAGTTAAAAACTACTCTTATACCACATTCTAATTATCTTGTCCACTAAATACTTTTCTCTACTACAACAGGTAAGCATTTTCTTACAAAATATATTCGTTGTAATACCTCTTCCTCTCAGAATCTGTTTGATAAATCCTTTTTCTCTTTAGAATATTAGCACATTTTATTATGTCTCCACAATTGTTCAGTCAAAGATACAGAAAACAGAAGCTAAAATACTCAGAAACAAGCACATCTTGTGTCTAACAAACTAAATGCTATGTAACACAACATGCTTATACAGGGAAATACTAGCCAGCCAAATTATTTTTTGCATACTTCAACCATTTATTTGTACTCCATTCTGTTTTGAGATAGATTTATATTTTCATGTTTGCTTGTTTGCACATGTGTTTTCAAAATCCAGGTTTATTTCAGTGCAACTAAATATTTCATTGCAAATGCTTTGAGCCTCAACTTAGAAATATGATTTTTTGCTTAAAATCCAACTGGTTTTTTTGCAATATAAATCCTATAAATTAACAAAAGAAAGAAAAGAACCACAGAAGATTCTGAAATATTCAAACACTTAAAAACCAGAAATATAGAAAGCTTATGTCTAAAATTGAAAATATAGATAAACAAATGAACATTATATCTAAAATCAACATGAAATATTTAAATGTACTTAGAAGGAAATCTCTTTCCCTAAAACATTTCTAACAAATGTGGAAACAGTAGATCTTAGGAAGAAGGGATAAGATAGATTTTTAACTTTGGGGTTGAATTCTAAACTAATAAAACCTGATCTTTAGAACAAAATAAGTTTTCCCTCATCATCTTGTTTGCATTGTATGCCTGAGAGGATTCAGAAGAGAAATAGACATTTAAGTTAAGATTCAGACTTTCACACAATCTATTATATTATCTACCAAAAAAGGACATCAGAAATGTCATCCACTACATAAGAACTTCTGTTTGATTAATATGAGGGTTGTATTAATAGTTGTATTAATATTAGAGTATAAAGCTATTTTTTTATATTTTTTTCAATTGAAAATACTCCATTTTTTTTGGGTGGGAGGAAAAGGTGGCAAATATTAAAAATAACTTATATTATGATTTCAGGAGATACAAAAAGTCTTCTTCTTATTTTGTTTAACATTACAAAAAAAACCCAAGCCTATTTTTACATATTTTGGCTACATTATCAATAACAAGTGTATATTTATTTTTAGTAATGAAGTATCAGAAATATCTGTATTACAATTTTTTAAATTAAAATCAAAATAGTAACTTTATTGAACAGAGCTAGTCATGCATGAACGGACAGTTTGCAATGTAAGAAGTGTTATAAACCAAATTGCTTTTCACATTAATGCTACTATTAATGGCCTTTTTAGAAATGTAATTTAATTATACAATCTTTTCAACTGCATGTGTTCAAATTTTTACAACAAAATTAGACCTGTTCTTTGAAATAATGTAAACTAAATGAAAAAAAAAAAAAAACAAACCACAAATCTGTTTTGATCTTCACTGCTTCAAATAGTAGGCCTTTTGGACACAAGTAATAATTCAAGTAATGCTGACATTTCAGGCAGATCTATTTGACATCAAAGGTTGTCCCTAGACAACCTACTTAGAGTTAAATAATTCAAATTAATTATTAGTGAAGGAACAGGTGGGATGATATCACCAAATTTTGTTTTAGTTTCACAATTTTACTGCCAGGAAGAATTTTAAATCTCTGCAAGCATGTGCAACATGCTTACTTTTACTCATTAATTGTCCATTAAAAATATATCAATTTTGGTCCTTTTTATAAAGTTATATTTTATAAAAGAGAAGGTAATTAACAATAAAGATTCATTCCTGTTTGTTGATGTTCAGTCTGTGTATTTCATATTATGTATTTTCCTATTTATTCTTCCTGATATGAGTATGACTTGCTTGTTGTATTACAGCTAGACTGCAGATTTGTTTATTCTACCACAGTTGTTTTTATAAAGCTAGTACATCATACTTTACATGCATGGATAACAGTATCTATGGTCTAGGCTTACTGATTTTTTTAAAAAATTAATTCCCAAAAGTCTTATCAAAGATTCTCTATTAAGAAGCAAGTTATGCTACAATGGCATAACATAAAAGTTTAGATTTAATTACCCTGCTTCTAAAAAGAATTTAATTTAATGATACTAAATATTTTAGGAGATTAATATTAGCTATAGATTCTACATTTCTGAATATAAATGTGCATCATAGAAAGATAGAAGCTAATGTTTGAATGTAATTTGATGACCTATCTGAATAAAAAATGTAATGTTTAGTCAAGATAGTAATACAGGTCTCTGTGGCAATTAAATGCTTCAGAATTTTTATATTATTTTTTACTTGCCACACATATTGTTTAAGAATTCATGCATATTACTGGTGAAGAATTGACATATACAGTATCTAAAAGAGGCATTTGAAACCTAGGCATAAAACTCGCATGCAGAGGTCAAGACATAAATTTGTTTAGACTGATAATAGCATGAGCCTTAAGAGGAAGCCATCTACAGTGTCTTACCTCCGTGATTCCACCATTCTTAGGTCTGTAGAAATGCTGTCTTCAATGATCCATCAATACCAACTCTATTGAGCTTATCCGTAGGGCAAATTTAGAGAGAATACAGGTTTTTTTATTCTTCTTTATATTACCTATTCTTAGTCCCTTAAATTATTAGTCCAATAGGAGTCCACAGGAGGTCTGCATGAGAAAATAATTTAAAGGTGTGGGTTTTAATTTTTAGGCATAATATTCTCAAAACATAGGATGTTGTGATTCAGAAATATTATATGTCACCATTTACTGAAGCAAAAATAATGAATACCATTCAGAAACAGGTAGGACCATGACCAAAATGCTATCCATAAGATCTTGCATGTTATGCACACTTATGCTTACAAAACCCAGAAAAGCCTATGCCTTGTGAGGAAGTTAAGACGTGGAACTTTTAATAGTAGCCTCAGCTGCATAGTACTTTCAAAATATCATCTTAATTATATTTCTAAGTATCAACTTTGACACAGAGTTTTCAAATTTAAAAAAAAAGAAAGAAAAGCAAACACAAGAAAACCTGGACCTGATTTAGAAATTTTAATAGTATATAATCTTAAAAAGTAATAAGTCTTCCTACTGGAAAGACTTATCTCAAGTTCAGAAGCTTTTTGAAGATGTACAACCAGACCTTTCTCCATTTAAAGGCTATTAATGTGTCGGTTGTGAAATCTATTCACTATTGAAAATGTCAGTGCATCATTTCACTACTCAGAAGTAAAAGCTCTTTGTAAGGCTTTCCTATTATACTGAGGATAATATACTTATATTCATTCCAAATAACAGGGGAAGTGGGCATTAAATTGTATTATCCAGTTCAAAGTAATTGTTACAGAGGAAATAAAAAGCCACAGGAACATAGGAATTGCAATAATGGATCAGACCAGTAGTTTATCTAGGCAAATATCTTAACTTTGACAGAGACTGAGACAGAAAAAGATGCTTTTTAGCAGATGATTATTGAACAGTGCTGCACACAGGAGAAATTTAATACCTTTTTCATTCAAGTCTGGCATATACTTAAAGTTATTTATTATAATAAAATAAAAGAAATACCAAACCTCTTTCCCTGTCTTTATCAAAAGAAATGTAGGGGATTTCTAATAGCTTTTATATATATAGCCCCCATTACTATTTCATATGGATATTATTCTAGTATGCAGAGATTACTGCCTGGATTATGATCACATTTCATGATACACTTCTCAATATTTTATGGTCTAATTTTTAATTTCCATCTTCTTTTGCAATACTTTACAATCTACCACTGCTAAGCAGATTTTAGGTGTATTGTCAGGTGCTTCATGGTGTTACTTAAATAGAAAAATATTATTCTTCCTTGGCATTTTCTAAGGTTTCAATACTAAACAAGAATGTGATTTGAGTCAGTGTTTCTGCAAGAAATACTAAATTCTCCTTCTCACTGAATATAAGGCACAATAGCATCAATATATGTACATTATATAGAGAAATATCCAAGCTAAGTTATGGATCTGGGAAAGTGTTCTTGTGGGAGGAAATGAAACGGCTTCTATGTAGGTATCTGACAAAGCTGTTACATGGAACAACCAGTGTATTTGAAGCACAGCTGGGTACCCAGAAACTGGAGGCATCTTGAGATAATAAGTGTGAAAACATGGATGTGTAATGGTAATTTATCACCTAAAATGGTGAAAAGTAGTCTGGCAAAAGTTGAAAATATCCTCAGAAAGCAAGAATTGCTATCTGTCACTAGCTATTCTAACTGCAAGAACAGGAAAGTAATCTGGAAAAAAAAAAAAAAAAAGGAAAACTAAAAAAAACAGGAAAAATCTGACATCATCTATTGTTAAAAAATATACATTAGCAGTAGCTATTGTCTGCTGTCCTATAACCCCTTATATCTCTAAAATATTTATTTATTTTTTTTTAATCCAAAATGTAACTGTTAGCTGAGAGCTCCCCATTCTCCCTATACTTCCTAATGACAGTTATGTTCTTGGCACAGTGATGAAATCCTGTCCAGCACAGAGCAGAATAAGAAGGATTAACATGGTTTAAAACACCTACAAGAATGTGTACAAAGTACATTGCAGACAATTTTCATTCACTTGAAATTTGATGCAGAACAGATTTTATGCAGAAATTTGAACACCCCTGATCTATCTTAGTTTTGTAGTCATGCCAATGTTCAGAAAATTAAATTATGTGAGATTCTGCCTCAGTGACAGAGAAAAAGAGAAAAACACAATCTGAAACTGGTCTTTGTGACTTTAATTCTATTTCACAAGACTTCTTAATGTGCTTATGCTGACACATAGACAGTTCTTCAGAAAATGCTTTTCTTTCATATGTCCATAAATAAAATTTCTTGTCAGCTGAACTGCAAGATGCAGATAAAGTCAGATGAAGTTTAAGAAAAGGCTGCTAAGTTTGAGGCTTGGTACATGATAAAATGGCATACTTCTGTCTTCTGTACAGATTCATATATATATATATATATATATAATATGAATAATGTATATACTAAGAAAAAGGGCAAAATATATAATGGCTGAAAAATAACATTTTGGTAATTTATAAATTAATGCTATATTTCAGCATTTTATAATTTATAATAAATTATAAAAAATATTTCAACTTGCCAGATCAATCAGTGCTCTCAAAAGTACATTCTGAAAAAACGGTTGATTGTTTTACATTTTGCTTTTTCTAGATTTTTTTTTTCTTTCTAGCAATCAATATCTCACAGATACTTTCCATATCCACTTTTTATATTTTAAAGTGTTAATTGTGTTAATTTGGGTCTTAGAAGTAGAGAAGAATTTAATGCTTTGAAATAACAAGATGAGCTGGACCATGGAAGGGAAGAGATTGCAGTGATGCTTCTTCCAAACTACTGAATACAGTGTGTTAGACCACTGAAGGTCTTAGCATTAGAATAATCATCATAAATCTCCTAGAAGAAACCCAGCTTTTCAATGTATTCCTAGAACTTAAGTCACTTAAAATGGGATCTAGAGCAGTTTTGTCCTCAGATCACAAGGAGTTAACACCTGTTTCTAAGCTTTTACAAGAGTTTGCCTTTATTTGGACACTCAAAATTTTTTTATTAATCCTCACTTTGGGCTAAGTGACAAAGTAGAGACTAAATGTTTGAATAGAAAATCTAGATGTTCCTTGGCTTTTCCTCCTCTAGCTCATTCAGTAATGCTTTTGACTGGAATGTAGCAAACATTTCACAAAATGACAGAGATCAGGGGCATAATTGTGACAACAATGACAAAAATCACATAAGGATTTTTTGTTCAGAATTAGACTATCTGAAACACAGGGTAAAAATACATGACTGCTATCTATGATCATTTACATGAAAAACTAGAGAAATAAAGATAGTTTGTAGTGTTTGAGTTTGTTTTAGAAAAAATTGCAGCAAGCAGACTAACTGTAACAATAATTACCCTTGAATGATCACTAGCTCTCCAGAAAATAAGGTTGTGAATGCAAGAGTAAATGTGCATCAGTTTCAATAAAAAATACGTGGTCAAAATGTACTGCACCAAATATCTTTATCTACGCAAAGGATAATCTTAGCAAGAGTTACATGGAAGCAGATTCCAGAAGACTAAACAATAACAAGAAAACTGGGGCATTGGATTTCTAACCAAACTTCATTTATTTTTTTAAATGCAATAGGGTGAAAAAGAGAGGGAAAAAAAAAAAATTCAAAGATAAGCCACAAAGTTTAACGCCTGTAAAAGAAAATACACATGGCCACTAAATGAGGGAAAGTGAAGGCAAAATCAAAGAACTGTTCATTTCTCACCCTGTTATTAATTGTTCTGCCCAAAGTTTTAAGATGGAAGTAGCATCTTAGAGTGTTCCTCAAAACATTTCTTTTAGTTTTCCTTCACAACTTTTTTCACAAGTTTTGTCACTGAAGTGACAGTGTTAAAATAAATACCTGGAATTCAAGGATAAATAAAATTTTACATTTTGCATCACTGGCAACAGAATCTTGGGCCATAGGTAAGGTAACTACCCTTATGAATTCTCTGAAAAAAAATATTGATCAATATAAATATTAATAAACTTCTTTGCAATATTACTAATATTTTTCTCCTACTTGATGAAGACATTTCCCCTGAAAAATTTTTATAAACCTCTGGCCACCTTACTCAGTATTAATTTTTCCAGTATTATGATTTTTGGTTACACCTTTTCAGTATTTGGTCAACTGTGAATGGCACATTTCAATAAATGCTGCTGCAAGCAGCAGACATTAAAAACATGACGATAAAACTGTGAAGCAACATCTATAATTCCATTTATATTCATTGCAGTTTTTATGGCACTGTCTGTTGCATATCTCTTTGCTTCTTTATAGATTATTAAAATATTTTTAATTTTTTTCTAATTTGTTGTATATTCTACAATAGTCCAGAAAGGTCTAGCTAGTCTTCAGCAGGCTTATCTTTCTTCTTCTAGAAATGATTGATGAAGTATATAACAAACAAAAAAGTTAAAATAAACTTTAAAAAGCATTCAGGAAAAAAATATGTAATTACACATGACATTCTAATCACACTCATGTGATTAAAAGGAGGTACTGGTGCCAAAACCCTTTCTTTTTGAACGTAAAGTTCAACATATGGGGAAAAAAAAGAGGAGGTAATTGGAAAAAATAAATATGAAAATAAGGAATGCAACAATGAGAGCTGGAAAACAAAAGCATTGGGATGTAAGAATGGTCTCACATAAGGATTATGGAAGAAAGGATTTTTCTTAGAAAAGAAAAAAGTGTATTATACACTTATATGAAATAATAAATACTGTAGAAAAAAAGTAACTAAATTTTACTCTCCCTGTGAGAATCTCCTTTACTAATGCCATATAAAGAAAGGAATACTAAATTAAGTTAAATTAAATTAAATTATTCCCAAACAGATGCAAGGAAGTACTTTTATCCCATAAAGAATGGCTTTAGCTCAGAACTTACTTTTTACTGGATTTTTCTGAGGCTGTACATTCAGTAAGTGAGAAAAAAAGACATCACTTTATACATGGGTGTCTGTGATAGATAGAATGACAAGAGTTAATGCTAAAATCAATTTCTGGAACACAGTTCAGACTTAATTCTTTCAGTCTTATATTAATCCCTAAATATAAAGTTCAAGAGGTGTCTACATGCTGAAACAGCCCCCGCATAACCACCAAGTGTTAGTTTTGCACCTTGACCTTGAAATGCGGATATGAGCTCGTCAGTCACCAGTCCAGATATTTCCCCTGCTTTGGGGATTACTCTTAAGTGGTACCTGCTGTTTCATCTACAGATTTTCATGAGCTATGTGTTCTGTTTTGTTATCAGGCCACCAGGGAGCATCAGGATTCAATGTGTGCTGTGCTCCTTCCCTTGGCCCAGCCCCTGCACTCTGCATGGGGCAAAGGGAGGAGAGAGTGTTCCTGACTTAAAGGCAAGATAAATGTGTTCACCTAGAGAAAAAAAATTATAGTGAATTTTAGGTGGGAAAATAAAATCAAAAAAGACAGAAATATACTAAAGATCTAATAGAACAGCAAAGTGTGAGAAAGAATATCTTCAGAGACCATGGAGCAATATTTTTTAGAAGCCTGTAAAAGTCTGAAAAGAGTTTGTTGCTGACAAGCAACTCATTGAAAGTTGTTGAATTGACCAGCCCTCGAGGAAAAGACCCACCCTATAAAAGTTTTGTGCTTGTTGTGGCTAGGCTGCTCACTTTTACACAAGAAAATTACACACAGATAAAATTCAGTACCCGATGGATTGGGGATGTTAACATAGCTTTGTTTGTGCTTTTTATGGTTGTTTTGTTTTATTCTCCTAAGCTCTTCACTTTCCATGCTAGCCATTAAAAAAGGAGAAAAAAAGGAAAAGAAAATACTAAAATTGGAGCATCAATACCCTTCGATGGTTTTACTTTTATAATAGAATTTTTTACTTACATGAACTAGTGTCCTTGATCACACGATACCCTGCTTACAGTTGATTACTTAATAATAATAATTTGCGGTTCTCTCTTTTCTTGCCCTTACAACAGAGTTGGGGTGTTTCAAGATTTAAAAAGTCACAATAATTGCAATTTTCCATCTTACTCTCTTGCTTCTACCATCAACAAAAATTAAGGTTACATTTTTCATAGTCTGACTAGTGGGATAAGGAAAATAACTAGTCCTGAGGGCCATGTAAATCAGCTAGAAGAATTGCTGTGAAACAAATGCTATCACACTCTTTATATAATTAAATTGGAAAGTTCAAGCTTTTCCACACTACTAGCTTCAGTGCTACTAAACTGGATTGGTTTCAGCTTCATCTCAGTCACAAGACCAACCCTTAAGCAGTATTTAATAATTCCCAAACACTCAGCATCAAAGAAAAGTTACAGATGTAATTCTAAATAGCCTTGACACCCTTGTTTGCTGTCTGAATAGCTGAAATAAACAGGCAGACTGCCAAATATTTCTCCAGAGTAGTTATTTCCCTTTCAGCTATATAATTTTAATTTACATGGAAATCATTGATACTTTAAAGTGGTGCTTGTCCATCAAGTTTGTTTATTTCCTCGCTCCCTAATGTGTTTTAATATAAATCCAAGTCATTGATTGGTTGAACAAATATAATTGACTCAAACAAATGCTTATCAGATTGTCTCAATTCCTTCTGAACTGATTGAAGTCCATCACATGAAGACAGACCCATGCCAGGCATAAATATGTTCCACTGAGCAATACTCCACTGATTTCACATTATATTCTTCTGAATAACATAGACTGAGTTGTGTGCAATTATATTTCATGAGTGCTTTTGTATTCATTTGGATATTCCTAGGACTGTAAGATACCAGTGTTTAAAAACAGACAGAACCTATTAAAATTGCATTGGTGAGACTAATGTGTCAAACAGCTTACAGATTTAAAATGCAAGAATTTTATTGGATTTTATTGCTCTTTTGTGCTTTTCTTGTTTTCTTCTCTTCATTTAGGTACTAGATACAGGATCAAACTGATGAAATACCCCTGAGTGAGTCATTCAACACTACCTTTGTTGTCAACAAGGAGAAATAATCACCTTGGAGCACAGTTCATGTCACCCTAAAGTGGAGACCCATGGTATATAATATTAATTGCTCTTTTTAGGTCTTTTTCTTTCTCCATCTACAGTATGTAAAAAACCTATGATGACAAGCACAGATGTCTGCATTAAAGGCATCTAAAACTAGCTTATTCTCTTTCTATCTCAAATACCTTCAGAAAGATGATGAGCTTTTGCAACTCCAGCTGAATATGTAGAAGCCAAGGAGATCAAAACTTTCTGATCAGTGGGATTAGACACCATCTTAAAAACATATTGAGACAGATTTTTAAATTTTCCTTTTACCTTTATCTCAATATAAAGAAAACAAAAGAATCTGGGGTCTGCAAATGACAACAATGATTCAGTAATATTTTTATTGGTACTGCTAGTGGTGCTGCAAAATCAGAATGGTAGTAACTGAGGAAAAAAATAGCAGAAAAAAAATGCACTCTCTTGCCATGAACAAGGTCTTTACATGAAGCCCTGTTGATTATCTTTTTTCTGCAAAGCTACAGGTGTGTTTATATACACAAATGTAGATTACATACTCTTACAACTTATTAAAATGCATGGTGCAGTTCCAGATATATAAAATATGTAAAATTAGAAGTTTCATATCTTAAACAAGATATCTCTTTTTCTTTTTTTTTTTTTTTTTCCTAGTTTTTATTTTAGGTTACAGAAGGACAATCTTTTTAAACTCCTAACTACCAGGGGCAAGAATTGAATAGGTGACACCATTTCTTGTTTTCTGGCACCAATATTTCTAGAGATTTTTACAATTTTCACAAAATCTAAAGTTCTTTCATTAATAAATTATTAATAAATTACAGAATGATATATCAAAATATCGGAAAGCATCTTTGAAAAGCTTCAAGATTTTAACCATAGGGCTCAGGAAATAAGACTAATATATATTAACTCTGCCCTATTCCTTTCAGATGTTGCTAGTCTGATTTCACTGGCAATAATGGTTAAGAGAATAAACACTGGATGTGTTTCTACAAGGAGAAATAAAATATGAACATATTTTAGCTATTTACTCCACATTTTTAATGGCAAAATTATTTATGAAATCTTTTCTAGCGCTGCATTGTGAGATGAAGTCTTAGTCTACAATCCATATTTTTTGTTGAAGCTGCAAAGAGTACCCAGCTCAGACTACTACTGTTGAGATTTTATATTCAAATGCCAGAGAGAAAGATAAACTGTTCTAAGAAACCCATATCTAAAATTCTGCAAGTGCCATAGTCTATCTTCTTTAATATTTAAATGGAGATATAACATAAAATATTAATGAAATTCACAGACAGGAACACCTGCTTAGATGTTTGTTTTCCCTCGGTCGCAGGAACCTAATCTCATCCTGCTGTGCAGGCAGGGTTCATTTTACTGAAAGGCTTGCTTACACGTACAGAGGTAGCAAGTGGAACTGTGAATGTTGGATTATCAGATTGTATATTTCAGAACTTTACTGTCTGTAGTGGCACCTGAAAATTTGAAATGGTTGATGTTAAAATATTTAATGTTCTCTAAGAATATACTATTTAACATTGCAGGAATTAACTCAGTCTAGCCTAAATCTGTATTATAGTAATCAGCTTCATTCAAAAATTTTCACAGGCTTTCTGATATGGCTATGCAGAGTTTACTACTCCCAGGGGTGGACTAATTATGCAGTAACCCATAATTAAAGGCATTTACTTCCACTCCCTGATCATATAAATACTTTTATATGAGTTTAGGAAGGCCCTATTAAGGAATACAGACATAAACACTATGAATTTAAAGCTTAGCTGAGCATTTTTTCTCCCCTAACCTCTGAAGTTACTGTATATATACATAAATGCAAAAGAGTTTGAGGTTAGATATTACAGCATGGACAGGTCCTCTACCATCAAAGTCTTTAGCAACCTTAAATAATGCACTTCCCTTTGTGTAGACAACACCTGAAAAATAACAGAAAGGTATTATGCATTTGTCTCTATGGTATCCATTGTCAGATAGTAACGAAGTGCTTTGCAATTAATTTATACCACTGATAACAGAAATCACAAGAATAAAAGCAAATTAATCATATTCTTTAAATAAAATGTTAATTATAGCTCTAGTCAGATAATGAGAAAACATTAATGTACACTTGATTCAGTAAAAATATATTTTAGAGCCAAAATTTTTCCATCTGCAGAATTAAACCTTCCACTGTAGTATGTCTCCCAGTGTTCAGCAGACCAATGTCAAGACTTACTTGCTGTAGATCGACTACACTGACTTTAAATACAAAGCTTCAAAGACAAATTTTTAATTCCTTATCCAATCACAACCATATAGAAGCTTATTCCCACAGGTCTCTTGTTTTAAAGTGTACCATTGTGATGAGCTCTGAATGGGGTAGGTGAAGAAATTCTACATGCTCTTATAATTCAATGATATAACCAGATTTGAAAAATTAATGTTGTGGAAATGGAGCTCCATTATTATTTCTTTTAATAAAGCTAAAGTTTGTTAATAGTTTTCTGATAACCTAGAGAAGTAGGGAACTTATCTCATTTACTTTCAAGATTCAATTTGAAATTAATTCCACAGAACATCCCAAGGGTGTTCAATTTTTTTTTTGCAGAAAAGGAGTTCCATCCATTCTCCCTGCACCAGTTCTTCAAACTGCATTGCATAATTAAAAATCTGTGAAATCCATCTCCCCAAAAAGTTACAGATACCTGACTCTGAAGTGTATAAACAACACAAAAAAATCTGAAATTACTGTTTCACTGCCCTCAATAATCCAAAGACAGTTAATATTTTATACATGCCCATTTATAATGGTATAGATGTCAATATAAAATCAGTTAGCAAGATAAAATTAAAGCAAACAAACAAAGAATTATTTTTTTTTAAAAATTATGCCCCCTCCAACATTTCATCAGTGTTACCTTTCATATGCCTGCTCATAAAACTGAAGTCTGAAGAACTGTGGAGCAACCAGGAGGAAAGATCTAATAGTTCTTGGATATATAGCATTTCTCTGTCTCCTAGCCAAGTCTCTATTAAAAAAATGTTAAAAAAAGTTTAAAAACCCAAAAACTTCACATTATCTTCTTCTAAAAGCCATACTGACATTTACAGAATTTTCCTTCTATATCTCTGTAGATGATACTAAAAATACCATAATGGCTTATTATAATAGCGCTCATGTATATGTTAAGTAAAAATATTGAAATAAATGCTGCATGCAAAAATCTCAAAGGAATAAATTCTACATGTCTAAAAACATGTCTCTACTGTACTCCTTAAGGTTTAATTTTTTATTCTTGATTCCTTATTTTACAACAGAGATTCGCTGGTATATCTCATAGCCACTGGAAAACATTTTCTTCTTCCCTTGACTCTGTAAGTACAACCTTCTCTTGTGCCATACGACGAAGTGGTAGACCCAGTCAACCATTGTTTTGATGAAAATGAAGATGTGTTGAGATCTTCAGCTCTTTTGTAGTGTCCCAGATATCTAGAATATATGAATGTCCAGTACACTACCAGGCAGATAAATAAAAACAAAAAACAAAAAACAAAAAACAAACATTATTTACATATGTCCACTTAAATAAAGTGGAAAACTAACTGTTATTTCTGACATCTAAACTAAACATATATTTCCAATAAAAGAAAAAATAATCCTAACTTCCACTGAGGATACATATGAAAGCTCTCTTTCTCTTGCACAGCTATCTGTTTCTTTTTCCATAAGAAAGAAATCAGCATTTAAAACTATTTGGTGACCTTTTTTTGACACAATATGATGGTTATTATGGGCAAACTACACTTTGTAAAATAGCTGGACTGTCTAGAACACTCTATTTTATTCTCAAATCCATGATATTCATGTCATCTTCTTAATTAATGTAATTTTCTTTATTAGAATAAAGGTTGTTTTCCTGCTGTGGATGGTACCATAGCTACTCAGGAAGCATTTTTTGTGTTTACCTATCTAGAGAACAACTCTGTCGCAGAAAGTTGGAAAATTCTTCTTCCCCTATGTCTGTTCCCATAAGAAATGCCTTGAACTAGGCTGTGCATGCTATATAAATATTTTCCATTCATGTTTGCTTCAAACCTATGAAAAACCTAATTCACAGAACTGTAGAAACATTTGGATTGGAAAGGACCTTACAGGTCATTTAATTCCAACCTCATTGACACAGCTAGGTACACTTTCCACTAGACCAGATTGCTCAAAGACCCATCCAACCTGGACACCTCCAGGAACGGGCCACCCACAACTCCTCTGGGCAACCTGCTTCTGTGCCTCACCAGCCTCACAGTAAAGGATTTCTTTATTATGTCAAATCCAAACCTACTGTCTTTCTGTTTGAAGCCATTCCCCCTTCAGCATGTCAACTGCACCACACAGCTGGGGTTTTCAAAAGGTAGTTTTTTATTTGTAATAATTAATTGTTTATATTTTATGATTACCTCTGTTTTGAAAGTTGGAGTTATCAACCAGCTGGAGTGATAAGAGTTGATTATTTAGCCACAACCTCCTCTTCTTTTGTATATCAGAAATGTGATCTTTATAGAAGGACTATTAATCCTAATTTTCACAGAAGGTACATTGCCTTGAAAGCCTCAGGTTTACAAATATTTATTCAATGCAATAATAACCAAACTAAATAATTGTTACAAAATGCTTTTCATGGATACTTAGAATTTAATTTACCTTACAATTAAAAGCAGGTGGGACAACCTCTACATTTTCTACCATTCAGAATATTTCACCACAGATCATTTCAAATCAAAGTATGTTTCAATACTTCAATTATATAAAAGTGTGAAATTGGTCTGAATTATTTAATTGAATAAGATGCCACAGAATTCTGAGGTCAGTATAGTTGTCTGAATGCTAAAACAAAATGTAAATGGACAAACTTTAGTTTTGATATGAGTGGTTCAATACAACATTAAAAAAATAATCTTTCCTCAGAGCAATCCTTACCGTCAGAGCAAGCACTATTGTGTTAATCGACAGCATCCTCAAATCAATTTTTCAGTTACATAGTTTAATGTATCTGAAAGGAAATTCCTTCAAAGCTATCACTGTTTCTATTAGGCATCTATCCAAGAATTATTTTTGTCATTCAGCAATAAACCCAGTAATGTATTCTAGAGTGTTTAGTCATGGATTTTACTGTGTATAACAAATCAGATTTCTTTTTCTGCCTAACTCTGTAAGATGATACTTGGCATTAGAAAGTGATTGTCTTCTTTCTGTTGATTTAGAATGATAATTAAAGAAACACATGCAGAACACACCAACTTATTCTGCAAGCAGATACACATCTATGTTGTTAACACAGAAATAATCAGTGTAGATCCTGAACTGGGCATGCATTTAAGCAAAATTTCCCTGGGAAATAGAAGCCTTTGAAATAATATTTCTTGACATGTGACTGCACCTTATCAGTACACTTTTTGTAGATAATTCGTGTAGATTATAAGTGACCTTATAATCCACTATATATATTTTTTTACCAAAATATATTCATAGATCTTTACTGAATAAGACCAAGCTGCTAGGAAGTAGAAGTTAGGCAAGAAATTGCAATTTTTACTTTGTTGGTCATTTTAAAGAAGGTATTCTTAGACTATCTGGGTCTAAGCTCTGTGACCATGCATTTTATCACAAATCATTTATCCTTTATCATTTAAACTTACTAACCTAGAATATTAAGGCAAATTCAAATATTTTTTAAAGGAAACAACATTATAAGTTTCATATAAGTTTCAGTGCCATCCATCTACTAACTTCTTTTTATGCCTCTTTGGATCAAAGTAAAAGTCATTCAAATGACATTCTGAATGCGGTAACAGAAAATGTTTTTTGTGATACTCATTTCACTTTCTCCATAACCATCTATACCCATTTCAGAATCCAAGCATCAATCTGACAAATGCAGAGATGAACTAGAAAAGAGAAAGCTGCAGATATCTGTGGTCACAGCACATCAACTAATTAAACTATCCTGTGTATTTTAGATCAGCAGTGCATTTTAAATAAGTAATTACATTTAAGATGTGTAGTTCTATGAGATTATTATGGGAAGCACTGCTGATTAAATGTCACTGCATAGCTGAAGAACCAAATTATGCCATTAGACACTCCATCCTGTTTAAAAAAAAAAAAATATACTGTCTGTATAGCATGACAACAACCTTCAACAAGATATCCAAAAAGGGCTTCCTAAAACTCACAGCACATACAGGAGCTGTGTTACTTATTCTAGGCATTCCAAGTCTTTATTTCACCATCTGGTATACCGTGCCTGAGTTTAATAAGAAATTTTGCAGCTTGTTAAGTCCTATAATCTTGAGAAGATGCTTATATAAAGATTAACCTTTAAAATAAGCAATATGGAAAGGAAAGTGGCAGAAATTGGATGAAGGAAGGGAGAAGAAAGTGACTACACTTTTTGCCTATCAATGTCTTAGCACAAAGTTTCCATGAACAGAAAGGAAGATCTTAACTGGAAAGAATTCAAGAAAAAATAGGTGATTTTACTGTAAATTGATATAACTGATAGATACTGTACTTTATCCTACCTTTAGCCATCTGGGTAAGAGAACCCTAAGACAATGATTTTATGCATTGCAAATATATATATATATATATTTAATGAAGATTGCATTAGTGCCTAAAACTTCAGCCCAGGAAATCTATGAACTGTGAAATACAGGATGGTCTGCAAGAGCACCGGACTGGCAGTCAATATCAATACTTGTTAGCTTACTCCATTTGTCTATGGGACTTCTTTATTTAGTTCTCTTCCAAATAAACCTCTAAAGAGCTAACTAGCCCTATGAGGACAATTGTGACATAGTCAGGGCCATTTTACCTCAGTTCCAGAGAACAGTTTCTGGCCCCTTTATTTATATTTTTAATTAATTGTACAAAACTACTCTAGTGTCTTGCTAACGTAGCTGAGAGACTGAAACAGAAAAGGAAAGCCAAAAAGCATAACCTTGCATTGAAGTGACTTATCCTTTGAATTTCTTTCTATTAAATCAAATAATATTTATTTCTAGTTTAATGGAATAAAATAATCTCTTTTATTTACATATCTCTTCTAATGATTAAGAGTCTGTATGCCCTAAGTAACACTGGTTCTTCCTCTTCTGGGAGATTATGAAGCAACACTACTGAAATGCCACTTCTGTAAGTTTAGGACTATTCAGGGGTCAAAGAAAGATTCTTCAACTAAGCAGACATGGTCTGGTATATCAGGATTGTGGAGGGGAGTATCCCACAGCAGATGTAAACCAGAATTTCCTGGCAATCTCTGCCTCCTAAATCTCTCCCTCGAGGCAACTTAGATTTAATGGATGTCCCCATGTAAAAACAACTGCAAATTTGTTCTGTTCAATTTATTACACAAGTAAAAGACACTGGATTTTCTCCTGTTCTTCCTCCCCCAGAAATATGAATTTTTAATGGTGAACCTAATGGGCTGAAGACTTCTTTTTTATCATTATTATTTTTTTCTCCAAATGAGTTCTGCTAGAATAAATTATATGATGAATATTCTTAGGAAATTCCCTCATCAAACCAGAGTGAGACCCATATTTGCATATCATATTTCATTTGCATTGAACTTTACACTAAGAGCAACAAAGAAGGTAAAATCATTACTGCTGTGAATCTGTAGAAAGCATGTCTGTGGAGAGAGACAATATAAAGAACAGGATGTTGACCCCATGCTCACCAGGGAATCCACAGCTAAAAGCAAAATCAGCAGTGAGTCCAAAGAGGAGAGTGCTTATTAAAAAGGGCAGGAGAAAATGTTGGCACCCATACATCATTACTGGAAAAATTCATTCAAGGGCTTAAATGTGTCCTGCAGCTTCCAGAGCTTTTCCTGTGAGAAGTCACAGCAGCATGCCAGCACACTGAGCAGAAAGGAGTGCATTATATATGGTCAGAAACAAGACAAGTTAAACTGAAAATTCAAGAGAGCACAGCAGGATGCACGCACCAGATTGCTCAGGGACTAAACAGTTATTTTAAGCAATGCTGAATGGTTCCAACATTTGGCAGGTGTATTTGTTGTGGTACATCTGCTTTTGTTAACAGAACTGTGTTTGTAAAATAATCCAGAGGAACTTTGTGTCCATATATCATAAAATCTTACTGTTTTATAGTCCCTGATATAGTCTCAAGAGAGGATAGTTTTAAAAGCAATAAACAAAGTGGTTATTTTATATGGGAAATTCAAGTGAAGATATCACTTCAATATAAGTTTTACAGCTGACAAAACTTACAGCACACAAATTCAGGGAATACAAGTTTAATAATGTAATATAATTTAAGTATACTTTGGTTCTGTGCCCAGATAGATTGAATTCTCTGTGTCCTTTCACTAGAAAATCTTGGCTTATCTTCAAATAAAAAAAAAAAAATGAAAAAAAAAAATCCATTTAGGAGCATTTTGGTTTCAATACCCAGTCCTCTAAAGAATTTCAGTGTCACAAAAATATTTTAAAAATTTCATTTATTTCAAGCCTTCCCCCACCTTTTATTTCCAGTACTGTGACTGAGGGCATAACCATAATGAATAAATTTTGAACTTGGACATAAAAGCTACTGATTTTTAGACAAATTTGTCCTTGAGAAAAAGAGTGAAACTTAGGATATCTTTGCCCAATTAAAAACTCTAACCACAGTATATGCCAAGTTGGAAGAAGCCACAAGCATCATCATGCTTAACTTCTGTCCCCATACAGGACCAGCCCGAAGATTCGCTTCCTGAACTCTGTCAGGCTGGTGCTGTGATACTTCCCTGAGCAGCCTGTGCCAGTGCCCAAATACCCTCTGGGGGGAAAACCTTTCTCTAATATCCAACCCAACCCTCCCCTGGCACAACCTCAGGCTCCTGTTATTGGTCACCACAGAGAAGAGATCAGTGTCTGCCCCTCCTCTTCCCCTCACGAAGGAGCTGTAGAGCACCATGAGGTTTCTCCTACATTCTGCAGAGTTCCACTTTCTTCAAATGCAATATGGGTGCTATTAGAAAAGAAAAAGAAAAACATTTCAGCAAGAGTGATTTATTATGTTGCCTACACAATAACTGAGATCCCACTCAGGCTTTATATAAGGTGTAGAAGGAAGCTTGAGTACTCTAAGTCAGTAAAGAAAAATAGATTTAGAACATTATGTCATGGTAAACAATACTGACACGTACTGACTATGTCATATCTACTAGCTGAGCTTTGATTAAAAAATAAAAGCAATTGTATCTTCATGACATTTGGAAAAAGAAGAAGGACTTGAGGAGCAAAATCAGGTAATGTATAGACTTCCAGTTAATTCCTAATTAAAGCTGCTGCTTTGAAATTGGGATGTAACATTACCATCTCTTGAAAAAAATTATGGTCTCACAATTTGCTGTCTTTTCTGATCTCTGCTTGCAACACTTTTTCTTCACAAATGGTAATAAAATTATATTAACAGTCTAATTAGAACAAATTTACTTACACTACGTCAAACCGAATTTTATTATATCTGCTGTTTCTGAATTTTCTGTAGTTCACATTTGAGGAAGCAAGTAATTTCTGTAGTTCTTCAGGAAGTTCCAGTACACAGTTTAATAACAAAGAATAATGGGCTAGCTAGGTATAGAAAGGGAAAAAATGTGCATTTTGAAAACTGTGAAGAAAGAAACATAGTGTGTATTATTAACTGAGACAAAATTTGGGTTCTCTATTGGTAGCAATTTCCTGGTCGTCCTTCAGAATAACTTTTTACTTGTTCGCAAATTACAAAGTAGCAATCCAGAAAAAAGTGTTTTGAAAAGAGATTTTATTCCAAATGTCTAGTGATGGAAAAAATCAATATCTAAACTAGCTTTAATTTTTATTTTTAAAATAGTAAATTTTGAGAAGTTATTCAGTTTAAATGTTTATTTATTAAATTAATACACAGCACTCTAAACACTTAGAGGATTCATGCCACAAGCAGGACTGCAATATGCAGCACATATTATCCTCAGGAAAATAGGTAGATATAATGCAAAGTGTCAGAAGTAGATGGTCACTAGTCTTATGGTATTTCAGTGTTTTTTTCCTGACTACAATGAAATTTTAAAATGATTTCAAATATCTTTTCACTTGCTAATTGTCCACTTAGACTTATGCTTAGACTTATATGAAGACAAAGGACAGTGAAGAAATTTAATAAGGAGGAAAAACAAGGATTTCAGTTAAGCAACTGACTGGCCCCTTTCTTGAAGCAACACCTTCTATCTGGCCTGAAGGTTTTTTATGCATAGAGATTTCTACAGGAATAACACAAATTTTTGTCTTTTGGATAAAACTGGATAAAGGAATAAGGAAATAATAAGGAAAATCTTATAATAATAAGTAAATTTTTAATAATATGGGGATATATTTTTCCTAAAGTTTCTATTAAAACCTTATGCTATAATCTGATTTGTAGTACCATTGCTTTATCAGATATTTTTTACTTGGTCTGTGAATCTTTTAAAAAAACCAATCCATCATGAAAGTGTGCACTAGCTGTCCACCCGCTATATCAGGAGAGCAATAATCTAACAGTACTATTATTATTATTATGTGTCACAGAGCATTGGCTTGCAAACACATGAACTATGACTATGGATGACTAAAGGATACTACGATAAATGAAAGTCACTTTGGGAAATATATAGAGAGAGCAGTAGTAGAATAGTTTAAGAATATCCATCAAAAGTTGTTACCATTTAGAAATACTTATCTGAAAAAATCTATGTGACAATTTAAACAATTATGCTTTCCTTTTGCATTGGCCTGTACTCTTCTTGTATAGCATCTATGGAGATTTGCTTTCCAACAGAGACACCAAAAAGAATCTAAAATTAGGCAGTGAACATAATCATTAGTCAATTAATTTCAAATTTATCAAAAGGGATCTTTTCATTGAATTTATTTGACTTTTCTTAGGTTCAACCAGGCTAAAACCTAATATCATTACATAT
The DNA here is from genome assembly GCF_030490865.1 of Poecile atricapillus. Classification (NCBI taxonomy): domain Eukaryota; kingdom Metazoa; phylum Chordata; class Aves; order Passeriformes; family Paridae; genus Poecile; species Poecile atricapillus. The sequence goes on along the minus strand of NC_081251.1, from coordinate 42,640,471 downwards.
ATTTATCTTTAAAATATCGAAGCTACAGAAACGTTAACTTAAACATTCTTAAAGCTAAAATGTGAAGTTATTAGTTTCTAGATAGAACATCATCTTTTGTATAAAAAGCCTCTGAACTCCTACAATTGCAGAGCTATACTGAATGAACCATATGCTTATCTTATATAATCACAGAAACATTCAGATGCTATTCTTGTGAAAGGAGTTGGTTCTTACAAGGACACATATATATATAAGTAATACCAGCAGTGAGGCATGCCTCTCCCCAACTAGGACTCCTTATTATGAAAACACATGAGATTTTTTTGTGCAGTTTTGAGTATGAGGCCATCAGACCTAAGTGGTGCCATCTGCACCTCATTTTTCTTACCTTAATTTTTACAATGACTTAAATTTAAAAATTTAAATTTCCAACTCTTGCATGTAAAATTTATGACATTTTAAATAATGGAACTACTTGTCATTTTTTGAGGGGATTTTTTTCTGTACCTGTGATTCAATATGCAGGCATGACTGAAGAGGAATGTACATTATGTATGGATACATAAAGCTAAAATGTTTATTTGCAGTGTTTTTCACAGTAATTTAATTTCATTGTGTGTTGAAAGGCTTTGAAAACAGAGTAAACTTTGTTGATAAATGACTTGACATCCTGAAGTTTTATTCACTTAGGTGTGAAATGTATAAAGCTGGACCTTGCTGAATGGTTAGTCTTCATTTACCATCCTGAAGCTCATAGGAAGCAGAGAGCATTTTTGTCTGTTCCACAGCCATAAACAAAGTTATCCACTTTTTTTTTTATAGAAGTTGAGTGATTCTAGCTTCAGTTTTGAAAAATCAGTAAATTTTTCTTGTGATGCCACTCGGTGTTGCATACATCATAAGTCTCAGAAGCTATGACTGTTGCTTCTAGGAGAACTTTGATGTGTGACTGTGAGCAGAAATTGCTCATATTTATATCTTCATTTTCAATTCTGATCTCATAGATAGGCTGTGTAAAATTTGATGCAGGATTCCTAGGGTTGTTTTCACATTGAAGTAGAATTTTAAGTGTGCTTTCCACATATATATGTATGCCTATATATATACAAATAGTAAATGTGTATTAATTATTTTGGATTTTTTCTATATTTACATATGCTCAAAACCCAAGCATCTTTTCTTCTCTTTGTTTATAAAAAAATTTACTAATGATGTTACAAAGGTCTATTTACCTGAAGTAAAGACAGGTAGTTCTTAAGTGTTGCCTTTGCTTTGTTCAGTTTTGTTCTATTTGTTTTTCCTCCTCCCCCCCACCCCAGGAATAAGTATATATTTTTTAATTTTATCATTTTAGGGTTTGAGTTCATTGTTGTAGTGATCAACGTGTGAATTCTAAAAATACAATCTGCTTTGTTGAACACATAGCTAGTTTTCTTGGAGATTTCTGATTAGAGGAATTTAAATCTTTGAATTTAAGGACCATCAAAATTCAAGAGGCAAGAACCTGAAATTATGATCAAGCATATGGAGGAAAATTCAGGTATAAAACATTAGCCTTAGAATTAATGTAACATCAAAGGAGATCCCAATTACCCCCAAATATGACTGAGAAAACATGAAGATATAATTCCAGGAGAGTCAGAAAATCTTTCAGAGAAGAGAGACCAGAGAGCAGAATGAAAAAAAGATATAGGCAGTAAAAGCTCAGAAAGTAATAGTAGGAAATGTTTACACATTTTCTTAAAAGGTTAAGCAATGGAAACAAGAATGGATTTAGGAGCTGGAGTCAAGTAGATGGAAAGAAGCAGGCAAAATCCCATTGGCATTTATAAGAGTATCTATAGCCTTCAGATATTTCCATTATACCCAAGTGAATAGCAAATCCTGATTCTTCAGGACTTGATAGTACATTGTGTCAGATCTGGGCAGATTACCACTGACATTTTGAAACAACAGCAGCAAGTGTTATGAGCAGGAAAATTTTTGTACACTTGAGACCCAGAATTGCTTATACCTAATCTACGTACAGTGCAGAGTAAAAGCCACTTGTTCAAGAAGTCCTCTCACAAGATGGTAAGGGGAAATTGACAAATATTGGCTAGAGAAACTGAAAAAATAACACCTGAGGAACATTTAGCTTTATTCATTTATTCAGCTTTACTTTTTTGATAAATGGGGTAAGAGTTGAGGTTCTATGTTCCTCTTAAACTCTTCTTAACTGCTATTCTGTTGCATTTCTAGAAGAGATTTTAGCTTTTTTGTTTGTTTGGGGTGTTTTTTAAATTTCTATTTTCCACTAAGCCAACTAAAAAAATCATCAAGTGCCTAAACCTTTTCTCCTTGAAAATTGATGAGCTCCCTAGGAACATTTTCACATGAATTTATGGTTTTGCCCTACCATTTCAGTGTTGGAAATCCAAGTGTACAAAGATGCATAAAGTTGTGTTTTGGAAATGCTGTTTTTCAAGCTATTGTCTAAAAATTTATTCTATCTACATCTGAGTACTGGGAATAATTTTTGTTTTCCTTTGTCTTCCTTCACAAATATTTTTTTCCTTGATGAATTTGGAAAAACAAATTTCAGATGCTTTACTGAGGAAAAACAAAGGTTCAGCAAGAGTGGATGGTTCAACAACAACACTTGTGTCATGTTTAAACTTTGCAGTAATAGAGGATCAAGAGGCTGTGTGTTTATACAATTCCTCATGAGATCTATGTGTACCCATATAAGCATGTGGATGTGGGTGAGTGCACATATTTAATTTACCTGTTTATGCATTGGTATATATTGTGCTACTTTTACTTCTTCATAGCCTAAGTTCCTAAGCAGCTGAACTTGGATGTGATCAAAATATACATTTTTCTATATATAAATTATTATTTATATATATGTGTGTGTGTGTGTAAGTGTAAAATTACCAAATAAGACATGGAAAATTAAAAACATTATTCTTGTTCCCTTGTTATAGTACATTCATTTAACCTACCCAACACTATCAATCTGTTGCTTTGGTCTTTGTTTGGGTTCTTGCACAGCAACTTGATTAATATTTAACATATTGATCATCAAAAACATCAGTATGCTTTGCAAGTGACTCACTGAATTCAGTTATTTAATGTGGTTTCTATTTAAATAGTGCTGGTTTATTTTGAGCAAGACTATGCTCACAAAACTCTTCTGAAAAAAAAAAAAACACCTTTGATATGTTCTTCCTTAAAAATTAGCAACCTTTCACAGATTTTCTGATGAAGTTTCTCTCTTACTATATATAAATTTAGCATATAATTTATTTCTTAAAAAAAAAATAATTCTAGTAGTTCTTAGAAAAGGTCTCATTATTTTCTAATAAGAATTCTATAAATTACATGGCAAACAAAACTGGCATCAAGAGATTAAGTCTTCTGCACAAGTGGAACTCTGGCTCAGAGTTTTATTTATTTTAATTAATTTATTTATAAATAATAATAAAGGTTTTATCCTTCATGTTGTTCTTACCTGCACATAGACTGTGCGGGCAGGGTTATTTTGCTGCATTTTTAAGTATGTCAATCTAGTAGTGAAAGTACATTTTTTTTTGTAAATTATTGAAATACCTGGAACTATATTGGCCATTTGAGATGCATGCATATGCCTCTTAGTAGCTGCTGTTACTTTGATTTGTGCCCTTTTCACTTTCATAATTTTTTAGTAAAAATTCATCTTGCTTGGGTACACTGTGCAGGACAAGAGTTAAAAATGAGTATGAGCATGATGGAGGACAACTGATTTTTTCTGTAACTGACAAGTTTTCACTGCATATATATTTTTTAAAATAATTCAATGTCCCTTTCCTAAGCAGAGCTACAGTTGCCCTTATGAGTTCTATTAATAGTATTAAAATAAAAATATCGTTACAATCACTGATAAGAAAATCCCTCCTAAATCTCCATCAAAATTAATGTTATTTTTAAAAGGTTCATTCTGAAAGCAAGTGGACAATAACTTACTAATAATTTACATTTAATAATAAATTTGACTACAACTAAAGTATTTTTGCATGTGAAATTGGAACCAATATTCTCCCTATCTTACGTGGAATATATATATGTATTAGCTTGTTAATTATTTATGTCAGATAATATTTAAATAATTAGCTGTCATAGATTTCTAAAGGACATCTAGTATTTTTTTCTTTACTGGAACCTTCTTCTTACACTTAAAACATAGAAATTCATTTTCTCACATGCATTATTTAATTAGGAGAAAAAAAAAAAGTACGATTACAGGATTTCTTGATGTGAATAAAGGAAAAAGTTGAATCTATAATGCATGTGTCTCCAGATCTGAAGTTCAGACCTTACACTAATATAATACTTTTTAGAAGTCTACAAAAAAGCTGATTAAGGATCAGTGGCTCCTATGTTAACTACTACCTGGGAAGGAAAGACTGAATTTATTAACGTGTGAAGATTCCTTACAGCTTTAGTAGTTCTTTCATTGGATCTCATCTTGGATTCGTGTACAAGGTACCACACCCAGGAAAGAAAAGTGGTGGCTAGTTTTCTAGTGTCACTTTATTAATCTTTCTTTTGAATGTGAATTTTGCTGAAGAGATTAAAATAATATTATTTTCATAGAATAAAAAGCTTTCACCGAACTTCTGTATATATGCTGTAACTTTTAAAAGAAGCTTTTGAATTAACTGAATCATGTAATAAGAAAAGGTAGATTATAAGAATTTTGGTTGCATTTTTAACATTCTTGATTACAATCATAATCAAGGCGGTATAGATAAAAAATAATTTAAAACATACATAGTGGATTTTTTTTTCAGTCAAGTTGACCTGAAATGATTGCATAAAACATTACTCATTATTCCTTGGACACAAATTTTTGATTTTTAGGTTATTGTATGATGATTCTACACTGAATGCTACTGTATTGTCAGGTCAGCAGTTCTTTCCTACCTAACAGGAGGTCTTTTCTATATATTGAACATATTAACCAGGACTAGAACCTAATTATCCAGATCATAGAGATAACGTTTTAAAAGTTCACAGTTTATTATCACAGGATAATAAAAACATGCACATATAGAAAATATATCTAGATTATATTTTCCTGTTAAATATTTACTTTCTTTCCATTTATATTTCATCAACTTCAATAGGCTGAGGTATCATATACTAAATTTATATGTTACTATTGTACAATAAAAAAAACCCAAAACCAAAGTGGCCAGTTGATAGGATTCTTCATAGGCTGTCACTGGTAAACAAAGTTCCAGTGAAAAGCTTTACACACTGTTAAAAATATGTAAGGAAATAGCTCATTTCTCATGACTTTGTTAATCAATAGGAATCAAGATTGTCATCTGATGATCAATTGATGTCAATTGATGATCAGTCAAGATGACAACTTTTATCATTGGAGTACTGAAAGGAGAAAAAAAAAATGACACAGGCTAAACAGCTACTAAATATTCTTACTATAGTTTTTAGAACAAATTGTAAGCCATTTACATGCAAACTGTGCAATCTAGATGTCATTAAAAAGCGTGTTGCATTCAAGAGATTCTCATTTATAACATCTATCTGACCATCATACTTGCGGACTTACTCTACATCTGTAGTCTTATATATTTCCTTTGTTTCTTTCCTATTACTTATGATACCAGATCCTTATTACAACCTAAATCAGCACCTGCCTTCTTCTAAAAGAGGAGAGAAAAGAGAAAAAATGTGAGGAAAAAAATGCCTCAGATAATTTCTTACAAGGTAATTCCATTGAATACTAATAGCAGGTATGGTCCATATTACTTGGTCAAAATTTTAACTTCTGGGTAAGATGAGGAACACTATCATCTAATGACCATGATTTGCATTACAATGTTTTAGTAGTTAAGACACATCTTTTGATAAATCACCTGGGACTTAAATGCAAGGGTTTATTTTTCCATTGACAAATCAAAACCTGTGTCCCATTCCCAAGGAAGACATAAGAATTAATATTTGCAGAGAGATTCTTATATAACAGATCCCATTTTGGTGAGGAATAGCAACCATACCATTTGATTTTTTTAAAGTGTTTTGTGTTTCTCTTCACAATTTAAAAAAAAATACTTTTTTTCTTTTTCTTTTTCTTTTTCTTTTTCTCTTTTCCTTTTCCTTTTCCTTTTCCTTTTCCTTTTCCTTTTCCTTTTCCTTTTCCACTTTCTTTTTTACAGATTGAAAACAAATGAAAGTCTGTGGTTTATTGTGGCTGTAAGATGTACAGAATTGAAACGTGTAGCAAAGCCATCAGAAAATAGAATCTTCCCTCCCAATAGCTCTCTATTATTCTAACAGGTATTTCAGGTCATAACTGGTTGAGGCTCTGGAAATATTTTCAGGTTGTAAGTAACATGGGGCTGATAATGTCATATTCTAATAAATAAACCATGGACATTTTGAATGCAAGTTGTAGTGAAACAAAGACCTACCATTACATAATAAACACCTCTGGTTTTATTGTAAAGCTGGGGGCTATTTCTTCATTGTAACATATACTAAACACAAGTTTTATTTCTATTATGCCAAATAAATGAAGTGAAACAACAAGGAAATGTTTTAAATTAAGTATATTATAGGGATAAAAAATAACAGAAGACTAAGAAGAAAAATCAGTATGACATTTTCCATGGAAAGCCAATTCATTCAGAAACAGAGTAGAAATTTGAGAGGTGCTGACTGTAGAAAACTCAAAGGTATTTTCTGTTTCCCAGGATATAATCGCTCTCCTTCCTCCCTAAGGAAAACAAACAAAACCCTCTGTTATGACACTGTACCAGAGCAACATTTGAATTCACTAGCATACCATAAATAATCTACTATCACTTGCAACAAAGCAGTTGATGCAGCTGTGTCTGTCACAACTGCCATTAATTTTGACAGGATTTCTACACACAGATTTTTCACAGTGTTGAGGGTCTAATATTGGTTAACTGCAACTTGCTCATTTTAATTATATTTTTTCTAATTATATTTTTCCATGTTTCTCAATCCTATTTCTCCATTTTCTTTTGCAATACCAGTTTCTATGGAAACTGCAATGACAAGTACATGAATGGAGTTTAATGATGTCAACTAGTGCTGCCTGAAATCATTGTATGTAAGAGATCAAAATGTATGTTATGATATCTGCAATATTTTCCTTTGTTAAATAGTATCAGTGCCTGCATCTTTGAGTGAACTCAAATGACTCCCTGTGTGGAATGTATGATGTATATACAGCAGACAACATTCCATATATCACAGGTTGTAAACTGCAGACACCTGTTACTGGACAATCAAAGCCCACGTGCTGGGAAACGCCTTAATACTACATTATGCTGCACCTGCTGCAGAAACAGCTTTGCAACACTCAGTCACTTCTCAGTTTCCTGCACAATAACACTTTTCTGTCTCAAATCTGATGTTACAGAGGGGTTACTCCCATCACTGCTGGGCTCAGCCTTGACCAGCATGGGTCCACCTTGGAGCCATCTGGCACTGCCTCTGCTGGATATGGGGGAAGCTTCTGGCAGCTCCTCACAGAAACCACCCCTGTAGTCCCCTTCTGCAACAGAACCTTGCCACAGCACCCCAATACACTAAGGTAAATGAAAATCACAGCTTATTCCAGAAGGTGTTTTTTTGATCTAGATACATGTGAAGCATTGTGCAAAGTATCTTCAAAAGTGTTAAAGACTATAAAAAGATAAATAAAATTAAAAGATTAATAAAGGCATTAATAAATAAGAACTCCATAATTTCATTTTTTTAATCACATAATGAGCATACTACAAATAAACTGTTAAAATACTATTTGGAATTTTATATTATTGAGATATTTGCAGGCTTGTTTTTTCAGGATTTTAAGCCTCCTGGGTATATTTAGAAATGTTTTCCATCTGTTTTTAAATGGCAATTACCCAGTTTCACGTTTGTTATCAAAACCATTTTCTCATAATCCCACAAATCCTTAATTATTTTTATCTTTGGAAAAAAACAGAGGCAAAAAAAAAAAAAAAAAAAAGAAAGCAAAAGAAACCAGGAGTGAGCTGAAAACTCCATGGAGAATAAGAGATAAGATCTCATGGGCTGTTATGTTTAGAAATCTTGTGTTAGAAGATTTTACTTATCTAATAGCAAAAAATTTGTCTTAATTTCAAGCAAAAAAATTCTACCGAATTTGTATGAATATTTTTCTTGTCCTAGCTTTAAGAAATTAATTCAGTTTTGTTATTTAATCATAATATTAAATAATTATAATAATTATAATCAAATTAATTAAATTTAAATATTTCTTTGCTTGTTTCTCTACATATATTTAAAGAGAATAAACCATATTCATTTATTTTTTTTTTATTTGCAAAATTAACTGAGTCAGAAACTTTTATTATATTTATTTTAATGAATTGAAATATATTGTCTAATAATCTTAAAAAGCTGACTTTGCATTTGCTTGATTAAAATTCTTGAGCATGGTTTTCCAGCACTGTACATGGTACACTGCAAAGGTGTTACCAATGTTTTGTTAAATTATATTGATACTTTCCTGTATCTTGGCCATGAATATGAGCTGTCTCCATATTTTTCACTGTTTTCTTTCTTTTCTGTACAATGATCAATAACTTCCACATATTTCTTCCTTGCTATCTTTTCCAGTTAGGAAAGGACCATTGAATGCTGTGATATTTCTCTGTAGTGCTTGGTCTTCCTATAAGCCATTGATCCCTCCCAACATTAAAAAAGGTTATTTTCCATGAGTTCAATACTGATTGTGGGATTTCACCCTCTTCAGCCTTGGGATGCAAATTTTAATATATGCAAACTGTTATAACAAAATCTAAATAAATATGCACATATAACAAATGTTTTTCATACTTCAGCTTTCCCAGAGCGATGTAAGTGAGCATATGCCTTTTCCTAAGTCTCTCCTTTAAACTGCCTTTGTCTACTTTGTTTGCATAATTCTACATGCTAAAATATATAGGGGGAGGGAAACAATTCTGAGAGTTAAAAAATAATATTTATGTTTACCCTTCAAAACTTTATGTTAGGCCCCTATTTGCTTTTATAGTAAAAACTCTTAATCAGCATACATTATGGCAACAGTTCACAACCTCCTTTTTTCATTTGGGAAGCGATCTCAGTTGGCCACTCAATTGCTGAAAATGACATCTTTATAAAGACAAATATTTTACAGAAATAATATGGAATAAAATGTCCTTTGCATAAATTTTATAAACATAAAACCATAATTATAATATTATTTCCTATTTGATTTATTGTTTATGAAATAATGTCAGGAATAACACAAAAAACTTATGTTTGCATGTATATTTATTATATCTATTTTATAGAATAATGAATGAAGAATTAGACAAACAAATCCAATAAGATTTGAACTGAATGATTGCACAAAATCATTGCACATTAAAGTATAATTTGTCTAATACATGCTGTCTATTTAGTAAAGAAAGCTCCTCTATAGACAGCAGTTTGAGATTAAGTATTACAAAGTGCAGCAAAAAATAGCATGACATTATGTTGAAAGTGGCCACTGTTTCTTAGGGAGCAAAATTTCTATTAGAAGCACAGTAAATAGAGGAATATGAGAGGAATTTTTAATTATTTTTTTTACAGAATCAATTTGTTAAGGGGTCATCAAACAATAATTATCTGCCCTCATCTTGTGGACAAGTATAACTCCTAAATCTACAAAAGGATCTGATTAACAGATGCTGACTGAACACAGTCCTCCCTGCTAAAAATAGCTTAAGAAACTTCAAATGTTCTAGCAACTGCTGTTGAGAGGGGAGTTAGTACAATTTGCTTTCCACTTTGGATGCTTTCGTAGGCAAGATTTCAAAACATATTTTCAAGAGACTTTTGTTCATGAATTACTGTTCTGGTCTTCTCACTAGGTGAAAAAGCAGCTCAACAAATATATAACGGCAACCAAGAAAAGCGATATAAAATTAAACTGAAAAAACTTTTGAAATGCTGAAATCGTCTTGCTCAAACTTAGTTTGATATTCAGTGCCACTGAGAAGGAACTACCTGCTTTGTGAGGCAGGAGCATGTGGTGGTTCTTCACCCTACAAGAGTGATTACCTGACATCTAAACCTAACTTAGTAAATGGAACAGACATATAGCACGTGGAGACTTCCCAAATCACCTCACTCTGCAATGACAGTGAGAAGGATAAAAGAGTTCCAGGGGAAATACGACCTACTGCTATTAATACATCAGCTATCTGGCCATATCTTATAGCTCTAATGTGTCTTTTTACTGTGGTATATGAATTCAGGTGTGAATTTCTATAGATAGGAAAGCAAGTGATAATTTCTGCTCTCTGTGCAGATGTAGGCCTGTAGATGAACAGAGGGATGGTGGGGATTGGGATTGAAGTGGAAGCCAAAGATTTTTGCAAGATTATATTAAGACAGGGCTGACAAACCTGAAAACCTATCTTACTGTTCTGAATTTGAAAAACAAGTTTTGGCAAGTCAGACTAGATGAGGAATCATCCAAAGTGTACACTTTAGTACACCCTGGGGCAGATATATGTTTTCCCATCTGCCTCTTGAAATAAATGAGGAATTGAAACTCATGATGCATTAAAGAAAAGATCAATGAAACATTTGGAGATATTGAGATTTTCCACATAATTGCCAATGACATGCTCGTACCAAAGGCATTTTGAGCAGATTACCATGAGATGCTAAAAAAAACTTAAGTCAAGACCCTAAGGATAAAATATCACTTTCAATTCTATTGATCCAATTTTTACTAAAAAATTATGTATAAAGAGAAAGCACCCACATGAAAGAAAGAAAATCTGCTTGCAGAAATATATGAATCATGAACTAATGGATATTACCATAGGCATCACACATAAAATCTGGAATCACAGAATAATTATGAAGTATGTCAGGTATATGAAAATTTCCACAAAAATGTAACGGCACAAACTACATTAGATGAACATGACAAAGTCCTAAATCAGAGATTGCATTGGCATCCACATTTACTCTGCTTGGATGATTCCAACAAGCCAGTGGCAATTCAAGCAGATGTGCTGTATTTTCAAAAGTTTATCAATATAACAGACACAAATATTACCTTTGTTTCATAAACAGATAAGTTTGTAAGTTGTGGTATTAAAAAGAAGATTATGGAGAAACTACAGATCACTGGTCTCATCATAGGAAATGGTGTTACTAACTGATTCTAAGCAGATCTGAATCACAAGTAACTCAAAGACATTTTATTTGAACCTCTCAAAATTTGATTCCAAGTTCAGATGTCAATCCGTTGTATTTATTGTGGACAAATAAAAAATGCACTACAAGGACTTTCTGCATAAAACTGTGAAAATATGGCAGATGTTATACACTATGTGTTTGGTAAATTTTTTAAAACAAACTGAAGTACACATGGAAGCATTCTGTGATGTAAAACTACCGGTGATCTCATAGAAGAGAAGAAAACACAGATGTCTATGCAAACTATCACAACGGTCTAACAGCTTGAATTTTCAAAAATATAATTTCATCACAATGTGACAATGATTTCTAACTGACATTGGTGCACAATATTATATGTTTTTTATGGGACACATCATAGTACTTACGGAATGAAAGCTCAAGCCAGGAAATGTATTGGCTAGATATGATTTTAATCCAGCTGAGCTAAGATGTTCATATTCTATGTCAGGAACAGGTGCCAAAGTTGAATATGTGTTTTAAAATATGCTTCAGGATTCATTTCCATGCCATAAGGTTATTTCAGGGTGTGTCGAAGGACACTGCCACCTTAAAGCAGCATGGTCAAGTTAGGATCAAACAAAGGTTTGTGATTTTTGTTGGCTTGGGGAGATTTAGAGGGAAAGGACAGGACATAAATTCGGATATAAAAAAAAGAATAATTGTAGAAAGTTGTGATGATTCCTAAAGGATAGATACTTCTAAGAATACAGAGCCTATTCTCATTTTCATGTCACCATGATACCTGTATGCCTTTCACATTATAGCTAGCTGTCAAAGCAGCAGATATTTTCTCCACAGCAAAACAGTCCTTACAAGGTCTGTCATATAAATTTTATGTAATGTATGTAATGTATTCATTCTTCAAAAACAACAGACTTCACAAGATAAAGGGCTTGTGAATGTGAATACATTTTCCCACCTCATTCAACTGTTTCTTTCCTAAGACATTTCTCGGCATAGATGGTCCTTATTCTCATTATTGTCTTCTCTGTTAATAGTGCAAGAGAGATGTAGCAGTTCCTCCAAATATTTGAATTGCTGGGGGGTATATAGAATTTTTATTGTTGTTTGTCTCTGGTTTTAAATTAGCAATGTACCACAGAATTAGGTCACATTTTCATCTGATGCTATTGCAAATACCTAATGTTGTTCACTGCATGAACTTGTTTTATCATATTTCAGATCCATAAAGGGTGGATTATTGATTAAAACAAGATTTAAAAAATATTTTTAATATTGATTGATTAAAAAGGATTACAGATTTAAAGAGTGCTTATATTTAATTAATTTATTTTAACAAGCTAACTTTAAATATCTAGATTAATTCTGATATCTTTCCTTAAGTCAAAAAGACAAAACTGCTACAAGGCACTAGCTTGCAATGAAGTAATAACTAGGTGGATTTGATGGCATTTAAATTTATCACAATAAGCAATCTAAGTTTAAGAGTTACAATATTTTTTCATATTAAAATATTAACAGATTAAATAGCATTTTACTATTGACATAAATGTAATACAAAGAAAAAGGCATCACTTTGGGTTATCAGTAAGAGTAAAAATGTCTTTCCTATTTATTTTTTAAATAAAATCTTCAAAGAAAAAAAAACCCCTTATATTTCATATTAAGTTATCCCAATAAAAATTTTAGCTTGAAAATAACACAATACTTTGAAAACTAGTTAACTAAAACTTAAAAAATAAAAAAAAAAAGTCTAAATATCCTTGTAACACTCTGGAAGGAATTAAATGATGCTGTGGTAAAGATAGTACTTAGGTAAATTAACATATACAGATGAATCTTAAATTAACCACACAGTATCTACTTTCAGAATTATTAAACCAACTTGTTTTCAATTCATTTTAAATATATCACATTGTATCTATTTCTGATTTTCTTACCCTATTATGGCAGTCAAATTGATGTGAATGCTATGTCACAAGAATAATTTTGACCTATGATTTTTCCAGAGTACAGACATACAGTATTGTGGTGGGCTACCCTTGGCTGACTGTTAGATACCCCCTAAGCCACTTTCTCACACCCTCTTCTCATCAGAAAAAGGGAATAAAATAGGTGAAATGTCTCAGAAAGAAAGCAAGGAAAAACACTCATTATTACCATCACAGTCAAAAGAAGCTTGGGTGGGGAAAAATTAATTTAATGCCGAGTAGAAATGGTGTAGGATGGTGAGAAACAAAGACAGAAATAAAAGCATCTTTTCCCTACCCTCCCCTTCTTCCCAGGGTCAACTTCACTTCTTTCTTCCTGTCACTTCCATCACCTCCCTGCCTGTAGAAGTGGAGGGGAATTAGGAACAAAGGTTACAGTTAGCTCATAACATTTTGTCTCTGCTGCTCCTTCCTCCTTCTCACTTTTCCCTTGCTTCAGTGTCAAGTCCCTCCCACGTGATGGAGTCTTTCACAAATTCCTCCTGTGCTAGAATTCCCCAACAACTGCTCCAGCATGGCTCCTTTCCATGGGATACAGTCCTTCAGAACCAGACAGTTCCAATGTAGATTCCCACAAGCGATAGTTCCTGCCAGAAAACCTGCTCCTGCATGTGCTCCTCTCCACAGCCCAAGGATCCTGCCAGTAGCCTGCTATGGCGTGGGCTCTTCTTTTTCCAGGGCATATCCACCTGTTCTAGTGGGGATTCTTCCAAGGGCTGCAAGGAAATGTTTGATTTGCACCTGGAGCACTGCCTGTCCCTCTCTCCCTCCTTCACTGACCTTAGTGTCTGCAGAGCTGTTTATCTCTCTGCTGCACAGTGATTTTTACCCTTTGCTGAATAAAGTATCACAGAGGCACCACGAACATTCCTGATGGGCTCAGCTTTGATCAGTAGTTGTTCTGTTGAAGAGCCTTCTGGAACTGGCAAAATAAACTGCACAAAGAGAAAAAAAACTTTAAAAACTGACAAAAAACAGGGCAATAACATAAAACATAACAGCATAAAATAAAAACAACCTACCATTTTCCTGTGTCTTGCGCCTCTTGGCCTCCTCCTGCATAACACCAGAGGTTGTATCTTTTAAATAATATCTTAAATACCTTTAATATCTTAATATCTTGTGTTGTAAGGTGTCTGAAATACATACTTTTTGTTTTAAAGGACCATTACTAGAAGTTTCTCCTTTTTTAATAGTAAGCCAGGAATTTAACTGGGGAATTCTTAAATGTAAGATTGGTTGATTTTTTTTTTAGGAAATTGAAGGAAAAGAACATATATTTTCCAGATATCTTTATTTCCTTTTAAATGAAAAATGTTCTTAGATATAGTAAAATACTGTGAAAGGGAAAACAATTAAAATAAAGTAGTGGTCAAGACTACCAGGTGTCCTCTCCAGTGGAACAACAGATCACTCTCAGACAGTGTACATTCTACATTTGTAAAGTTATCAACAAAATTGACAGTGAAACCTGAGAGAGCAGAAGCCACTGATAGAGAATTAATTTCTACAGCTTTCATTTTTGGCACTCAGAACCTAATGCAGGAAAAAAGAAAGAGAAGTGGTATGGCACAATCAGCAGAATGCTGTTATCAAGTCCATTGCAAAAAAGGGTGACTAGCCTTTGATTAATACAGGCTCTTTTAAAAGTTATGTTAAATCACAGAATCACAGAAAAGCCTAGGTTGGAAGGACCTTAAAGATCACATAATTCCAACCCCCCTATTTGCCTTAAATACATATATAAAAAATCTGTGTTGTGGCTGCAAGAGTACTTCAAGATGCACAGCGTATTCTGATTAGGAACAAATTTATTAATTTAGTGAACACATCACAAAACCCTGTCTCTGTGGCTGAACTAACCTGCTCTGGAAACACAAGGATGAAAAAACTTAACTTTCCCTGTCTCCAAAATACACTTATTTATATTCCTTTTTTCTTTGCAAAATCATTATTAATCTTAGTCAAATGGCAATGAAATTCTTGCTGAGATGCTAGACTGCTTAATTTAGATCCAGAATCATTGATTTTAAGATCTATTACATGCCCTGAAAAGCAATAAGTTTAATGATAAACTATGGATATTGAAGAGTATGACTGCACTCATAATTTAGACTATGAGTACACCTACAGTATGGGAGAGTTTTCACTTAGTGATAAAGTATCTGACACAGTAGAGTTCTTAGCTTTCTGAACTAACTCTGATCCCTGTTGGTATATTAAAAGTAATTAATAAAATAAAATAAAAATTCATCATTTTTAATAATGCTAAACCATTATTCAAAATAATTCATAAAATAAAATAAAATGGTGACATAAAACAAAGAGGAGAAAAAAGTGTTAGAAAAATCAAAAAATACTTTAAAAGAGAATTAAAATGATTTTGTGAGTATACAAAAGAAGGACAAAACAATGAAATGCTGTATAATTGTGCTTTTCCTAATTGACATGTTGGTTTTTCTCTGAAGATAGCCAGGGTTTTGCTACTTTTTTGTGAATGCTAATATTTCTCCATAAGTTTCTAAAAGTGATTCAGAATAATATCACCATATACTCCTTTTGTTGGTAAATCAATTGAATGCCTGAGTTACACCCCATGATTAAATACAATTTATATAATCACAGATATGTTTCAACTGAAAATAATAAATTAATTGAGAAACAGACAATTGATGTGCTCAGAGCTTTATTAGCTCAGTAATCTTTTTCTCCAAAACATAAATCACATGAAGAGAAGTTAGAATCAAAGTCAATCTATCAAACTGCTAAAAGAAATGAGGAAAAGAAACCTTAGACATAATTCACTATTCTGTTACTCTACTTTTGTACTAACGGAATCCACAGGCTTTTTTCCTTGTAGACATTTTGAAACCAGCTTAATTTATTAGCTATTCCAGTAGAAAAAGCATCATAAACTGCAATCACCAGCAGTTTCCCAGAATATCTATTCCCTGGAATGAATAAGAACCTAATGTGGTAAAAGGTTTTAATAGCAACTTGCTCAACTTCTGTGTTTAAAAGGCAATGCATAGCCCCAAATTCCAACACAATGAAAGTTCAAAATTGGTTGCCTGTGCATTATTTTTATCAACTTTAAAACAAACATGAGATGGAAATTTGACTTACTTATGTTTTATATTATTATTTGGAAAAATTCACAGTCTTCATAAAAAGTTTGGGTTACATGTGAATTACTATTGGGGTATTGCTTGTATATGAAAGGATCAAGCCATTGTGCCTTCCAAGATGCCTTGCATCCAATCCTAGATTTGCTGCTTTCCTCACATGCACAATGTGGTGCCATCAGCTATCTTCAGCAATACTCATTCTGGTTTGCTTCAGTTTAACCAAAAGAGAATGATTCTGTGTTCCTGCAAAATGTCAACTTCAGTACTTAATCCCTGGAAATGTAAGTAGTGGAAGCAGTGTGTTTTACAAAGGTCCTAAAATGCCTTTGTATATTAAGTGTTTTATTTGTGGTGTGTTCATTCTCAGCTATCATCAGTGCCAGCTGTCAGACTGGTAGACTGTAAGTATCTCTAAATGAAGCTATATAAATCTCTCCTTGATCTGCTAGAAGATACCTGCACTCCTAATTGCCATTCTTTCTTTAAGTTAAACACAAATTTTATGCAGTCTTTCTTTTCAACTACTTTTCATCAAGAAGTGAATTCAGGTTATTGCTATAAAAAGTTACTCAGTGGGTAAATTCATTGTCAGTTAAACAAAGTGTTATATTAATTCTATCAAAAGTATTAATTAGGCATATTACAGTTTGGTTTGAAAATAGGAAATACGAAACATTACAGTCTTATTTGAGCTGCAAAACTGATTCCACATGGACACCAATTTAAGTCACACATTAAGTTTATTCTAATACTTATCATAATACATTTTATGGATACAAGAACCTCACTGTTCATCAGGTGTAATGAGCAGTAACAGAGAGGGTTTATTCACCTTTTTTTTTACTTCTTACTTCAGAGGTGTCATGTCATGAATAAATTCCAAAATAAAGAAGATGTGGTGATGTGTACCCATTCACCCAAGCCCAGCCCACCCCACCCTATCCCTCCTTTTCTTTTTCTCAGGCTTCCATATCATCTTGGAGTTCCTGTTACCCCTGAGATTTGTGTAATGAGTTGGGTGGTATGGTAGGCAGGAATGGCACTGACTGCACCAGGGCAGCACTGGCTGCATTTCTGTGGTGAAGAACAAGACCAGAGATAATCCGTTGTTGCATGACAATGTCAGAATGTTCTGTACCTGAGCCATAGCCCAAGAGTCATGGTATTATTGTAGCTGAAGTTTTTGAAAGCAATTTCACTTGGTACAGGAAATAAGTTCCAGTTGTTTCAGAAGTCAGGTCTGTAACTACTGACCTGAAGATGAAAAATTTATGTGTGATTAAAGCAATCATCTTGAGACCCTATAAACAGCAGTCCTGTGTAAAACCTTTTGAGCTCTTCTGGACCACAGTGGGCTGCACCAGCACTTTCAGTGCAATGCCTCTCAGAACTTTTTTGAGAGTTTGTGATACTCAGAGCACTGTAGAATGATGACAGCGCCTGGGGTCATATCCTTACTCCTCAAGGCTCAGCCCTTCACCCATTGAGAAGAGCCAAAGCATTACATGTGAGCATTTCTCAGACTCTCAAGTAACATTTTTCACAAGAATGCCTTTGTACATACTCTTTAATGTCTGTGTGTGTCTATATGAATGGATAAAATATCTTATAATAGGTACATCATGAACATCACTATTTTGAATCTATACTAGACCACAGTACAGTTGTAATAAAACCTGTTTTATCACTTTGTAGATTAGTCAGTGTTTAAGTGCTTATGTTCTTAAGGACACATATAATGGCACTGAATGACATTCAACACCTGTGTTTTTGCCTTAAATTCTACTTATTTTTGTTGCATTTTTCTGCAATATTAAAACTGACACACACCTCCCACTAACCACCCTGAATTTTCACAGTACAACAAATTTTATATCAAGGAGGGGAAAAAAAATCACTAGAGATATACAAGAAGTTATTTTAGTCATTAAGGCAAATCTTTCTGGGAGAAACACTTCATACAAGTTCAAGTTCAAACTTTAGCATCTCTTTTAGAAAAAAAAAAAAAATATGAACAAATCTGTCATTGGGAATCAGAATATCAGCTGTAAGAGAGTGTTGACTCTCTTATGAAACTTTGCTTCTGAGAAAGACTTTTATAGTTCTACCATACCTCAGACTGCTGTGAGGTAGTTTGACAAATGATTTCAAAATTGTCAAGACTTTTAACAGCAGTACTGTAGGAGCAGATGCAGTCATAATACTTAGCAGAAAAATGAAGTATTTTAAGCAAGTGGGTATCTGTAAGCAGGTGTTTTACAAGGATTCCAAGCGGTTTAACTGGGCATTGAAAGTGCCAAAATTCCACAAATTAGACATTGAATAAGAGCACTTCAATTTCAGAAGTCAATAGATTTTCTTTAAATTTTATATAAGATTTTGCTTTATTTGCTTCATTTTGATATAGGTTTATGTAATATGACCATTAATCTCTAGTGGCTTTCTACTTTACCTGTCCTATTTAGACAATTAAAAAATAAAAAATCCCTTGTCTTTATTTGAAGTATAAAAAGGATTAAAATCAAAATGGAACTTCAATTTTGGACATAGATTGAGAGTGAACTTGGAGGACAATTCAAACTTGAAATGACACAAGGAAATGTAACTATTCATAGAGAAAGGTAATGGTTGAATTGTTGGAGGAAAGAGACAAATTTAAAAGAAGGAATAAGAGACAAATTAAAGCAAATAGGTTTTTCTTTGGAAAGAGTTTTTTTCTGTCCTCTCCCTGCTTTCTTGTCCCCTTCATCATCCCCTGATCATAACTTCTAAAAAATCCTGTTTCCAAATTAAAAACAACTAACTAAGAACAACTAATTAAAAAAAAAAATTCCAAACAAAAACCCCAACACTCCAAAACCCAAAACCACTTTCCCCTGATCATCAAGAAGGCCACACATATTGTCCCCACATTTTTTCTTTCTCTGTTTAACCATACTTAACACAAACTTCCTCCCTTTAAAACAAGTGAAGCTTTAGCATTTTGGAAGTATTCAGAGCGTTCTGTCTTTTGGATGCAGGCTTCAAAATGGAAGTCATGATGGTTCAGACATGAAACGGTCTTTTGAACTGTTTGCTTGCTAATCCATCTCTTTTTATACATACATAACCAACAGTGTCAGATGAGGAAGGAGGGAAGCATCATGAAAAGATATAATTTTCACCTCCATTTGCAACTTTTCAAAAAAATATCACTTAGCAGCTTCTTAAAGAATAAGTGTTAGACAAGGGAATTAAAGAGATCAGAAACAAGCACATAGTAAGGGCATTTTAATGTAGTTTTTATGAAGCAGGAGAAATCTGATTTGAGGTTTTATTTTATGGATCAGAGAATCACAGAACCAAAGAATGGTTTGGGTTGGAAGGGCTGTTATAGACCATCTAGTTCCAGCCCTCTCTGGCATGAGCAGAGACACCTTTTACCAGACCAGGTTGCTCAGAGCTCCCTCCAACCTGGCCGTGAACACTGCCAGGGATGGGACATCCACAACTTCTTTGGGCAACCTGTTCCAGCACCTCAGCACCCTCACAGTAAAGAGTTTCTTCCTAATATCTAATATCTAATATCTATATCCACCCTCTTTCAGCTTGAAGCCATTCCCCCTTGCCTTATCACTAGACAGGACATTTTTTGCAAGAGATCCCTCTCCAGCTTTCTTGTAGGCCTCCTTTAAGTATTATAGGCACTTCCTACTTACTAACATTCCTTTATGGTAGGGAGACCACTGAATATTACACTGTCTGCTTCAAAACTTCTTGCTCTGAAGCAGATCGTGATATCCAGGAAAATCTGTGCTAGTTGGTTTTGAAATCAGAAATAAGCACTGTTGGAAGACAAATTAAAAATTGCATTGATAATTTTAATAATAATTAATAATTTTTGCATTATTGGAAAACAAAACACAGCAAAAAAGTATGCAAATTTGGATGTATTTAATAACTGTACAAAGGCAAGGCAAAGCAATGCAAAGGCAAATGAAATGACAAGGAAAAGACAGTATTAAAAATGCAAATCTACTACTTGTTTCAGCCACACTTATCTTTCAAAAGTTGACAATTCTATTTTAAAGCAACAAAACTAAATGACAAAATAAAATAGTACTGGGGATGTCAACAATAATTCCAAAGACATCAACATTGTGAAAAAGCACATACCTGCCTCTTAAGATAAGGAGAAATCCCTGAGGGTATGACAGTTTGAAAACCATCTGATAATGCCTTTCTAAGCCTCTGAGATTTTTATGCATATTAAGGTAACCTCTGGGCAAAGATATAAGTTTGAAACGGGTAGTTAAACACTGTTGAACTGCCAGGAACATAAAAGAAATAATGATGATTATCCCAAATCCAGTGGATATGCTAGGGGAAAGGGAGCTACACGGTATGTGGCACACAAGATAGGGCTCAGGCCCCTCTGGGGCAACAACATTCCAGGAACACATATGCCTGGAAGTAAACAGGTTCAGGGTTCATATATCAACATAGTCTGAGTGCAATCTTTTTATGACTCTGTATTCTTGTGATCTAAGTGCATGAGGATCAACCTTCTGAGGCAAATCCACAACAAATAAATTGCTAATGAATGTCTGAGTGCTATATGTGTTAAGCTAGCGATGATTGACAACTACAGAAATAAAGATTTGCTGCAAGAAATGTTCCAAGCAGAAAAACCCAAACAACACACAAACCAAAAAAATACCCTCAAACCCTCACACACTTCTTAGTTAGGTCATTCATTAAAATGATGAAAAAAATTAGAACTTTTTCAAGAGTGTAAGTTGTTTAGAAAACTCTATTGAAGATAGTGTGTTAACATTGCCTTTATATAAAAAGGTAGTAGTCAGTACATAATAGAACCAGTGAATACTGTTGATACCATTACAGAAATCATGGAAAACTGAGGAAAGAATTTTTGTAAGATTTCTTAATACTGTTCTATCCGATGAAGGTATTTTGGGTTCTTTTACTGAGGAAAACAACTTACTGGAAAGAATTTAAATATTTGTTGTGAGGGACCCTTCCCTTCTGTCACTATGTCACAGAAATTGATTCTTTGTGGCATCAGACTTCAGCATCAGGTTCATGTTCAAACAAAATAAAAGTATCTTTAAATGAAGAAGGTCTCAGATTAGTATTCCAAGAATCTGAAATACAGAGCTCTGTGTAAAGGAGTGGAGAAGCACTTGGAGATCTGAATATAGATACCAAATACCTCAACCTTACATCTCTTAATTTTCAATGCTTTCACTTAGCACTACATGAAAGGCACAGCAAGTAGGAAGGTGTCCTTTCCTGCAGGGTAGACTTACAGCAACGAAACAGAAAGGTTGAACAAAAAATATGAAATCTACATTTTGATAGAAATATTAAAAGCAAAGGGACACATAAATAAGTCTTGATAAAATTAATTATCTCTCATTATAAGGCAGTAGATCAAGAGACCATCTAAACACACTGCAAACTAAATTTTAGAAGTGCTCGTGCCCAGGTCTCTGACAGGAGCCTAAAGAGAAACAGATATGTTTGAATAACAAGAAAAGTTTAACCCTGAGATGGAGTAAGAACATGAGACAGGATGAACAATAAAGAAAATAATAATGCCAATATAATCATTATGTGAACAAAGTCATTGAAGATAAACACTAATTCTAAGACACCTGACAACAGATGTTACCTCAGAAATACCTTGGAAATATCCTGGAGCTGATGCATATGCCAGGAAAGAGAGTTTCTTTAAATAAAACCTCAAATATTGCTGACCTAGTTAGTATTTGCCCTCCAAATTTTACCATTTTTATTGAAGCAAAAGGAATAGCCCCATACATACACATCAATATTAATTTTAATAGTTTATGAGTCTGTTTTTCCTGTGAAAATTGTCTTGTAATCTGGGGAGTGGGGGCTGAGGGGGGGTGTCAGCTTTCCTCAGTATTGTAGAATTTGCAGTTGCCAATACATCTTTGCATTTTGATTTCCTTTTGCTGTAGCGAATTTATGATAAGGATCAATATTTATTTCTGGCAAGCTATGTAATTTCATGACAGGTGGCTTTAGTACTCCTGGATCTATTTTCTGAATTCTGTGAAGCTGAGGTGTCATTTTTCTTACTCGAGAGAGTGAAAGGAAGCAACACTTTTAATATGTGATTCTGAATTATAACTGAAATTTGTATCCTCAAAAGGAAAAAACCAAAAGTTTGTACTAAAGCTGTTTTAACAGGAGATAAACAACAAGTTAACAGGAATGGCCTAAACTTAACTGATCCTGATCCTGTGGCAATGGAGTGCTATCTGAAGGTCTCTTCCAATCTCTATTTCCATGATTCTGGAAAGATATCCAGAGTAAATAGATTAACTGCTGCATTATAATATATCTGAGGAATAAACTTAGTCTGTATCACAACTTGAAAAATTGATCCCTCAACAAGAAAAATCATGTTTCGGAGGTCAGAGAATGCACTTCTATTGTGAGAAATAGCAAAATTCAAACTGAGTTTGAAAATCTGTTATAATGTACTATATCTGTAATCAGAGAACAATAAATCATAGAATCACAGAACATCCTGAGTCAGAGGAAACCCTCAAAGGTCATTGAACTCATGGCCCTATACAGAATGCAAGAGTCATGCTATGTGTCTGAGAGTGTTGTTCAAAGGCTTCTTGAACCCCGTAAAATGTGAGGAATTGGAACTGAGTTAGGCAGACTAGTTTTTTCCATTACAATATTGCATTTTACCCCATTTATCCCAAACTTTCATTTCATTTTTGAATGTGCTCACAAATGTAAATTATCAGACATCTTGAAAAAATAGCAATAAAAGCTATTTTTATTGGAATGATTGAATACATCATTCCAATACATTTGGTTTAACTCTTCGAAAATTTAAGGGCTGGAGGAAGTTATGTTTCAGGAGATAACTAAACAGTTTATGACAAGTATTTTATAAAGACAGGAATAAAGGCATTAATTTCTTGGCAAAAATGTTCATCCACTACTTTGAATAAAAAATTTTGAAAGCATTTCTGGTTTCCTGTATAGACTTGTGGGATAAAAATTCTTTAAAATTTGTCATCTTCAATTTCTGTACCCAGATCTTCTTCAAAGATCTACTTCTTTAAATATAAATGTATATACTGGTAATAATATATATATATATATATATATATATATATATATATATATATATTCAGATTCAATTTGAAATTAATTATGAGCATAGATTGGTAATTTAGGTGTAAAAAAACATATGAATTAAGCATTGAAACTTTGAAGCATTTTCACAATCACACTAAATAAATAGTCTGAACCCATTATGTGAACAAATTTAAGGCATCAACTGAGGTACAGATGAAAGAGGAGATGACATTATCTTCCACTTTTAAACTTGTTTAAATCACTTGAAGCAGTGAAACATTTCTGTGAGATAAGAAAAGTATGTCAGGGAGAGGAAGAGAGGTAAAATGCATATAAATATCTCCCTAACCTAGTAAGAGGTGGAAATTTGGCTTACTCTTTCATCCAGCAAATCACCATGTACATATTTCCTTTTGGGAGTGTAAAGGTTTGTGATCTTTCCCAGTGCTTGGAGTCAGTTATAAACTGTGGGTCAGTGACACTATGGCTCCTTCCCATAACCCTTCTCCCTATTTACATTTCTTATGTTCATATACTATATATTTAATAGTCATGATAAAATATTATCCTAAAAAGAGGCACAAGTCTTGCCACCCCTTAAGTAAGCTCCATAACTCGTGGGCTGGTCCTAACCATAAAAACTAATATTTTTCTTACCCTCTTTCTCTGGGTTGGATGAGGCTTTCATTTCTTACAAAGCAGAATAACAGAAAATAGTAATAAAAATCTCTGAACTACTCCTAACCTCATAATTACAGGAATTGGTGGAACAGGTGCATTTGGCTCCCCTCAGGCCATACTCTCTCACACAGTATGTCTATTAGTTAACAGATTAAAAAAAAAATTCTCTTTCTAAAGTGAAGAAAGGATAAACTGAATGTCTCCATCACCTTTGTGTGTTTTGCCCCGTATATATCTCCCTGCCTCCACCTGCTTCAAAAGGAAATTCTGCCTATGAGTGTTTAGTATGTGACATTTTTTGTCAGATGTCAACAGAATCCAAATGACAGACTTAAAAAGAATTTTAACAATAAATTTTGATCATTTTACCTAAAATTAAGAAATTATTGTGGTAAAAGAAAGTAAATGCATATCTTATTTCAGTTATAATTGCTTCTATATTGCCCTTCCTAGAGGTTGTGTAATACCTATCTCATTGTAAAAGTAAATATTCCTTGACATTGGCTTTCTGCTCCAGGCAAGATAAATCTAAATATATAATTTCAAAAATCAGTCTACGCTTGTGTCCCAATATCTCACAGTTTGGTAGAGAAATTTTATGGACAACAGAGAAATTTGAGAAATGCCTCTATGATTTATGCAAGAATTTAGGAAGCAAGGGTAGTATTTCTGACACAAATGACTGTTCTGCTGGATCTTAAAAGACTCAAGGAAGCATTTAACTCGGGTATGCCAAATGGTTGTTCAATAACTCCTCTTCAAGCATGTAATTAATGCTGAGAACCTTCAATTCCTGAGTAAATCTCACCCTCATTTCTCTGTTTACCTAATCCTTTTCAAAAATCTGCCATCTAAATGTATGAAAAAATCTCTTAATAAATCATAAAAATACTTCAGTATCAGTTAAATTGCATGAAAATAAGCAATGAGTCCTCTTTTATATTCTTGATGTTTGAGAAAGTGTCATTTCACAATGATAATAGGAGTCTGAAATAGATGGTTGATTCATTTGAAGTTATTTTGGGGATTATTTTTGGCTGCCCAGTTACTTGCTGAAAAAAAAAAAGGAGAATGGAAATTCATAAAAGTGATGTGTGGAAAGTTCTGTTGAATGTTGCCTTCCAAAACTGAGATGCTAGCAGAGAGTAGTTGCTTTCTTGAGTACCATTTTTGTACCAGCTAGCAAAGATAGACAAAATTCTTTCAGGTTTCAATAATTTTCAGCATCAGCTACAATAATCTTTGAATTTTCTCAGCATAATTTTCTGTCTTGGCTTATGAAATTTTCTCTTGGCTTATGAAATAAGATTATTGCCCTCACCTTAGAGCTATGAAATCTGTTTATATAGAAGGAATAGAATTGTTGGGTTCATTTTTGCTCCTCTTTGGTAGGCATACCACCTTTCCTCTCATGACAGAAAAGTCACTGAAGAATTTTTGAAAACAGACTTTGTTTTTCACTCTTCATTTGACATTTTGAGATATCATGTTAGTTTCTTTTGTGTTTGATAGACATTGAATTTCTATTTTAAATTATTTTAAACACCCTGAAATACTTTGGTATATTTCAGACTTGAAAAAAAAAAAAGTTAAATAGCTACTTTAAATGTTCATTTCTCAGTGGCCCTTAAAAAAAAAACAATAAATCTGTCTTTCTGACTCTGTCTGACAAGTTGCTTAAATCCTGCAGGGTATATAACCATTCCTACCCACATTGTCAATGACAGCAGCCTGTAATTAAACTATTTGTTTGCATTAATTGCAAAACTTCACATGAGTTTATAATTCCCTGCTGAAAGGAATGGTTTTCCACAGACAAGATAATTAAGTTCCACATATCAGACAGTTATGTAGCTACTTATTCTTTTCACATACACCTTTGGCCTTTACTTCAGCTGAATACATTTACAGGGAGTTTCAAATGGCTCAAACCACCATAAGTTAAGTGAAAGCTTTGTTCTGCGTTCCCAGTTGTCAATAGATTGTTTTGGTAAGGTTGGTTTTTGTGTGTGTTAGCTACAGGAGTGCCTTTTTTCAAAAGTGATAATTTTACTATAGAATGCCTTTAGATGAAGGACCCAACCACTTCATTTGCACCTCAATTGCATTTTTATCACCATTCCCTTCCTGGCTGGTATATTTGCTCTTTTATTGCACACGGTTTCTGGCGTATATCTTATGCAACCCAATGAATTTCATGGTCTTTTTGAAGCAATTTAGTGAAAGAGATTAAATTTTTTTAATGTGGTGATGCATACAGCTATCTGACACCTACAGTAGAGATACTGAATTGTCACTCTGCAGACATTCATTCTTCTTGCCAATATAATATATTTTTCCCTCAGAATCACACATAAGTATATTTCAAAAAAACTTCTTCCTTTGGATGATCAAAGTTAATTTTATCTACTTGGATTGCATCAAATCACTTCTAAATAAGCAATTTATACACCCAAGACAGCAAATAGTCATTGCTGGTGATGTCAGCTGAAATATGAGATCTGAGTAGCATATTATTTCTGTTTTCTTGAGATAAATATATACTAAGACTGAAATTTTCACTAGTTCCTGTGTAATTGTCCAAGAAGACAGGGAGAGCAATCTTCCTGTGGACAAGGATTTCCTTTAAATAATTAGAACTGAAATAATAGTGAGGCTGTTGTTCATAAGCCTAAAGCTAGAACCTGAGTGAGAAAAATGAGAATTTACTACTCATTTACTACAAATGTAGGTAGGTACATCCTTTTGTCTAAGTAAGAAAAGGAAGATAATATAAACTGATATTAAAACAAGGCTCTGAATTAAGTTTTTGTGAGAACAATTAATAATGAAATGTGCATAAGCATGAATTCCTTGTCTTTAAGAAGTAGGGTTAAATATAAGTGTTTCGTCACTCACTTTGTCACATTTGTATAACAAATTTCACGATTACTTTCTGATTATTTTTCTGTTACATTTAAAAATAGTACCCATAAGAGCATATTTTTATCTTTAATGACAAAATAAAATTGTGTGTAGATAAGTTATACAATTCTAAAAAATAATAAAAAATTCCAGAAAATTACTGCACTTCTTTGAAGCAATAAGATAGATTAGAATAATTTCAGTTGGAAGGTAGCTACAATGACCATCTCATCCCATTGCCTGACCCATTCAGGGCTGAACAAGTTAAAGTAGGTTATAAAGGCCATTGTCCAAATGCCTTTTGAACACTGATGGGCTTGGAGTGCCAATCACCTCTCCAGGAATCATGTTTCAGTGTTTGACCACCCTCATGGTAAAGAAATACTTCCTGGTGATCCAGTCTGAACATCCCTGTTGGAGCTTTGAGCCATTTCCATGCCTGCTGCACCTCAGCTTTGTCATGATTCAGATTTAATGGTGTGATTTGATGTGTCAGAAAGGTCAGATCATTCAGTCATGGCATGCAGCTAAAGCAAAGCCTTTTTTCACCCATCAAAAAGCATGCTAAGCAAGGCATAATTGTTATTTCCTTATCTTTATCCCAGACAGGCTTATTAAAGTGAAATGGTTAACAAGATGATTGAAACATTTTGTAACACTGCTCTTATTTTGGTTGGGATAGAGTTATTTTCCTTCACAGCAGTTAGCATGGGGTTATGCTTTGGACTTGTGATGAAAACTGTGTTGGTAATACAGGGGTGTTTTTGTTATTGCTGAGCAGTGCCTGCACAGCCTCCAGGCCTTCTCTGCTCCTCACCCCAGCAGCAAGTAGGCTGGCATTGTACAAAATGGTGCACAGGAGGGGACACAGCAGGGGCAGCTGACCCCAGATAAACCAAAGAGATATTCCATAGCATGTGGCATCTGGCTTGGCAATAAAAGGTAAGAGGAAGAAAGCAGAAGGAGGGGACAATAGGAATGCTGGCATTTGTCTTTCCAAGCGACCATTATACTTGATGGAGCCCTGTTCCCCTGGGGACTGCTGAATACCTGCCTGCCAGGGGGAAGTGATGAATGAATTTCTTGTGCTTTTCTTGCATGCACAACCTTTGCTTTCCCTGTTACATCACTTTTAATTCAACCCAGTGATATGCTTCTATTACTCTCCTCCAACCCACTGTGTGAGGATTGAGCAAGAAGCTGTGTGATACTTAGTTGTTTATGGGATAAACCATGTAAAACAAAGTTTAACATCATAACAGAAACAATATATGCTTTTTAACACAACATACATAGAGCATAAATAATATTTCATTAATCTGCAACTTCAAAGGGATAAATTTGGGAAAGTTGCACAAATGATGTACAGGTCAACTTGCTAGTAACATCTTCAAAACTATACATAAAGAGTAAAGAATAGGTAGGAAAGTTGTCTGTAGAAACCAGGTTTTATCCTGCAGATTAATCAGGAAATATTTATGTTAAAACCAGAACCCGTTCTGGTCCTAAAAATAGGATGAACTGTATAAGAGCAGATGAAACCACATTTTTATATTCTGGGGAGTGGGGAGAGGAACAAAGAGCACAAAGTATGAGGAAGTCCCCACTTGTAGTACTTCATTCAGCTCTGAAGGCCCCAACATAAGGCCTTGGACATACTTAAGCAAGCACAGAGGAGAGCCACAGAGGTGATCATCAAAAGTGCACCAAAAGTGCTCATCACAGTCTGCATTGTTCAAGGTGGGAAGTTGTCTTTCAGTCTTCTCAGCATCTTAGATCAACTGCTGTCCCAAGGATAAAAAGGATTAGAGAGAGCAGGAAGGTTGGATAAAGAGTGTTCTGCATAGAAATACTTCTCATGGATTTGTCAAGCAGGTGTAATGTATAAAAAGTCTATCTGGATTGATGTTAGATGTTAAAGTGGCAGGGTTACTTGCTTGAACAGAGAAAAGCAAGATTTAGTGCCACAAATAAATTACAAAACATAAATTCTGTTTTGTCCCACCTTGATTTTTCTTAGGAAAGTGCCTTGTTTTTCACTCAGAGAGAGAGAGAGATAATCCACTAACATCTGTGATTTATCAATAAGAAAATAGGACTTCAGCCATATTGTGCAAAGTTTTTGTTAATAATATACACCTCAAGTTGTTTTCCTGAGACAAGAATTGTATTTCACTACTCCATATGGATTACTCAGTGAAGCACCTTGAAAACAAACCTACCTTTCCCCTCTCTTTCCCTGATGAGCAATTAACAATTCAGTGTTCTATAATGGAAATAACAATGGATGAGGATGGCCTTTGTAACCCGGTGGGACATGAAGCATGAGTAAAGATAAAATTTTTTGACAGGCATTTTTCACATCATTCAATTCAAATGCAATTTTTTTAGTCTTCCAGTTCTCTCAGTTATCTTAGGGGAGAGGCATTCCTCAGTTGTCTTGAAGGAGAAAGTGAGTAAAGGATTGTCTGTAAATTCAACCCCTATTTTACAAAATTATATTAATTTCTCATTGCTGCATTTCTTTGTCATCCTTTACCCTTTTCCCGCCCTTTGTTCTTCTCTACACACACATTTTCCCTTTCTGTCAAGGAAATTGAATGCCTACCTTTTGGGAATTAAGTTTTATATTAGAAAAGCTTACTTAAACTATGTCTTTCATAGAAGCATTCAATTAAGAATTAATAACGGAGCTTCTCTCTTTAATTAAATATTGAATGTTTTTAAAAATACTTAATGAAGATTCAGAGATAAATTCAAGTCTTTGATTAATATGAAGCTGCAAAAACTTTAAATTATGCTGTAGTAAATGTTAGTTTTAGGAAAATATTAATTATCTTTTCAATTAATGTTCCATTCAGAGACAACTGATCTTAAACCACAAAGACCTTACTTAGTTAAAGAATTTCATCAGCACAAGCAAAACTTCAAGCTATCTGGTACAAAAAAAAATCCATAAAATCTGCATTTGCTAATGTCTTTGGATCATCTGTAGGAGATCAAGTGTGATATTGAACTAAGCACCTGAGATTTTATACCTCTAGAAGACCAAAAAATACCTGGTAATTTTCAAATTGTGTGATTCCCTTTGTAAGTGTTCTATATAAGATAACAGATGTATTATCAACAGAAATTTGAGTAACTTTGAAAATCTTGTACTCACTGTAAGGTCATGTGTATTTGAGATCCCTTTTACTTTAAGAGACACAGACACTTTTTTAAACTGGGTTTAGATATAAAATTTTACTTCCTTTGTGTATACATATTTTTATATTGGCTTTATATTACATGATCAGTGCAAACGATAATCTCAAAATAGAGCGTAGTACATCCCACTGTGCATGCACTCAAATTTATTTCTTATTTAACACAGTTGACACTGCTTTTGTGACTATAATACAAAGTGCCAAAAAGTACCACAAAAGAAGCCCATAGGTAAATATTTGTGCTGTTCTTGGAGGCAAATTTAAAATAAATTGTCTCCTGAATGGTTAGAAAAAATAAAACTACTGCTTTACCAGATAAGAATCATCAATATTGTGATATGGTGGGAGCAAGTTCTTCTGCGTAAGAAGAAGTGATTTGGTTTCATAAAATATTTCATATATATTAACAAGAAAGAAAAAAATATCAAGAGAAGACATTTATCATCAGTTTATATCTATAATATAGATACAAATATATTCCCATAGAATTATTTAATTTTTAGCATTCTATTCTGCAGGTAAAGATTATTAAGTAAGAAAACTGGAAATTTGTTATCTCCTGTCCTGGTTTACACCATGCTAGTGTGTTCACAAGAGTCACATTAGATTTGAATGGCAAGTGCTCCTTTTTAATAGTGATCACACTCTGTAAGAGACATAAAAGCCTACCCATACTGAAGAATAGGATTTCAAGATTTCATCTCTTTCTAGGGAATAAGACAAGTGGTATAGTTGTTAATTCAGAAGAACACAACTAAATGCATTTAGAAGAATGACAAACAAGGCAAATTTAGTCACACTTATTAGTATAACAGAGCAGTGTTGCTACTCAAGCTCAATTTCTTTCTGTTTGAACCTATATTTAATCTGTATAAAAATATGGTACAAAGTTCTCAGTGTCTTGGTAGAAAAAATAGAAGAATCTTGTATTGACATTGTAATGCATTCAGCATGAAAAAAACTGGATAGAAACAAGATGCAACAACCCTGGAAATAATTTCAAAAATTTTCCATTTTCTGCTGTACTTCTGCTGATACTAGAATCAAATAAAGAGTTGGGAACTAACTTAGGATGCTAAAAGTTAAAAGCACCTGAAATCCCTACAGAAACAATCTGGGAATTAATGTCTTTTCCTATTTAAAGAGTGTGCATTAGTCTGCATCATCTATATTCTAAGTTATAGTTATAACAGTACAAGGGAGACTTCCAAATTTTTTCAATTTTCAAATTTTGGAAAGAGTTTTATTTATTTTTGCTTATTGCCTCTACATGTCACCAACAAATTTAATATTTTGCTGTTGGTAAGACTGCAGGGATTAACACCATTTGGCAAATGTGTCTCTTAAGCTTAACTGATGACATTTAAATTATGCTAACGAATAAATTCTTTCACTTTTCAATCTCACTAGAGACTATGCTTTATACACACATTTTGTAATATAAATCTTTTATCACTCTGACATCAATTGAGATGTAGCCCCTACTGAATGGTTAAATAGAAACTTTGAGTATGTAATGAAACTCTTTTATGGCTTCCAAGTTGCAGATCTCTTACCCTGCATTTATAAGTGTAAAGTGTCATCTTAACCTTCTATAATCCCACTGAGATACAGTTATATTCCACTTTCTAATTTTTTTAAGTGACTGTGTTTAAAACATGGAGGAGTTTTTGAGTAGGGTTCAGTGACACAATTTAATACAATTACAATTTCTAAAATAGGCATATTTAAATAATTCTATAACATAGCTTTTGTGATATACTGCTTTTGAATTGTCTCCACCTTACGACAATTTGACAACCTCCATCATATCGATCTAGGTTTCCACTGAGTGAGCAAAGTCCTATGCCACATGCCTATGAAAAACCTGGAAGAGGCCTTTGTCTAAATTTAAATTTCAAGTGACTGTCAGTGCCACTAATTGGAGATAAGAATGCCTACACAGAATTTCAGGCTGCAGGGGAACGTGCGTTCTTTCAGAATTGTTCCCTATCATAATTATCCTGAAGTGAGCAATTAAATCTAGCAATCTGGAAAACCATTCTACAAGAACAGGTGGGTGAGATCAAAGTAAGAAACCACTGAATAGAGAGAAGAAGTATCTATTCCCACAAACTCATCCACAGAGTTTTGAGAGGTAATTTTATTTTCTGTCACTCAGTGGTCTCAAAATAAAATTTACAGAAAACAGAAGTGTTACCAAAGGCATTATTTTGGAACAGACACGTCATTTTGAAAGCTCTTAGTGGTTTTGAAGGCAGACATAAAAACACAATAAAAGGGGCATTGACAAAAAATACAAGGTATGTTTAAAACAGTAGAAACCTGACAAGAAACAGTATGCAGTATTTTGAAGTTTAAGAATTAGAAGTTCATTTCATTACAAGAGTATAACAAGATGATTATTCTCAGTGGCAACGGACCTGACAGATTTCCTGCTCTATCACGTTGCAACATCAGGGATGTTTGCAGTGACACATCTTGAAACTGAGCAGAAGAGGTGGTAGTGTTGCTTTAATTAAGGCACTAATCTAACAGAGGAGCATATTAATTGCATCTGGCCCCATGAGTTCAGCTCCAGTATGGGATAAGCACATGGATTTGATTATCATGTAACAAGAGAATTGGTAATGTAAACAAGAAGGAGCAATTGTCAGCTATGGTGTGAGTTTTCCTGCAAAGTCTCTCTAGATTCGGGCTCATTAACAGTAAAAAACTGCCTCTTCCTGGCCTTCCTGTGGGTCATAATCACGACAACTCCATTTGGAAGACAGACTGGAGCACCAGCCCACACATAAAATATGAAAAGACCACATCATGAGATATACATTTAATAGGTTAGGCCAGCAGGTTCATAGGTTTACAATCAGCCAACTTATACAGAGCCACCTGAACCACAAATAACTGAAAACAAATCGAAAGGCAGCAGTAACTGACAGGAACAGTACCTGGAGAAAAGAAATCCCCCAAAAAAAAGGGTGGCTGAAAATATTTTTTCTAAGTAATGTTTTCCTTGGAAAAATGCAATTCATTAATATATGAATGTTCATAAAAGCTTATGAATTTTTCTTTTCTTTTTTTTTTTGTGGGAAAATTGTCAAAAAAATATTTTTGTCACATGTTTCATTTCGATGTTAAATAAATGTGCGTCAGTAAGTAAACTTTATTTCATGTTTATTTAGTCGAAGTTCATCTTTCAGATTATATTTTAAATTACATAATATTGTGGATATATAAGGTATTTATATTAATGATAGCATTTCTGTGTCATTGAAGCAATGCTTTTCTAAGATAAAAATGACTGTTGAAAGTAGATGATTCAGCATTGTCACAACTGTAGAGCAGAACATCATCAAATAAATATTTTGGATTTTCTACTTTAGAAGTTTATTGTCTTTCTAGTTTTAAGAAGGGTAACACAAAAATACCAAATTATCAAAATTTACAGTAGAATTATATTTTCATTTTTTTACAGAAAGCTGTAGAAGGCAAACTGGGAACAAATTAATTTTTCATGCTTAGAGTATCAATGCTCTCCTCAGGTATATTGAATAATTGTCTTTTCTATCCTGGAGAAAACTTTTCGAATTAAAGGAAAGGTCAACAGGTTTTATGACTGACAGCATATTGTTGTTGGGGGTACGCAATTCAGCTTTATAGGGACTTTTAAATTCTTGAGAATACATATGTATAAAGAATTTCTTAGGTTAAATGTGTTTGTCAGAATGAGTCTTACATCTCACTCTCCTTGTCACCTTGCTGTCAAACTCAACAATGTTTATTTCAGGATCTTCTAAAGCAAAATTTCTAAAAAGATAGGAGTTAAGAATGCATATTTTTTCAAAGTGATGTTTTTATCCTCAGCATGTGATGAGGACTTGTGCACCTCGAGAATTTATTTGCTTAGCTTTTAAATAGAAGGTTTCATCACCAACACTCTTCAGTTTATACTTGGAAGCCAGTTAGGTCTAAGCTATTGAAGAAAAAAGCAGAGACAGCTTTTCAGCAAGACTAGGTAGCCCACATACAATGACATTTGTCTCAGGCTATACAGAGTCAAATGTCATTGTATGTGTCTTACCTATATTTAAGACTGTTTATTTGGACATAAGCAGAATATATTCACCTTCATTTCTGAAAAGCACCTCTTTCTAAATTTGAAATTTATGAAAGTCAGGACATAGGTAGTAAGATAGAAATTTATGAAGCATAGCTCCACAGTCAGGTTATCAGTAAATAAAATATTAAAGGAAAATATTGAACACTGGGTTTATTATTCTGCTAATAGGATATCAGAAAATTAAGGAACTCAGCTCTTGTTGTATAACAAAAAAGATCCTCTTTATCTACTAGTGGGAAGTGGATTTCCAGAGTTTCTTAGCCAAGGCAGGTGTCTGGGCATAATGGTCAGACATACATTATCTGTCCATCTTCTGGAGTGCTTTGCTTGGTGAAGAAATAAAATCTAACTTTCCTGAGAAATATTTTAAACACAGCAGTTTAATGAAAAGAAATATGGACATTCATAACTGAATGCTGCCAGCATATGAATTGAGGATAAGGGTGTCACAATACTCAGTTTTTCTGTATTTCAAGATACAAGTAGCACACTAGTAAATCTCCTAGACACATGCAAAGTTTAAGGTGTATATAAGAATTTTGTAGACAGAGTAGAATCAGGGCTTCCCATAAGTGGGGTAATCTTTAATAACCAAATTACAGAGAGATTTGATCCTATCGATGGTCATTACTGGGGAATGTCTCTTTAGTTGCATTCTGGAAATGCCTTTCCTCAGGGTATTACACATACTGAAATCTGAGGATTTTAGGCACAGAAACTTTGATAGTCTCAGGTTCCAACAGATTAAATCAAACCTTGCCTAGATGCCTCTTCTGCTGAGGATATAGTTAATAAAGAGGAATTAAACAGATATGTCCCAGTCTATATCTTGTGATGGGATGCAAGGTACTGATCTTCAAGGTAACGCAGACCCTGGCTGTCAATTCCACATGATATAGCTCCACATCACACTAGGCGACTCTAGCCCAGGTGTTGAAGCAGTATGGGTGGATTTGCAGCATCTATAAAATGATGGAAAGCAATCCTTACTTGCTAAAATATTAACACAATTAAGCTGTTTGCTGAAGCAGTCTTTTCCAGGGACATCTTGTGTTACTCTTTACAGCACTTCTCTGTGGATACATTCTACATCACTTAGATGTCCTGGAAAGGTAGCTTTAGCCTTGTAGCTTTGTGTAGGAGTGAATAATTTATGTGTGAGCTGTTTATGCTTGAATGTTTCAGTGGGAGCACTTCTCTTTTATAAAATAATGTTCACTAATTCAATTATAGAGCTCTACAAACAGTAGGATTGGCTTCCCTATTCACAGTTAGAATGCCAAGATGCCTGCAGGTAGATAGGTATGTCTGTCAGTGATCACAGCACCCACTGTGCAGAAACGTGCTTCGGAATAAACATTTCAGATATTCAAAGTCAACAGAGTTTAACAGCAAAATACAGACTATATACTTTAGGCAGCTGGTTTTGGTATTGAAACACCTGAAGATTCAGCAGCTCTTTCTGGGGAGCTCTTTCTGGGCAGTACAGACCACCTTCTTTAATTATGTGGCCTACCTATTTAGTCAATGGCAAAAGATTTGGCTTGTCTAAGAGGCCAAAATTTTAAATAGCTGAGTTCCCTGCTCTTTAAATTGACTGCACACAGAGCTTGAACTCTTTTACAGGGGAGATCAAGGAGGAAGCTGCCTGCTCAGGGGCATATTCTGAGTCCCAAAGCACACACCTGGAGCTAAAGAACAGGAGCCAGACTCTGCTTCAGATTGCTTCATCCTTAACTAAAACCAGTGGAAAAAAAACAAAACAACAAAACAAACCAAAACCACTTATTAAGGTGTACAAAGAACTTGAGGCAATGTTACTATTCTGTACAAAAGCCTAGATGACTGCACAAAACCACAAGATTCGAGTTTCTCAATTAGACCTCACTTCCCATTTACAACCATTTGAGCATTATTGTTCAAGCAACAGGCATGATATAGAAGATAGAGCATGGTGTGCATGCTCCTCCTCCATATTCTTTCCCCTCCTCCCACATCTTGAAGCTGATATTGTGTAATGAGAAGTGCAATTGTGTAATGCTAGTGGCATGGGGCTCGGAAAGCAGCAAGCAAAGGTGAAAAGAAGGATAAGATTGGTAATCTGCTATAGGAAGGTTCCATTCTGCTAAACAAAAGCAGAACATAGCTCTGCTCACAACACTGCTTGTGTATTTTCTATCACAGTCATTAGACAAAACCCAGAAAAAATATGAAGGAGTTGAAAGTGGTTTTGAATAGAGTTTGCTGTGCTTTATAAATGAATCGATGTTGTCTGTCTTTTTAGACATGCTCATAAAACCTTTGCCAGCTGGAGTCCCTCTGAGATTCAGGCTGAGGCTCAACACCTCCCTTTCACAGATCTCAAGCACACAAAAGCTTTGTTGTCCACAGTGCAAGTGCTTACAGGGAGAGGCAGTGAAAGGAACTGCTTTAGGAATTTTTTTGAAACCCCATCTTTTCCATTGCACCTAAGTTCAACTCAGGCTGTCTGATGGTTTTCAAAACTTGTATTGCTTTCTTAAAGTGTAACTCCATGCTTTTTCTAAAAATGAAGTCTAAAGAGACTGTTGAGAAGAAAAAAATCACCTTTCCCACATTCCCTATATCTGCATGCTGGGCAGACACTGTGCATTGCTATCAAGAGGGAGGTTGCACTCCATTCAGACTTTCTTTGTAAGAGCAGGGTTAGTGTTTCTTTGTGCTCAGATGGGTGCAGACAGCCTGGGACCCTTTGTAGCAGACTGCAACTACATGAGGGATGGTCAGACCTTTGCTGAAGGTCTCTGCAAAAGCTCTCTGAGAACAATATGAGCTGAAGTAAAAGCTGGGTTCTTTCAGCATTCTGAGAGGACCAGTCAGATTTGGTTATGTGGAAGCCTTTACAATTGTCATTGAGACATCTTCTTTACTTCATGTTTATATTCATTCTCTCAGTCTGTGAGGGCGAATGTGTTGCAATTCTCAGATCATCCCTGGAAGTTAGAGGGCTCATTGGTTCACATCATATCTCCTTACCAAGAGAAACCTGACCCGACCCACTACTAGCACATCAATAAGTAAGCAAGTGTGAACTTTTAGTCTCACAGACAGTAAATGTTTTCATGCTGCAGCCTTTACTATGTATCAGAACTCTAATACTGCCTTATAAGAAGCTGGAAAATTATATAGTGTGTGATATGTCATCACACGTGTCAGCAGCCATCAGCTCCCTAAACACCTGACCTCAAACAGAATGGGTCAGAGTATATACACAGCACACTGTCCCCTTCTAAAGACTTTTCTGAGCTATTTTACATATAGCAGTATTTTAAAGACACTTCATAGATACTGCTCCACTTCTGTTTAAGACTACATTTTATTCTCTGCAACCAGGCACAAAAATTTCCAATGATGATGATATTTTGTTCATACTTAGCATCCACCTACACATCAGAGATTAAATCTGTATTTAAAATTCACTTACTCGTCTATTAAGAGGGACATCTTCCTTCAGTAGTAATAGTGGAAATGGATTGGAATTCCTGTCTTCCATTTTACTAGTATTTCTGGATATTTACTGGTATTTCTGTGATCACATATTATGTGTGTGGCAGAGTTACATAGCAGTGTATAGTCTGTAGTCTGCACAGTTTTAGTTATTCTAATACAATGGCTAGGGGGAAGGTAAGCACTTATATAAAAGTAAAACTTCCACAATATATGCAGTTTTGTCTGCATATATTTTTGTCTGGAAGAGCTCACAGCATGGATGTAACAATTACAGACAGACAGCTAGTACCAAACCAGACTGAAAAATCTAGCAAGCATCATGGCATCAGTTTGGGTCCTGAAGCAGTAGGTGACCATTTGCATAATGATGAATCAAACTAAAACCTCATCTTTCTTAAACTTTAGCTTACTATTTCCTTAGGTCATTTCAAATACTCATATGTGGTTTGTAGAGAAAGAGCAGTGAGAAAGATATTCTCCCAAGTAGCTGACTTTGTTATATCCTTAAGGTCTAGTGGAAACTTCCTTCATTCTTCCTGTAGGCAAATCCAAAAATAGTCTCTATGCAAATGAAGGGAGAAATTAAGTACACAAGGTCATATTCCATACCTTTCCCCTTTTGGAACAATGCACACATCATCAAAATGTGATCTATCAAGAAGGTACTCTGCTATACTCTCATTTCTCTCTTTTACTGGGTTATGGAAGAAGGAAACATTAACTGTGGCAAAGAAAAGGCCAGAATTAGCCCCAACATTTTTAATAGAAGTTTGCTTTGTTTGCTTTTTTGTAATTTTAAAAACAAATAATCTATATGACTCACAGCAATAAGTAGCTATTTGCAACATTTCAGCATTTCAAAGTTCTGATAAAAAGGGTTTGTCTGTAAGTGTGTATGAATTTAACTCTCTTTCCCTTTTTAGTATCCAGTACGTCATTCACACGTTAATCAGCTCTCTGCTTTCCAAAATTTTGATTCTGCTACAAAACTCAATTGTTTTGATGAAGACTAAAGGTCTGCAGATTTTGCACTCAGTATAGCCAAGGATTAGCTTGGTGACATTGTATTAGAAACTATTATCCTAAAAATAGAGCTCTTTCATGACACAACACCAGTTGTAAATCTGGTGGTTTATCTGTGAGACAATGGGTTATGCCAGGACACAATGTAAATTTAGTCTTTATTTGATTGACAAGGTTCCTTAAATGTGTAATTAACTTGTTCTTGGACACTCCAGTCTTTTCCAAGGACATGAAATTTATTTAAAGGGATATGTTCGGTTAGGGCATATAAACAAAAAGCAGTCTCTTTTTATAATTTTTACTGAAAATAAAGATTGAAGAAATAGAGAGCAGGCAATTGGCATGCAAAAAAAAAAAAGAAAGAGTGTCTTGTCTTCTTTAAAAAATACCAAACTCACAAACTAACCCAGAAAATAAAAAACTGCCTAATCAATTTTTATAGTTAAATGTTTATTTATTTATCTCTATTGTTTTTATTCACAACAATTTACTTTAATATTTTTCAAGAAAATAACTAATGTGAAAGCAAAAGACATTTTAGCAATGGTTTTATATGACCTGTTTATCAAGGGAAGATATAGTCTATTAATATATATAATTTTCATAATTATATATAATTATAATATAAATATAAATATATGTATATGTTTATATCTAATTATATATTTATACAATATATATATATAGTTATAAAGTAATTAAATATAATTTTGAATAGAAATATTGTGGGCATTGTACTCAAATTTTGCCACTTGGAGATCTAGGAACTTATACGGAATTTCCTGAGATCTATAGTTTCCTTTTTTTTTTTAATTTTCTAGTGGGAAAATAAAATTCTTCTGTAACATCTCATTCCCTATGAGTTATGAGGTCAAAATATATCCATTTGGCTTAGGGAAATAAATACAGAAAAGTTAACCAGTTGTATTTTTCAGAGGCTATATTAGCATGAGTTGAAAATCATTTATACTTCAATGAAAAGCATTCCTTCAATAAGAAGGTCTGATCTCTCTACCCCTCATATATTTGCAATAGGTCTGCTAATGTTAACAGCACTTCCATCTCAGTCTTCTCGGTGCTGACTGTGAGGAAGTCCCCAAACACCTCTCCAGTTAAGAAATGTGTGTACAAACACAGCATGACTGCTAAGCCAGCTGCCCATATCTAGTAGAAATTCATCCTGCCTGAATTTCTCTTAAAGTTGAATTTCATTTCCCAGTTTCATGTAAGATTACAGTACATGAAATAAAAGATTGGTGCCATTGTCTGTATTGTCTGGCATATGTTAAGCACGAAACATTTCTTTTGTATTACACAAAAACCACCTTTTTTTTAAAAAAAAAGTTTTATCCTTAATATCAGATCTTGAAAAACTTCTGGAGTTTATGATGTGTCTTAGAAAATGTAGTTTTGAAATATCTCTGTAACAGGGTTTTAAAGTAGTTTATTCAACCAGAGAATAAACTAGAAGAAGGGGAAAGCAAGATATTACTTCAGAATTCTATAATGTCTAGTGGAAATATGAATAGTTCTGTATATTTAAAATATTCATATTTCTTTTTCCAGCTTCTAGAAGCAGATGATTTAATAGCAAAATCATAGATTTATTTGATAAACCTAGGGTAAGGCTTATATTATAATTACACTTCTGTAAGCAGATTAAATATGTATGTTTATATATCTACATATGTAAAAAATCAGTACTAATTTAAATTTAACAAGACTTACTCCTAGCGTATGTGGTACTTTTCACCTGAACTTTCCTATGTATCTCAACCTCATCTTGAAGAATCCTGCATTTCTTTTCTATACAGATACTTTAGAAAAATATCTGGTCCAAATCCATAGGTGCTTCAAAAAAATAAAGTATAAGATAAATAAGCAGTATATAGCCATATCAAAATACAATGACAAAGAAACATTTACATTCAATCTTGTTCAATAAAACAACCTCCAATGTACTTAGACCCTTCATCTTTTTACAAATTTCTCAGCTGTCATTTCATATACGATGAAAACAGTGTCTTAGGCCTTATATTTATTTATCGTGATAAATAATGAAAGATGGCATAAATTTTGGACAATTTCTGTCAGCTTGTTACTGTTACGAGTCTGAGGCTTCATGAACTCCATCAAAAATCCTGAATCAGTAACTCCTCTGCTAACCAACACAAAATAAATAAATAAATAAATAAACCCCCTCAGTTAGGAGCCATAGGATAACAGGTGAAATCCAAACATTATCCTGAGATTAGCTCAGTTGGTTATGGCAGGGTGTGAATAATGGCAAGGTAGTAGGTTTGCTCCCTATATGTGCCATTCATTTAAGGGTGTGACTTAATGGTTCTTGATTCTTTCCATCTGTGAAAGACTGTTCTGCAGTTCTGTGATCTAATTGCAAATACTACATTTCAAAGCTTGTCTTAGTTCACAAGACACGACAACAGTTTCAAATTGTACAGATGTTCCTTCTGACAATGCAACATGTACACAGATTCTATCAGAAAACAATTTTTATGTCCTGTTTGGTTTTGTGATCTTCACATCTGCCTGATCATCCTTTGTTTTAGAGATAGACAAGTTCACATTACTCTGCTGGCAAATCAACAGCTATTTTGTGTTTTCCAGCAAATAATAAATTGCCTTTACATCTAAAAAGAAAAAGTCAAACACCAAAAACAAATACGCCATGTCATTTCCTTCAATTTAGGAATTAAGTAGTTATTCTGGGTTTTGTTGTCCTCATGGTAATGTACCACAGAATGTACCACAATTTGTTCTAAAGACTTTGTTATTCTAATAATAGCAAATCAGGTTTTGTGTTTAGAACCTAATAAGGGTAAGTGTTTTGTAAAATTTTATGGGCATGTTTTACAAACTTCACAGTTTGTTACCCCATTTCTTAATGCTTGATGAAACTCCATGGTTTGTGTAAAATAAATGAAAGCAGAACTTTTCCTCTTGACTTGCCCTTTCATCTCGTCATGTTTATTTGTCTAGATTATAGTTCATCAGGCAGAAACTTTGGATTTTTTACATTCTGTAAAGTGATTAGGATACCTTGCATGATGGATAAAACATTTTCAGAGCTTATATAATTTTATGCAAAATGGTGCTGCTTTTTTTTTTAGCAACCTCCCTTCTTAAGATGTAAAAAAATAATCAGTCTTCTTTGAGAAAGTAAAAATAGTCAGTTTATATGGATTTGTTTTCAATTTTCAAGTAAAGAAGCTAAACAAAAAAACTTGCGTGAGAGCCAGTTCTAAAACTTAGTGAACCATAGTAGGTTTTATTTGATTTATTTTGATTTATTTTGATTTTTTTAAACTTGTACAAGTTTTGACCAGTTACTCTTCAAGTAATTCTTTTTTTTTTTTATTGTTCAAAACTGACATTCAGTGACAAAACCTGAAGCATTTTACTCAAGTATGTTAGGGAATTCATTACGTTTTTATCACTTTTTGGTCAATAAGTAGTGTTAAATATGTAGTTCTACCCTAGCTCTTGTGCTGACAGTTGTCATACATTAAACAAAAAAAGTAACAATGGAATTTTCATGATGTTTCTTTTAATTCAGAGCTGAGACCACAATGTTTATTTCAATAGTATGTATCAAATTGTCAATAGATGAGTATGAAGTTAATGTAAGGTTGTGACAGGACAAAATATCTGAAAAGTTTCAGCCCAGGAAGCAGAGGGATAACAAGATGCAAATCCCGCAACTAATTTACAAATGCTGCACAATTTACAAATTCTGCACCTATTTTCAGAATTATTATATTATTATATTAGTTCCGTTGGAATACAAATTAGAAAATCTTTCATAATTAGGAATCTTATTATTTTCAGCTGGTTAATTTTGAGTCATTGTGCAAACTATCTTCCTTAGCTGCAATATCTTGATTCCTTCCTTGACAGTCATGCTCTCTACTGAAAATCACATCTCACCCTTCTTTCTTGGACTAAGATTATTCCTTTTTTTTTTTTTTTTTTTTTAAGATCTCAGTTCCCTTCATAAACCATGGGTGTTTTGGTAGTTTATGAATTATCAAGAGGAAAGTGGGAGGGAAGGTAAAAATCTCATATTTGTAGTCAGGCTTTGCTTTAATTTCCAAAACAATTATTTCAATAATATTCTACTGAGTAGAATTCAAGTGTATAATTACTTTAAGTCTTACTGAAATAAAGCAATTTATGTGAATATCTGCAGAAAAAAACCCAACCAGAACTATTAGAAAACATCCTATATTTGCAGGAAGAAAACTTCTTGACAGAATTCTGGATTCCCAGAGACAAAGATGTTCAAATGAAATGGTTCAAGGCAGAAGACCTGTACATCCAAAATGATACCACCAGTATCTTGTTATCAGATCTGTGACTGAAAAATAAAGCTCATGATCTGATGTACCATGTCACACTCTGGTTACATCTGCTGCTCCAAACCTCGTATGATTAACTCTCATGTGACAAGAGCTTGAGAAAGCAAATGCACACGTGTTAGAAGGGATATTTGTCAAGATGAGTAAGCATTAGTTTTATTATACCGGACACCAGACCTAATTTAAAAAACTGAGAAGTCACTGAGTAACTATGAAGAAAGAGAGTTTGGTTTATGAACAAGATAAATGTCTTAAAAAGCAAAAAAAAATAGTAAAATTTTTAGTAAAAAAAAAAATAAAAAATGAGAGGTTATTTTTGTACATAAACCTTTTGTCCATTATATGCATCCAAAATTCAAAGTATGAATTCTTGGGTTCTCTTCCAAACACATCTGTTCTTGTCATAAATGAGGGCTTTTCATGTAAGTTCAGAGCCTGTAGTGTTTGCATATGCTACTTGAGACCACAGACAACAGCCTAAAAATTCCAGTCCCTACCTTTTTACAATCATTTTTAGTGTATTTAAATAAATATATTTTCTTAGATTACTTTCTGTTCATTGTCTATAACTGAAGACAGGATTATAGTGAAAGTCCTTTTACTTGTAAATCTAGGAAGGAAAAAGCAAATGGAATCCTTTTGGTTTATATCACAGGAGAACAAAATAGCTAATTAAGATTATGCATTAATCAATCTATAAAAAATGTATGGTTCTAAAAGTATCCTCTTTCAGATCTTTTACTATCTTAAATTACTTACCATCACCATTTTCCTTATAAAAGGTTTGCTGTAAATTCAGAGAGCGCTTCTAGGTTTCTGATTGCCTCATGATTTGAAAAGTAAATTCAGCTTAATATTGTAATGAATAATTAGGAAATGAAATATGATGGTGCTTGCATTCCTTAGGGTGCATCTATTCATTAGAAAAAAATAATCCTGCTGTCAGGAATTGCCTTCATATTTGACTTGTATACAATCGAGTGAACCGCCGGTGCTCAGCAGCCCAGATGGAGCAGCAGGAGGCATTGTGTGAAACGTCTCACAGCAGATTACATTATTCTCTACATGGAGAACTGAGCAATCTGTCATGCCCCTTTAAGGTTTTTGCTTAGCTGCTCTGTTGGCTACCGCTTAACAGTGGCAGAAACGTTATTCCACCTACATTTTGGACAGAGGTTGCCAGCTGGGAACATATTTACAGCAACATAGGGGACATGATTTTATGGAGTCCTTTTGCACACTCTCAGAAACAGACTCTCTTTATTACTTGCTTTCTTAACTGTGTTTGGGGATCTAGCTCCAAATACATTATTCATAAAATGGTTTATATGTGTGTGTTAAATCAAATGAAAAGCTTCCCAGGAGAGGAAAGTGTCCTAATAATGTACACTTATTACGGGAAAGGACATTACTAAGGAGAAGTTACCCTATCTACATCTTTTAACATTACTCTGAGAAGCTCAATAGAAACTGGAAGGCTGAGAAAAGTTAAGAGAAAAAACAGATGGCTTTGGAATTCTAATAATTTGTTAGCTGGGTGTCTTTGCAGTGCAGGTTTACGGAAGCTCCAGGTTTTCTCTATTGCAACTGCAATGAGAAAATTATAGTTATGTACTCTCTTTGAGACACTAAATCC
The DNA here is from genome assembly GCF_030490865.1 of Poecile atricapillus. Lineage (NCBI taxonomy): Eukaryota > Metazoa > Chordata > Aves > Passeriformes > Paridae > Poecile > Poecile atricapillus. The sequence continues at coordinate 42,595,560 of NC_081251.1, read as the reverse complement.
ATGATCAGTGTTTATTGACACATTTGTAATGGAAGAGAACTAACTCACTAAAAACTAGTGGTTCATAATCTGCACAAATAATTGTTTATTATCTATTTATCAGGGAAGATTTGCTGAATAGCTCCAAATAAAACACATAGACTGCTTACATCAAATAAAACTAATATTTAAAAAAGGCTAATAAACAGGAGGAATGCTGTTGGCAATAACTGAGGAAGATCTTTGGACTATTGAAATTAATGGAATTCATCCTGTAATTTTTCAATCCATCCCTGACTTGCTAGTTTACAATGGAAAAAACAGTCCAGTTTGTTCTGCAGTTAGTAGAATGATTCAGGAAAATCATAAAATTGTGCAATTTTCTGTACACATATATTCAAGCTGTCAAAGTTACCCATATGTTTTACAGACATTATACAAGATAAGATGAACAGACTTTAATCAATCAGGTTTGAAAAATAGTAGATCTTATTAGTGTGATTTCTTCTGTGTTCAATGATTTCTTTATATTTTTTAATAAAAAATTTAGGAGAACTACTGTGGACTGAAATTTCTGCTAATTTTAAAATATGTAAAAATACATTTTGATTTAATTATGGTTTGACTTGAAAAAATTTGTGAATGAAAAATAAAATAACCTATACTGTGCAAAACAAAATACAGTCCCTGTAAGCACAGGCTTGGGCTTCTGCACTTTAAGAAGTAACAGAGTGTTAGGACAAAACAGTTTCTTTTGGACATTAATTTCTTCTATAGGCATGAGTCAGATATCAAAAATGTCCCATTTTTATAAGTACAGATATATTAGAAAATTAATCTCCAAGACACAAGTTCTCCAACTAGTTACCTGTGTGTGTCACAGTGATGCTTTCTATTAAAAACCTATTTGCATTATTAGTTCCACTCTGCAGAATGGGAAGAAAGATGAAAACATCTGACTGATAGTTTAAAATCTGAGGGAGTCTGCAGTCGAGAACAAATTTTTAATCAAAATTGTCATCCTGGCATTTTAGTATAGTAACCACTGGACAATCTGTCCTCTCTAGAAGGTCTTTCCTTACAATTTCAATAATTTCTTGTCACCTGAATTACTATGGGCATTTGAAGTCTTCCAGCTTGTCTTTCAAAGACCAGATTTAGCAAGGAATGAAAGAGAGAAAGAAGCACATAGGGATGAAAGGCCTTCAGAGCCACTTTCACACAGCGTGTTAGCATATCTGTTGCATCTCTGCAGTGGCTGCAGTCTGCTTCACCCTCATGCTTAATGTTGCACACAAATTTTTCCTAAAATATTCTGTGCCAAAATGGCTGGAGCTTTTTCATGTGCATCTGTATGTGTGATCTTATAAGGAAGAAAGAAAGAGCTAAGAGCAAGAATGTGGAAAATTTAACTTCTTGTAGGAGCAAAAGGAGGAGGAACACTGAATGGGGAGAGTTACCAGAATATATTTGCAATGTTCAGGAAGTAAAACTTGAGTCCTTTTCAATCAGATCATCATAGAATGGCCTGGTTGGAAGGGACCTTAAAGAACATGTAGTTCCAACCCCCCTGCCGTGGGTAGAGACACCTTTACCTAGACTAGACTGCTCAATGCTTCATCCAACTTGATTTTCAGCTTCTCTGGAAAATCAGTTTCAGTGCCTCATCACTCTCACAATAAAGAATTTCTTCCTAATCTCTAATCTGAATCTACTCTCTTTCAGTTTGAAACTATGCCCCCATGTCCTGTCATTATATGCACTTGTAAATAGTCTCTCTCTACCTTTCTTGCAGACACTTTTCAGGTACTGGAAGGCTGCAATTAGGCCACAATGAAGTTTTCTTTCCTCCAGGCTGAATACCCCCAATTCTTTCATCCTCTCTTCATAGGAGAGGTGCTCCATCCGTCTAATTATCTTGATGGCCCTTCTCTGGAATTGCTCCAGCTGGTCTATGTCCTTCCTGTGCTGAAGACCCATGGTTGTATGCGGCACTCAGGTGGGCTCTCACCAGAGCAGAGGGGCAGAATCACTTCTGTCAACCTGCTGGCCATGCTTCTTTTGATTATATGTCAATAAAACAGTATTTATGCATTCTTTTCAAGAGATATCTAACACATGCTTAATGGGGTGCTTTTATCAGTTGCAAAGCTGAAAGTCCAAATAAGGGGTTCTCCTGAAGATTTTCCATTTTTATCAGAAAAAAAATCTCATAGTATACATGAATGCTTACATCCTGTTTTCTACTTCTTGGCACTGTGGTCTCCCTTCTGCTACTTCTGGTAGAAAAATAAGTTCTTGTTCTTGTTAAAAATGCGTGGCGCTGTATCTCAAAGGAAAAGCCAACATTAGGCTTGCATGCTGTATTAGTGAGGGAAAGGTTAAGTATGTTTAAAGAGATACTGTCTATTAGTCTGAAGTGAATTACTGTGGAGATGCTGGATTTCTGCCCAGAGATAAAAAAGTAGTTAAGCTACCTCTTCAGCTACACTGATTTATTATGTATTAGTCTTATTATTAATTGTGTGGATTTGTTAATTTGGTAAAAATGGGAAGTTACAGACAATTCATTCATTTTGTAGTAAATAAATAAGTAAATATTTAATCTCAAATCTACTGGGTAAACTCTATCTCTCAGATGACAGAAAATCATGATCAAACTACAGCTATGGATTCTGGCCATCACCTGGCATGAAAGTATTCCACCTAACAAAACATCACAATGTTTTGTGATTTCATTTCAAATAGAAATAATGCAGAAAGATCACTCAATATATTTTCAGAATTATTTATCAGTTCTGAAGGGAAATTTTAAATGTGCTTTTGAGAACATATTAGTTCTCTTAAATGTCTGACATGCCTAAGGTAATGATCTCTTCATTTCAGTGACATTTCAATTTGTTGGGTTATGATTTAATTTGATGCCTTCTGCTTTTCTTAGGATGACAATTAGTGAATTATTTTTTGTTAACTTACTCTATGCTAATTCATAATTTGCATTGGAGCAGCATTGTCAGCGAGGCTATAGCATATCCTCCTTGAACTGATTATAAAGGGGTTGTCAAATTTCAGTGATCAAACAACAAGGTTATCCAGGTTGCTTTACACTTCTGATATAAATAATTTGAGAAGCTTGTTAGGGCTTAGCTCAGAGTTTTGTTCAAGCTTTAAAATGCAAAGTAATCTTTGGGACCAGATCCCTGTCCTTGTATTCAGGACTGCTATTAAAGTTGGGGAGCTGTCTAAATACAAATGGACAAGGACTTCAGAACTTGCTTACTTTGAAAGTGTGAGTGTTTAGACATTTATAGTTACCCCTTTGGCCATGAAGTGGGTAACTTAGTAGCATACAATCTAGAATTGTGATAAAATAGAATGAACATAAGGAAGACAACATCCACACGCTTCCATGTCTCCAAAAGTGTCTAGCACCACCAGAATACTTACATTTATCTTCTTCATTAGTTCCTCACTTATTTTTTTTCTCTTGCTTACTTGCACAACATATGGGAGAGGGCTGAATTTATTCTTGATTACATAATCATTATAATTAGTCCCTCACCTCATCAGCCAAGAGGTTGTACAAATAACCTCCAATTTGCTATCAACAAAATGCATGATCTCAGAATTTTTTTATTCAAATGCTGCCATTATCATATTTCATTACAAAGTTGTCACCTGCTTGTTTTAAATCCTGAGCTGCTCTAAGTCCTGGCATTCAGGAACAAGCAGTATTTGCTCTGAAGAGCTGTGCTGTACCATAGCACAGTATATTATCAAGTCATTCAGGGCAGTAGGATCAATAGCTTGGTTGGTGCTGAAAGCCCTATATCTACATTTTACATTGCTTCAGCGTTTTACCCAGACAAGATATAGCCTGTCCCCATGGATAAACAGTCCTCCCCATGTAAGAGGTTTGAAGCTGTCCAAAGGACCAAACATGTCTTAATGGGGTGGAAGTACATTTGTCCATCTGAAGCAGACATCCTGCTTCAGTTTCCTCTGCAAGACATCTTCATTGCCATCTTTGAAGAAATTCTGAAAACCATGCAAACTTCAGTAAGCATAACTATTTGCTTTAAAACAATTTGATTTGCTACTGAACCAAACCCAGAGGTAGATACAGCCACAAGTTTACAGATTGTTACAACCCTTTCAGTGTTTATTTTAAAAGTATTAAACTTCTCAGCTATGAATTCTAGAATCAGAATGCCTTACCTCTGAAATATCATATGTGTTTAAAAATGTTTTAGACTTCATTTTAAACTGGGATATTATGGTTTATTTTTTCTAAATTTACAAAATATTTTAATCCCTCATCACATTGTATCTGTGGTGAAAGTTCATTCTTGAACAACTGGATATAAATTCATTCTGGAACTGCTGCCTCCATGGAGAAAAGGTCTAAAAAACCCCATTAATTTTTAGTCAATCAGGAACAAATACTTACTCAATATTCTGTCCACATCATACAACAAACAAACAACATATGTTCACAAGAAATAATGGTGTGAACCATTAGTCACACAATAGTTCACACATGAAATAAATTAATTTTCAAAGCTGAGAGAGAGTCTAAAATAAGATAATTAGTAACACCACCTACAGCAGTGAAAGAAAGTTCGGGAAAGTTCCAGATAAGTGGAGAAACTGAGCAAGAGGAAGGCTTACAAAGAATTCAGAAGAGATCATCACGATGTAAAAGCTACACTAAAAAGTGCAATTGCTGGCTTTTCTCACTAGAGGGGAGTAATTCTTAATACTCCTGGCAAGATGCTCTGCAGGAGCATTGGTTGGAAAAAAGGTATCAAACGTTTATCTGAGTATATGTTTTGCCATGTTTTCTGGACTACTTATGCACTAGACGGTACTCCACACAGACATTAAAAGTGCCACAGAGTTTTGTTGGAGGCCTGTTAGTAGCGGTGTCCCCCAAGGTTAAATACTGAGCGCAAGCCTTAGTGACTTGCAGAAAGGGGCAGATGTGTCCTCAGAGAGCTGATGATGGCACAAAGTTGGGAGGAGTGGCCAATGCCCCTGGGTGCTGCGCAGCCCTTCAGAAGGACATTGACAGGTTGGAATAAAGAGGAGAGGAACTTGTGGAGGCTAGCTTTGGAGCAAGCTGCAAGCCCCATGGCCTGCCAGGCCTGCCTGAGAAGCTAGCCTGGGAATTTCATGGGAGGATTCAAAACAATCCTCAAAGACAGAAAACAGCCTGCAGGTGCTGTTTGTCTGTTCTTTTGTTTTCCTTGCAGGAGAGAGTCAGGGGGGTGGTGAACCATCATTACAATGATGGTAATGTAGCACTTTACTAACCAATAAGAGTTTCTTTTCTGTACTTTCCACGAACTAGTCTATATAACATGGCTGTAACAATAAACTAGAGAGTCTCTCCTGTTCTGACACCCTTGAGAGTCCATGTCGTTCTTTCCTGCCGTTCCCAATTAGAACGACAGGAACTGTCTGAAATTCAACAAAGGAAAATGCAAGGTTCTGCACCTGGGAAGGAATAAGTCCAGGCACTACTACAGGCTGCAGATTGACCTGCTGGAAAGCATCTCTATGGAGAAGGACACAGGGGTCCTCACAGACAAGCTGTCCATGAGTCAGCAGTGTGTTCTTGTGGCCAAGATGTCCAATGGTGTTCTGGGGTATTTTAGGAAGACCATTGCCAGAAAATTGAAGGAGGTGATGCTGCCCCTCCACTCAGCCCTAGAGAGGCCACATCTGGAGTGCCGTGTCGAGTTCTGAGCTCCTCAGGAAGAGAGAGACTTGGAGTACCTGAGGCAGGTCAAGCAGAAGGTAACATCGATTATTAAGGGACTGAATCGTCTTTGTTACAAGGAAAAGCTGAGAGAGCTAGGCCAGTTCAGCCTAGAGAAGAGATGTGAGACCCATCAACATCTATAAGTGTCTGAAGGGAGGGTGTAAAGAGTATGGAGCCAGGCAATGGCATAGGTTCCAAGCAATAGGACAAAAGGCAAAGGCTGAAACTAATACATAGGATGTTACATCCCAACATGAGGAGGAATTTCTTTACTCTGCAGGTGACCAAGCACTGGAACAAACTGACCAAAGAGGCTGTGCAGTCTCCCTCACTGGGAGTATTCAAGAACCATCTGGACACAATTCCATGCAAAGTGCTCTAGGATGACCCTACCTGAGACCAGTGATGTTGGACCAGATGTCACACTGGGCTCCCTTCCCATTTTGTGAGTCTGTGATAACTAATCTGATAGTGAAGTTGAGCAAAAAGCAAAAGAGCATGTTTAAGTTGAGCATTGAAGTACACTATTGTTTGCACCAAGATTGGATTAAATGAGGCCTTATGCAATAGCAGCCTCCTTCCCATTATAGACTCTATTTCCTTATTTTATAGATGTACCATGATCCACAAGGTCACTGTCAGCTGTGATTTTCTCATGGGGGAATGGGAGAACCTGTGATTGTACTTCCTTTAAAAGCATTCAGCTACAAATAACACTAAGAACTGCAAGTCGGAAAAAAAAAAAAAAGTGGTTTTTATGCAGCAAGTCACTCATGTTGAAATTTTCTGCATATTCCCACTAGCATTCTGCTGGGAAGAGAGAAAATAAAGGAATCCTTGCAAATAATTAAATATCATTAATTAATTATGGGGAAAGCATGGTAATGTACCTCCAGAGTGCAAGTGCATTGCGTAGCTTGCTAATTTTGCTTCACTCTTTTTGTTGATTTTTCTTTGGTTTAGTTTTGGGTTTTTAGTTTGGGCTTTGGGGATGGGAGGGAGTGGGATTGATTGGTTGCTTGGTTTGGTTGCTTGTTTTATTTTGGATTTTTTTTGGTTGTAATTTTTACACTTTGTGCTCAAGCCTGTATTGTCCTTTAGTTTTAATTGAATCAGTGTGTTATGATTAAATGCCTCAGGAAATATGGACTTTCTGGTTTCTTTGAAGAAAAAGTCTCAATATTTAGGTGTAGAAGACAGTGGTATTTAGTAGCATGAATCACCTTTTGTCCCTTCCTGTAAGCAGCTCGAAAGGGAAATTCCCAGAATTCCCATAGCATGACAGATAAATTTTTTATCACTATATTCACACTGTACTTACCAAGATTTTCATTGAATTTTATATATAATCTTCAGCAAGATAGAAGAACAACATTAATTTGCTTTGTCCACACAAATATGTATAATTAATGGTTCTAAAGCTTCATACACTTAACTCCTGGATTCCCAGCCAGCATAATACAAAAGCAAGCCTTTGTATCTGCATCTGAGGAATAAATTTCCTCTTTACAACCTTTGCAACCTAATCCGTCCTTATGGCAAAACCATTCTATAATATCGTTACTTGAAAAACGTGAGGAAAGAAAATAACTGGTATAACTGCATGGCATAGCACAGAGAAATTCAGATTCCTGTTAATAGCCTCTATGTATTAGTGTGAAAATGTGCAGATTGAACTGAAGTTCATTTCAGAGGAATCCTGTCTTGAAGTAGTATTCATACTGAGCAGCTGGAGAATGAGGAATGACAAATATGTGAATTTTGGGTTGCTGTGTTTGTTGCTACAAGAACTTGGTTGATTTGACAATCGGATAACAGAAGAATACACAGAAGAGTCTAAAGCCAAATCATAGTCAGCAGTATTTATGAGGCAAATTACATTTCCTTTTGCTGTGTCTTCAGAGTGAGCAAATCTAAATGCAGTGGCTTCACTGACCTCACCACTGACTCTGGATGTAGTGGCTTCTGAAGGTCAAAATAGTTCTAATGCAGTAGCTTAGTTGTAATGATACCAGAATGGCAAAACTTATGCTATGATCAAACAGGCAAGGCGCTGTTTTTAGAGTCCATTTTTCCTCCCCATAGTAACAGAAGCAGGAATAGTATGGTAGCAATGTAAAGAGGCATTTCCAGTCAAGCATGTAAAGCAAAATAAAAAAGAGCTGCTTTTCAGAAGGAAAGAACTCAATTTCTGTATGTTTATATTTAAACACCAGTTTCAAAATTATCAAGTTTTTTCTTATTTTTGCATTTTAATATCATAAACTCTGTTCACAGAAACTTCAGTGAGATGATTAATGTACATTCAAGTGAGCAGTGACCCAGGATAGAAAGCACTGCTCAAGATAAAAGTAACACCAAAGTACTATCAGAAATCTTCAAGAAATTTTGTATGAGAATAAATTTTTTGTCTATGTCAGGTGAGACAAAAACCTTCAAATGACCATCACACAGTTTCCCAAAGAGATTATAGCCTCTTTCAATCATTACAGTGCAAGACTCAAGCTAAATTACAGTTTAAATTTTGACATGAAGTATGGGTTAATTTCTAAAATGCTGTAATTTCCATTGTCAGTTCTTTTATCAAAATTTTTGTCTACTTTGTAAATATGGTTCTCTTCAAAGTATTCAATTCAACTTCTCCTCAAAGTATTAAAATCTTCATTTCCATGTTATGTATTTACAGAACAAAATTTGAAGTCCAAAAAAGCTCTGTTTAAAATGTTCCCTTAACGAAAATGCAGAAGCTATTAACACAAATTTTGCATTTGTTTTTCCACTAATCCCCAAACATACATATAATGTCTGTAGTTTTAGAGCCAGATTTCAAATTTAGTCAGATCTCTAGAGATACTATCGATGTTTATGAGCGTGTGGAAAATACAATAGGTACGTTCTGTATCTTTCAGCGCCTAATTACCTTAAAAAACTTTCTCAATTACATCCTTGCTGTTTTTAATGGGGGTGCCCTTCCTGTGTTTGTATTAATCCTCCCAATGCTACATGAACTAAGATAGAAAAAAACATTCCTAATGCAACAGCATATCTTGCAGTAACTCATGAATTTCAAAGCACCACATGCTTCCATATCTAGCTAATTAGGCACTCAGACAATGCTAAAGCAAATCATAGTGTCTAAGGGAACAAACATGTGAAGTAAAACATATTTGCCTTTGTTCATCTATTTGTCTTGTTTTACTCTTCTCCTTTTTCCACACTTCTGACAAGCTGCTCTTTTTCATTTTGTTTTTCATGCTTGACTGGAAGTGCCTACTTCACGTTGCTACTGTACTAGCCACACTTCTGTTATTATTGACAAAACATAAGCTCTTTTTACTGCCTTGTCTGTTTGGTTGTAGCTTAGCTTCTACCAGTCTAGTATCACTTCAGTTAAGTTATGTTAGAACTGTCTGCACCTTCAGAAGCTGCTATATCCAGGGTATTAGCCAAAGTAGTATGTATTTGGGTTTGAAACTTTTGCAACTTCTACTTGTTTTTTAGCACTAAAAATATTTCAGGTCCATAAAAAAATAAAGACTCAGTTTGGTTTCTGAGTGTTCCCAGACTCCTCATGTCAAGTCAGTTTTTTAGAGTTCTTGTATCATTCCTTTTTTTTTTTTTTTCTGTAACACTGCTGCTTCCAGATGCAAGAAATTATAGTTGAGAATTTCCTTTTCACAACTTCAAGAATTCCCCAATTTAATGTAAGGGAGCCAGCAAGGAAAAAAAAAATCGATTTAAATTTACATTTTCTGCTATCAACAGTACAGTTCTGAATTAATTTGATAATCCATATCCTTTTCCCATACAAGCAGCTTCTCTTGAGCTGCCATAGACTTAGAGAAAACTTCGGTGCCTGAGGAGCTCTGGCCTGTGACAAGAGAACCTACTATCATCATTTATAAAATAATTTTCTGAAAATACTTAAAATCATGATGTATATTATCTTCCTTCCAGGGAGTTTTATGATCTAATTGCACTCATAGTTTAAGATACAGTTTTGGATAATTAAATGTCATCAATCTAGATGTATCTAAATGGTAATCAATCAGCCTGAGCTGATTTTCAGGTCAGCTGCTGGGTTTGTCTTTCTTTGTGGATACATTCTTCTCCCACAACCTTGTTGACTTCTTCCTAGACCCGAGATAATTTTGCAGTAGTGTCACCTTCATCCTAGCTCAACTTGCCTTAAGCTGCTTAACTCACAGCCCAAAGTTCCCCTCAGGAGGCATATTCAGGGAGGGGTGGGCTTTGGTGGTCCCATAATGGGCATATAATATCATAGTACCATAATGGGCATATCCTTACAATATTTAAACTATGAACCGTAACATTTCAGTCTCTCACAGTGAGTGATCTCCCTGTCTATCTCAACCCATGAACTTCTCCATCATATTTGCTCTCCCATTCTTCTGTAAAGCTGGATAGGGCACCTTGGTGGGTGCCTGGCAGACAGCAAAGGTCAAGCCACCACAGCGCCAAACAAAGTTAACTGGAATCTGATAGTTTTACCATATGGAATCGCTTTTATACTTTCTTCTCTTTAAAAACTTTTCTTTCTCCTTGGATTTTACAGGAAATCCAAGTTTTTATTATTTTCATTGAATGTCTAAAAATTGGTATTTCTTGTTTTTATACTTTTCTAATTAAAATTCTGAACACTTGTTTGTTCTTTTTATTTCCAATTTGCACATTACTTGCATTGGTTTAAATTGTGCTAACTATTAAATATCCTTCCATAAAATTCTGTCATTTAAGCAAATAAAAATGTGACATCTGTAATTTCTGAAATGCAATTTGTGATTAGATTTAAATTTTTAAAAGTAAATTAGGTTGAGATACAGGTGATTCTTAAAGTACATGTAAATATTTTCATTTGATTATAAAAAGTAATTATGTTGACAAGCAATATGTTTGAAAGTGAAAGTGAGGTTATGAAAAATTAATGCAATCATTGAACTGCTTGATAACTCTTGAAAATGTGATAATAAAATAAATCAAGGAGATGTCATTTTACAGAGCAGAAAAAGCAAGGTTTGGGCAAAAGTAAATGTTGTAAGAAAATCAAGTGCTGTTATAGAAAGGAAAATGCTGACATAATCAAATATGAACTTTAGACATTTATTTCTGACAGACATATCACATGTAATTCCCATTCTTATGGGCCTGGAACATTTTACCAAAATAAAATTGCTTCAAGGCAATTAATTGGAAATACCCATTGGCTTAAAACAGTCCATTAATACTTCCTAAATACATGTTCTGTCATGAACATGATGTTTCTTAAGTTATATTATCAATCAAATTTTTTGCTCATTCCTGCATGTCATGTTTCCAGACCTCAACTTCAAAAAACTCATAGAAACACAAAATAGAACCAAAACCAAGCTCCTGCATAAAGTCCATATATATCCACAAGGAAGAGTTAAGAAATGTTCAGCCCATGGTTGCAGGACTGTTCTTTACAAAAATGCAATTTATTTTTAGTGGGCACTTCCTTTTTGTTGGATGATAGAGTCATACAATGTTTTGGGTTGGAAGGGACCTTAAAAATGGGCAGGGACATCTTCCACAAAACCAGGTTAACTCAGAGCCCCATTCAACCTGGCCTTGAACCCTTCCAGGGATGGGGAGTCCACAGCTCTCTTGGCAACTTGTTCCAGTACCTCATCAACCTCATAAGTAAAAAATTTCTTCCTGGTATATAATCTAAACCTCTTTTATCTTAAGGCCATTTCCCTTTGTCCTATCCCTACATGTTCTTGTGAAAAATCCCACTCTAACCTTCTTGTAAGCCCTCATTAGGTACTGGGAGATTGCCCCAAGCCTTCTCTTCTCTAGGCTGAACTGCCCAACTCTCTCAGCTTGCCTCCACAGGAGAGGTTCTCCAGCCCTGTGAACAACTTAGTGGCCCTGCTCTGGACTTTCTCCAGTAGGTCCATGTGTTTCTTGTTTTGGGAGCTCCAGCACATCAGTCAAAGGTGGTGATGTTAAAACACACAGTGACTCGGAATGTGGAAGTCACAAGATTTGTGCTATATTCACACATGATAGATGGAACAGCCAGAGGAGGAGGAAAAGGGGAAAAAAAGGTCTAGTAGCTGTGCAGTTAGGGCAGTTGTGTTTAACTCTCTGCACTCATGCTTGAGAAACTTTAATCCAATTATTTAGATTAAAATATATCAACAGTAAGAGTGAAAGGAATGAAAGCACTACTTGTCCCTCTAAGCAAAGCCAGAGTGCTAAATAAAAATTAGCCTGCTCATTGCTTATACACCTTCTGAAGCAGCTCCTTTTCCATTAGCCTTACAAAACAAAACTTGAAAGGATACATCTATAGCTATATTTAGGAAAGTAGTCAGGAGCATTGATTAAGAATCAGCTCTTCAGCTCTGAAGTCTAGAATAATTATATTGTTTCCTTTAACATTTGACACCCCAGACCATAGACAAAGATCTCCACACTTGCTTGCAACCAAATATGCCAGCACTGAGGAAGAGTGGGACAGACATGAACCAGTCCAAGGGCTAAGGCCAGTCTGCAAAGTCATCTTCCCTGACTCCTGGCACTGAAAACTGGGGGGAAATGAAAGGTAAAGGAAGAAGTAAATATTCTATGCCATTTTTGTAAGACTCAATCAAAGACAGTGTGCTACAAGCAGTATGAGACAGTTTGTCCTTCAAATATGTGACTAAGCTTCCCAAATGCATGACAATTGTTTAGCATTTTTTCTCACATAAAGCAAAATGTCACTACCCATAAAAGAAAAAGAATGCTTTTTCTGGTAGAGGGCCAAAAATTTTCATGGAGGTCAAGACTTGGAGACAGCAGGGAACATTTAACTTCAAACAGGCAGAAATACCCTAATCGTTATTAATACTGGAGCAGTGGAGAGAGTTATGCTGTCAGAGCTCAGGCTACAATCCCAGTGTTACTAGAGAGAAAATGAAATATTCTTTTCCTTGTAAACTGAAGGTGCCTGTATCATATGGCATGTATTTAAAATATGTGTGTGTTTATGCACTCTGTAGGCAGCTCTAAATCTTGAAGTATGACAGAGTTTTTAATATTGTATATTATAGTGTATGTACTATTTAATTGACTACAGACAGTCAGTGATTGATCAGGTTGTATCTTACAGGCAAAACAATATTTAATGTTACCTGTAGCTAAACTATGCTGATCAGCATTTTATTGCAGACTGTTTTTGGCAGAACAATTTTTAAAATGACAGGGAAATGAAAGAAAATGAAAAAGAAACAAAGGATAAAGTGGAGCTTGTTAAACATGGATGACAGAGGAGAAACTCTAAATCATTTGAAGAAAATTTAATTAGATTATACCTACAGAAAGAGCAAAGTTTGATCTTTCAAAGGATAAATTACAAAGGTACTATACTTCAGACCATGCACTGGATTAAGGACAAATCTTTGAAAAGATGGATATAGAAAAAGATGGAATACAGGATAAGAAACAGAGAATAAATATCTACTATAATAGTTACAAACGTTAGGGAATAACATTTCTAAGAAGAGTTTATTGGCTCCAATTCGGATGTGACTGAATGTTAGTTACAACTGAAATCCCAGGAAAATGTTGTAGTTAGTACAAATGAATGACATGAGGGGGAAATAAAACAGGAAAATACAAAAGTTCATTTAACTAGTGCAAATAAAGCAGAGGAAATAGAAAGAAATAGAGATAAATCAGAATGTGATACATAATACAAAGGAAGTAGTAGCAACCACTATAATTGCATATTATAGTTGCAATATTGCATATTGAAACCACTATAAAGGCATATTAATAAGCCAACTCAACAACACTTGTAGAATTACAGAACCACAGAATTAACTAGGTTGAAAAAGGCCTTTGAGATCATTGAGTCTGACCTTTAACCAAACACCACCATGTCAGCTAGAGAATGGCACGAAATTCCACATCCAGTCTTTCCTTAAACTCTTCCAGGGGTGGTGATTCCATCAACTCCTCGGGCAGCCCATTCCAATCACCCTTTCTGTGAAGAATTTCTTCCTATATGTCCAAATTAAAACTCCCCTGGAGCAGCTTACGACTCTCTCCTCTTGTCCTGTTGCTGTCTGCCTGGGAGAAGAGACCAATATCATCCTTTCAGGGAACTGTAGAGAGTGATAAGGTCACCCCACAGCCTCCTCTTCTCCAGGCAAAATAACCTCTACCTCCCTCAGCTGCTCCTCATAGGACTTGTGCTCCAGATCATTCATTGCCTTGTTGCTCTTCTCTGGATGTGATCCAGCATCTCAATATCCCTCCCAAACTGAGGGGCCCAGAACTGGACACAGCACTCCAGGTATGGCCTCACCAGGGCTGAGTACAGGGGGAGAATGACCTCCCTGCTCCTGCTGGCCACACCATTCCTGATCCAGGCCAGGGGCCATTGGCCTTTTTGGCCACCAGGGCACAGGGCTGGCTCATGTCCAGCCAGCTGTCAATCAGCGCCTTCTCAGGAGGTTTTCCTTGCCTTTTGCTATCAATGTATAAAAATATTTTTTATTATCTTTTCTGGAAGTGGCCAAGTTAAGTTCTAAGTCAGTTTTTGCCCCTCTAATTTTCTTTCTGCTTGACCTAACAGCATTTTTAAACACTTCCTCTCTCCAAAGATTATGCACCCTCTTTTTTTCATTGAGTTCCTGCAAATGCTCTCTTCCCAGCCAGGACTGTTGTTTTCCCAAGCAGCTCATCTTTTGTCACATGAGGTGATCTATGAGGTGATTTTCTTGTTAATATAAGGTGACTTTAAATTAAAAAAATTCCTGTTCTGCCACAAGACACAGGAATATTATTTTTCTTTATATTTTTTAAATTTATTTATTGCTTATTAATCATTTCTATTGCTTGTTTTTTTTAAATTCAAGGTAACATATTTGTTGGTTTTCTGCAGCATTTTGACAAAAAAAAAAAATGGAGGACTTCAAAATATAGTATTGATATAATATATCAAAGGTATAATCATCCTGGAACTGTAACTGGGAGCTGACACTGACCAAATAAAACTCATTCTTGGATATCATAATTCTTTCATATTTCCCCTTTCATGGGAGGTGATTGAATGTCCTCTACACTACCTTCTTGGGATCTCAGACTACATTTGATTCAGACTTTTAATTAAGCAGTGTCTGTGGTAACCCTATTATGAATTCATTACCATGTCAATAATAATATTAAGCAGTTTCCCCTCCTGAGAGTTCAAAACACTTAGTTAAGAGGGTAATAATCACTGGTATTATTTTAAATGTGGGTTAAATACCACATAAAACATTGAACTGACACACTGAATGTCAGAGTCAGCAGTGGAGATACAGATAAATTCTGGATACACTAAACCTCAATTACGCCAGAAACACTGGTTCAGATTCCCTCCCAGGGCATACTATGCCATTTTATTATAGGGTTTCACTCTTTTTAGAAGTTTGCCTTGGTAAATGAAAATGACTTGTCACTGGACTAATTAGAAAGGAAACTGATAGCTGAATAAAAACATTAGAGCTAAATATTTCTGTATTGAAGGCTGCTGATTTCTTTGCACTTTTTTATGTTGAATACAAAATAATGATATAGGAAAATTTAACTGTGCCACTGAGTAAAGTTGGCTTGTAGCTACAGAGACTAAGTCCTTCTACTAAAGGAATCTAAATTCTGTTTTGAGTCAGCCACAAATGTCCTGTGTGATCTAGAACTACTTTTCAGCCTCACTGAGATGCAATTGTTCTGTAAGTAAAATTTTCTAAATGTCTCTGAGACAGAAATAGAATTGCTAAAAATGTTTTGGATCAATGGTTTAAAGGCTTTATGATATTTTTAGCAAAAGCAGTACCTTGCTTAAACAAAAATGTTGCATCAATGCTACACTATCTACCTCCATATTTTTTTCATTGTTAAGAGAACTCGCACTTGCTTTTATTTTTTCTTGTTCTGGTTAATACAAACCGACATTATTAATATAGTTCTGTCAAATATTATTTGAAAATAATTTTATTTTGTGATTAACAAATTTCAAACTGTACATATGTATTAGAATTTATAGTAGATTTGTACAATAACTTGAGTGTTGCTAATGTATCATTAATATCTGAACATTGTTAGTGAAATGATAACAAATGTCTCAGTCTCTTTATCAACTGTAATTAAGTAATGTCTTTTTTATATAATTATGAATTTTTCTTCATATTAGCTAAAAAAAATATAGGGAAGGTTTCTTTCTAATGCAGACTACTATGCTTGCAACTATTAACCTACAACACTGCTTTGCTTGCCTTACAAATAACGAGGCACAATCCATAACACAATCAAATATAGCATGATACCAAAAGTTACTTCACAGAACAAAAAAAGAGTGATTGAACAAAGAAAAAGAACAGGGCCATGCAGAAATACAGGTAAGAAGAAAAATTATTAAGTATGATAAAGCATAACCTTATTAGGCATTCTCTAATACCCAAATATTTGCAAAGTATTTTCCCCATCAAAAGATGATCTTTTCACTACATAGCTCTTTTCTCTACAGCAGACTGGCCACTGGTATAATTTGGTCCAGCAGTTCTTTATTCTGAATGTAAAATAACAAAGTTTTATTATCTCTTTGCCAGGTGAGTCTATGTGCTAATGACAATATGAATTCAGGTTTTTTTCCCAGAGATGAGTTTATGCTAAAATTGATTTTTAGGAGTCTTTTGACTGAAAGCAAGGAAGGACTTAGAAAACTGTTTGAAGGAATATTATGCATTCAATGAAAAATATTGTTAGAGAAAAGCTTAGTTTAAGCAATCTTGCCCTTATATATTTACGGGTGTTAAGAACACTGAACAAAAAAAAATGTATGTGATGCTGAAAGTTTACATTTCTAAACCATATTTCTGACAAACTGGCAAATTAGTTTAGAATTAATCAGGACAAATAAAAAGCAACACTCCAAAGACTTTGTGGTTTTTTTCATTTTTATAGAGAAGGTTGGAAATTTAGAGTAACTGTTCTCAGGCCTAGAGAAAAAGCCAAGAAAATATTCAAGGTTACTGAACCTTTCTAAAGGAATACGAGGAAGTCCATCACATACTGTACTAAAAGATTCAAAAGATTACTAGGCCTTACTTGGTTGACCACTTTTTGTAAAAACTTGTGGGACAAATCCAAGCCTGATAATTTATGTTACACTGTCAATATAACAACAAGCAATATAAATTTTAATAGCAGAATAAATCTTATAAATATGCTTAACATTAATACAACACCAGATAGGATATTTACAACCTGAAACATCAATAATACAACCAAACAAATTTCAAATACATTTGGATCTTCACATTTGTGGTGGCTGCTGAAAGGTGTGCTGGAATCTGATCTACATTAGGAGACAAAATGAGAGAGAACTGGTTCCTTATCAGATAATTTTGTATCATGCAAATTGTAACTTTGCTTTAATCATTGAGTTGAAGTATTGCTGTCTAAAGTTTCTTCATCATTTTTATAGTACTCAGATGAAAGCTAGAAAGATTCAGAATGATTTTACAGCATTTTATATAGTGGCAGTGAGAACAGGAAGCTTCAAGAGTCAAAAGCTCTCTTGTATTTCAGCTGAGGGCTTTGGGATATAAATATAAATCTCCAAATACTAGTGGTGGATGCTTTTTGAGGCAGTAAAAATTGCTGCATTCAATGCATCATGAATAGAAACATAACCCATAACCCCAACAGGTCAGTGCCAGTCAGGGACCTTCAGATTTTCTCCCACTTGCCTCTGACAGTCATCTAGGAGAAGCCCAAAGCAACTTGATGGATGTAAAGTCATGTTTCTTATACAAAGAATTAGAGTCAGCACTTGGTATTTTTGGTTCTGTTTTGGGTTTTTTTCAGGGAGTGGGATTTTTTTTCTACATCTTTTAAAACACTTTTTGTCACTTTGACAAGTGACTTTAGAACAGATCAATAAGGAATGCTGGGACTCAATGGTCTCCTTTCCTTGATTCAGATCTTCTGGCCTATCTCCAGTTTAAATAAACATTTTTCATATACCTCCTAACTTTTTCAAAGAGCCTTAAGAGGATATTAACTCACAGAGCAGTGAATGGTTACATGCAACTCTCCCCCAACCCTTCTTTAGGAAGTTCTAACCTTCTGCACCCTGTAAGATTTTCACATGCCCAGAATATTTTCTTCAGTGTCAGTTTTCCCCATCAGCAGCTCTGCATTCTGTTTATGAGAGCATTATTTTTTTTTACCTTGGCAGCTTAAACCAAAAAAATTTCATGTTTAATTCATCCTTTCCAGAATACTAAAATGTACAGGCAGCAAATGTTAATATGCACAATATGGGTATGTGACTTACTCTGAAAATTATCTAGCCCATCACAAATTAGAAAAAGTCCACAGAGTAATGAGAATAAAACCTGGTTGTTTCCTTTCTTAAAAATTAATATCTTTCTGACGGATTTCCTGGAAAACCCTGGGATCTAGCCATTACACTGGGCATTTGGAGTCATAGTCAGCTACATGAGGTTGAGTACCATTGAAGAAAATACCTGCTTCCCAGTGGCTGCTTTGCACAGTGGAATATTGAACCCACTAAACTAAATATAACTGTCATTCCAAGCAATTTCAGTGACAGCAGAAAAAAAATGCACCTTTTCTTAAGGTGTAACCGCTGCAGGAATTTTCAAGGAAAAAAGTTTACTGTGATTAAAGTCAGTAGGCACAAGAAAACTGGACACAGAAGAAGGACACAAAATGGGGGGATTTTGTTAAATGCTTTAAAATGTTCCCCATTGTACAAATATTTCTATTCTCTCCTTCTATTTTTAAAAAAGTCCTTTATTTTTCAAAACTCACTGTCTTTGAAATTAGTATTTTTCAAGACAGAAGTAGTAGATTTTAGTTGTTGCAACTATGGCTGGAAGCAGACTGATACTTTCATAAAATCACTTAATAATTTATCAGTCTCACATTACTGAAAATAAACTAGTTACAGTAGAGCATACAGCAAGTTTGATAGGTTAAAAATAGAGCAATCAGATATTCCTGGATAAGTTATTTCATTTAGAAATAGGAGTAAAAGAAATAATTTTACAAGTCATGTCATGTCTTGATGCTGAAATTAAGTTTTCACAGAACAAAACAGCATATCAATTCAATCCTACCCTGAAAACATTACTAGTTCAAGGGAAAAAAAGATAATAAAATAAAATAAAAAATAAATACTGGTTGCTATTTCATTATATTTGTGACTAGATAAATGGAGGAAAAGATATCTGGTCTCAACATAAACCTTTAGAAAAAAAAACCCACAAGAAACTGCTAAATTTTGGGTCTGTACTTTGTAATCAACTAAAAAGAACTTTTTCAAACCTTCAGGTTATACAGGAACTATTGCTCAGGATAATAGGAAGAGAATTTTTTTTCTTCAGTTTGGAGTGAATTAGGTTTGGGAGCTGATCAGTCTGCATACAGCGAAGAAACATGATCATAATATGAAGTAAATTTTCTTTGTAATTTGGAGGCTGTCAGTGAGACTATATGGACTTTGGGATAGCTTGATATGACATGCTTTCCCTTTTCCTATCCTCAGCAGGGTTTATTAGTGATTCTCTCAATCTCTTTAGCTACAAAGCATGAGATCTATACCTTAGATGCACGAGGTAATACATAAATAACTCCTGTCTGTCCTTAACATTTCCTAATCTGACAAATACCAGGGATCACTGATTGCACTGGAACTCTGCCATGAAGTGGAACAAAGTGTTTAAAACAAGCAATTTCTTTTCATTACACTGACCTCTACAAATGGCCTCATATCTTCATTAGCAGCTCAGACAAGTTAGAAAACTAGTTTTGCTTTGGAGGAGAAAATAAACTCTCAGCACCAATAGGAGATTCAGTCTCTTAGTTCATGGTTAGATATGCAAAATGGGCATAGACACCAACATATTGGGCACAGTGGCATCATTAACCCAACCCAGAGTATAGAATGGTGCCTGAATGTGCTTATGTTTTGGGGTGTGTTTTTTTCATGATAAAGTTAAATGCACCTGAAATCTTCTTCAAAGATAACACTTAACCCTTACTGGTAATAATTATTTTCAATCACTCTTTTCTAATGAAAGCAGTAGTTTCATAATAAATAAAATGTCAGCTGTGCACATGATAATGTCTGACAGCCAGAGCTCCATCAGAAAATGTAGAACTTTCTTTTTATGCTCTAATTTACTGTAGAATGGATTCAAGGAGAGATCTTTCTCCTCTTTGTCCAGGTGTTTTGGAGTATGGAAGATATGCTTTCAACCACTTTTGCAGAAGACTGAATGGGTCGTGGATCTTCCAGGTTCTAGGTGTATTCTGCAGACATTACGTTGTTGTATAAAAATTGGAATATGATTTTTAATAAAAAAACCACAGAGAATCAGATCTTGGGACAAAAATTAGGGGAAAAAAATCAATGTGAACTCCCTACATACTATGATTTACCTGCATATTTTTATATATTTAAAAGCATAAGATGAAAAATCTTTAAAATATAATATTCTTTTTCTTATTATTTTTTATCACTCATCTCATTAAAAAATTGATCTATTAGCCAATATTCTGACAAAGATGGTTATACCTCATAATTACCACTAACTCATACACACTTTTTAATGACAAAGAGGGAAATATCTTCCTTTCAAAACTAGACACCGCACATTGGGATAAAAAAGAATTTTATAAGAGTCTATTAGACAAATATTTATTAAAAACAAGTGAATGTTCTAAATATTCTCAATTTTTATAACCAAAATGGAAAGAGAATTAAAAAAAAATAAACCTTCATCCCCTTCAAAATGCACCAACAGATTTATGACATGTGAAATTTGTGTTCCAGCACAACATAATCATGGTTCTCACTTTTGCTTTGTATCCACTGTAAAAGAACCACAGAGAAATGATACACCCAGTTTAGAAGTGTATATCTCCATAATAAAAAATATTAGTTGAGGAATCGTTTTTAAAATATGAAATACAGTTATAAAACAAATCACGCAATAAAAATGAGATTTTTGGCTGGTGGAAATTAGTATAGTTCCACTGGAGACAAAGGAACCTATTTATATTAGCTGCAGATTTCATTATTATTTGATATTCAGGGAGCTCAGTGATGAAAGAGCTGTAAGGCAAACAGTGAAATAAATGAGAGAAAGGGAGAAGTAAGGAAAGAAAAGGGATTCAGAATACATATTCATGCTGGTAAAGCAGATCATGTGTCCCTCCAGAAATCCCAGTAAGCACAGAAAGACCACATATCCATTGGAAACACCTAGCATACCTACTGAGAACTCAATCTCATTATAGCCCTTCCTGAGGCTTGTCTGCCTCTCTCATTCCAAGTCAGAGAGTGGAACAATTATCTAAGCATATAAAGGAGCAGGATCTCAGTCTGCTTTGGGCCCTGTCAGCTGATATGGTTCAGACCACAGCAATTAAAGTAATCACGAATTAAAAATTGGGTTGGAGGTAAGCCTTAATTCTCTGAGTTTCTGCTTTATCATGCCTGGAACTTTTATGCAAATTAATCTTCTGAAAAAGCAATATCTGCTAATCCATAGAAAAATGCATGCAGCACTCTTCCTGTTGAAAAAAATTAATATCCCCATGCTTGTAAGAGATTACTTAAAATGTTGCAAATACTGATATGAAAGGACCCTGTTCAAAAGCCATTAATATGCTTTACAGTATGTGTTTCTTTCCATTTACTGCAATGAGATGCTAGGGAAGATTTAACACACTAAAAGAAACTTGGGCATGCCTACTGATGTCAAGGGCAAGTAATAATGTCAGCTCTTCTCACAGCTGGAGCTGGCAAATGAGGCTTATTAGTACATCCCAGCTGTACATTAATGTTCCTGAATGCAGCTCAGAATGGAATCCATTTTATGACTCCTGATATAAAGCGCGTATGCTGCTTTCTATGCCGGAGCATATCATGCTTTTCAGTGATCTCTCCATGCGCCTTTGAGTCCCACATAACCCAGCCAGCATGCTCCTACCTTAATTTAACACTCCAAGTAGCATCTTTAGTATCAATTACTTGGTTTAGATTGGTAATCCACAGTTGTTGATTGTCACAAGCTGTTATTTCCATGGATGAAGATGCTTTATTCTTCAAATATTTTTCTTGAAGATTCATAAGTTCATATATTATGAAAAACTAAAATTCATGATTAACCCTTTTAAAAATTAAAGCTTTTTATATTCAAGTTAGTTACTAAGTGGAGATGTCATACCTGGTATTACATGTTGCAGGGGAGCAAATCTTTCTCCTGTGAGTTCAAGACTAAGCGGCTAAGAACTTCCCATTCTTGTATATCACTATTTCAGAACCAGTAGGTTTTATCTAAGACGAGTCAGGCTTATACTTGTTCCTGTATTTTAGGGAACACAGAAACTGCTGAAACATTCTGCAACAGAACGAAACCATTTGCTCTCCAAAGTTTTCTCTTTGTGAACAAAAGAACAGGTTTGGCTGACAGAGTCCTACTGGTGGTTCTCTTGGTGGAAATCACAGCAGGTTGACACAGAATCAGCCTGCAGTTATGCTTCGTAAGAATCTATGATTATAGCTATTCCCATCATGGAAACAGTTCACTCAAGGGTGTAAAATTACGAATGGCATACAAAGCCTTAGGACAAAATCAGAGATTGTAACACTCCTAAATATCCAGGGTGTAGCTGTGTTTACTGTCTTCTCAACATCTCACTGATATTACAAAGAACCTCAGCAATACTACTCATTTCAAATTACCTCCCTGTAGCTCTACCTAGCAGCCTCATGCATTCAAACCTGATGCACAGAGACCTTATTAAAGTCAAAATCGTAAAGAAGAACTAAATTAAAACTGTGCAACTAATTTTTTTAATAAATTGTGGAAAACTTTCATTTTTGTTGACTTACCAATTCTTAAGCTTTAACTTTTCTATTTCTACAGAAGGTTGTGTGGGTGGACCTGCATTTTCTAAAAAAATCCTATATAAATTTTTAGGCCACTATGTCAATAGTTTAAAATCAAACCACCCTGCTCAATTGAAGCTGCTGTCAAAGACTTGAGTGCATCAAAAGGTTTTGCAACCTGTCTCACTTGACTCTGCACTCCAGATGTTTAACTAATTCTTAGATGTGTTGAAATTCAGGTTTTACATCATGCTTGGATCAGGTTGATATGAGCTTTACTATGCTGAAGCTCCAGTTCTTGGCCTTGATCCTTGCCTGATCTATAAAAGCCAGTCCAACAGATATCTTTGTGCCGAGCCAGGTACCTTCTTGATTCTTACCTCCTGACTTTGTTTCCTGGTTTGATCTTGGATCTGTCACATCACTGAAAACATTTCAGGTCACTCTGGACTGTGGTTGACCCTGGTTGTCTTCACTGGACCTGCCCTTCCTCCCCTTTTCTGTGCTGTTGAAAGGCAGCCGTGTTTTGCCTTGTCAGCTCTGCTTGTGGTTTGCCTTCTCTTTCTCGTTTTCACTGCAATTTGGCAGGCAATATACAGAAAAAAAATAAATTAAATATGAGGTGGTTTTAGCTACTCATTAGAAAATAAAGCATTACTCTAGGTTCCTTCTGAAAATAAAAGAAAAAACCTGCAAAAATCATTGAAATAACGTCATGGATTCCAAACCTCTCATCTGCAAAAGATAAATTTTGTTATTTTTGTTCCAGTCAAAATGATGTATGGCAACTCACCTTTTGACTGACTGACCATCACTTGTATAATCAATAGTACATATGAATAATGGTGATTTGAGTACTTCAACTGAAACACAGAAAAATAACAAAGTACCTTTTTATTTCTTAGGAATGTATCTTATATTAAGGATTTGTACATTTGAAAAACTCTAGGTTATCCAATAAATTATGCAGATGTAAGTTACACCACCAAAACTTATAGCAATTGCTTATGCCCACAGTTTCATTTTACACACAGAGATGACAAATGGCTGTTAATAAATATAATTGTTAACAGAAAAAAATAAACAAACAAAAAATTAAAGAAATAAATCCATATCGCCAAAAATTTTCTAGCAGTTTTTATTCCCAGTATCCTTTTGTCTATGCCAGTGGCACTTACACGTTGTTCACAAAAATACAAGAAGAAATGGAAATATTTTATGTGTCTCATCCTTTCAACGTATAACTGCTAAGGATTTTTTCCATTACAGAGCTCTGTACTGGAGAGATTGCTAAAAAGAATATAGAGTCTCTAAAGAATGGCAGGTCAAGATACTATAATAATAAACAATGAAAAGTATGCAATTAAAATTTTCATTCTATAATTTTTTTTAAGGAAATTCTCAAAGAACTACAAATGGGCTTGATGATCTCAGAAGTTTTTTCCCAACCTAAACAATTCATAGAGGCCTGACAATGCCTCTATGTGGTAGGAAAAAACCATATGATCCTCTGTAAGCAAAGGCAGAAATGTTGTGTTAAATTAGTTAACTTGCAGTACTTGCTGTATAAAGGTACTAATCTGGTAAAAAAAAAAAAAACAAAAAAATATAAGCACTTTTAAAAATAAGTTTGAGGAAACTGTTCTCACAAACTCCAGAACTACCACTACAGGTTCAAAGGCTTTTAGGATATTTATATTTGTGTTTAAACTTTTGTATATTTTCAGTCGAGAAGTTTATTTATCTCTAGCAGAGGCAGAAGACTTCTTATATATACTTTCATAAAGTGTGAAAGATTTTACATCAGCAGTGAAGTAGGAATGATAGATTTTTGTTCACACTGAATTTAAGAAAGGGTTGAGTGAGAAGAAGATGCTTCTTTTAAATAACCTATTCTTTAAAAGCTATTGAAATAAAAAAATACAGTAAAAAATATGAGAATATTTCAATGTTTCATTATCCTGATTTTGTGAATCCACAGACAAGGAATTAATTATTTCCTTAAGAGGTCCTCCCAAGGAGTGTCTGAATCAGCTTGTTTTCTAGAAGTCAAATAAATTTTGAAGTTTTGTGTTCATCCTCTTTTTGGACTTCTATCATTATCACTTTGTTTGCCTCTTAACTAATACCTCTTTTACCATCAGCAATTCAATATAGCTTCAAAACCTGGACTCCTGTGGTTCCTGGCAGCATTTTTGAGAGTAATTTAAGAAAAAGGAAAGCAAAAGAACAGCAAGATAAAATCAACCAGCCAACCAAACACCCTTTCTTCCTCCTTAAAATTAAAGGGGAAAACTAAAAACAACTCATATATTTTGAAAGATGATTATGTTACAATTTATATGAACTGCAAATTGGTTCGAACTAGTCTGTTAAAGCCTTTACTTTGCACTGAGTGTTCAAAGTGAGTGTAAATATAAGTGTGTTATGGCTTTTACTTGATTTTAATAAGAAGTTTTTCAGTATAGTCTTTTTGCTATGTCATTTATATATGAAGAGCATTCTAAATTAAATGTAATGAAACTAATTATGAGAGAAAAAGCATAGGTTAAATCTGGTCTTTAAAAAGAAGACACACACTGGGAATTATAGATTTCTTCCCTATGCATTTTTGATACATTTTAGCAGCTTGCACACTGAAAACATTTAGCTAGAAAGGCTTTTAAAGTTACTTTCTTCTGTCAGATTCAGAACATGTGCCTCAGATAACACAAAATCAGTTTACTATATGAACTCAGTTTCTCAAATTACTGTAGAATGTCTGTGTTAATGACATGGGAAGAACTCTTTTGTCATATTAAATAGGCAGAGACAGATGGATAGATTGATAAATGGATAGATTGATAAATGGATAGATGGATGGATGGATAGATACTTACTTAAACCAAATGTAGTTTTCCAGTAACATTCTGTTCTTAACTGTGAAGAAGAGAACTTCAAGATCCTTTATTCTGCTATCTTGAACTTGCCTCTTAGTCCATTATATATTTTAAAATCTGTGAATGATGCCATGTATTTCTTCAAATTAAAGAATTTTACCCAGCTTAGCCAATAAAATATATCTGCCAATTTATCCATTAAAACCTTCTTGATAGGTTTTACTTAAATTATCAAACTTCAAATTTCCTATAAGGATTCCAAAAGCATGACTATGCATAGAGGTAGAAATGACTAATAAAAGATGAGTTTGAATTGACACAATGGTTGAATTCAAGAGATCACTGTAATATTCCAAACAATTACTTATTTTTTTGAAATTTCAAACCTCAATTTCCAAATGAGGCGCAACGTTTTCTGTAGCCATAGATGTAATTCTAAGTGCTGCTCCTTCCAGAGAACCCAGAAACTTAAACTAATTACTTACTATTTAAGAAGTTTCAACCCAAGCAAACAGGAATAGATGCTATGTTCATTTTGTTATGTCCTATTATGCCTGTAAGAAACCACAGTGCTGAAGATGTATGTGTTTCATTTTCTAAATGATTAGGCCTGCCAGGGGCACTGGAAAAATAACTTTCATAATTTTCTTTATTTTTGCATTTCTATGAGTTTATTTGATTTTGGAAGGAAGGAGAAGTCATACAATGAGTACTAAATTTTGTGTATAAAAAACATCCCACTGGAATTTTAGCAAAGTCTTTATGTCAAGGACATGACATTTTAAGAAAAACATTTTGTTCTGAAGCTTGGGAAAGTTCAGATTAACTTGATATTAAAAACTAATCACCATTTAAAAATGGAATTGGTCTAACTGAAATGAGAGGCCTGTTCCCTTCACACTATCCTTTAATCGGAATTATTCCCTAGAATTTTGAAGATCCAGACACTTGCCCCTTTTAGCAGCATGAGTTAGGGGAATTACTTGAAACCTAAGTGAAAACTGGCCTATCTGACAAATTCACAAGTCCTTGCAATCTATAGCTAAAATTAGAGTGAGAAAGATAGAGAACATTTAATAATTTATTAAGATTACATTTGTGGATTCAATTACCAATGGATAAAAATATAGATATTTTCACTTCTCAGAATTAGTAGGGAACAGCATTATATGGTCATTCAATTTTTAACTAAACCTGTCAGATAACATTTTGATAGGAATATCTCTGGAAAAAAAAAAAAAAAGAAAAAAGTATATTTTCCTAGGAAGAGGAAGCAGGTGTTTCATTTTACCATTGCTTTTAAAATTATAATCTAGAAAAGCTGCCCAAAAAGCAAGGGCCTGCAGGCATAGTAATTTAGCTAAGTTGGGTTAATATCAGTGTAGTTATATCCCAGCTTTTGAGAAAGATATTTACTATAAAACCAGTTATCCAAGGGTTCCAGGCAATTAAAATAATGCTAGGATATGCTCTCATCATTTAAGTCAAAGAAAATAATTTTTGCAAAATGGAAATGTGAATGAAGAACTGATGTATAATATGATGAAGAACTATAACAACCAAGATTAATTAACAAACTAAAAACAAGGGATGATTTTACAAGCATGTGACAATAATTTTAGTACAATTTGAAAATCTGATAAATGCCAGAGTTTATATGTTCTTTCTACCTTTCTATGACTAAAGGTTTAACTCACCAGCTTGTTGTGTGGTATGAACTCATAACATGGATTGAGTGATAGAAATGTTTATTTTGTCTTTTAAAGAGTCATATTAACAACATAACACTGAAAAATACTACAGTTCTCCAGAATTTAACATTGACAAATACAACCTGCTTTTTCATGCTTTACTCCAAATAAAGTACAGTACAGTGCACTGTGTTGTCAAGTTATTTTTGCTAATATTGAGAATATTCTTCCTCTTAACAGACTTCTTACACATGGATTTTTTTCTGGTTCTGGGTTTTTTTACATATCTATTGCAATGCAAATTATCAAAATAAGATTAATCTGTCTTTTAACTTTTACTGTACAAAAATTCAGAAACAAAAGCAAATGTAAATTAGAAAAACAATTTAGTTATCAGTGGAATATAATTTCATAATAAGATACCTCGTCCTGGACTTCCAATCAAGATTCATGAAGATTTCAGGAGGTATTCACCTTTATGGAGATTTTTATGTAACTTCCATTTACATAATCAAATTTAGCAATAAAGTAATTACCTTTAATATTATGCACTGTTGAAAAATAAAAGAGCATACTATCATGCAGTGAATTATAACAATATATTTTGATCTGGATTAAGCTTAAAGCAACTATTTCTAAAAGTGTGATCCATGAGAGTTTTAATTTTATTTGATTTATAAATACTTCAGATGTTGATAGATATGATAGTTTGACCTGTTCATAAAATATTATACCATGAGAAGATAAGACAAGGGGTGAAAAAAAATGCAGTCTTAATGGTGAGTTTTTACAGAAGGTATTGCAATTCAATGAACTATACCAACAAACAACTGTTTTTCTCATTTGTACATCCCACATAGCTAAATGTGGCACTCTTCAGATTGATGTCATCTATGTCATCCTCCTCTATACCACTTCTATGTATAATTTTGAAGAAATATGAACACCTTTTGCAGAAGAGCTGGGTGACATGACTAATGTGGATCCTTAATACTTCTCTTTCTTCCTCTTATCTCCCTAGAGAAGTGTGGATGTCAAAAAACATCTCCCCGTTGGATGAGCTGGTTTGTTGGGTTTTTTTTCTGTTGCATTTTAAGCATGCACACTACCATTTTTATGTCCTAACATTTATGTAATGTGTAAATGTGACATATAACAAATCTTCAGGTTTGAAATCCACACATCTTATCCTAGCCTGCTTAATTTGTCAAAGGGAGATGTACTAGCACAACAGACTGCAGTCCGTCATTAGTACATGGATCTCCCGTGAGCAGTCACTAGCAAAAATGAACACATTTTATAGTCTTAATAAGCAGCAAAAACAAAATTTAGAAAATTAAATGTTAAAAATGGTTTGTAAAAGAACAAGTTTTTATCACTCTTTTAGTTTTCACTTATGAAATACAAAGTCATTACTGGTTACTTAAAATTATATTTATATTATCTGATTATCTAATCATAAATTCAGAGCAGAACCATGTGCAGATTATTTTTATCAGGATAATAATTCCTGCTCTAAAGGACAAAGAGAGACACAGAAAAATAATCATAAATAGCTAAATAAATAAAGGCAAGACCAAAAGTTGAATGCACAAATATGAACAAGAGATTTGAATTACTCATTGTGAGACCAAAATATAGAAAAGATAAAAATAACAAAAGCATTAAATGGATTTTGACATTTATAATTCAGGGCTAACCAAAATGCAGACAAATATCTGCAGGATTTAAAACTCCCAGTCAAAGGAAATATTCCATGGCTCTAGGAATATAAATAGTTGAATCAGGCTACATATTACGGCTGAATTACACGGATGACCAAGACAGAGACACCAGCTACAAATCTGTTAAGTTTCTTCATGGTAGCATGAAGGAACTACTGTTGTCAGCCAACAAGCTGAGCTCTGAAAAAACACTGGATTACTAATACATTAGAGATGAATCTTGGGAGTTCACTCTCTACTCTGAGATTTTATGATTTCTCTCTAAATATTCCAGACTACATGAAATAATGAAAAAACTTTTTAAAAAGCAAGATACTATATACAGAGCTTTTTCAGAGCTGTGTAATTTGAGGCCAGTTTTGTCTACTAATTCTGTAAAATAGCCAAAGTACTAAAGCAAAAGTTCATTATAATGACATTTTCTAGAAGGCACATCGTTATTATAACAAACTTTAACACTTGTGTTCTTAGAACCTCTCACATGTTACGCTGGTTTTGACTGAGGCTGATTTTCTTCATAGTAACTCTTATAGAGCTCATTCAGATTTGTGCTGAAAAGAGCATTGACAACACAGAATGTTTTCTTTACTGTTGAGCAGTACTTGCTCCGAATCAAGGTCTTTTCTGGTTTTCATACCATGCCACCCTTCCAGTGAGTTGATTGGGGGTCTGCAAGGAGCTGGGAGTGCACACAACTGAGACAGCTGACCCAGCCTGACCCAAAGGATAATCCTTACCATGTGCTGTCATATTTAGCATAAAGGTGGGAGAAGAAGAAGGAAGGAAGGAATGTTCAAAAAAATGTCATTTGTCTTCCCAAGTCACCATTACACTTGATGGAGCCCTGCTTTCCTGGGAATGGCTGAACACCTGCCTGCCCATAGGAACCAATAAATGAATTTCTTGTTTTGCTTTGCTTGCAAGAGTGGCTTTTGCTTTACCTGTTAAACTATCCTTGTTCCAAATCCCAGGTTTTCTCACTTTTACTCCTCTGATTCTCTCCCCCATCCCACTGCAGAGCAAAGTGAGAGTTAAACCATAACATCGGTAGAGCAATTTATTGGATTATCTTCATGAAGGTATCTTTTCCCTTCTGGCATTTCTCTGAGTAAACAAAGACTCCTATGAGGAAAAGCAGCTGCAGCTGGGAGGCTCTGGTGATTGTTGGTAAAATGTCCTATTTACCCCTCTCAGTCAGCGAGGCAGACTGAGGCAGATCCCTACCCAACATCCCTTAGGTTACTCTTCCATATTATCTTGACCTTGAGAATCGAAACTGGCAAATCTCCTAGTCTGAACCTTATAGTAGCACACACACAATACAAAAAAAGTCCCTGAATAAAACACCTGCCTGATATTTGCTACACTTACAAATAAAATTCAGTTTTCAACTTGCTGAATAATTTTATGGAGGAAAAAATGCTGACAGAAATATTCATAAACAGTAAAAGCAAAGAAACCTTAGAAATGCAGGAAATAAACTACAGAATTTTATGTAGCTTGTGTTAAGCCAAGACAGACCTGATATTTATGCTGAACATTTCCAGAGGAATAAAAAAAATGTGAAACACCACAGAGAAATTATAGAAAGTGTCTCTCTCTTCAGTAAGTAGCGAATACATAAATTGTTGAATGCACAGGTAAATACTTTGGGGAAAGTTGTTCTCTTCACATTGAATACTGTCCTAAATTGGAAGTGCCTTGAAATAGGGTTATTTTTTTAACATGTTATTATATTTTCTGTTTAAAACACCAGTTGCATGTAGTTTATTTTAATAGTAATAAAGTTTTTTTACTTTCTTTGCAAAGCTTGTTGAAATCTGTTGATGAGTAATACTATAGGAAAACCAGATGTTATTATTGTTATTATTGTACATGTAATTTAAATGAGAGGAGTCCACAAGGAATTATATGTTGTGATATATTAACAGTTAGAAGCAGAAAAGTGAGGAACTTTTCAAGAACTTCTACTCCACATCTACAGAGGATTATTAGGAGAGAGGACAAGGAGAAGGGAAATAAGTAAGAAACCCCCAGTGGTTTTTCCACACTAGTTAACAAACTAAGGGGTCTCAGGGGATTATTCATCTCCATGTATGATTAATTGATAAGATAAATTATGTAAATTAAGTAAGCATTGTGGTTTATAAGTCACTCGTAATTAGTTCATGTGAACACAGTTCTGTTGTAGCCATTTCAGAAGGGATCTAAAGAAAAAGATCATTACAAATACCAACTGATTAGGCAAATTCTATTTCAGCAAGATGGAATCAGTACAACATTGTAATTTATAACCAAGAGACTTATAGGAAAAAAACCTAACCTGATGCAAGCAGCACTTTTTTTTTTTTTTTTTTTTTTAACTTCACTGGCACAAATGATGCACATCTATGGTTTTAATATTAGCAAAAATATTGAAGGAATATAGCAATCAGCTACAATGAAAGGCAATGGCAAGTATAGTAATCTTCTCTATTCAGAAACTGAATGGTTGGAAAAAGAGTATGACAAAGCATTACAGCAGTCCCTAACAGGAAAGAGCTGAATACCAATTTCAATTTAATAAATTGCTGGCAATGCAAGTTCATGCTTCCGAGTGTTAGCAGTAAACCTCAGGTTTTAAAAAATAATTAACCATACCATGCTGTAAAAGTGACCAAGTTTGTCTGGACTTGTTTGATCTCAAATATATTTTAGTTCGATTTTATTCATATTTCAAAATAATTTAAGAAAATTGTGCTGTGGTGCCAACTTCCTCTATTATGGGTTTGCAATTGTCTAGATTGTTCTACTTGCAATAGTAAAATGGTCAGACCTATTGCTTGTGCTGTGATTTTGAAATTTTAAAGGCATATTATTATCTGAATTCCTACCTCAAATTTGGTTAATTTCTTTTGCAACTGTATGGTTCTTATCCTAAAATAAAGCACACTCTATAAAGAAAAATAGAAACGATGTTACAAGTTTACATAATCTTAGTACCTTAGTGTAAATAAGCCAAAGGTGAACACAGTGTGTAATTTGTTAACAGGTATAGGTTGAGAAGTAGAACCATAACACTGAGCAACAGCCCTCAAGACTGAGAAGGACAAAACTTCCTGTCAATGTAGTAGTTGTCTCTGTAAAAAAATAGGGGTGCTGACAATGTGCACCCCAGTCACCCCAGGACAGTACCATAACAGCATGCATGTAGAGTGGGATTTATACCAGATAAAGGAATATAAGCTAGAAAGTCACTGCAAAACAGTTTTAGTAAGATGAAAAGAAACTGCGTCAACTTGTGCCAGAATAGGTTTAGATTAGATATTAGGATAGTTTCTTCATGGCAAGGATTGTTAAACTTTGGAATAGGCTTTCTAGAGAAGAGGTGGAGTCACCATCCCTGTAGGTATTTAAAAGACATATAGATGTGTGGCTAAGAGAGATGGTTTAATGGTGCACTTGGCAGTGTTATTTTAATGGCTGGACTTGATTACCTTACAGGTCCTTTCCAGCCTAAATTGTTCGATGATTCTATTCTATACAATGGCTTCTCCATCACAGTAACAGAAAAGATCTTGTTTAAATAGACTGACAGTATTTACCTGAATGATCAAGTAAAGACAGTCCCAAGACAAAATCTAATCCTGATTGATGGCTAGCTTAGCACTTACTTCAGTCAAGAAAGTTAGCAACATAAATCACTGAGTTCTGTCTCAGGTAAGTAAATCGAAAATCTATCTTCAAATTAATACAGTTATAAGGAGGATATGAATTAACTACATCAAATAACAGTCTTCAAAAATTAAAAAGTAGTTTTTATCCTAAATACTGTATTTCATTTCAAAATAAAAGACCCTTCTTCTGTGTAGATTACCTTCCTTAGTCCAGGGTTTCAGATAAGTAATAAATCTGATTTTTTATTTTTTTCCATACAAATTATAAGCATTTGAGTTAACTTTCATCTTGATTTCATATTCATCAATTTTATTTATGGTGTCTGTTTATTCTTTAGTAATGTCAAAGCTGTGATAAGGCTGCAGACAAAGTTAAATATATAGTTGAAACATAGTCTGAATGATTTCCAGCTGAATGATTTCTTCAGTGTATGATTCCACTGCACTACAGATTCTGGCATGCTCATCAATCGGCCCCTGTTTGAAGTTACCATTCCCCTGAGAAAAGAAAAATATCATATGAAATTGCTTGAGTGAGTTGTTCTGTCTCTGTGTTTTCAAAAACAGTCAGTCTGGGACTTGTAATGTTAGGAATCAGAACACAATGTTTTATTAAGATAAAAAAAAAAAAAAACAACCGTCTGAGATGCAATTAGATGATTAGGTCAAATAAGTAGAAATGTAGTGTGTAGTACATTTTAAAATAATGTGTATATTTTCCTGGCACATTATCTTCCTTATTTAGTATCATTAGATTTTTCACGGTTAAGGGTGATTGCAATCACAGATTTAATTTGGTGAAGTAACTGCTACAAATGGTTCCTCTCTTCCATTCAACTCTTCACAATTGTTACACCTATATAAAAGAATATTTTAAAAGTTGAAAAGTAAGGCAAAGAAAAACTAATCTGAAAATTAAAATTAGTTTTGTAGACTTATTTCAGAATTTCAAACATTTATATATTTTTTATGATATTGTCATATTTTCCTCTATCCTCTGCTTTATTTGGTAGAGGTATTTATTTATTTTATTTTTATTTATTGTTTACATGCACTGAATAGTGCAATAAAATTTTATATTTTCATTTAAAACATTTTTACTCAAAGGATGCTTTAGGAATTATTTACTGGACATTATCTCAACACTGTTTTCATTACAGACTATCAGTGATCTCCTAGGGTGTTCTGGACTAGTCTAAGTACTATAGTATCACAACTTTTCAAAATATGTTTGGTAGATGAAGGAGCAGTATCATTTCATTTCATAGCTGGAGACCCAAAATAGAGGAAGATTGGTACATTTTGTGCAGGAGGCAGCTGGAACCTCTTATGACTAAGCAATTTACACTATGCAGCATTTGATATGTTCAAAGCACATGTCCCTTTGTTTTTAATTGCTACTGTGAATATACAGCATCTTCAGCAATTTGTTGTGAAAGATCTCATATTTGACAATTGTTAAAAATGGATGACCATTTTCAAATTCTTTTAGGTTACCCAATTCATATTTCATGAACTGTCATGCACACCAAATGAGAATTTGTCCAATTTGCTTTTAAAACACTGTATAAATAGAGTGTCCTTCTATCAGATGTGCACTTTACGTTAGTCATTGCATATTCCCAGGTTCTTAGGGACTGTAGCAATTGCAACCTTCAACACTACTTTCTTGCTTTATCTACATCTGTACTATGCAATGAAATAATTTTAAAAATACTATTCCACTTTTAAAAAGCTTTTCATAAATTTATTAGCATCTAAAGTACCTTATAATCTCACATTTCTCAAACTTTGATTTTTGCAGTATGATCTTATGTGGTTTCCAACCTAAGATCTATCTTTTTAAACAATATTTCATAAAGATACTTCCCTATTACAATGAGTCCTGTCAAGTGAACAGGTTAATAACAGTAATATGTCATCTACTATGTGAATATTATTGAACCATTTTGCTATTCTGTTTCTCACTTATGCCTGGTAAGTAAAATAATTTTAAAACAAATGGCATATTTCAAGGCACTTTGTTCAATCCAATTAATATTTTTGCATTTTTGTTTATGAAGAATTTTAAATGTTCAATTGAAATCAAATTCCATATTGTTATTTCACTGGTGAGCAGAAAGATAAAAGCATTGTTTTTCTTTCTTTACCCTTCTAAGGGCTTTTGGAATGTGTGGAACAAAACTTAGAAATTCAAAGGGAAGAAAAGTACTGTAATCATATGTTTAATGACTCAGCTGAAAGACCTGAGTGATTAGCACAGGCTAAGCTAATATTGCTCATTTCTTATATCAATATGCAGCTCACTCAGGACAAAGAATAGCCTTTAAACAGAGAAAGGTGATTGCAGAAAAGCCCATAAAAATAATCCCCAAGTTGAATTACATGGTCATTTTAAGAAAATAAGACTCTCAAAAATTATCATTTTAATCTATAGCCTTAGAAGTTGTGGTCTGTGTCCCTTTGTAAAACTAGCAATTTCTGTATCAGAAAACGAAGTAATACACAAACACGAGTTACAGAAGCTTAGATATATCTACATTATCTTACACAAATATTTTTAAAATATTGACTTTCGATGGAGAGAACTTAAAAATCAAATTTCTGTAGAAATCTATCTGCAAGATTTGAGCTGCATGTGGTGTCAGTAACATAAAATGCTTAATTTCCAAATTGATACTCTTTAAGGTGGTCAAATACCCATCAAAACACTTCTGTCTGCTCCAATAAAACACACATTCTAACTTTTGTGTGTCTTCGTTAATTTGGATATTTGTGTTACTCACTGAATGGAAATGATTTTTTTTCACTCAGTTTGCATTGTGTGCAACAGAAATATAATGTAATATTAAAAATAGATGATTCATCATTTATAAACAGAGAAAATCAGGAAAATTTTGATTTCCTATCTCCTTGGAATGACAGGTAGTCCAGAAGGATGAGACAGTTTTGTTTGTTCAAAAGAGATTATATATAAATCACATCAGCAAAGTGAAATGAAGGTCCAGCTGCCCAGAATTTGGCAGATGCAGAGAATGAAACCAACAATTTTGCTACAACAAAACTAAAAAAAAAACAAAACAAAACAAAAACCAAAACCAAATCAGGAGAAATATAAAAAATATTTTTAAAATTCATTTGTAGAAGAAAATTTTGTGATAATGACAAATTTGACCTAGTCAGTACTCCAGAAAAAATAGACAAGTAGAATGTGCCTGAAAGAAGAAAGCTGAAAAGTTGATGCAGTTTTATTAAGTTTAGAAAATATAATCTTTTCTAGCAAAATGTATGAGTATTTTTATTGCTTTTGTTCTCCATAACACAGTTTATGCTTGTACCAGTTATCAGAGCATTTAAACATTTTAGAATGCAAAATACATTCTAAAGCTGATGCAAAATTCACCCTAAGCTAAAATTTTTCTTTTTATTAAAGTTTCATTTGTAAAAAAATAAAAAAGGAAGATGTAGAAAGAAAGGGAGGCCCATTATTTAACAGATACTTTATGTACAATTTATGTGGTAAAACTCCAAAATGATAGAAAATAATATATGATATGGAAATTACATTGTATCTTTCATACAGTTTTCTGAAATAACTAGCTATTTGTTTTACTTTATTCTACTCAGCTGGAGTATGTTCCATGAGTAATGTAAGTACAAAGCATGTACTGCAGGAGATATTGCAATTGGAGGGTTGGAGGTAAATTCTAATATGGTTATGATAACAAGCACAATTTTGTGTAATGCATAGATATTTTGAGGAGAAAATGAAAAAAAACTTATCAATATGGCCAGACTTTTTTATCTGGTATTTTACTTTTCCCTGTTGACTGTTCTGTTGCTGTTATAATAGTAGTCTCTCAGCTCTTGATTACATCGTAAGTCCCCATTGTTATACGTTTCAAACTGTGAAGACATCCTTAAGGTGAAAATACCGGTTTGTCCTATATTTCCAGTTTCAGTTCAGCTGGGATCATGCTTCTTTATTGCATCAGCAGAAATAATTCTTGGACTTAGAAGAAAGACTACAGTAATATTTCAGGTTTCAATAGACAGTAATTTGGGGTGGGCTCCCTTCAGAACCCAAGAAGCTGGTTGGCATTTCACTCCTCATTTCAGCATCTCTAGATTCAGAATAACCCTTTATTTACCTCCAAAACATTATATTGCTCTGGTGTTTTTCAGTGTTTAGTTCTCTATATCCTATACTGCATCTCAGAATAACCTTCACCTTATTTTGTTATTTGTAATGTCTCATCTTAGTATCAATTTATTATTTCTTGTAATTGGTATAAAATGACAAAAAGCCTCAAATCAGGTGATGACACTGTTTATAACTGGCAAAGGAAATTGCATTATTTCAACTACTCTAACAGCTGCTAACAGTTCGTGACCACTGGCAAAGGCATGGTACTTAGGAAGCATGAAAAACAACAGTTATTGTTCATTTTACATATGTTGTTATGATGTTACATATCATTAAAAAATTATGGACAATTTATCCCGCATCCAAACTTGATTTCCTCCATGTAGATCAAATTACGATTTCTGGAACCAGAAATCCTAGGACACTTTTTAATGTCATAATTAGTTGCTAAATGCATGGCTAGAAGAACATTATTGATTTTTTTTTTTTCAAGTGTTATCTTAAATATTTAACAGCAGTTTTGCATGAACAATGTCATGTGAGTCTTCTTTGTTTATATGTCCAGATGTTTTGTTCTCAAGACAAAGAAATAGTTATTAGAATCCACCTATATAAACGTCAAGGAAGACTTTTAATGAGCTCTTAACACAAATTTTATTGTAAGATATGGTAGACGTCTCTGCAAACATAGTAAACAAGATGTGCATATACAAAGAAGGTCTTTTTTTCTTCAGGAGAAATTTCCTTTAAGACAGTGATAAAAGTATATTTTTACTTCTTTTTTCCTTATCTGATCAATTATGAATGGGTGAATGACCAAGAAATAACTGTTGTAACTATTTCTTAAAAATTATTAATGAAGGTAGTTCTAAGGTACCACAATTCTTTGCATATACCTTTTTTTTCCTAAAGAACTGTTTGCCACTGACTAAAGAATATGAGATTTGTGGTTTTTTGCTGAATGTTGGTATCTGTTTTCCTATTTAGCAAAAAATTTTGGATCTTGCAGAGGGGAAAATGTAATAATATGTATGAATCCTCAAGCACACAGAATATGATTTCTAACCATCAGCACTTCTTAAAATAGACCTTTTACTTTCAGAAAAATCAAAAGAATCAAAGCCACAGAGAGGAAAGCAAGCCATAGTCACCACTATTGTGTCCTTCAAGAGTTGAATCTTCCTAGACAGAAGGGTCATTTATTAATGTAGCATTTCACTTTGGTTCTAAGTGGGAGAACACAAAGACAAATTAATGAATTAATGTATTATAAGTAGTAGCTATCCTAGCAGAGCACCAGTGTGGTTTGTTGTGCATGGGTATGGGCATGGAATGGATGGTTCTATACTGATATATTCCTAATAATAGTAGGTTCAAGATTCATACAAAAATTTTAAACAGATCCTACAGCGAGTGTCTAATGTAAATTTCACCACAGCATGTGTCTGGGAAAATAATTGTGAGAAAGCACAGGTAAGTACTCCTAACATTCACAGAAAGATTATATTAGAGGGGTGAGCTTCTAAATTAACCAGAGATATTCTGGTTCAGAAGGGGTGAAATAGTTTAGCATTTTGAAGATTCAAATACAGTCAGGCTTTTAGGATTTTTTTTGACTATTGACTTTTTGAGAATGAACCGACTCAGATCATTGTATTTTGTCTCTTTTTTTACATATTTTGTATTTTTTCATACCTCCTCTAACACAAAACTTGTCTGTGTTCCTTTTTATATAGCATAAATATTGTTAGAGTAGCTTAATAAATTTTATGCCAAAACTTATCTAGGCTTTACTAATGCCTTCAACTAGAGTATTGCATGCTATTTGTTCGCTCAGAGCTTTGGTACAAAGGGTTGGAATTACAGCATACAATTTCATACTTAGAGCTCAGCCTTTTAATCAGCTGTATTTCAGAACTGTACAAGTAAAATAAAATTTTCTGTTGTTTTAAAACATCACAAATGCATATGAAGATAATTACTTGTACAACTATTAGATGGTTTTAGTATCTTCTCTGCAGAGTGCTTCCTTGTCATAGAATAGTTCTGTCAAAGTTTAATGCTTCGAATTCAAGCATATAATTTTAATGTAATGCACAGAACAGCTAATATTTCAAACATTGTGATATGTGCACTGAGACAGAAATCTGTAGCTTGTTTAACAAGCCATCTAGACTGACTAGGTTCTCTGCAATTATTTGACAATTTAAGTGAAAACTTAAATTTGTGTTTTGATTTTTGTTTTAGATGTTTGGGATTGTTTCTTTTTTCTTTTTTTTTTTTTTCTAAGCAAGGTGAACTAATTCAACAATACTCATCTTGGCTAAGGAAAGTGTATGATTATGCAAACAATAATGAATGGTAAGAGAGAAGGGTTTGAAGTATGGTTTTCCCTTCTCTTTGCAATATAAGAATATTGCTTATTCTAATAAAATAGCCATTTTGTTAGGTGTGAATTTAGCATTCAACATGATAACCTATGATTACAATATTGATTTTCTGTAAAAGCTTAGGGCCTGGTCACAGAAAGCATTGATTCAGAATTGCATGATTCTGATTATGCATATCCAGCTCCAAACATTAATCTTTTATAGGAATTCCCTGCCTTTAGAGACCAGCTGTAATCTGCCCTGTCTTTACCCCTTAAGACTTATATATACAGAAACAAATCTAGACTAACAGACAAGAATGTATCAAGAAAATATTAAATAACTTAAGTACCTCTACTCATTAGAGTATTAATTTGTTTTCCTAAGTCCACACCTTAATAATGGATAGAAAAACTTCAATAGACGTTTTTCTTAAACCAGACACAAAATAAGAATTTCAGTAGAACTGAAAATCCCCTCCTTGCTAGCTCTTATCTTTCCCCTTTCTGCATTGCAACTGTTTGTACAGATATAAGGAAAAAAAATGAAACATGACGACCATGGTCTCCTTGAGTGGCATCCCTGAGAGCTGTTAGTTTTCTCTTCCTCTGAGGTGCAGTCTTTCACAATGATTGACGTACAGACAAGCATGTCAAATCCTAGCATGTACATGGGCTAGATTCATTATGTTTTCCACCTTTTGCTTGTTGTCAGTTTGATCTGTACTGGAAGGACCATAGAAGCCACTTATCATTCTTTTTGCCAAAGGGCATCTGTGCTTTTCATTTACTCAGCCTTTCAGAGATAAATTCAACTTCCTACAATTAATAAAATAGCTGTTTTCTGGATATAATTTATAGAAATAAATGTAAGTTACATCACTGTGTGCTCATGGACATGTATAGATAGTAATACTGGTTTAATACATAAGGCACTTTTCAGACAACTGACATAATCGGCATGTAAAGATTATCTTTTCAGACAGATTCCTCTTAATATATTTTGAAATCACAGACAGACTCAAGAGGCAAAGTGGATTTCATGCAGACTTTTACCAATTGTTTTTCTTCTCTGATCGAGAATGAAACAAAATATAGCAAAATGCACTATAATAATATTACTGAGCTTATGTTATATAGAAGCAGCATATGAAAACATTAAATGTATTTTCTCTTTTAAGAATATGTAGCTGGCCATATGTTCCTTGTCACATGGAAGGAAACAAATGGAATGGAAAAGAAAAATAGCAGCTTATTGCTGTGAACTCACAAAACAATGGCTTTTAAGAAAATAAAATATAACATCATGGAGTCTGTACTGTACATGGTGGCACAAATCCAGCACTAGATTTTGGGGGTGATTTTCTTTAAAAAAGTAGGTAGATGTTTCTTGTAAATTTTGACTTGAGTACTTCATGGGGCAAAAAAAGTCTTAAAAATGCCACTTCAGTATTTTAAGTATTATCACAATTTAAATATTTCTTATTTAACTTTTCATATTGTATAATGTATTGTATTGTATTATATTGTATTGTATACTGTATTGTATAAGTGGTTTTCAAGGGAAAGAGGACATATTTCATTCAGAAAGCATTGAAACAGAATAATGCAGTACCAATTACCATTTCTCACCTGAAACTAATTTTGTATAAAATCTCCATGGTGTTAAAGGCATATTTTTCTCTGCACTGGTCTCTTATATCATCTATATAGGGTTGTACACAAAGGAAGCTACAACACATTTTGAAAGAATCACTTGTGCCTCAAAAGAAAAACGCTACTAAAATACAACACTAACTTTAGTACATCTTGATTTTACAATCAGCTTTAAAACACATTTCAGAGATGTTGATCTTTTAATCTTCACACAGATAGCTCAAGAAGAGTTTCCACATCAACTGGTATTTAGAACTGAAATTTTCCAGTTAAGTAACAACATGTATAGAGGACTTCTTTTGACAGTGTCAAAAAACAGAATCATAGAAACATTTAATTTGGAAAGAAAGTTTATTTTCCTCAAGTCCAAACATTGAACTAACACTGTCAAGCCCACCACTAAACCATTTTTTAAGTGACACATCTACATGTTTTTTAAAATCCTACAGGGATGGTGGCTCCACCACTTACTTAAGTAGCCCATTCCAACGCTTGACAACCCTTTCAGTGAAAGACATTTTTATCCTAATGTCCAATCTAAACATGCCCTGGGGAACTTGAGACCTTTTTCTCTTACCCTCACACTTTTACTTGGCAGAAGAGAGCAACCCCAACCTTGCAATAACCTCCTTTCAGGCGGCTGTAGAGAGTGATACAGTATCCCCGAACTTCTTTTTTTTTTTTTTTTCCAGGCTAAATAATTCCAGCTCCTTCAGCTGCTCCTCATAACACTTGTGCTCCAGACCCTTCACCAGCTTTTTTGCCTTTCTCTGCACAGTCTCCAGAACCTCAGTGTCTTTCTAGTAATATGGGGCACAAAACTAAACGCAGGATTTGGGGTTCAGTCTTACAATTCTGGCAACGATCACTATCCCGTTCCTTCTGGCCAAACTATTTCAGACACAAGGCAGGAAGCCACTGGCGTTCTTGGCCACCTGATCACATGCTGACTCAGGTTCAGCTGACTGTCAGCCAACACCTGCAAGTCCTTTTCCACCAGGCAACTTTCCAGGCACTCTTCTCCAAGCCTGTAGTGTTGCATGGGGTTCTTGTGACCCAAGTACAGGACCTGGCACACGAGACTCCTACAACTGACATTGGTTGTTTGATTAAATGACAAATTGTTAATCAGTTGATTAACAATTGATTAAATTACCAATTGTGAAATCCTATTCCTTCAAAACAATAACTTGCTGCAGCTGAAACATTCAGCTCACACCAGACCTGGAATTTGTAAATTCATTGGAGGGTCTAGTGAAGAGAGGAATTCAATATTTTTCTTAGAGAAAATTTGCAAGTTCAACTCTTTTAACTCATCAGGCACTTATATACATACTTCTAAAAACATAACTTTTTGATGAAGAAGGATTTTTAAATTATTTTTATGACTTGGACACCTAATTCATTAATGTTATTTAAATTCATATTTTATATGTGCAAGACAATTAGTGAAGCTTGGTTTTCTTCCAGGTTATTCCACTGGGCCATAATGTATGCTTTAAGATCAGTCTATTTAGACTTTTAGGTTTCAGGATACATGTAATCACACTGAATAATTTCAATTCTATTTGTTTCCTTCGAGGCTTCTCAAATACTTTGATGCATTTTTCTTCTCTGTCTTTTCCTTAAAAGTTCCAATGAATTCCCATTCGAGGCATTGTAAAAATATATCCTCAGGGTTATGATTTATTCCTAGGCAGATTGAGTAAAATTCTTCTTCTCCTATCTCACTGTTATGCAATGGAGATTTCAAAATGCTCGAAGTCTCATTGGTATAGATTCAAAGTTCATTTAGGAGCTAACACATCTAAATACCCAATTTTTAAGCACTGGTCCCAAGGATGGAAGCATAAAGATCCCTATATGATTCATTAGAGAAGTTAAACATCTAAGAATGTTCTCCATAAAAACATGCAAGCTAAATAAGGATCTATACCCACATTTATTTCCTTCTCCATTTTGAGAAGATATAGTCTATGACTCTCACTTTTCCTGTCCCATCAAAACTGTTCAATCTTGTTTGTTCTGGATGCAGGATGAACGTATTAGATATGTACTGAAAATGTTTTTACTTTACATATAGTAACAGATATCAGTCACCCAGAAAGAGCAGGCTGCTAGATTGTAATCTTGTGATAAGTGTCTTCATGAAAGGTGTGATGAGAATGACTAAAAGCTGTATTTTCAAAGGTTTACCTCAGCATTTCATTCACTGACTTTCATTTGGCTCACAGATGCTTTGTTTATGCTGGTGAGCAGAATGGACTAGGACTAACGTGCATGACTAAACTGTCATTCTTCCCTCGTACACACCTCATCCACACTTTTTGTCAGGAACACCAGGAATACTCTTATCTCTCTTCAAAAACTTTGCTTTTCTCCAGACTATTTGGCACAGCCTGGGAAGGCATTACCTATCATGACCTAAACTATCAAAGATAATTTTAATGGTTAAAAAGTCATCATGCCCTGAACACTAAGCTTTCTAGTGTGACCTTTATGATCCTGGATGAAAATGCAAGACCTCCTGATTCTCAGGGGAAAGCATAACCCAACTAGGAAGAAGAGTTGCTTCTTATTTTCGCCAGAGCCTGGCAAGTTTACTACCCTGGAATCAGAGGCAGGTGGTGGAAAAGAGTCACACTTTTACCTAGGAAATAGATATGATTTCCTGTGAAGAGCCAAAAAAAACCCCAATCAAGCAAGCAGCCAAAACAACCCAGCTTTCTCACATTTTAGAAGAATGATGGAATGCCAAAGAGAAATTTCAAAGCAGACTTGAGTAAACGCCTTGATGAGAAATAGTCTGAAAAATACCGATCTTATGAATCATATTGAGGAATGGGCAAGAGAATTAAATGAAGTTATCCAGTTACAACTGATGAATTTTTTTGCTATATGCAAAGGAGGAAGGTCAGTTTAGCAGATGAGGCTTTCAGCATCATAGATCTGTGCAAACATGTCTTTTCCAGAGATCATAATTTTATCCATAACTTCAGGTTATTATAAGCAAGGTCCACCTACCCTATTTCAGATTAATCTTCATTTTAAGCAGGTATGATGAACCCTTCTGATATATGAACACACTCAAGTAGGAGAAAGGTAAATGTGCATACTACTTATGCCCTAATTCCATGATAGTTCAGGAAGAACTATCATCTCAGTAAGTTCAGGTGTCCAGGAAGAATGAGTTATATATAAATAATACATATATAAATAATGAGTCACAAACTGGACTGTCTCTGATTGTCTTATAACCTGAGTAACTCTGGTCTGTAAGGCAGCTACTCTTCTCAGGTGCAGACAGGGTAAAGAAAACATTGGATACTGTGGATAAAGTCATATAGAGAGTGCTCTAGACAGTTGCACAGTGCATGCTCCATTTCAGGAAGATACACACAGAACTAATACAGGGAAAAAAAATAGTGGGAAACATAACACAAAGATTGCTGGTCAATATGTGAAATACTATGTGCATTGCAAAACCTCTGACTTAACATTTACCAAAAAGCCCACTGTGATTAGAGTATAATGCTAAGGGGAAATAGGCATGTAATACATATTTATGACCTTAGTGAGAACTGGCTCTATTAATTTGAGTACAGATGGCCTGACATTTCTGAGGGAAATATTTTCATTGAAAAGCATTTCACTGAGTCTGATTTATTTTATTGACTCATCTCAGGTTTGACTGCATTTTGCCAAATCAAAGGGAAATCCTTTAGTCTTGCCAGGCTGCTTCAGAGCAATCAATTTACTGCTGCCAAGTTTGGCAGGTCTGGGACCAATCAAACAGAATACTTCCAGAGCAGGGACTCTGAAATTTTTTGATTGTCAAAAGCTGGGACAGGTTCACACAGCTTATTTGTTCTGGGTCAGTCTACATGATCAATCTGCCCTGGAAGCAGTTGGCTGGTGTTCCCAGTTATGGCATGAATTGTCTTGTAACTGAAGAATTACCAAGATCATGTAGCTTGCTCGATAGCGTGCACACACAGAGGGGCTGTTGGTCTTACTAAAAGCTTCAGTCCGAGAGTCTGAGAGGCACAGTGCCAAAAAGCTCT
Organism: Poecile atricapillus; assembly: GCF_030490865.1. NCBI lineage: Eukaryota > Metazoa > Chordata > Aves > Passeriformes > Paridae > Poecile > Poecile atricapillus. The sequence goes on along the minus strand of NC_081251.1, from coordinate 42,550,681 downwards.
GAAGGGCTTAGGTGACATCTTAGACATTGAAAACTCCATGTGAAAAAGCCAGGACCTAGAAACCCTTATGAGCTTTTCCATTCTGCATTTCAAGCTTGTCGGCGCAAGCAACTAAGAAGCATCCTGAAGACTTCCAGAGCTGTCTAACAGTGTTAGTTATCAATTCCTCTAGTCAATAGTATCCAGTGTCTTAGACTTAAGTGCAGCTCTTTTGGAAATTCTTCTTTTATATATAGCTATATATACCTAAATACATATGTTTACATATACATATATATATGTAACTATATATAGACACACAGAGACATATATACAAATATGTATGTGTATATATGCCCATGCAAATGCCTACATATAAAAAATATGTGTATGTGTGTTTGTGTGTATGTGTGTATTTGAATTTAATTCCAGGAAGCAAGTCAGTCCAAGGGATCCAGTGACCAAGAAACCATTAAAAGGGGTGATCTCCACAAATGTCACACTTGTGGGAGCACCTAATAAATGCAGTAGAACACACCAAATAGTCTGTTCTACATAGCACCGGAGACACTGCAACACAAAGGATTTCTTTATTTGTAAGAAAGACAAAGATACAAAATAAAAGAAAGCAATCCAGAACAAGAACCGTGTTTTCATTGTTTTTCTCAGCTACATATGTTTGAAAGGCCCATTCCTCATTTTTAAAACATTTTTTTTGTTTTCTTTTTGATTTTCCCCTTACATTATTTTATTCTTGCAGTAAGATTTCAAATGGAATTTTAAAAGAATAATTCTTTGGCTTTTTGGTCACTTATCTCTGTTTGCTGTCTTGCCAGGATAGTCCATTTCTTAGTTTAGCTTAATCAGCATGAATCCAGCTGTGAACTGTAAAACAATTAAGGAAAAACATCCAAAATTCATTTCCCTGTCTTTATATCACTTGTTTAAATCTGCATTTCTGAAGTGCTTTCAGGCTTTTTTTACATCAAGCCTTCTGTTTCATTTATGGAAAAATACAGATCTAGTTACTAATACAATTGTGCTGATGGATAATAGAAGAGAAAACAAGATTAATAAATTAATGAATATCAGATGACTCAGCAGGTTGGTGTAAAGCCAAAGAAACTGAAAACCCTTTCTTTGATCTAGGTATGAGATCATTCTTTGGGAAATGCCAAAGGTACAGCATCTTTTATATCTCAAGGTTTGGTCTCAAGAAAATATGTAATGTTAATACAAAAAGCAAAGTAGTGCAAGGACAACAACACTGAAAAATAAAGTAGAAATCATATCCTTCTGGGCTGGTGAGATAGGGAAGAAAGGATGTCAAAGTTTACCAAGAAATTATAAAAATTCATTGGTGGAATGTATGTGACATGGTGGGATACCTTATTGGAAATAAAAAAGCTAGGGATAAAAAAATCTTAACTGTTGTGGAATTTCTTGCTTTAGATAGAGACAACATAAAAAAGATGTATTTCAATTAAAAACAACAGTAGTAGAATGAGTTGAGAGAAATGGAGAATCCTCTGAAAAGTTTGGCAAGGATAATTCAGTCTTACGTTGTAATATTTTGCGTTTTCTAAAATGAGTTTGATAAATGAACATTTATAAAATATGAAAAGTTAATTAACAACCCTAAACTGGTACTATGTGAAACGTATCCACATTATAGAAATTGCTTCAGACTTAAGGGTGAAAATAATCTGTAGACTAATACGTGAGTTCATACATTCTATTACTGTCTATTATATCTGTATGTCACTGTGTCACGTGCACAAAAATAAGAACATGAAAATACACAAACAACTTAGCTGATCTCATCTGGACTTGTGAAAGAAAAGTTCATACAGGCCTGACCTGTGGTAACAGACTGCAAAATTTTAAAGAGTTTGAGCCTACATATCAACAACTACATATACCTTTCACTTCACATCTGAAGTTGGAGCCAATATATCTAAATAAAAAGGTATCAAAAAGTTAATAGCTTGTACGCTAAAGTTTTTTTTTCATTACTTCTTGCCTCAGTGGTGAAAATAATAGTTGGTTTGGATCTCATGTCAGTTCAGGAGACAGGTGCCAGCCAAATGACACAGAGTATTTCCCTATTTTCATTTCAGGAAAACTGAAGGAAGATCACATGCTGTGCAGGAGAGCATGAAGATTGTTTGATAAGTTGCCATTAAAGTGAGCTGACGGCAAGGTTAAAGGAAACTGGAAAAAGCTCACCTGGCTGATATCTGAGAAAGAAACAATCAGTTTGACATTTCACATTATCAAAATGAAAGTCAAGTGTTCCTTTTTAAAGGCATTACAGCCAGTACTGGGATCACTCTAACTGTTCTGGACTGAAGAAATCATTTTCTTCCTACAGTGAACATGACAGATGAAGAGTCCTAAAATTACACTAAATATTGTAAGAAGTATTGCTGCAAGTGTGCTGTATCCTGCCTTGCTGTATGATGATATTCAAAGATTGATCTAAGTGTTAAGCTAACTCCATTTCTGATTGTTTTTTTAAAATTTTAAATATTCTGTCACAGCCTTATTAGCATCTCATTATTAAGCAGTTAGCTAAGGAAAAGGACAAAGAAAGAAAATTAGATGCAACATTATAGGGCATATTTTCACCTTGATGAGCAAGTGAAACTCATTAGGGGTTACTGAAAGTCATACACATGCTTCAGAGGAATAATGCCCTCAAGGTATTTTGCAATTATTAAAATGTTAAAGCAACAATATTGATCTTTTATATAAAAGAGAAAATTGTCAATAACAACTAGGAATATATGCAAGACAAAATCTATACAGATAAGAGAAATACAATTATGCAGTTAAAGAATTATTTTTTTGTTAATTATGGAGAAAGGAATTGTAAGAATAAGATAACAGCATAATTTGAAAGCTAAAATTGTTAAATGCACACATAAATTACTAACAATTTCTTCCCTGCTATGCAGGGACTTCTGAATATTGTCTTACACTCCTTTTTGGACGGGAAGGAGGACATGTGTTTTGAGGCAAATAGATGAGAGCTAACTGAACACCAATCAAAATGCATATGTGATCTGACCGGGTACAAACTGAACCCTGGGGAAACTGAGTTAAGAAAATTAGGAAATTTAGATTTTAACTAGAATAGGAACAACTTAAGAAAAATCAGTGTAAAAGAAATATATGAAAATTTAAGGTAGGAGCAATACAGGTAGTTAATAATTACTAGGTGGGGATAGTTAAAAGCAAGGTTACATATTTTTGCTTGTAGAAAAAATGTAAAGTAGTCAATGATTGCCAAGATGAAGTCATCACACAGAAGTGTGTAATGCCATCAAAAGCTAAGGCTGCTGAGAAAAGTTTTGGGGTCGTAAAAGTAACAAGCTGGCAGCACTGGATTGCCTCTGTAATCAAAAAGGAGGAGAATCTCTTGCTGCATTTGAAGCAGTAATAATTTGATGCCCAGTCACATATTTGGAGGTTACTTTTGCCAGAGCTGTGCAGTTGGTGCAGCTGTCCTTCCACATAGAGATCTCTAGAAACATTAAAGAATCAGTTTGCAGGAACATGAGAACAAAAATAAGTTTTTTATTAATTAAATTTTAATTATACAGAAGTGCCTACAATAACTATACCACTTAGAGTGAACTGAAAAAAATACAAAAGCCAAATTTAATCACCATCATAAAGTATCATATTTTATAATTTTATGTTCTATGTTTTCAGACAATTCAAATAAAACAGTGCAAAGTGAGTAATAAGAATAGAAATAAGCCACTGGAAACACATAGTAAATGTGTAGGTCAAACAGAGAAACGCCACTCTGAGTCAGCAAACTATCTCTCTTGAAAAATGATGTTGCAATCTCAGGCATCATCTCAATAGTCCCAACAGCATAATCCCTCCCACAGTTTGCAATTCTACATTTTCCTCATTATTAAATCAAGTAAAAATCATGTAATTTGACTGTGGAACCCTTCCATACCTTTGAGAACTATAATTTAAAGACTACAATGTTATAAAACATTATAGATTAGTCCTGGGTGCTGCTGGAATAGGGTTCTTCATTCTATCTCCTTGGTTAAAAGCAGAACTAATTAGACATAAGCAAAATTAAGTCACACTCTAAATCAATTTTTGTAATGGGAAATACATGTTTGTTCAGTCACTTTGATTTAGTAATCATTTTGATATCAACATGAATCAGCAAAATAACTCTTGAGATTGGTAAATAATTTTATTCACTAACGTGACGAAAGAAGCCACTAATGCTGTCCACAGGAATAATGCGATTGTGTGTAAAATAACAATAGCAACAGTAACAAAGTCTAGAAATAACTGGCTTGATATGAATTAATTTGGGTTCCAGCTTCAGATTAACAGAGTTTTATGTTTGCTTTTGGGTGTGAGAAGCTCTGTGATGCCAAACCTGCATGGTTCCCAGCACACTGAACATAGGTAGTCTCTAGTTTTCTCTGATCCTTCTACAGCCACTTTGAATTGCAATCACATTGCACAGAGGGCAGGCTGAGTGCAAAGAAAGGGCTGATGAGGACCTTCATGGTCTTCCTCAGAGTCTTGTAAGGTTTGTGGAGGGTGTCTGAATCCGAGTTGGGTAATGATATTAAATAATTTATTTGCATCCATCAAGAGTTACTTCACCATGCACACTCATATAGAACACACAAAAAAAGTTCTGCGAGCAGCCTGCTCCCAAGAAAGTGCACGGCCTTAGGCTTCTGCCTGTCCTCTTCCTGCTTCAATGATGTTGCCATATATTCTCCATGTAAAGAACATCCACTGATCCTTTTCTAGTTCTTTTCCTGGGTGAATGGACTAAGATCCAATGCATATGGATTTCTTGTTTTATACAAAATTGGTATTCATTATTAATGGTGACTTAGAGAATATTTATAAATTCTCTATTTTAGAAGGATATTTATAGCGTCCATATTTTTCCATGTCTATATGAATGTGTAAAAAAGAAAACCAAAATCAGGAAGAAAGATTTTTTATTATTATTTTATTGGGGAATCTAGAGGAGAGTATCATTATATATGAATCTCATAGTTACTATTTTTATGCCAAGAATAAGGTGATAAATGTCAAGTCATTAGTTTGAAAAGTTTAGTCAGTTCCATGCTAGTTCTTGGACTGAGTGTCCTTTCTTTCTATTTTTATTCTATGGGATATTGACAATTTGTGTCATGCAGACAATAAATAAAGGAGAACGTAAAAAGAGCTGTCATTTGCAAAACATCTTCTTTTGAGAAGAGGGAATTCAATAATTTTTTTTGGAAACAGAAAGGTGAACAGAATTTAAAGCCTTCAAAAAGGCCCAGTCTAAAATTATGATGGTTAGCACTAGGGAGTAAGTTAGAATATTACTTCTGTCATGCCAGTTGGCATGCAAGGCTCCACTTAGCAGTAAAGAATGTTGTTAATATGCCTCAAGTGTTTCTAAATTCAAATTAAATACTTCCTCATTCTGTGTGTATGCTGGGACCATCCTTTCATGGCTTGAATAGACCAAACTATGTTACTCTGGCTGCTGTGCCCAGCTTGATGTAAGGACAAGAATAACTAGGATAATTTTAGAGGTTGTTTTTGACTCAGGGTTTTTGAGCTAGATTGTTTTACTTTAAAAAAGAACTTACCAGCTGGAAACATGTATGTATTAACAGCAACAAGAACTGCATTTTCAGGGTAAGTTAACAACTCTTCATGTCTAGGAAGTCCCACACTAACCAGTGTGGGGTACATTAGAAATAGAAGTAAAGCCTTTATCTGTGTAGAAATCATTTAATATCCCTATTTTTTCATTACAAATTTGTTTTTCCACTGTATATTCATATCTTAGTTTTCTTAAAACTGAAAATACTAATTTTCTCTATTTTGGGGTGGTTTAAAAGCTAGGATTTTCAGAACATACTGAGAACTTCCCACTCAGTGCTACTCCATTTTAAGTACAGAAAAAGATAGACATCCAGAATGACTACTTATCTCTGAAAACCTAGAAATAAATATCTAATATTTCCCTGAATGTTTTCTGAACATATGCTTTTGAAATTTTTCACAGCCATGAACTAAAATTCAAATCATATGACTTAATTCAATAGACAAATTTTGATCCTGTATCCAGCATCTAAACTGGACTGCTGCAGCTTGTCTGTGAGAAAGTGTTAGCTCAGAAAAGGCTAGAAACCCTGATTGTGCCATTTTGTGGTTGAGTCATGCAGAAAAAGTGCTTTTTTAGTCTTCTGTTCTCCTTTTTGAGTGCATATAAAGTGGTATGGCAGACTGGAAGTAGGGAAATAATTTCCCTTTCTGCTTGAATACTATATAACGTTTTGGTTTACCACAAATTTGCACAAAGCTGCATCTTTAAAAGCATCTCTGTTCACCTCTATCACTGCTGCCTAATAGTTTTCAGCAGAGGGAGACACTGAAAAACGGATCTTGCTTTATTTGCAGTATGGCTTGAAGGTCAAAGAAGATACTTTGTCTCATTTGACTAATTGAAATTCCTTTGAACAGCCCAAGTGCAAAAGTTTAACTCATAATTAAATGCTGAGATCACATTTCCTGTGTAAGACATGGTGGTGGAGAGAAATATGAACAAGAACAAAACCAAAAACCAGCCAGCTAAGAATACTTTAGAACAGAAAAAATTTATTTTATGGCCATCAATGCTTAACACTATGCAAATGTTATTAATTTAGTATTTATTTGTTGCTATTTATTTCCCTAATATAATTGTATGACTTTAACAGGTCAGTATGAAATTTTGCAATCTGATTGGCTGATTGACACAGAAATTTTTGGAAAGCAAAAGAGGTCCATGCAAGGCATGAAAAACTGAGGGCTATATTACCAAAGGTATTTTTCATTTTTTGTTTTCTCAGTCTTTACTGAGCATGTATTTATTCAGAGGTGAAACAGTTCATGAGTAGCACCAAACACTGCAAGTAAGATCTGGTATCATCATCGCTTTGTAGACAAGTTCTCAAAAGGTACAGGAATCATCAGTGTAATCATAAAATCTTTTGAAAACCTCTCAAAACAAGAAATAGGACATAATGAAGTAAAAAGTGTGAGAATCAACAAATGGCAATAAGGAGAGACATAAGGTAAAAGAAATAAACCAATAAACAAGGATAGAAATGTGATCCACATGCACCTCCGTTTATATTTATGCTGTGCATATAATATTTCAAGGGACAGAGAAAGCGTATGACAGTGTGATTATTTAAGTGCATCCTGCTCATAGGAAAAAAGTAACTGCTTCAGTCCTCAATATCATCAGAAAAAACTGTGAAACCAATGAAGTGGCTCTCTGCAAGCCTCTACAAAAGAAATCATCTTTCTGTACCATTTTCTACTTAATGTTGTTCCACAGAGTTTAATAATCTATTAATATCATCATTTGCTTACTCAAGATCAAGGGGTGAAGGTATCTACTGTCTCTAAATGTCAGCATCATGTATCTGCATTTTCTACTGACTTCTACGGCATTAACATTTTCTTTTACTTTGATAAACCTCTAGAAAATCACACCTTTAGCATATCATCATTATTGAAGATAAAAAGTCAAGTCCTGAGGAAAATTTGAAAGATTATACTTGCATATGTAACCCTTACGTTTTACACAATTTATATGGAATTTGAATAAATATATGATCACATAATTTTATGAACTGCTTGAATATAAGATATTTTTTCCAGTGATTTCCGTCTTGTTTTATTCAGGAAACTGATATTGCCTAAATTATAAGTATTTGCTGATGTTTTGCTTCTGATTTGCTTAGTGCTTTATTTCCGATTTTCCATAATATTTTCCCTGCATATGTTTAATTTATTTGAATTTAATTTTCATCTTTGAAAGCAGACCACTTTAAAGCCAAATCTTCGTCACTGCCATATAACTATTTTTTCTAGAATCATCATTTCACTCCATTCTAGTTACCTTTTATAGAGACAGTAGCTTCTAAGCTGGTGGTAAGCAATATTCTCCAGCACTGTAAGAAAAAGAAACACTTTAAAACTCACAAGATAAATCTCAGTGTCATAGATGCCTGAAAACATCCTGCAAGGAAACTTTCCTAACATATGAACTAGAAAACATAATGTATATCATAAGATAACACTCTTGTGAATTTTAATATGGAAATCAATAGATTTCTGTGATTTATTAGATGCAGCTCCTATTAATATTATAAAAAAGAAGTTTCTGTACTAATCCTGTATTTGCTCATGCCCAACAATCAGCAGCACTCTCCATAAAAGCCACAATCATTTGTATAGCGATGATTTTGTGAATTTTAATGTTTTTCTTTTTTCCTGCAGTAATCAGTTAGCCATTTAAATATGAAATGAGTAGGAAAATAAACTTTTTTTAATCATTGTTACATTAAAAATAAATCACTCTCATAGTCATTTATTTTCCATGAGTTCTGTAGTCAAAAGAATTGAAGTTCATTTGAAAGATAAAGCTTTACAAAATAACCTTCACTGAGGAGCTGTGTCTTTCACTGTCCTATAGTAAATCTGTTTTGATTTGAGAGAATGATAAAGCCTTTGAAAACTGCAGACTGAAAATACACAGTAGACTTTTTGCTAAGCTCATAAAGTGCCTAACTAGGAAAGGATTCATTGCACATGAATAAGAGCTAAATTAGCTGTGTATTGAAAAGTCTCATTATATGCAAGTCTGGAGGTCCTAGTGAACTGTTTCTGCACACTTTGTCACATACTCTGTAGAGATCACTATTCTGAGGTGATAAAAGGTCTCTTCAACGTTTTTTGGCTGATCTGAACTTTACACAATATCTTATGGCAAATCTAAAAAATAGTTTTTTGTGGTTTTCTTTCCGGGGGTGACTCATTTACTTGGTTTTCCTTCCTGGCATCTTTTTTTAAAAAGGAACTTTGTTGCACAGGAAAGAAGGACTTAGAAGCAGCTGTACCCAGTTCTTTATTGATTACAGAATTGTGCTGTGACTTTTGAATATATGACAGTCATCCACAAGTTTGAAGAATAGATATGTTTTAATTCTATTTGTGTGGGAAAGGATAGTTGCTATTTTTATATAAAAGACAAGATACAAAAAGTGAATGAAGTAATTAAAAAGACAGGTAACAGCTGAGTCCAAAATATCTCACAAAAATAGCACTGTGTGTGTAGTTTCAAACATGTATGTTGCTTCTGTGACAGAATAATGTACACTGCAAATATTTTAAATTTTGGTGGAGTTTTATAGGAAGATTTTCAAATAATTACACACACATTCTGAAATGTCTCATGTGGTATATATTTCCTGTCGTTGTCATAAGAATTATGATGTATACACAATCTATATTAGAAATTTCATAATGCATAATTAATGTTTTTAAAATATAGAAACACAAGAATAAATCTCAAGATGATATAAGGAATACTACAGAATTAATATGCACTGAAGTAGTAAAATCCTATGGTAGAATTATTATTATTGAGTCATAAAAATATGAAAATTAAAAGAATGTCCTTACCCTGAGAGACTTGCAATCTGCTCATTGACAATTTTTTGCTGTCTTCCTGATCCATATGCAACTTTTAGACCTCTGCTGACAGTATTGGAAAACAATGTTCTAAATTTTTCATATTCTGGAGATAGATTTTTCTAATTTCCAGACTAAATTTTTGGCAAATTGAAAAACATGCTTCCTATGTCTACTTTGCTTTAAAAATTTAACATGTTTTGGTTTTTCCCCCTTGTGTTGAATACCAAGATTAAGGTTTTTTTTAAAAAAATGCTTATATTCTCTTTTTGTGTTCAGCTATGTTGCATAAGCTTTTATACAGTATAAGTTTGGAGTTAGCTTTGCAATAGTTCAGGTGCTGTTAGCAGCCCAGCAGTAGCTGCACTGAGATGACAGTTGCCTCATTTGTTCTGTTGCTAAAAATGAAATCTATATTTACACTGATTTTTCTCTTTAGATGTCAGAGGAGAGAAATCTGTGAGGAATATGTGAAAGCGGTGTCTTGTCTCTCTCCTGAATACACTATGCTGTTTGCACTAGGCTGAGAAGATCTATGAAGAAACTTCAGCTTTACTCATTCCTTGGGATCTCTTCAAAGCATTAACTTAACATTTCATAATTTAAGGAGTATAACCTCCTTATACTGTGTGTACCTGTGAATATGTCTCTAAAAGTGGGAAATTATTTCCAAAAGTTAGGAAAAGACGTATTAGACAAGGTTTTATCTCTTTAGGGATCATGGACATTAATCTGGAGAAACAAAACTGGAGTGTCCTTCTCTCTTAATTTGAACTGATCAATTAATTTTCAAATTAAAAATCAGTCATTGTTTCTCCAGACTGATCTATTGATTTTGATGAAAAAAGCTTTTACTTCATTTTCAATTATGAAAGCGCAAACATATTTTCAAAATATATTATTTGACAAGATTTCATGAAAACAAATGCAATAAAAACTATCACTTTCATAGGAATAGAAGAGCCAAATCAAGACAATGTTTGTGATACTTATCAATGATAGCAAAGTCCAGTTTTACACACTTTTTTTCGCACGTGCACATGCCTTTGAGCATATTCTCTGCATGTGAAATTCCTGTAAGTATGATACCTTCATAAGGAGAGTAGCTTAGTTTCCAGTATTTGGCTGCCACAAACAAGTAAATACTCCAATAACAATCCCCAGAGTGAAATCCACACTGAACTGGTGAAGTTAGTCAGGCTTAGCAAAATTTGTATGGATAAGATCTTTTCCTTCCTCTGGCCAGACAACAATTTACACAATTTTAAGCTGTAATTAATAGGATTAATTTTCTATCACATTATCAGCTGCATTTTCTGTTGTTCATGGGGAACCGCAATTTATGCTAAATTATGCTTTAAATAATGCCATACCAGTTTTGCTTGTGAACTAGGTTGCATTGGCTTGAGAAGAGCTTTTATATTCACTGGAGCCATGTGCTTGGATCAAAAGTAACGTGACAGATCTACTGAAACTTATGAATGTATTACTGCTGGAACATACAATACTTGACTTTTGTACTTTGACATCAATCTTTTGGCAGCATAGCTGCTGCAGATGAAAAAAGTGCATATCAGCTTTATTCTTATTTGTGTGTTGACCTTAAATTACCCCCTTTCCCAGATGTCCAGTCATCTCTAAGTTCTGAAATGCTAACTGGCACCATTATGCTTGCCATCCTCTTGCAAACCTGTTCTCCCAAAATTCTGCACCATATGAAGTATTTTGTGACTATGTATGAAAACAAACAAACAAACAAACAAAATGAAATAAAATTAAAGAACAGAGAAGAACAGATATTATTTGCATGACAAAACAGGAAAAAGAACATGAAATATGATTAACCTAGAGCTTTTCAGGTATTATTCTCTTACTGTTTGTTTTATTTAGATTTACTCAAATGCAATAAACTCTACTGTCACAGTGAAATAAGGCTACAACTTGGATTTTTCTGAGTGCAATTCATCAATCATTTTATCAAAATTGAGGCTGACAGAAAAAAACTAACTTGTTTAAAAAAAATTCTAGGGCCATCTATCTTGGCTTCATGGTTCAACATAAACACTCTAAAATGCTTTAAAGAAAGAAAGGATCATAGAACAATTTAGAAAATGGCATGGTGAACACATTATGCCAAAGGGCTTGACAACAGGAGAAAGTGTTTGCCTTCAGCAATATCACTATATTCTTCTCTGGGAAAACACCCTAATCCACAGTTTAGCCAAGGAGACTTTTCCAGTCACAGAGAGATAGGAAAGTGGACAGAAGTGGAAAGGACTTGTGTCATGACCCGTTGATGGGGGAAATGTTCATGGTGAGTTCTCATCAGTCTGAACAAAGACACCAGACCACGTGTCAGGGAACTCCCCTGCTTTTATTATACAGGCACCTTAACTTGAGCAGCCAGCCCAATATTTAGACTTGAAAGGTGTTGAATAACAGGCCCTGAAATTTTGAAGTACATTTCTGCTACTGGTGGCTAACAAGCCTTAAATTTTACTGGTTGAACGTGATAGCAGTGCTTTTCCCAGGCAAAGTGAGGGAGAAGACAAATGAAGACAGAATAGAGAAAAACAGAAAAAAAATTCCCTCTCCTTACATCCCACGTTGATCTTGCCATCTGGATATGGTCAGGACCTTAAATAAACAGTGGGAATGAAAGAGAAAGATAAAAAGGAGAAGAAAGAGAAGAAAGAAGACAGGTGTGTGGGGGTGTCTTGGTTTAGGGCAAATTTGGGAAGAAACCTCTGAATGGGGTCCCTCCAGAAAGCAAATTCAAGACTCCTCTCCCAACTGGTTTGGGAAAATATTTCCTTGGAAAAAAGTGGAAAATGTTTATTTAACGAGCAAAGTATCCACAAGCATAAAAAAATTGAATAATAATAAACAATCAGATCTCTCACTGTTCAAAGAGCCTCAGCTGGCTCAAAACTCACTGAAAGCAAAGGAGAGCTCTGTCCCGCTGTCTGTCCATGCTGCAGACATCACAGCCCAGGAGCAAGAGGCGGGGGAGTGAGTGCTCTTTCTGAACACAAACTGTGCCTTCTTCTTCCTCCAGCTTCACTCTTGGAACCAGTCTTAAAGGTGCAGAACTTAACATCCAGCATAAACAGAATAGACAACTGGGGATACAAGCATCATAAAGTCATCCCAGGACATGGAGGCAAACAACTTCATTTTATAATTAACCTGGTGAATGTCTCTTATGCAAACTAGACTTTTTGCACCATTTCATTCACATATGCACGGCCAGGCTCTCTGAATGAGCCCTCCCTTCCCCAGGAAGTGAGTTAGAGGGATGGGACAGGATGGAACATCGTTTACTGGTTGACTTGGAAGTGTTGGGTTAAGAGCCAGACTTGATGATCTTAGAGGTCTTATCAAACATAATGATTCCATGACTCTATGATTTATAGTTTAACTATTTCACTTTTTACCCCTTTAGAAGAAAGGTTTAGTTGACTGAATATTTTTCCTCACCCAGCTCATTTTTCTCCCCATGTTTGACATTGGTTTATCAGATTAATTCTTTTGGATATCACTCAATACTACAGTGAGTTTTTCTTGTCTCATTTATGAAAAATCAACATTCTCACCCTAAAAATATTCATTACCCTAAAGTGCTTCTCAGTCCATTTATACAGTAAGTCTTCCCTGTGTTCTGTTCAGGTTCTGGTTGTCTTTCTTTCTTTTTTTTTTTTTTTTTTTTTCAAGAAACATTTTTTATGTCAAAGCTCCTTACCTCAATCAAAAGAATTATTCTCATTCTTAACCTATGCAGGCATTGATGTCTCTCCTTTGTTTTTATCATAATTTCTTGGTTCCCATTCCATCAAATGATATATTAGACATTATTTTCTTTTGCCATATGCATGGCATGCAGCTGTACTGATAATTATTTTTTAAAATAAAGCACATTATTTTTCTACTTGAATATTCTTTTTTTTACTTTTAAATGTTTCTGACTGCTCAGTAGAAGACAAATTTGCTGTCCTTGCAAGTGTCTTCCCAGGCAGACCGACCCCAGCAAGGCTTCAGAGTAGAGATTTCTATCAAGAAATTCTTATATCAGAATCTGCCATATTACAACTTTTTTCCCTTCCTCAATCTGATCACAACACTTTCTTTGCTTGTTACATTCCATTCTTTTCTGATAAGATTCCCAAAGGAAATTAAAGCAGAAACAATGGATAAAGTACAACCAAGACCTCGAATTATGAGAGTTGCCTACTAAACAATGCAACTGAATCCCTGTTTAAAAAACATTGAATACAAGCATCTTAGTAACCTGATTCATGACAGAATATAAAGATGACATTTTCCACAAGCCTGAGTGTGCAGGAGCTCCTATCAATTTATGTGCCTGAGTCTGACTGATTAGGACTTACAATGAGTATCTTGTAGGCATTTGCATCTCAGCTATTTATAATTTATAAGAATTTATAAGTAACCCTAGATCAGGTTTTAGATTTCTAGCTTAGGTGTGTATATCTTCACTCTTTTTATCACTGGCATCAAGACTTAAAATAACTTTTTTTTATAAAAACAGTACTATTTCTGCTTAATATTGAAATAGTTTTAAATACTCCAAGATTATAAAAGTATAATCCCATTTTAAATACCCCAAAGCAACAAATACTTACAGAGCTTAACCAAGAAAAAAAAATCTAGTTTGAAATGCACAAAAATACACTCTGTAACATATCTGAGGAAAAGTGCAAATACTAAAAACCCTCAAAGCTGAGCTTTTAATCAGGTCTATTTTCAATCAGATATACACTCTAGTGTGCTGTACTGTTTCTCAGGCAAAAACAAACCAACCAACCAACCAGCCAAACTCATTATTCTGCAAAAAACTATGTATTCACTTAACTTGATGTTCTCTGATAGTTCATCTAAATTTTCCAGGACTGCTCACAGAGCGTGAAGTGGAGGTCTGGTATAAATCTTCACAGTACCAAAGTAAGTATCTGCAACCACAGACAGTCGCATTCTGTTCAGTTGATTCTGTTTCTTTGCTTCCCCTCCATCCTGTCAGTGGATGTTCAGTACAGTCACACTGGCCTTTGCTGTAGACAGAAAAAGACACTTGAGAACAAAATGTTCTTCTTTGGTATGTCCCAGGGCACAAAGACACTAAATTACACATTCAGTTTCTCTTTACACAATCAATGAAAACACCTACCACAAATCATGTGGATAACATTGGACTCAATTGACTTTAAAACTAATTCCTTTTCACAGTTTCACTGGAATCAAAAGGTAAATAACACCATTTAAAATATATTAAGTGTATTCTTCCATTTAATGTATTTCTGATTCCTAAGATACATATTTTATCTCACATAGTCTAATAACTTCCTTTTTCTCTTTAAAAATTCTGTCAACAATTTAAACCTCAGCAATTTTTGTGAACAAGAAATCTATTTTCCCTTCTTTTACTCTATTCAGCTCCTCTTTAAAAAATCTCAGCGTGGTACATATAAGGTTTTTGTTTCAGTGTAGTGACAGACATACTGATCAATATGTGTAGCTGGATGACAAATTACTATCTTGGAAATAACTTATCAAATAGATAATATTACCAAAGTGCTAATTATTATTAATGGTTGTTTTAAAATTTCAAACACAATTAGAATAAATTTTATGCATAAGTGCTCCCCAGAGGAAGGAGGCCATTCCTGAAGTCTTGCACCACAGGACTGCACGTGACACAAGGTGATGGAACAGACCTAGAGTTTGCTGCAAGAGGTGGTGTCAAACTGACACCCCCCAGGGGAAGTATGTGGACATTCCCTCCTGGCCTAAACATCTGGGCTCCTGGCCCATCAGATTCTGTGCTTTTCAGGGGACCCTCATCACCAAGAAGACCAGCTGGAGAGTGGAATGACAGTGGGATCCACAGCATCTTGATATTCTCTTTAACCTGATTGTGTCACTATCTTTCTGCCCCCCCCCACCTCTTTTCTATTTCTTTTTCTTCCTGTTTTATCTCTCTGCTATATTTACTATTAAATACAATCCATGCTATTGACTTTGGCATATGATCCTGTTTGCACCTTAATTTGGGCAGAGGCATTTTTAATATTTTTAAGAACCTGATCATTGCACCCTCATAAAAAGTTTTTTCTTTGTTTCAAGCCCAATTGTACTTTGCTTTAGCTTAAAACCTTTACCCCATGTTCTATGACTACAAAAATGTCTATTAAAAAGCATACCCAACATTTTAATGAAAATTTGGAGCTGTTTCAGCTGAAAAAAATCTTGTACAAACTTTTGAAATAATCAAATCACAGTATATGAGGAGTAATCATCTCCATACTGTATGACAGATTTGCTCACAACAACAAATATATATTAAAAGAAAGCTTCACAAATATTTTCATTCTGGAAGTTCATTGAAACTGTGATATTTTTAATTAGTTTATTTCTGCAGGCCTTCTTTTGAGATATGGCTGAAAGCTACTAATATATTTTTCCAGGAATGTGGCAGAATAAAATATTTGTGTAATATTTTTCCTCAATTTTCCTTGTGTCAATTGGAACCTGGGTATGCATCTGCATTGCCCTTTTCCATTGACTCATAGTGCTCAACATACTTGGAGGGTACAAATTGCCATTTCAAAGTTAGGGCAATTAATTAAACTACTATCACCATTTAACTTTTACCATCTCCTCCATATTCCACTTTCCTCCACTTTTCTTCTTGTGAAAAGAATGATAAAAAAGATCAAGGATTAAAGATGAAATGATAAAATGCTGACACAGCACGTTTGTTTGTTTGCTTTTCTTTCTTTTTACTTTGCAGGATTTTGCTCCAGTCTTTTGTCACCACTCTGAACTCCAGCTGGAATCTCAGCCAGTCTGCTTTCTGAGGCAGAGCTTCCTTTCTCTCTCCAAACTCTTATCATCACAGGAGAATAACCTCCCTTCAGGAGCAGAGACTTTAACAATACCCCTGAATTCTAGTTCTGAGCAACGTCTTTTTCTTTTTTTTTTCTTACTTTTTTTTTCCACAACTGAGACTGTTCTTTGCTCTGAACCTGCAACATCCTGTGCATATCTATTTTTATTCACTCAGACCAGGAGACAAAATATAAATCCACATAATCAGCCAGTCCTCTTTAAATATAAGCACATTGAGAATGACAACCATCTTAAAAGTTGCTCCTTTCTGTAATCTGTTTAAGAGGTAAGGAAAGGCTTGAGGAACTGGGACCCAAAAACTTGTTTGTGTGGTATAAAGACGCCATTTTTTAAAGTTTGATTTTTTTCTTCCAGGAAATGAGTACAAGGAGTCACAGTATATCAAAGTCTGTTTAGTTCATCACTGATTATCTGCAAAGTGTTTCTTCTATAAATGAATGAAGCATCAATACTGAACAAATCATTTTATATTATTGCCATTATTGAGAAAAAATTGTCTGCAAAAAGCATTGCAGAAGTTGTTTCACCATGCTTATTTGGACAATGCTTAGTAACAGTCTGAAACTAAATATCCATTTATTCTTATCCATCTGTTTGCTTCCTGTGATTTAAATAGTCTGTGGGCTAATACAATGCTTCACTTTCAAAAACTGAATTAGTCAGTGTAAAATCTATTTGTCACAGCTTTTCTCACTGCAAGGAATAATGCAGTGACTGTTATTTTGTTGTTATTTTCACAGATATTTGATGAATTCTTAGGGCCAAGCTCAGGGAACAGCATAAACTTTATGTAATTTGTGGAGTAGATGTGTGTCAACAAACTATGTCTAAGTGTTGAGTATTGACACCAGATTTTTCACTGAGACACTGAGAAACAAATCTTTGAAGCGGATCTTCCAGCACCTTTCATTAATTATGCACCCTGAAATCCCAAATATTTTTAAATCACAAAAATCAGGTATTATCGAAACACAGTCAAGAATGAGCCTCTCAGAAAAAAAAAACAATCAAACAAACCGCAAACACCACAATCAATCAATCAATCAAGCAAGCAAACAAACCAACCAAAACCAGCAGGCTCTAAAAGGGATAGAGTAAGCTTAGAAAATAAAACCAATACCTAGCATTAGAGTACAAGAATATTACCTCCCTTCTTCTTGTGTCTTTGCTATGTAGCATTCTCTTTTCCAAATTTCCTCCCATCTACTACTTATGAGATTGGCTGGTTTGCAACAAATTCTATAAACTCCTTATTGAACCTTGGGAAAAGTTGCTTTCTATAAATTCCACAGCCTGTTGTGTCTGCTAGATGTCCATTTCAGCAAAGCCCCTCCAACTCCATTCCAAGTCTTCACTATTCTGACAACCCTTTTTCTTAGACTGAAGATCCTGTCCCACTGGTCTCTTCAAAAATCACCCAGGTAAGGGTGTTCATTCCTCAAATGCAGTCTCTTGTATCCTACATAGCTCTGCCTAACCTCTTACGAACAACAGGAAAGTAAATAGAGATGCTCATTGCTACTATTTAACCTCACCCTAGGAAGAACATAAATGAATAATGCACAGAAACTACCTATTTCAAGCATCAAAACCAAAATTTTATGATCTGTACATAATTGGCTGAAAATAGTTTAGAATTGTTTAAAACTACAAAACTTTTCCCTACTACTACACTTTGGTGCTGTGTATCAATAAATCAGCTTAGATACAAGGATCAGGCTAGGTTAATTAACATCCAGTTTTATTAAGACTTGCTTAGAATTGTCCTTACAGCACATGAATGTATAGAACATTGATGTATTCCAAATCATATTTGGTATTATTAGCTGCTTCCTGATGCTGGTTAGTACTGCCAGAGTAGAAAGGAATGTGTGTTAAAAATGAAATTAAAAGAAGGATTTTTAAAAAAGTAAACATAAAGCTCACATAAAATTAGATGAATTTGCTTCTCTTGCTCTACTTACTACTGGTAATTATAATTTCACGCTGTTTGTTTGTGTGTAGAAGCAATGCCTGTTGGATCATATTAACTTGCATGTAGAAGTGTGAGCAATCAAATCCTATTAATTTCAAGGAGGATTCTTAAAGGGGAATCTTTCGTTGATGCAAATTAATTAAACCTTTTATGACAACATTAGCAAAAATAAATGGTATTCAGACCAAAATTTGTTAAGCATAAGGAAACAGAAAGGAACAGAGCTGGTAGCAATGGTCTGTTACAGTCTCAGGGTCTTTGCCTTCATCAGATGCTGTCAACTGCAAATTCAATTGGAGAACTAGTCCTCTACCCTAAACTGCAGGAGCAACAAAGTAAAGTTCCACGGCAGAGCAGGAGGAAACCTTCTGGTAGCAGCAGCCAAGCCAATTCACCAGAGGATCTCATACATCCATGTTGCAGAACAAAGTGCTCTTGCAGTACCCCTTTTGTCATTCATTTCATTTCTATTAGAGATATAAGTCTGAAAACACCAGCATATTAAAGAAATAATAAACATTGCATTATATCGACAGAGCTGAAGCAAATCATATTCTGATTCTGACTCACTAAATATAATCACTTTGGTGGGGATAGAGCTGTTTTTTTGTTTGGTTGTTTTTTGGTTGATGTTTTTTGTTTTTGTTTTTTTATGTATGGTTTTTGTTTTTTAATGTATGGTGTTATGTTGTGGTTTTGTGACCAAAACAGTGTTGGCACATGAATTTTTTAGCTACTGCTGAACAGTGCTAGCACATCATCAAAGTCTTTTCTGCTTCTTACACTGCCCTGACAGTGAGCTAGCTGAAGGTGCACAAGAATTTGAGGAGTACACCACTGGGACTGCTGACCTAAACTGACCAAAGGGATACTCCACATCTATCATACTCAGCAATAAAACTGCAGGGAAGATGGAGGAAGAGGTTGCATTCAAAACAATTGTGGGATCATGCTGAGAAATCTATTTAACTTTTTGGTGTCAAAAGCTTGTGACAAGCTTGTGTTTACATTACTGTACTCTTACAATCAGCTACATACTATAAAAATAACTTCTATTTGGTGAGCATTATTAAAATATACATCAAACTGTATTACAAAAGTTACCAAAATGAAAAAAATTGAGTTTTTAAAACATTGCAACTAATATCAAAAAAAAGAAAAGAAAAAAAAAAGAGGCAAGCAATACCCAGAGAATATTTTACCAGTTCCAGAGGTCACTATCAAATCACATTATAGTGGACTTTAAATGCAAAAGAACTTTGTTCTTTAGGCAAGCAGTACATGTAATAATTATTTTCCCCACTGAAATTTTGTACAGGAGGAGATTATATGGGTCATTTGATTGTTTATTTCAGGAAATAATAATGAAGACTGCAGACCATTACTTTATCAATAACTAGTAGTTCAAATGTTCAAATATGTTGTCCCAATATTTTTCTGAGAATACTTTTACTTTAAATGGTAGGTGAGCCACATTTTCACTTAAAAGTTCAAATGTCAATTATTTAGTCTTTTTATCAGCAGTTTCACAAATTGGACTAGGCAGCTTGAGTGATTTGGTTCTTAATGGAGTGCAATATCAGCACAGACGAAGCGGAAGAATAGCATAGGATTCATGGCCATAATTTTTCTTGTAATTTGCTTCACTCCACTGGCCAGAGTTTTAAAAAGCTTAACTTCTCTATATACACAACTCCCTGATTAAAATTTAGTCATCAAAAATATCCTGTAGCAACTGAGAATTGTTTCAAAGATTATTTATCACTCTTGCTAGCACATATTATCACTAGTCCTATATAGTTAAGTTTAATTTCCAGCCTTTGAGACTGTTTTATTTATTTATTTTATACACAAGCATGATTTCTTTTTCTTCACAGATAGGAATAAAATCATTCACTAATCTTTGTACTACCTGCCTGCTTGAGAAACATAAGGTATTGTGATTGAATTTTCACACTTGCTTACTAAGTTATTGTGGTGATAGATTTGTGTCCAACAGCCATCTCTATCTCCACTGGCACAGCATGACACCTGGAGCATTCTCTGAGAATTATCTTTGTGACCAGGGAGTCATTGCTGAACTCCTTAGTAGCATCTGGGTCACTTCTTTCAGCCCTTCTGTTCAAAATTACAATGCATCAGGCTAGAAAAGTTGTGTTGCAAAATCAAAGCTAAGCTTCTCTTTGGATGAATGTCTAGAAACTAAATTATTTTTCCATAGCTCAGCAACATAAAAAACTCTTTGAAATAATTATCTTCCTCATTTTTCCTATTACATTGGACTCAATTTTTATGAAGTAATGCAAAATCTTTTCAGTATCTTTCCTGTGTTCTGCATTTTCTTAAGGTTTTTGTATTGCTCTGGTGTGGGTTTTAGTTGGGGTTTTTTGCTTAGTTTGTTTTTTCTCAGAGGAAAAATTCTGGTCTCTAATTTTGATTTTAATTTGTTAAATAATAACTTTAGTTTTCAAATGACTGAACATATATCACAGCTGCAAATCCAGCTCTCAGGAAAATCTGGGAAAATTTTTCAGCACTGGCAAAATCATACCCTGTTTTATTTTCAAAGTAGACATTCAGTAATTTATGGGTTGTGTTGTTTTTTTTTTTTTCAATAACTACCTCATCCAGGGGAAGACACTTTATTATTCTTATTTTGTTATATAAATTATATTTAAGACAAAGATACAATAGAAACAGTACTGTTTAAAGTTATGGTCAACTTCAGTTTACTCAGATTCCTACATCCGTATAGGTATTTAATTAATGTCATCACATCCTTCTGGTTATGACTTATTCAGTAGTCAAACTGGGTTTTGACACAGTATCTCATAAGGCACATTTTCCAGTGCTTAATCACTTTTACTGCTCTCCTCTGAAATGGTTTCAATATCCTTCCTTCAGTGTCACCATCTGAATTAGAGGATTCAAATAAATTAGATCTTTTCTTCCTCCAATTAAATATTCCCACTTGTTTTAAAAATGAGAAAAAACTAGAACAAATAAATTACCTTTGCATGCCATAGTGCTGCAATAGATATTCATGTTAAACAAATTATCTCTCACCACTTTTTCAAAATTTGCTTCTGAAGATAGACTGCCTTCTTGTGCCTTACAGATCCTCTACTCTATCCATTATTGTGTGACAATACTTCCCATTTTACAATGGAAAACATACTGTTAGCTCACACATTGCCAGATCATAGCTAGCAGTTTGTGAGGTGATATAATCAATAAAATATGATTGGGAGGGTGGGGAGCAGTAGCATATATGGTGATTGCAATTCCAACACTTTTAGTTTCTTAGCAAAATCTCTAGAACTGATACATTAGATATTTACAACACAAACTGCAAAAAAAGCTTTTATTTTACACATCTCATGGCTCTTTGATTAACTCAGTCCTTAGAAATTTTGTGTTAAATGAATATTTACCTTTTCTGCCTTTCTTCCATTCTTGATTTGTTTACTAGTCCAACACCTCAAATATGAGTTTTTGTTTCTATAGAAATTGAAGATATCTAAACTGATTAAGTTTCTTTTACCCTTGCAGTAAAAAAAAGTGTAACGGGCTTATGATCCATAAAATAATAGTAGTAGTAGTACTAGTAATAATAATAATAATAATAATAACAATAATAATAATAATTTTAAAAATAATAAATAAAAAACCAAGTCCTTCCTCCTTAGTCTATAATTTTTCTGATTCTTGACAGCCAGATTCACACTTTCTTGGTTTTGGGATTATGTTTCTTTCTGAACCTACTTAAATTTTCCTCTGCAGAGCTAGCGTCTCTTTTAATAATTTTTTTAAATAGAACTGAAATAAAGCTGTAAAATTCCTCAGTCCTTACCATAGAAGAAGATGTCAATGACTCCTTTTTCACCAGCAATTTTCAGTATTTGCTGCATATACCAAATCAGTATCCATTCTTATTAAAAGAGCATCACTCACAACTAATTTCACCTTGAAATAAACTAAGAATTAGACTAGGAACACTGGTGCAGTGACAGATTTTTTTAAGATGATTTCACAGCTATAAAATTATTTTTAAATTTTTGTGTACAATATGTGTAATGATGGGATTTTCCTGTATATCTATCATATATTTAAAATAAAGCTTCCTTCAATGCCTAAGGATCAGTACTGAAACTCAGCTTATGAGAAACATACTCAGCAGTCATACAGTGCACTAGGGATTTATCCAGAGATTCCTAAGACAGAAAACAATGATGGTATGGTTTATAGACACTTTATGTCCACCTGCATATTGAAATATTACATTGTAGACAAAAAAAGCGAGCTGAAAAAAAAAATAATAGTGAGAAGGCTGTATGCCATTTCCATAAAATAAGGAAGCTCTTTTCAATATATTAGGAAGTGAAAACTGGTTTTGATTCTAAGTCAAATTTGCCTGGCCAAATATGAATTTCTACATGTCCACCACTAAACAAGAAAACCTTTATTTTTTCACCACAGGAGAGAACATGACAGTTTCAAGTCATGATTAATGCTATCCTAGAGTAAATACCTAAAAACCTATAGATAATTACCTTACAAATGCCTTCTTTTTCTCCACTGACATGGGAGACAAATATTTTTAAACTAATATGGAGTAAAACCCCCTACACTCTGCTAGAATAATTTTTATTATTATTTAATAATTTTTTAAATTATTTTAAAGTAAGATATCTTATACAGGATGTGGTTTTGCAGATTCATCTTACACTATGAATTCAGAATCTCAGTGGGAAGAAAAATGAAACTGCATCTTTTGACTAAGTCAAATATTAATTTCTGGAATTTCTGGAAAATGATGCCATTTAACAAAGCCTTTAAGAATTTGTTTTACACTTAAGTGTTCTGATCATCACATAACTAAATTATCAAAGTACCACATGAAGCTGAGCAATTAGAGGAGATCTGTTAGACATTTCTTTTTTTTCCTGGATGAGGAATAGAATCAAATTTCTTCCACTCCTCGTACTCTAAATCAAAGATGTTCTGTAGATGATGCTTTATTACAGTCATTCTTATTTTGTCCTGGGGCAAATAATTGTGAAACTACTTTACAAAAAGAAAAAAACTTCAGCAGGAAGGGCTAAGAGAAAATTGCTAGAAAGATATCTGCTTGCTCTTGCAAAAGTTTTAGAAGTACCACATGAAATATTGGGAAGACAAATATAAAAGTCTTTGGTCCATGCCAGCCTTCTGATTTTGGCTGTACTCATATTTTAGATGACCATGTACATCTGGGGGTAAGACGTGAAAATCAGGAGATGAACATCAACAATAGATCATTTACTTTTCACAATGGACACCAAATGGACACCAAAGTCTACAGAAAGCTACTGCTTAGTTTGATATTTCATATTCCATTTTACAAAAGAAAAAACTCACAAAATGCTCCACACTTTCGCAGAATCACAGTATCGCTGAGATTGCATAGGACTGCTGGAAATCACCTAAGTCCAACAGCCTGCAAAAGAAAAGCTAAGTACAAAGTTTAGTTAGGACTTTGACCAGTTTCAAATGAGTCCAAGGATGGAGACTCCACAACATCTTTGGATAAACAATTTCAGTATTTGGCCATTCTAACAGTGGAAAAGAATTCTCTTACATTTAAACAGAATTTCTTGTATTTTAGCTTGCGGCCAGTGACTTCTTGTTCATGTGCTGAACATCCCTTAAAAATCCTGGCTCCGTCTTCTTTACTTTCCATTATGAGGTACTTATAGATATTGTTCATTTGTGCCTCTTCTTCAGGCTGAACAACCCCAGCTCTCTCGACTTTTGACTGTGTGACAGATACTCAAAGCCTTTATTTGGCCTTCAGGTGGGCTTTCTGCAGTACGTCTTTGTCTCAGTTAGGACACCAGAACCACCATAGGGATCCAGATGCAGTCTTGGATAAAATATTTCAGACTAAATGAAATGCTTAGTTAAATTTATATACCAGTTCTCAATACTGTCACTGAGCCAAGAAGCAATAACTGACATCATGCCTTAAAGGAAACACTATAACCACTAAGTAATTAGGAGAAGTTAATATCCTGTAATGAATAACAGACTCAAAAGCAGTGATCAGTCATATCCCAGCAGTACAGCCTTGTAAAGTCTTATAAAAGCCAATAAAACCAACACCCAAGATGCACCTTTGGCCTTTTATATCAATATGCAAGCAACCATATGATTTTGAGCTTGACAGCTGACAAAATATATTCCATCCTAAGAACTCTCTTCACTGTGGTGCATAAATGGTTCTGCCTCCAAGAACAGCCATTAGCACATTGTATGGCAGGCTTTAATGGTCTTGGGAAACACACACTTATGAGGTGTAAAGATGCCCTTTATTTCAAGAAGGCCAGTGATAACCTTTAGATGTCTGAAAAACGTCTAAATTTGAACACGTATAAGGGAGGTAGCATTACATACAAATTAAGGGAAGGAAAATGTGTCATTAACAAAAAATAACAGTGCTAATGTTTAGTTGATATGCTTTCAATCCACAGCTATTGGAAAAAAAGGAGTCTTATCATTCCAACCCTAAGCTACAGATTTTATAAAAAGGACAGTTTTAAAGACTATCATTATTTATTAATTTTGTCTTAAACATTGCAGTTTTCTGCACTTCCAATTTAACACATCAGTATTCATTTACCACTGTAGGGCATCACTGACAGCTGCAAAGTGAAGATCCAACTACATGTTAGTAGACATGCACAGAGATGTAATGTTTCCCTGGGTTACAGCTAGAGTCTAATTTTGACTGATGAGTAAACACATGTGAGTTTGGTTTGTTCTTGGATCATTATTGGTTGATCTTATTTAGAATAATATTGATATGAATCCTTTCATTATCATTTACCTTCTACATCTGTGTTTTACTTTTCATCCCATAGTAATTATTTTTGTCTTACTATGAAACCATCACGTATACCTTGCCTTTTGCATTTATTGAGGGCCACTTTCAATTTTTTTCCCAGAAAGACAGTTGCTAGGTCTCACAGTGTCTATCATGTTGCCCTGATCTTTTCTGCAAGCACAAGCCAGAGATTGTTTAATATAGCTGAATTTTGTCATCTTGCTCATGATAAGAGCTTCATTACATGATATACATCATGTACTGCACAATTTACACAAATTATTCAAAACTTCCTCTAAAGCCTGAGTTCAACATGTAAGACACTAATTCTGTAGGTGTTAAGAGACCAAATTTCTAATTTAAATTTACTGTCTTTATTAAGGAAATTAAAATAGTTCTACTTAGTTTTGGGGAAAAACATTTATGAAAAGGATTCTTACAATCATAACAGATAAAATACAAAAAAAAACAAAAAAAAAAACCCCAAAAAAACCCCAGAGTTTGTTCAGGTAAACAAAAAAAGCCTGATTTCCCTATGTATCATCACACACCTTTTGTCTGGGGACAATCTGATGAATTTTAAAGTTATTTCATTGAGAGTTATTCTTTTCCACATTATTGAACAAAAGTTAGTTGAAACACATCATCTTATTGCCTGTTTTAAAACAACTAATTAGTCCTTGATAAAAATAATATTTTCTTTCATCTTTTTCCCATTCTAAATAAAAATAATGTCATGGAAAAGTGGTGTGCTATTTTGTGCTTTGTATGTTCCTACTTTCCTGACTACTGGGGAGTTTGTACAAAATCTAGAATGCATACATATTCACATACATTTTTCTCTAAGTTTTTGCACCAATGTTCTGTTCAGCAATAAAATGGATGGCAGTCTCTGTTGTAAGCTGCAGGATAAATGCTTTCCAGGGAAATTTCAATTTATTCATGAAAGCATATGACATTTGTTTGATGTCTTAGAGCAAATTATAGCCTAAGAGACACCAGAACAGTGACAAACATATGGTCCATCCTACCTAATAAAATATTTTAGGCAAACGGCTGTCCTAGATGTCTCTGATTTTCATAGGCATTAGCAGAGAAGTGTCTGGACTTTTATGTTTCCAATCTAAATTAATTTGATGCCTTGCTTTTCCCCTTCCCTTCCCTTCCCTTCCCTTCCCTTCCCTTCCCTTCCCTTCCCTTCCCTTCCCTTCCCTTCCCTTCCCTTCCCTTCCCTTCCCTTCCCTTCCCTTCCCTTCCCTTCCCTTCCCTTCCCTTCCCTTCCCTTCCCTTCCCTTCCCTTCCCTTCCCTTCCCTTCCCTTCCCTTCCCTTCCCTTCCCTTCCCTTCCCTTCCCTTCCCTTCCCTTCCCTTCCCTTCCCTTCCCTTCCCTTCCCTTCCCTTCCCTTCCCTTCCCTTCCCCCAAACAGAACAGAAACTATTCGGCTACAAGGGTTTGTCAAGAATTTAACTTTTAAAATATATCAAATTTTATCCTGTTCAAGTGTAACCTGCCAGACTGAAGAGGGATTGAAAGAAGTTACAGAAAGGAAGAAGGATAGGTTTGGGGAAATTATAGAGAAAATACTAAAATAAATTTAAAAGTATTCAAAATCATCTGAACCAATGAGTTTAAATTGTTCATAAAAATATTTTGGAAATCTATGTAAAGCAACTGCCTGTTCAAAAGTGTAAATTACTTTCTAATTCATCCATCTGCGTGTCATGCTGCAGTGATGTTCAGCTGATTTATCATTGCAGCTTAATTTTGAATCATCTGAGGAATAGATTTAGACCATAATGCATTAGGTGATTTATGCCTGGACAGTAGATGAGATTAAAAGGTCAAGGCAAACCTGCAAGACATAGGACTGATCCATGTTTCTGACCGTCTGTTCTTAGATTCATACTAATAAATTCAATATAACGCGGTGTGCTTTTTAATGTTAAGGGCAACTGGAATGGAATGTCATGGACTTATCAATATATTAAGCTCTGTAACCTCTTAGACAGTATGTCTGCATTGTTATGGGACAATAAACAGTTTCAATCAAAAAAAGGCAATTTGACAATACAGAAAACTAGAGTCTGATGCTTGAAAAATAGGTGAGGAAAGACATTATTATTTTCAATTGATCTCACTTGGTATGTATCTGATATGTGCTTCTAATTCAGCACCTTGAAGCACAGACTTTTCCTCTGCTATGTGTTCCATTCACCAACAGAGAGCCTGACTGTCTAATTATACATACCCCTTCTGGAGAAGTCTTATTAGCAAAAAACAAACAAAAGAAATTTGTACTCCATTTGTACTCCACTGAGATGTGCCTATGTACTTAACCCTAGTGGGAGTGGAAACATTATTTTGAAATTTGTCCTTTGAACCATTCTCTGTAAAATCCAAGTTATGATGTTGTTCATCCCCATGGACATCATATGAACAAATTCCCTACATGACATTTTACAACTAATTTTCTTTTCCTTGAACTAAACATAAACATTCTGACAACTGGCTTATGCAAATTTGTTCTGAACTTCTTTGAAGTAGCTATTTTTAAAGGCAGATATCATCTCTGCTTGGGGCTGAGCACTGGAATGATTTATATTTGTTTCAATAATGAAAAAAATGCTAGAAGTTATTTTCTACATGGTTTGCTCCATTAGATACATTTATTCTGACAGGAAGTGCTGAATGCTAGCATTAAAGTGCTGGAATTACACATTTAAGTTTAGGACCAAAATTCAGCAGAAAATTCCAAGTGAGATAAGACTTGTACCTTTGAACTAAACTGGGAGACATGTATTATTTAAACAGCCATACTTTCAAACACAGCTTGTCCGAGTCAAAAGCTGTTCTTTAAAGGGTCACATAGAGAAGAAGATAGCAAGGAAAAAGTTGCTGGGACCACATGAACAAAAGTGTAACCTTGGTTTAAGGAAGAAAATTAAATGAAATTTGAAAAGGTCATAAAAATTTTTAACAGGGAGACCTCAAAGTGAATTTAGCATGGAACTAATTTACAAGGCATCTGTGAAAACACGTGGGTTAAATATTATTACTCAATTTGCAGAATAGCTGGAAACAAATAACAAGATTCTGAACATGCAAGTTCCCTCTTCCTATTTCATAACTTGTCTTGATGTCTGTACTTGATTTAGTACTGTCATTTGGATGGCAGAAAAGTCCTGTAACTGAGCAAAGAGAAATGCAAACTTCTACATGTGGGGAGGAGCCACCCAATGCACCAGTATATTCTGGGGTCTGGTATTCTGGGAAGCAGATTTGCAGAACAGGATCTGGGGCCCTTGGTGGGCACCTAATCAAACAATTGGCAATTTACCTTCACGGAAAAGAAGGATGGTATCCTAGGCTGCATAATCCGGGGATGTTGACAGCAGGTTGAAGGAGATGAACCCTTCCTTCTACACAGCACTGGTGAGGCCACATCTAGACCTCTAGATCTACTTTTTGGTTCTCAACTGCAAGACAGATATGGGCATAGTACAGATCCTCCAGCAAACAGTCATGAAAATGATTAAGGGACTGGAAATTCTCTTCTATCAGGAAAGACTGAGAAGTTTGGACCAGGTTCATTCCAGTAGAAAATATGCCTAAATGGCATTATTATAGGTTTTCTAAGATCAAATTATCATTTGCTAGTATGTGATTTTGATTTCCAAATTATTACTGGGATTTTTTTTTGTTTGGTTGGTTTGGTTTGGATTTTTTGTTTGTTTTTGGGGTTTTTTGTGTATTGTGACTGGCTTTTTACCTTATAACTCTCTTTTTTTAGCATATGGCGATAACTGCAGTAGTATTTGAACAATAGAGGCACTCAAAAGCTGAGATGAGTTTCTTGTTTTTGAACATTTCAGCTTATTCATTGACTTCATAGATGAAGGGTCATCTTTCTTTGTTTTAGATTTGTTTTGGACCTGAAAAAACAAAACTTTAAAATCTAAACAATTTAGATGAGGAAGAAAAACAATCTTCTTTCCAGGTGAACTGGGCCATACAAAATTAAGCATCAGTCAATAAAATAAAGGCTGAGAAAATACCTGAGAGTAGATATAATTACAGTGTTTTTCCATGTCTCACCACAATTTGCTTACTCTCCAAAATTTAAATAGCTTTCAAAATACAAATAAACTTGATTAGTTTCCTGACACACTGTCAACACAGTTCCTCAGCAACCAGACTGATCAGACCACTAAGAATACTTGGAATCTGTACTTGGAAAAATCTTTCTTTACAGAATTTTGGCCATCTATCACACTAAAGGCATTTCTTGCTTTCTGGATTTTAATCTCTCTGAAATATTCCACCTGCCTACTAGCTTCTTCTTCACTCTGCTCAGGGATGTAGATCTGTTTTGTCTCATTTTTACTTTATATATTTTGTTTGTACTGCCAGCTATTTCTGCATGCAATCGTGCTGCTGAACAATGAATCACATTGTCCTTAAAATGACAAGAGGTAAAGAACGCAGGAAATCTTACTTGAAAGGATTTTTTTTCCTCATGCTAGTCTAAAAGATGCATCTATATACCTCAAACTGAAACTATTAAGTTTTCTTAGGCTTTAGATGAACAAACAAAACGTTATGTTTTCCAAACAGAAATGGTATGTATATTTATGTAAATCTACTTGTTTTACATCAAACAACAAAGAAATTGCAAATTCTATTTGTCTATGAGAAAGGCATAGAAATTAATTTTGTCACTTGGGAACATCTACAGTACTAAATTGCTATTTTCAGTGCTAAAGAAGCAAACATCCAAACAAAAAACAGAGAGCATACCTTAAAAACATAGAACTAAAGAGTCATGGAAATTTAATAGTCATGGTTTAAAATTCAAAAGTTTCAAATAAAACTTTGATACTTTCTTACATCTTCAGATGTCCTGTCATTTTTCTTTTTTCTGTGGATTGCTCTTTGTCCTGAACTGTTATACCATGACATAATCAGTCCTTGAAGGAATAGCCAAACTCACATGCAGCTAATTTATCATGATTATCACTCTGGCTCTACCAGTTCTGAAACTTGCTCCTTTGGAGTGATCTCAGCATGTCTGTGTGGTTCTCCCGTTCAGCTATTCAGCTGTACTGAAAGAATTTTTGTTCAGCTTACTGTGCACCATCTGGAAAAATTATCTAAAATAATAAATCTAATGACAGCCGCCATCATTCCCCCTTGCTGAGAGGTGGTGGAGTCAGTTGCAGGGATGGATTGAAGATGAACCAAGAATAACAGATTGAAGAATATTGAGAGTTTCACTATACATGATGTCTTCTTGCTTGTATTTGACATATATCTTGTCTATCTCTACGCAGTCACAACATATGTTTGAGCTAGCTGTAGTCACGATGATACCATTTTCCCTAATTCTCAAAGTAGTCTCCACATAGGGTGGAACCAGCAAGCTTGAATGAAGACAAATGTCTTTTTTTGCACAGATATACTTTTATTTATGAACTAGTTATGGGGCAAGAATTGATGATTACATTACACAGATCAGAAAAGAAATCAAAATTATCCTCTCTGCCTTTTACATTCAGGAAAATAATGTGTGGTGTATTTCCAAGTTCACGTTTTGGATTATTTAAAGTAAATACAATTCTTAATGCTTTACATTATACATAGCAAATTTCAAGAAGCTGGTGAAGCTATAGAATACTTACATTAGCAAATTCATAACCTCCTTATATATGTCATAGCTTTGAAATTACTGGGTTTTTAATACTAATAGGAGTCAGTTTAACATATTTTACATTGAAAAGCAAAGCCAGATATCTATAATGATACACAGAGACTATTACTTCAAATCTATTACTATTAGTTCAAATCTATTTTATACAGACCCACATGCACAGGAGCAGAGGTCCATTAAGGAGCGACAAGATGAATATTCACTTCCTTTCCTAACCCTACAAGCCTGTGTTTTTATCAGATTTTAGAGATGACAGAGTTCAGTATCAACATTGAGTAATTCATTTTTTCTTAGTCTCTTTTTTGGATCATAGCCAAACTTAAAAATATTTGCCCAAAATCTTCTGGGTTGGTAGCAGAAGAAGAAACAGATCTAAAAGTCTTTGTTTCCTTTTTTTCTTTTTTTTTAAATTTCGAATAATTTAGACATAATTTGTACTCCTTCTAAAAGTCTTAGAGTATACTTCAGAATTCTTAATATACTTCAGTATATTTATATATATATATACTTCAGTATATTTATATATATATATTCTTCAGTATATTTATATATATATATACTTCAGTATTATTAATAATGATGATATTGGTAACATGGTTTGGTCAGTTCTTATTTTCTTTTCTTTTTGTGCAGGCAATCATGATTCGTAACAGCAAAGGCTATATTCCTGCACTATAAAGAGACCTGAAAACAAATTGCATGAGATGGAAATGTCACAGGGCAGACAAAATCTTCACTCTGTGTTGCATAGTGTCTGTTATATGGCATACACTGTAATGATATGACAATTACTTACAGCATGTCGGAACTGTGAATAGGTCTCACCTCTTCACTGTGAAAGTTTCCAGGAAAAAGAGGTTTATCTTTCACAGATATGCATAAGCATTCAAAGAAACAAGTGAAAGATACAACATAAGTTTTCACAAACCTATCTCACTAAAATAAACAAGCCAGTCATAAAACAGACAGAGCTATTGTTCTACACATTTCCTTCCTGATTTCTGAGCTCTCTCCCACACTTCTGATGACTCGGAGGGGTGTATGAATATCACTTAGATTCATATGGTGAATGCCATACATCATCTTGTCACTTGAGGAGGCAATGCTATCACACCTCCAACCTCTTTGCCAACTAATTGCATGTTAGTGCTACTAGTGCTCTTTGGCATGTGGTGTCATGGAGCAGAGGCTATACCAAGGAATATAGTGAAGAAACATAAAATAATGAACAAGCTTGGGAGCAGAATGAGGCTTGACTTCTCCAACTAATAGATGATGAAGTTACCAGATGATGAAGATACCAGAGATATCAAATAATATGTTATGCTTTACAGCTCATTCTCAGTGCAAGACCACACAAAAAATATAGTGTCTTAGAGAAATTCTTACCCCAGACAAATGATTTTAAAATGCCTGGTCAGGCTTAAAATGATAGGAAGTTGGCCTATCAGCAAGCATTCTATTTTGATGTGTGCTACTTAACATTTTTTGTTGTACAGTTGGCAGTTACAAGAAACCTTATTAATCATGTATGCCCTCCTCACATTTCTTTGAGTAAAACCTCTTTAAATGCAGAAGAGGCCCCAAGCACCTAACCTGTAGGGGAAAAAAATAAAAATTATAGAAAAGGGAGATTCTGGCATGAGCTTGACTGCATCCAAAATAAGTTTAACCTGAGCTACAGTTAGTGATTTTTGAAAGCAAAAAATTTATATTTCTTAGCATTTATAGAAATAATAGCTTTATTATATTGATTTTTTTTTTACTCCATGAGTCTCCATGAGACTACATGAGTCTCCAAACCATGTCCTGATGGACCATTTACTCCACTCCTATATACCAGGTGAACAAACAAAGATTAAAAAGTCCCAGGCAATTACAGAAGCAGTTTTACACCTAAATTATTTTAACATTTTTTTACATTTACTCATCATACATCATATAGTGTCCTGGTGATTTAATAGCTATTAAACTTTCTGAAAAGAACCTTCCTGATGGAATATTGACAGTTATCTCAGAAACCATTCAGAGATTCATACCTTGAAAGTGCAGTAATAGAATGAGTTATACTCTTCAGAACAGATAATTTGAACATCAGCTTTTGATAATTTTCGTGGAAAAAAGAGTGGATAAAGTTGTTCTCACAAAACTAGCAGCTGCTTGAATAATTTCCCTCCCTGAAAAGAAACACAGATGTTTTTGAGATATGAAATATACATTCTTTTCTACCTGTGTTATTCATGAGTAGCAGTAAATAAAGCAAATCCTAGACCAGCAAGTCTGATAGCCTATAAAACTATTATATCTCCTCTGTGATTTATACTGTCCATTGTTACATTGTGATTGGATGACACTTAAAAAAACCCTCTTTATCTAAAAATATAAAGAGGAAATGAGACGTCACAGAAGTGAGGTAAAACAAAAAAATATGTTGGCAACTGTGTTATGGAAGATTCTTCACAGAAATAGATCACCCCACAAGGTCTCTTTGTGTCAGTTGTTATTTGTCAACAACATGGGGAACATTTATTCCTTCACAGTTCTCTTTTAAGATATAATTAATGATCTGCTAATAGTCTGTTGTTTGCACAAGGGCACCAAGAAAAACTAAGTACTGTATAGCAAGGACTTTAGGCTTTGAAGAAGTATAGAATTGTAATTCTTCAGAAAAATATTTTCCTTTCCCATATTTTTCATAAAATCATTTGTTTTCACCACCAACAGCAGTAGAAGAAAGCACAATTTCAAACTGAATATTCAGGAGTGAAAATGCTAGAAACAGGCAGAAAACCAAGTCTGTTTAATAGGAAATGAATTAAATATTTTATCATTTTCTTATTATAAATTTCATGACCACTCAGAGAACTAAGAAAAGACAGTGAGGCAAACATCTTTTAAAAATATTTCTAAAGAAATGAATTAAAAACCAAAGTAATTCAATGTAAAACTGATTTTTGTGTCTTTGTTTAATTTTTATTTTAAATACTGAGTATTCAGAATTTTTTTTTTATTCTAAATACTTAAAACACAATAGATGAATTGTCCTGAAATATTTAAAGGAATAAATCTCTCAAACAGTTTTCCCTAGAAAGAGAATTTATAAGGGTGAAAATTGCTGTGAAGTGCTCAGTGGGATATATTATTGGACGCTAACTTTATGTGAACTAATGAACTGTTTTATCTTAATATTATTATATGAATAACTTCTCAGTATTATAATTACCAATAATGACAAAAGCACATAATTTAACTGCTCATAAAAAAAAAAAAAAAAAGGATCCTATTAACAGGAGAAAATTATTTAATGGATGAAATGGCCTTAATCAACTTTGGCTTTAGAAGTCTATATATCATTTATTAATATGTTTCAACTCAGCAAGTTGATAAGTTTGTTCATATCTTATCTATAATAGTTTGCTTGCCCAGAATATTTTAAGAGGTTTAATTCTGCTTTAAGAAAATTGATTTTCTTTTAATTTTTTACACTTCTATTTATCTTTGCCATGCTACTTAGAGTGTTAATACTACTGAAAGAAGGGGGGGGTTATGGACTTGATAAGCGCTTTTTTTCCGGCTCTCTCTCTAGCTTATAGTTTTTACTATTTTTATTAAAGAAAAGTATATTGGTCTGTTTGCTTTTGTATAGATCGGATCTCCAGGACAAGAAAAACATCAAAGACTAAAACCTTTATCTCTCTGTCTCTCTCTCTCTCTCTCTATATATATATATATAAAGACTATATATATATAGTCTGTGTGTCTGTGTGGTGAAATCAGGTAAGATTAGGAAAACTGGGTTTATCTCTTTGAAAACTTAAAACCATTCTACTGCTCCATGAAAATACTAAAAATTGAACTCTGACATTCTTTTAGTTTTCTCTCTGATCACAATTTACTTCAGGGCAGGTATAAACTCTCACCACCTTCTGTGGAAAAGATTCTCATACACACTTGAAGAAACTGACTTATTGTGGGGAGGGGACAAAACTGCCTTCTCCCAGTGTGCTCTCTCCTGTGAATCTTCACAAGTGTAATACCTCTGGTCCTCTGCATTGTGCAGCTCCCTGGAACGGTGAATACAAAGGAGCTTCATCCCTGCACTGAGATGCACTCTACCCATAGAAAAGGCAAGCCACAGTTGTGATTGTTATTGTGAACAAAGAAGCCTACATTTAGGAGAGACACTAGAACATGGACTATTCCTATTTGTCAAGATCACTGAACTAAAATCTTGGTAAAACTTTATCGACTTTAATTTACAGAACAAGTTCTCTCATAGAGCAATATTTTCCTACTTGTCACTTTCCTACTTCTCTCCTTGTGGAAAAGAATAATGTCCCTCACTGATAACAGTTAACATACTGGCAAAGGAACAATAAATACAAGGTCATTGTTATTTTACTTTTGAAGTATCTCATCTATTAAATAATAGGTAGAAAACAAATTACTCCAGATATCTTACTGTACAAAGAAGTGATCTACATGGGGAGCCAAAGTAATGAATGCAGCAGAAGTAATGAAGACTGTTTCTTGAGGTTTAAGTCATTATCAAGGAATATGTCATTTGAAAATTGAATAGCCATTGTTTATTGTAAATTTTACTGTAATATAAGGACACTGTATTTAGTAAACCCAAATAAAATGCAAGGAAGAATTTTCATTGTTATTGTGACAAAGATATCACAACGTTGTTCCTAAGGAGAAAGAGCGGGAAAAAAAAATCTCTGAAATCTAGCAAACGAAAACTTGTCACAATAAATAGATATCGTCATTATGATTCAAGAGTTTAGGAATAATAGCATAAATGAGAGAATACAGAACTCTACACAGGCAACACTGAGGGGAAAAGAATATGAATCTCTCCCCACACCATTGTGTTTCTGAATCTATCTAGCTTTGTTACTGGGCAGCTTGATTCCAGCCCTGGCAGCTCATGGTAAGTAATTTCACATCCCTTTTTGTCAAATTCTTGTCTGTAAAGATAATGTGAATTCTGCCCATACTAAAACTGTGCTTTGGAAAAAACTCCAGAAGACAAGGTCCTCATTTTTGAGCATGCTTTAATCCAAATTACTTTCAAGATTTGAAATAATGAATTAAAGGCTGTCTTTCAAAAGCAAACGAGTGAAAAGCATAATTCTTAATACAGATATTGCTCTATTCCTACTCTTCTTTTTAATAAAGTCAGCAGTGCCAAGAGCTTTTCTAATTAATGGAGTCCAGAGGTTTGGACTACCTGCTGCTATCAAAAAGAGTTCATCAGCAAAGTAATTATTTCCTTTATTAGTAATTCTTTATAGTAATTTTAGTAATTATCTTTATAGTAATTTTAAAAAACCCCAAAAACAAAAACACAAGCTTAATTTTTCTTCAGAGTAGATTTTTCCAGTATTTTCTACAATTGTCAACATTTACTAAATTTTGTTGCTCAGCCATCAGAGGTATTTTAAATTCTAAGCTCTTAAAACATTGAGGAAATACAAGGCTGTGGGTTAATTACTTTTTCATAGCTATACCTGTAGAATTCCAGAATCCAGAGCATTTCTATATTATCTCTCTGTATTAAGCCTAGCAATGTAGCAACTCAAGAAAATTTCTAAATATGACCTCTGCAACTTTAATCTTAGTTTTTTCTTAGTTGTGTTTGTAATATATCAGGTCTCAGCACCACCGTTGGTGGTGCTTTGTTAGTTAGTTAATCTGTAGGTTTTCCATCGTGACAACATTTTCAATGCTCTCAGCACCTGAAGGCCATGTCATGAGATTATTGAGGACCTGTTGCAGAAAATTGCCTTAAAGCTTTTTAATAAAAGCTGGGGAACTGGAATTTGCTGTTATCATGCTATGGAGAGAGAGTGTTAACTGACAGGACAAAGTGAAACTGTCATGACTCTCACAATTAGAGTTCTATCTCTTGAATGTAAGCTTAGGATAAAAACTTTGGTATTAAAGTTAGTCAATCAGTCATTTGTAACAGTTAGTAATATTTTTACTAAAATGCTCAAAGACTGCTTTTGATAAAATTGAAAGTCATTCAGCTGTGAAGACAGCTTATTGTGCCTACTAGCTCTGCTTTAAGGATCAGGGGAGAAAAAATTAAACTGAAACTATTATATTTTGCAATAACCAAAAATTTCTTAGTGCACTATCTTCATGATGTAGACTAAGCCTAAGGCAAAGAATAAAGTATCTTGTTTTTCAGGACTAAATTTGCTAGAACATGGTAGGTATATTTCCTGGAGTTGTGACTTGTATTATATTTTTAGCTTTCCAGCATTATAATTTAAGACAGACAGAATCAGTAGAGTGTCTATGCAGTAACTCAAGGGTCTAACCTGTGAGGATGCTGAAGAACCTACCTTACATATATTTTGCATTGAAAAATCTCTACCTGTGTTAATGCTTATTCAACCCTGTGTGAAATGCTGTGGTCAAACTAATTTGATTTAGATCTCTGTTTGTTTGTTTGTTTTATTTCCCATTTTTATGGGAACTTTAAGAAGGAGAAAAAGTTATGAATTAGGTGTTGTAAAAAAAAAGTTGGTCCAAAATATTTGCTTAAATTCTTGAATCTGGAAAACTCTTTCACCATATAAATCTGTCTATCTTCCAGTCCTGTCCCACGAGGAAAAAAGTAATTCCCAGAGTGAGCATGCATACAAAAACATCAATGGCTTTGAAGTGGACTCCTTCAGAGACTTTTGCAATTCATGACATCAAAAGCAAAATATCATCTCTAAGGATATCATTATTTTGTATTAAATGTTTAAGCATGTCTAAAAACAGTTTAAAAATTCAACAGAGTCCCTCATATATTTATACTGTTGTTTTCACTGATTTAATTTCACACATTTATGTAATTTTAAGATTGCAATATCTTTTGAAAGATGCAATATTTACACTGATCTCTAAACAGGACAATGCTCAATGAGACCAGAGATGTTGAGATCTGTGATCTTAATCCATAAAAATTTGGAAAACTACTTCAT
Organism: Poecile atricapillus; assembly: GCF_030490865.1. Lineage (NCBI taxonomy): Eukaryota > Metazoa > Chordata > Aves > Passeriformes > Paridae > Poecile > Poecile atricapillus. Next base: position 42,512,705 of record NC_081251.1, on the reverse strand, counting down.
AGTTACTGTCCATCCATTATAGATTACTTATTGTAATATGATTATAACTGTCAGGCCTTTAACTGAGGAGGTTTATGTTGGTTTTGAGGTTTTTTTAAGAGTGGATCAGATGATCTTTGGAGGTCCCCTTCAATTGGTGTTTTTCACAAAGATATAGAGAAGAAATCAAACAAAATTAGTTCACAGACATAATTCAGATACCATCCACCACAAAACAAAAATAATAATTTGGGGGAGGAGGGAGGAAGCTGCATTTGGAGAACACTTAAGTGAAGCATGTGAGCTGTCAGAAAGCCTGAGGGTTATGGAAAAGATGTACTCAACTGAAAAGGTGACTGAGTCAGCCATGTTGGATAAAAGCCTCTCCAGCCTAGAAGCAGCAAAAAATCTCAGCTGCAGAAGCAGTTATTTGCCTGCCTTCACAAGTGAAAAAAAGCTTTGCTATTAAGTACTCAGATAAAATATTAGTGTGCTTATTAGAAGCTCAAGAATGGAAGTGCAAACTCAACAGCAACTGCTTTTTGAGTGCAGCTTTTACTTGGTTTTACCTGAATTGAAATCAAAATTTATTCATAGTTCTCACCTATTTTTCATGAAAATGGGAAGAAAGAAGCAAGGACAAGGCATTCCTGTTTTAGCAGGCTTAAGAGGTTCTCTTTTCACTATTTGACAGATTCCAGTACTTCCAAAGGTGTTCTTTGGTTTTTATGTGAAGAACATTTCCCATAATGGTGCAAGTGTCAAAGACCAAAAGTGAGGGAAAAAGGATAAATTTATCTTCAGTACCACTACAGTTTTAAAACTATCACATCTCTTTCATTTTACCTCTAGACTACTTCTAGTAGAGAAGTCACTGAAATGCCCCAAAAACAGTATCTGTATTATCTGAGTGTAACACAATTAATTCCTGACTCCAGTCTGAAGCATTCTAATGTTAAATAATAACAGCATGGGCTGTAACTAAGACCCAATAGAAACCTTTGACTATTTTAAGCACACTTAAATTATTAAATTATACTTTCCTTGCTGACAGACTGCAAGATACTCATTGCAGTTGTCTCCAGAAAAAATAAAAAAGTAATTTTATTTTGCCTTATCACAGACTCTTCCCAAATATTCTCAAAGATAGTTTAATTAATATAAATTTTCAGAAAGGCTTAGTAATAAAAATAGACCAATCAGTTTGCTGAAGCTCTATCAAATTATGAAATACACAATGTGCAATACAAAACTAACAGTTCTTTAATTTATAGTCAAATAATTGATTAATGCACATAGTAGTTCTCTGGTGGTTGCACATGTATCTGTGTTATTTCACATACAACTCTCTTATGAACATTTTGCATTTTCTGTGTAAAACATATCTATAAAATTAGCTGGGAACAAAGAAGATGATTTGTGCTAAAATATCTACTCTTAACTGCTATCATGAAAGTGAACTGAGAGTAAGAATTCATTCAGAGATAAAAACAACATATTGAAACTCATCATAAAGCCTTGTCATACTCAGCTCCCCAAACCCATCTTCACTGTTAGTTATTCACATTAGCCTATGCATTTACAAGAAGTTGTCACTGAGAGATCCATTAAAAATATAATGAGTCCTGAAAAGGGATTTATAAAAGCATTTCTTCAATACTATCTTAACAGCAGCAGATAAACTATGATGAAAACTCATGAAGCTTTCCTATACAAAAAGGTTTTGGTTCAGTAGGTCATCAGACTTCTTCTGAAATACAAGCAAATAATACAGATGACCCAGAGATAAATTTTTAACCCAATATGTAATTATTTGGTTAAGGAATTTAAAGCCTTCTTTAAAGGATATCGGGTAGAAGCTAGAAATATAACTTGATCTGAAAGCAACATAAGTCACTGTTGACTGAAACTAAACAAGGAGGTTAAATGAGATGAAAATAAATAATTTTTAAGCAAAATAGCCAAAGGATATTATAAAAAAATAACTTGCAGAAACTTAATGTTCTCAAAGAAAGCATTTATTGCAAGAGTGAAACCATGGTTTACTACAGAGAACCTTAAACTATGATTTTTGACTAAAACAAATTTGAAAGCCCACTACAGAGATGTCACACAGTATTGAGCTGTTTGCTAATCAAGTGCAACAAGATAAAAAAAGGAAAAGAGCAGAGAGGAAAATATCCAGAAATTTAAAATCTATACTGGAATTCAAAAATAAATAAGTTTTGGAACTGTGAAGCTTGCTGTTGTCTATTGGGTTTGAAACTCTTTGAGATATAGATGGTGCTTGCAGGTAAGAAGATAAAATTGTTTTGCAAGACTAGTACATGAAATCCTAGGTAATGTTGCTTAGGTACTTCAAATCTCTAGTTTTCTACCAAAAAGAATTAAATCAAGGCCACTTTTTTCAAAATATATTGCCCAGGTGAATTTGACAGGGATAATACAAGTACAAAAAAAATACTTTAACATAGCCTGTCTACTCTTGTCCCCTAAAATTCAGTTTACAAATGAAGAAAAAATGTTTGTATTCTCTCTGCTGTCATCCAGTTCTTCCTGGCTATTAAATCATAAATATTGGATTTTGTTTCCCAGTTTCTCTCTTTATGAAAAGCTCTTCAGTTTCCTCTTGCTGTTGCCTATGGCTTTTTCTAGCACCAGAGTTCAGTTTATCTAATTTTTTCAGTACCGCAAAAATTGTATTCCAAATTATGAGCCTACCCCTGGAAGATACAATCCTGGCTTAATTTGATTTTTTCAAAAAAGAAATAGATTTGTAAATGTTACTTCTATGTATAGAAGCATTATATGTGGGAAAGGCTGGTATCAACAAGCATGTTAAGGTTAAAGTACTACATCCTGTGAGAATTTTGACATTTTATGTTGATGATTTCGTTATGAGCACCATCAGTAAAAATAAATGAGTCATTTTTCAATCTGTTGTTTCCAATCACTGTGACAAACTATGGATAAATCTGACCAGCAGTTAGCCAGCTGCAAATTAGGAAAGCTATCAACAGCAGCAAAGACAATGGCCAGATTTTTCAGTACAGTGAGGAAGACAGTACCACAGGCATGATCCATATTTCTTTGCAGTTCTAAGGAAAAGGTCAAGTTCTATGAAAGCCAAGGGAAATATCTCAGGACCACTCCCTTACGGACAAAAAAGGATTTTTCATCTGTGTAACAATTTTTTTTCAATCATATTACTATCCTGCAGGAAGCCTGCATAGTGTAGAATGCACATACAAAGTATGAACATTCTTAAAATAAATTAATTCAAAGGACAGTTACATTCCACCAAAAAATAAAATACGAGTCTTTTAAAAAACCTTTTAAATGATGGAGTTTTTTTTCTGTTGGCTGGGTTGATCAGAATTTTTTTGAGGTTTCTTGCTGCTACAGCTGCCCATAAAGCACAGACCCTGAAGTATTTCCATTTCTAGAGACATGTCTGTTCAAATTTAAAAGCATATTGTCTACAGAGTTCACATCTCTTAATCTGAAGTCTTTGATTTCAAAACTTCCCCTATTTCCCCAAAATAAACACTTCCATGTGCATTTTACTGTCCAAGAAAGAGCTATGAGAGTCATACCTAAAACGGTTTTGGTGAATTAATCTTTTCAATGCAAATAGCCATCTTGTGTTTGACACTAGAATTTATTCTGGCTTCTAAAAGTGTACTTTGTTTTAACAAGCACAGAGTGACAGATCTTTTTTTATTGTAGTTTCAAAAAGAAACAAGACAGGGATGTTGAAAGACAAATTATGTTATTACCTCAACTGAATATATAAAAATGGAAATGTTAATATGTCTATTACTATTATTAATAAGAAAGATAAATGGTAACAGACAGTAAGGGGGGGGGGGGGAACCCCACAAAAATGTACTATATCGTTTGATGGAGAAAAATTTTCAAGGAATTCTATTTTCTTGATGTCAGTTCCTTCAAAAACTTCCTGCTTCAGAACATGCAATGAATTCAAAATATGTTCTCCTTGTGGAAGAGGAGAGGAGAAGTTTGTCTTCAAATAAATATTTCATTTCAATTTTGATCACATATTTAAATCCATTCATCTACGTATTTGTATACTTAATGAAGTCAGATTAACTTATTTTGTATTTGCACAAAATTTAAAAAAACCAAAAAGCTTTACTAATTAAGTAGGCGTGCAAAAGGATTATCACGTGGATCTTCACAAAATAGGTCTTTAAATATAGACCCTCTCTTTTTGTATTGATTTAAATAGAAGACAAAAATTTAGCCTTTTGCACCATATAAAACAAAATAAAACTTCTGTTTCTTTTTTGGAGATGTAGCAAATTAGGAAATCAAATAAAAGATGGCACACATGACTACTTGGCTACTGTCATGGGGTGACTTTACCTTTAAGGTGGTTTTGAGAGCTAAGGAAGTTGAAGTTGCTGGTGACTGATGGGAGTCTTTTCTCCTGACCAATTATCGGTCATTACTGGGAATTGACAGCTGTTTTAACCATTGAAAAGTGGGATCAACTTGTGAACCCCACCTTAAGATGTAAAGCCAGAGCACTCTTGTCTCTCTTTGTTTCCTGGCTGTGAAAGGTAACAGAGCTCCAGCTGGCCTCCCGTTCCCTGCCCAGCCCATGCGGCCCGGGCAGGGGCTGGGCTGGGCCCAGCGGCTCCCGGCCTGGAGATGGGGCCTGCGGGGCTTGCCCCGGGCTCTGGCCGGGCCAGGCCGGTCCCTGGCTCGGCTGCAGTTTCTGCTGTGACTGAATTCACCAGAGACTGCCGAGTAAAGAAAGAGAAGGGCTCTGAACCTGCGGTGGGCTGAGGCGGCGACTACACTTTCCAGAGCAGCCATGAAGAATCTTCCATCGCAGACAACTCCAGCTGCTGCTCCAGCAGAGATCACAGAACCGTCTACAAAGCCTGGGCAAGATTTTAACCCTTTCATTACCCAGATGAGACTTGAAGATTAATTTTTTTTTATCCAGAGAAAGAAAAAGAGAGTAATCAACATGAAAAGAGACTGTAGTACCAGTAGTACCAGTAGTCCCAGTGACAGGAAAGAAAAGAAGCTTCAGGAAAGGTAGAGAATAAGGAGATGCTTTTATAAGCTGAAATATCTTTCTGTTAAAGCATGGAGATGGACAATAAAGTCCTGAAAGAACTCCTTTAATTCATGATAGAGTATGTAGGGAGGAATGGAGTGTTCCAAGTGTAGATTTTGAGTAAAGAGTAGAATAATTGTGATACAGTGAAGTGCTGGAAGATTTGAAGCCTTGGGAGGGCAATGAGAAAACTCTTTTCTAGTGGAGCTCACAGAGACAGATGAAGAAGACTTTTGCCTTTGAATAACTCATCCTTAAAATGCCATCCCTAGACCCATGGCCCATACACACCTCAGAGTGATGTGAAATGGGAGGAGTAAACTCTGATGACAGGATTTCAGGGCAGCTGACATCAGGGCAATAGAAAACTATAGCAGAAATAGTTTTCTTGTGAGAAACTCCATAAATTAGCAGAAAGAGACTTCTGTTTCTCTACAAAAACTGATGAAAAGACTCTAGCAAGAATTGGGACTGTTTTAAACACCAAAGTTCCAAAGTTTTTGTCTCTGTTGTCGTGTGAACAAGGGAATGGTGGGTAGTAGGGGATAAAAAGAGTTTTCTGGAAGTTTATTCTGGTGTTCTTATTATTATAGTTTGTTAATAAACTTTCTTTATTCCTTTTAAGTTTTAAGCCTGTTTTGCTCTTGTTCTAATCCATATCTCACAGCAAGAAATAAGTAATTTTTAGTTACTGGTTTAAAACCACGACAGCTACACAAGCCTAATCCAATAACATATAGTTAGAATTTACTCATTATAAAAATGCCTAATCATAAAGATTTCACATACTTCAGATATTTGACATTTTTATTAAATATTATGAAAATTATATTCTTCTGCATTGGCGTATTTTTCATGTACTAGACTGAATGAAATACTTCAAAGTGTTGTTTTAGTTAAAAACCCTTTTTTTTTTCCTTTGAAAGAAGTAATTTAATCAATTCCTGAAACCAATCAATCAATATAGGGTAAATAAATCACTGGAAATATTTAATTAAATAAATAATCTTTGATCATTTAGCTTTTCAAATGAGCAGTTAGATTGCAAGGATACAAATATTTCAAACATAGAAATTTCAAACTCATCCAAAAAAAACTGTCTATCAAAAAAATGTCTATTAAAACCTTGGCAGGTGTGAGTCACCAGAGGGTGCTTGGAAAGTATAGTGTAACAAAAATGGAAGACACACAACAATTGAGAAACAGAGTTTAGGAGTATATTTTAACAAAGTGGTATTCAATTGGCATATTGTTCTTGTTTGCAGTTGTTAGAGATTTAGCTTCTATTGGATTATTAATCAGTGAGTAAGAGTCTGGACACCTGCAGAGGCATGTATAGAAATCAAAATTTCTCATTTTGAAGTCTCACTGTTTGCTTCTGATACAAAACTGGGTTATATTTTACAGATTCATTAATATCAGTCAGAATTATATGCATAATTTAATTATCCCTCTTCATTCAGTTATACAGGTAAGTGGACTGAAACCAAAATATTCCCTTTAAAGTCACTGTACTGGGCTCCTCCATTAGTCATCTGTCATTAAAGGTACACACTTTGTGTACCACAGTGCATTTTCACAGTGATCCAATATCTGATAATTTATTATTTTCAAATCATTTAGTTCAGTGTGACTTCAGAGAATACGCATACATTTAAATGACTTGGACCCACAACTGTAAAGGATACTGGGCAAGTTCGCAGACAATACAAAACTGGGAGGAGTTAATGACTCCCTCACAGACATGGTGGCCCTGCAGAGAGACCTTGGTAACAGGGGACTGGGCAATCACAACCAATATGAAGAGAACAAGGGAAAGACCCTGCAAAGATTCTTCCCCTGGGATGGGGCAACCCTGGGTGTATGGACAGACTTGGGAGCTGCTTGAAGGCAGCACTGCAGAAAGGGACATGGTTGATGGCAAGTGGAACATGAGTCAGCAGTGCTCTGGCAGCCAGGAGAGCCAGCCCTGCCCTGGAGGACATCAGGCACAGCATGGCCAGCTGGGCAAGGGAGGGGATTGTCCTGCTCTGCTCTGAGCTGGGGCAGCCTCACCTCAAGTGCTGGGGGCAGTTTTGGTCACTGCAATATAACACATTAAATGATTAGAGAGTGTCAAAGGAGGGCCCACGAGGCTGGTGAGGAGCCATGAGGTGAAAGTCTGTGAGGAGCATCTGAGGGCACTTGGTCTGTTCAGCCTGGAGGAGACTGAGGGGAGACCTCAGAGACACCTCACCACATTTACAGCTTCCTCATGAGGGGAAGAGCAGGGGCAGACACTGATCTCTGCTCTGTGGTGACAGGATCCAAGGAAATGGTCTAAAGCTGTGCTTAGGGAAGGTTATGTTGGATATTAGAAAGAGGTTCTTCACTCAGAGAGTGGTCAGGCACTGGAACAGGCTCCCGGGGCAAGTGGTCGTAGCACCAAGCTGGAGTGAGCTCGAGAAACATTTGAACAATGCTCTTGGGCCCTCTCCTGGTGTGACTCTTGGGGTGGTTCTGTGCAGGTCCAGGAGTTAGACTTAGTGATCCTCATGGGTCTCTTCCAACTCAGCACAGTCTGTGATTTGATAAAGAAAAAAAAAAGCTATTAAATGAAATTTTCATATTGAGGAGATTCAAGGATTTTTTAGCCTTCAAAAACAAAATGCCAGCTTAATAACTTGCATATAAATCTTTCCTTTAAATTTTTGAGCCTTTTCCGTACATGAAATGGCAAGAGCATTTATGTTTTAGTACTTAGTGTCTTTTCCAAAAGATGAAGATTTCTCATTTTATTTTTTTCTGGGTATGTGTAATTCTGGAATAATTCCATAATAACTGCACTGAATAAATACACTGGCCCAATTAATGTAGCAATTCCATCAAGTTCTCTCTTAAACTGAGAGCTGCTCTCACTAAATTTCATATTGTATGCAGTAAATCGTAAGTCTGGCAGAATCTGACCCATTCTTTTAATGTCAATAATATATATCTTTGATTTTGTATGTCATAACTCAAATGGTTAACACTACCCTGCACTTAAATTGTCCACAACATTAAAATTGTCGACAGAAATATTCTTCAAATTATCACTTTTTTAACATGGCATATTGCTGAAAAGGCAATAAATTGTTGACAGCTAATAAAAGCTGTCATCTTCTGTTGACTAATACGGCCTCTTACACAAATATATATTTGGAACAAATTCTATGTATCTACATTATTCTTTAAGGTGAAAACAAACAAGTCACCTACCACTACTTTGCCACCTGAATGCTTTAATAACCACTCATGGCACTCCATATATAAATTGTGAGAAGCCCTAAACTGTACAAATGTTCTGAGCTCTTTCTACTTTTTCAATGTGCAATATTCCCAGTTATGGCTAGAATAACAAAAGACAGAACTTTTCTAATTTGGGCTATATATCATTTAATTATGCACAGAGGGATGTGTGTACAAAAACAAACATTTACACAATCCACAGTCTTCTAGCTCTAGCATAATCTAATTTTTTAATCTGCAGTAATTCCAGAACAGTTTTAATATGTTTGTTTGACAAATTTTATATTTGAATTTGTTACATTTGTACTATGAATTTCCACCCTTTGCACACAGGTTTTGATTGGTGAGTTTATTGGGTGGGTTTTTTTGGGTCTTTTCTTGGTTGTTTGATTGGTTGGGATATTTTGGGAGTTTTGGTGTAAATAGGTGGGGTTCTTTTTTTCTTTCAATTAAAATTAAAAGCTTTGGGATTGAAGAGGCAAAGTTGAATCTTCTCTAATCTTCTGTCCAATTTATTTCTCTTTAGTGCCAGTAAAAATTAGTTGCAGAGTATTTTGTCCTAAAAGAGGAAGAAAGTGGCTTTTTACTGTCTGCCACATTTGAGCTTGTCATGATTCTTCCATATATTCTTAGATAAACCTTACAGAAGTTATGGGTAAATATTTTTTGCATGCTTAATGTTCTTTTAGACATTTTTTTTTCCTTCTGCCATTTTAAAAGTCAGAAATTAAATTTATTGTAGGTGGAACTAAAAAGCATTAAGTGCCATAAAGATCAGTGTTACAAAAATAAGTGAATAATAGGATTGATTGACACTAAGTGGGAGTTTTTGAGGCAAATGGTATATCCTAACCAGGGAGGGTGTTTTTCTTTGACCTCAATTCAGTTTAGTTATTCTGATTATGCAGAACAGAGAACATTTGTATATTAACAATCTCAGTACTTTTTGCATTGAAATACAATGTCGTATATAAAAGCTGTGAAACAAACTCTCATCTGTGTGTGTGTGTGTGAACATGTCATATAAATTCTGGAATGAAAATTTCTGGGTCTACTTGATTCATGTCTGGATTAGGAGGTGAATAAGTGAACTAAGAGGCCCTTATTTATCTTTTATTCCCAGAGATTTTATGAAAATCCTTCATTAGTCATTGAATTTCAGAATGCTTCAATATTATTGAAAAGACCCAAACCTTTAAATTTGTCTTTTTTTTGTACATGGTTCTCATGTTCCTTCCTTATTGTTTTTTTTTGTGGATTTGTTTGTGGGGTGGTTTTTTTTGTTGTTTTTGTTTGTTTGTTTGGGGCTTTTTTTCTGACCTGAAACAGGTTTGTTTTTCTGGTTTTGGTCATTGGGGGTTTTTTTGCCGCACTATGTCTATTTTAAAACAAACAAAAATGTCATTCAAGAATCTCCTAAAGGTAGCAGAATGTCGCGAAAGGACATGAAATGATTCTCATGAACACTCTCAGTGTCAGAACAAAAAAACATATTTTATTTTCTGACTCCAATATTTATGGATTCTTGACAATGACCAGGGATTGGATAATTAAGTTACCACCTTCCCAATCACACTGGTCATGAGAAACATCCATCAAAAGACATTTCTTAGAAGGAATGTGATAAACAACTTATGTTTACAGGACTTTAATGGGAAAGTAATTAAAACTATGAAAACATTATCAGAAGACTTCAATTTTCAGAGCAACAGCAGAGGGTGAAGACAATAACTTTATAATTCTAAATACAAAAAAGATGTACTGTTTGAAAACGGGACTCTCATGACCAGTAAACATCAGTTATCAAAACTAATGACATTTTCCTAGAAGTGTCAAAGGAAAATGATTATATTACATGCCAGCTACCTAGAAAATTCTATATAGCTCTTTGCACATCTTCATTTCCATACCAAGCTGGAATACAGCTGAAGAAAATTGACCATTTTTCAAACATTTCTTCATCATACAATTAAAAATAATGTCCCTGACTTTCTTATAACCATAGGATGTCATGTTACTGCAATACTTTTGCAATATTAATTATTCCCAAATGAGTTTGTTGTAAGTAGCCATAGGTAGCCAAAAACCTGCTAGATTCACAGACATTTAATATACTTAGTTCTCTTCCACCATCAAAATCAATAAGAAAACCCAATGAGTAGGTCTTGTACGTAAATTTATTCCATGATTATGAAGACATTTACACCTATGAAAAGTGCACGGTAATCTTATACAAGAATTGTAAAATTTTACAGGAAAGCAAAGCGTGCACAAGAAAGCAAATTTTTTACAAGAATTACACATAAATATTATGGTGACTATATTGAAATACACCCATTGTAAAGATGCTTAGCTCAATATGTATTTTAACATAAAATCTAGAGAAACTTTATAGGATAAAAAGCACAGTAAAGATTCTCAGAAAGGACCCTTCAAAGTTAAATGATACTAATTACAATATTAGCATCAATAACTCAAATACTAATAACCACATTATAATCCTAATACTAATGCTACTACTTTGAAATTTGTCTAATTTAATCTTTAATTTGTCTAATTTATTAATAAATAATTTGTGTATTACACAAATCAAATTGCACTTGTAGTAACAGTGTAAATGATAAAGACTTGAAGTGTCTTTTCTATTCAAGCTATGTGACTTCTTTAAATAGTCAATACAGAAAAATAAAGACAGAATTTTAATTGACTTTATTCACAATATGAATTGTTACAACTTTACCATTAGCCTTTGGGATTTTATTATGGCCTCTAACTAGAAAAAAAGAATAGCAGAAGGATACCAAATCATTTCTTGGAAGCATTGTTCTAACATGCCATAATAGAATATATCTCCAAGAGAACTAAAAAACAGCATAAGCATTTCTAATAACAACTTAAGCCTGCCTACATTCCTTCTGATGTCTGAATTTCGTTGCTATAATTTTGTGAACCTAAATCAAATAAAAGTTTGCCTACCATCTAATATTCCTCTGATTTTTAGTGAAGCTTCGGCTACTAGGAGTTACATTAATAACAGTGCATAGTCAGCTAAACAAACCAATTCAGCAGCTATTGTTTAGTTTTACGTTCACCCTTTTTCAAATTTACAACACAACATATATTCAAATACACCTTGCAGAACAGCAGCACTATGAAAAATGGAGTTATTAATTTTCTTTTTGCATATAGGACCAGATATTTGACATGTATTTTCAAAAATATTTGTATATTTTTCTTTCTATATTTATTTTATATTATTAATAATCTATATTATAAAAATATAAGTATTAAGAAATAATATAGAAGTAATATGAATACCATAATTTATAACATGTTTATAATATATATTATATAATTATATAATATATAATAAATACAATGTATATAATGTATTACATAAATAATATATAGATACTATTCTAAATTTTATAAATTTAATAAATATTTCTACATTTATTCTATATTATTTCTATATTTTATGTGGTTTTATATTTTTCTTAGATATTTTCATATTTTTCTGCACCACTTTATCTAATAAAAGTACCACTTTGTTAGGGCCTTAACATGGAATGTGGAGGACTTGTTTTTGAAGCAGTGCTGTACAGGACTAAAGCAGAAATTTTCCCTTTCTCTCTCCTACTTCTGTCATTCATCCTGCCTCATCAGATAATTAACATTATGAGGTGGGAGTCAGTAGGCAGGGCATTCAGTGTGGTTCTAGTTATTACTGTTATGGTAACTTCAACTGAAAAATTTCAACAATAGTCTCAGAGAACCCTGAGTTACCTTTAACCTCATGGCTATACTTGTCTAGGAAAACAAATCCTCAGAGGGAAAGGGTATGTGAACACTTCCATGTCCTGCATTGCTTCTTAGATTAGGGAAAGGTATGGAAAGGAGCTCACTGTGCAGTCTGTGCTCTTTCCTTCTCTGTAATAATATCGATGTAATAATATCCATGAAAGAACAGGATGCAATGAATATGTTAGGAATATCCACAGTTTTAGAGATTTTGTTCTATACTTGTCAGTGTTTCAATATTTGGATGGCTGTAATACAACTCTTTCATTCCACATCACTATGAATAATACTGTATAATGTAAAACTGCACACCACCTTAATTAATCCGATTAGTCCTCAAGTGTCAGTATACTGGTAAATTAAATGTGATGAGACAGGTTATGACACTAAGACAATCCACCACAGAGAGCTCTTTCCCATTAAAGAAAGATAGCCCATCCAAACCACCTCGAGCCAGAACATGCCCTTAGTCCAAAACCAGGACAAGGATTTTTCCCTTGGTGAGGGCGGTGTGTGGAGGAAATGGCTAGAAGACCACGCAAATCACTATGAGGAGCCAGGGAACTTTCTATTCTATTGTGTCCAGAAATCACCTGTTTCACTTACTGGTATGAATATAGCCAAAGGAATCAATTTTAGCACAATTGTCTTGAAATAACTGGAAATAAAATCTCTATCTATAAAGCCTACCATACATTCTAATAAAATGAAAAAGTAATAAAGTTCCTTAGGGACATTAAATGTTAGCTGTTTAATTAAGATGCCTATAAATAATTTCATTAAAATTGCAAAATATAATTTGAACTTTTTTTTTTTTTTTAATGTTTTGAACAGTGAAGTGACTCTTAGCTCTGGAGATGTCAGTGAACCAAGCAACTACCAGAATTTTTGAAAAAGTATCGGTCACCTGTTTGGTATAAAAGATACCAAAACACGTCAAGGTAGGTTTAGAAATGTGCTCAAATCTTATCCAGTACTAGAATTTCCAATGTTCTTGAACAGTTAGTGTATTTGATGATATCATACTTGCTCACAATACAGTGAATAACATGAATCTCCTTAAATTCAAGAAATGTACTTTATGTTTCAGACATTTAGGTGAATTACAAAAATATGACAAACTCAGTGTTGTAAAAAGTCTAGGAAAGATATTTAGATATGGAATTTAGTTAATTGACTCAGATGTATTTTGACAATTCATAGCAGACTTATATGTCTTCTGTGTAAATTGGTATTTAATGCCTTAATATGAGTTGTTTGACCTCAGAATGTTACACTGTTAATATTCTGAAGTGGTCTTTTTTCAGGAAGAAAATACATATTAGTCAAGATATCCATACAGGTCTGATGAATATGTCTATACACTTTATCTTGTGAGAGGTTGTATTTTGTTTCTTTATTTATTTTGTCTGTTGGTGTCTTTCAGGGATCCATAGAAAAGAGGCATAGAATAACTCCAAAATAGTACCATTCATGATGTCAGTACACGTTTTCACCCATTCTGAACTTTTTTTTTTTCTGAAATTTTGCACACGAAGCTGGAGAAAGTAACTTTTTAATTGAACTATATGTAGTGTTTGGAGTTTTTTAAGAGCTAATTTTCATCTTGTTTAAGTGTTAAGTATCATCTTGTCCTTCTGCTTTCTGCATTTCTGTCCTTTGTCATTTACCATATCTGCTGAATTAACTTGAGAATAGATTTCTTTTTGCTTTGCTTTTTATCTCTTGCTCTTTGTTCCACAGCATGGCACATGGGTGCTGTGAGGTATCATATGCTCTCATTTTGCATCATCAAGAAATGTGATGGGTCACTGTGAAAGGCACCTGGTCATCAGCTGTTGTTTTTGGAGCAGTGTGTAGAGAGCTTTGTGTGGACTAGTAAACCTACTCTCCTTTTAAACCCTATTACTTCTATGGAAAAATTGGTTTCAGAAGAGAACTGGATGACTAGTTCAGGCACGGCTATCAATAGCACTGCCATGTAGTGTTAGTTGAAAATAAATCCTTCCTAAGGAAATATATTGCATCAGTAGCACTGCTGAACTTGTGAGATAATACTTCATCAGCAAAGTAACATTGTTGAATCAGGATAAAGTCCTTTGCAAGTAAATTAAATCATGTTCCAATGAACAAGCCAAAGCAATTCATATATCAGAATAAAAATGAATAGGGGAAAAAAAAATGGAAATATAAGTCATCTAAATGCACTAAGAAGAAGAAAATCCTTTGGTCCCAGAGAAAGAACCAAAGAGATGAGGCTGTCATATCTTAAGGGATAAATATAAACCAGGTTATTATTATAGGCACTAAATATGAAGAAAACTGAATTTAGCACACTCTTTAACTTATTGAATTCTGTTTTTAAATTTCTGATTCAAAAATATAAGACAAAGACACACTTAATCCCGATGAAAAAATAGTGAAACATGAGGGTAGCCCCCTTCAGCCTCTTTAGCCCCATCCCTTTTGTACTCATCTGAAGCTCTAAAGAGGGGGAAAAAAAGTTTAAAAAGCAAAATTATTCATTTAAATTTAACAAGAAGAATGAGGGAAAGAATGATTATGTAGTCTTGTGTCTGTGCACTGAGGAATTCAGGACTTGTATCATCTCTTGGGAAAGTAAAATAGTGCTGCTTTGCCACAGTATTTGTTGCAACGACTGAAGTCAGCTCTTTACCAGGTAGGTGAAATCCTTCTTCTCTGAATGCCTAGAAACATCCAGAATGATAGTGCAGGCTATTGAAATGGGCTTTGCAACACAGTAGCAATTATTCACTAGTGTGTTCATATTCAGGTAAAATGTGTATTCTATATATCTAAGACAATCCAAATAAATAAATCTCTCAGTTGGGATTCAATTTCTATCTTAACTGCTGTTCTTTTCTAAAGCAACTGAAGTGTTTGAACAATTCCCTAGATTTTCTTTACCATGTTGTGTGCATTTTTCTTACCACTGGTCATTTTTTTCATTTCCTTGTTCATCTATATAGCTTATTATAAAAAAAAAAAAAAAAAAAAAAAAGGAACAGAATAATACTCACTATATTTATTACTAGGTGGCATGCATAATCTCTGTGCCTAAGAAATTTATCTCTAAACACTTTAATTTTCTCTCCATTACTCCAAATCATTCAATTTCACCCATCATTTCCTTCATGCTTCCAAAATTTGTTCTGCTGAAATTCAGTCTCCTTAGGTTTCAATTCAGTATTAGATATAAACTAAAAAAGATTGCATTACAACCTTCATGGTTACCTTTTCTCCCTATACTGTGGAGCAGTGGTGTACTCCTATTTACAGAACTCCTGATATTTATTTCTTCACATAGTACATAACAGCTTATAGGAGTATTTCAATATTTCATCTTATACCTTATCATTAGGCTTTTTAAAAAAATATATTTTTCTTTTCTCATGGGTAATAGAAAATTACTTTTATTTTAGTATAATTAGAAAGATGGTAGTCAATGTTTTTGATGTCTGCAAACCTTCAATCCTTTTTTACATATAAAGAGGAAAACTCTCACATAGGTGATAGATAATTTAATTGTGTCTAAATTATACATTTGGTTTATAAATTACCAATTCTTTCTTCCAGCATTAACACAAATTAACATCTTACAATGCCTTGAATGTGAAAAAGTTATCTACCAGTCTAAATTTCAATATTAAAATTTCAACTTTACTTCATTTATCCTTCAAGGATTTTTCAGAACATCTCAAATAATGTGTGCAAATAGATGAAATAAAAAAAGATCACTTATTTTCATCTGCAAGATGAAGTTTATTTCAGTTATTTTAAGTTCTGCAAAACTTCTCTAATGTAAGTTTATAGGTAAAGGGAGACCTATGTAAATAGAATTCCCTTTCCCCTTATCTCCTGCTAGATCTTACTTCTATTTCTCCTCTAACCAGAGAGCACACACAGATGAGAAGTGAGGTCACAGTCTGTCCACAGATGGGGATCCTCCCACCTGCACCAGCAGGTTTTCAGAGCTCCTTCAGCCCTAGGAAATATTTCTGCATAAAAACATTGCCTTAGTTATTCTTGCGCCAGAAGACAGAGCCAGAATTATTGCAGAAATAGAGCCCCTCTCTGGCCGGCTGATACCTCAGGAACACAGTGGCTTTGAGAGGGATACACTCCATAGGGGGACAGGTTGTGACGCCCAACTGAAACAAAGTAGGAGAGTCTACAGCACTTGGCAGTGATTTTCAGTGTAGGACAGTATGGTCAGCCACACAGGCAAATTACTAGGAAAGTCATTAAGAGGCCACCTTTCACTCTGATGCATTTCATATAAAAAAAACAAAACAAAAAAACAACCCACCAAACAAACAAACAAAACAAAACAACAACAAAACAAAACAAAACAAAAACAACAACAAAAAAGGGCCCAGACCAATCCATGAAAATATTTCTGTTGTTTAGTATGCCCTTACTGGGAGCAGCTATATTTCATTGTAGCTGAAACTGTCCTACAGCATTCTATAGCTATCTAACCAATAGACAGACTGAGGGATACAGATGGAAAAATGCAATGGTTCCAATTGGATCATTGAACCCAATGCTTGACTGTCAGAGAGAAAATGTGCAACTCTAAAGAACCAAATGTTCTTCTTCACTCTTTGCTGCAGATAACAACAGTTTGCACTGTTTGTTACAACACATCAAATGCTTGAATATTAACATGTTTTAGTTACCTTGCTGTATTTATATTATGAACAAGTGCATGGAAAGTCAGAACAGTCAGTAGGTTAGTGCTGCAGACCCGTACAGTGAAGCTACAAAAGCCCAAACGGGAAAAGGGGGGTGTATGTGTGTCATGGTTCAGTTGCTCATGTCATGTCAACAGTTTGTAAACATCAGAACGTATTATTCATCCTCACAGAGGATACATCTCAGAACAGTCCAAATTACCAAGTGTATTAAATGCCCTTCAGACAGCCCGTCTGCTTTTTTCTCACTTTTTCTTTATTTCAAAGTGAGGGGAAATTGGGGCAAAGGGGATATAACATTGTGTGTCGTGTTTCTCATTTAAGACATTGAAGCTTTAAAACCATAATTAACGAGGCTGAAATTTTTGTTTCATGAGTTCAGTGGGCTGTGTATGTCATGTAAAGTCACTGACTGGCTCATGGAATCAAGCAAAAAAACCTTCCAAAACACCAACAGTCTTTTGGCACCCTCCAGTTTATTTTGCATATATGTCTGTCTGTTTTCTTCAGAATATCCAAGAGTAACCATTAGCTGTGTCATTTCTCCTCTTACTTTCATGATGATCTGGAACTTTGTTAGCAAATAGCCTTCACAGAAGGGAGCCTTTAAACAAACAAATCTCCACAAACAAAGTCACAAGAGTAGGTTGTGCTACTTTTGTGGTAGTTTTCTCAGCTTGCCTCTGTTAGCAGTGAAACATAATAACATGTTTTTTTGCAGCTAGCTAAAAGGCTGTTCCCTGGCTTATGGTAACTGTTTCACTGAAGTCCACAAAAGGCATAATTGAATGTAAATGGAATAATTAGAACATTGGTCCTGCAAATACCTGTAGTCTAAACCCATATATTTATATGCCTCACACAAAGGTAAATAAAACCTTTCAGCAAACAGGTGTCTTGCTCTGATTGTTTAATCATTCTTCCAATGATTCTTTTATATACACTGGAATACACGCCAGAATACTGAGATAGAAAAATTTAGCAAGTTCTGTCGCATCTTCCTTGTCCAAAGCTCTCATGGCAAGGAAAATGGAGGGAGAAGATGCAGGGAAAATGTCATGTCTGTTAAATAGACTAAAATACCTAGCAGAGGGTTGAGTTCTGTAAACAACATTAATATTTAATCCAAAAATTCTTTATATCATTTTTTCCAGTTTCATTTTCAATTTACAGCTTCACTAGCATAGTTTATATTTAGGTTTGCTGCAGTGTTGACATGGTTTTCAGAGTCTATAGGATATCTTTAAAGCTCTAATAATCTCAGACACTCACAAAGCTTGTATTCCCTCTTATTTCCCTGTTAAACTGCTTGTAGGTTGATTCAGTGCTGTAACAGATTTTTATATCAGGCTCTGTAAACCCAGCTTCTCAGACTCTTCTATTCTAAGAGGTATCCCTTCCTCAGGGACATCTCAGGGACTTCAGCCTTTTTAGAAACCTCAGCTAACAAACTCCAAGTGGAATAAAAGATTGTCAAACTTGAGCCATTTTTCTCTTGCATGTACATAAAGGAATATATAGGACTAGTAAAATGGGTGTTTGGCTCCATCTTTAAATTCGAACACAACTCATTTGTACCATATTTCTTCAGTTTCTGTTAAGATTTTTCAGGGAGATTATTACAGTGATATTGTCACTTTGCTGTCTTGAATGAACAAGAGGACAAACCACTTAGGAAAATAACACAGCATATTCTACTTTTACATTCTTCAAAGAAGGAAAGAGAACAAGTGAATAGAGGAACACAAGACTCCTATGTACTGGTTGCAGTAAAAAACTTCTCTATATAAAGAGTGAGATAATTCTCACCAGCCTGGACGGAACAGAAGATAATGGCCAGTCATTCATGTTCATGGAATCCATCCACTTTTATAAAATGCTTATTCTGGAAGGTTAAAAAACAATATAAGTTGAATTTCTCTTTCTTTTTTTTTCTTTTCTGTACTCTTCTAGATTTGGATGTTAAATCTCCTAATGTTAAAAATAATGTTCTTCACTGAAATTTTGCCACACTTATCATCTCACTGTGTTATGGTGCAGCATCATTCCCAGAAAAAAAGTTATCTGTTCTGCAGCTTCAGTGGCATGATTTCATTAGCCTTTTTCTGTCTCATTAGGATCTTCACAGAAGAAAACTGTCATCTCAGAACAAGCATAATAAACAAAATTATCAACCCCTTCTTTTTAAAAGGAAAATGCTAGAAATATTTCAGAGATCTAAAAATGCAATGACAAGGTAAATCTTGAATGATTTATACCCATAAAATGTCAAGAGTATTGACATACTCTGGCAAAATATTGGCAAAATATTGTCTCCATAACACTATATTGATAATGTTGTTAAATGCTAAAAACAAAAGCAAGAGAACTGTTTGGTCTTAAGGCTCATACTTAGGATTGTCCACAGCTCAAACAGCAAATGGTCAAAAATGGAATATTTGAATAAATAACATGTTGAAAAGAACCTTCCTAATCTTTACTGTTTTCCATTTGGGGAATGAATGTTAAGAATAAGTTTTTAAGTGCTGCTCATATCGTTCAAGTCAGAGCTTAAATACATTCAGCATGTTTTCCTGTGGTAGTTATCTCACAAACAGCAGTGCTAACCACTACAATCAAAACTAAACTGGAACTCCCCATGTCACAACCCTGTGTCCAACTTGAGCTTCCTCTGCTGTTTGAGACCATCACTTCAGTATACATCTAAAAGGTTCTTCAGGACCACTGATTAGGAGGACCACATATTCAGCATCTGCAGATCTTATAAGAGAACTTGTTATATCTGTTCCTACCTTGCTGAGCAATGTTAAAAGGTAAAGCTACACTTAATGTGTAAGTTAGACTTCTCTAAAAATACCAGATGCAGTTCAGTGCTTTGATTGTTCCATGACTAAAATGGGCAGAGTTTTAGAGAGTAAGTGCAAAAATAGCATGAAGCCAGCCTTATTGACTAATGGGCCTTTGATATGTAATAACCCCTCCTGCAGGAAATCCCTTGATAGCATGTTTTCTCACTTATTACCTTCCCCAGACAATACTTCCACAGAACTGAGCTAACAGAAGACAAAGACAGATTATTAGACACTGATTCTAGTTTTCATTTTCTGCCTCCCTCTCTGCACAGCAGCTACACAAATCTCTCTTCACAGTACAAAATAAATGTTCCGTGAATGTAATGTTCTTCACAGTAGAGGAAGCACAAGCAGCCCAGGCTAAAGAGGAAAAGCTAAAACTGTCACAATACAGCTTGCAAACAAACATCAATACAGACAGACTGATACACCATAGAGAATTTTGCAGTTCTCCCATGCTAAATAAATTCCTTAAAGAAAACAAAGCAAAACCAAACAACCACCCCAAACAAAAACAAATGAAAGAACAAACAACAGCAAAAAAAAGATAGAAAGCAAAGAAAAAGAAAAAGGAAATTATTTTTAAAACCATAATAAAATAAGAAAGAGGAAAAGAAGACTTGTGGGGAAGGACTCAAGGTTGGTTTCCATTCTATGCTGAAACTGGTGTAAGCTGAATCAACATCAGGAATTTTGAAGTGGAAAAGTACATGGTCGATCAGACCATCAGGCAGATTTGGATGGAGTGAATGCAATTTTTGTCAGTAACTGGCATATCTGCAATGCAAGCAGAATTGTTTTGTCTAATTATGTGTTTTCCTGAGAGTTATTCTTATTATTATTGGTTTCCTTATTTCTGCACGCAGAAACTAAGCTACAGTAACAGAATAATACTTCCACATTCTCTTAAGGACAGTTGCAAAATGATTTTTTGCTTCACGTTTCTATTCAAAAGTTGTCACTATTTTTTCTGCTTTTTTTTACAGAAACAAAACATTTCTTTCACTCTGGAAACTGAAATAATATTATATGTTTTAGTATTGTTTTGCACTAGCTCAGATATAGCTTCCGAAAATCTAAGGCTCTCCATGTTAGCACCCAAAGGTGGTCTTCAAGATGGGAGAATTATAGTAGGCAAAACAGTTTAAACCCAAGAGAATCTGCTCCCTACTGAAGAAAAATAAAACATGTTACATTTCTGCCCCAGACTGTGTCTGAACATCAGAATCTGAAGATACCAAATAAGAAAGAATGTGGAATAAAAGTAAGCTTTCCACAACTCGTATCACTCCTAAAATGATAAAGTAAGAAAAATAAATACCAGTAAAAGAGAGCTAAAATCACAACAATAAAAAATAAAACAAGATCTGAAAAAAATGCACATCCTAGTAATTTATCAACACAGTTTTCTGGGACCTGACATTCTTCTTTCTTCTCCCAATAACTGTCCATTATTTGTACTTGTAGATAAACATGTTTCACTATGCAAAACGTGAATTAAGCTACTGAGAAATAAACACTGCTTTTAAAAATAGCATTACATTTGAGATGCTTCAGAGAAGGAAAATTCTGATTCAAAACATTCCAAAGTTCTGATGCTTTCACTGGTTGTCTTTCTGTCTCAAAATCAAGTATAGTGGTTTTCTCTATTCTAAGCTGCAGTCTTTTTGTCCACTTGCAGTGCTCCAGCTGCAAGTTTCTGGATTTTTGCTGCATTTTAAATGGTCATGAGACTGAAGACATGGACTTTTATCTAATTTTAGGCAACACTCTTTTCATTCTGTCATTTATGCCATTCTGTAAATTGGAAAGCAATACTCTTTGAGCTCCTTAAGAGAATGTAAAAATTAACGCATATTAGGAAATCAAACACTGTAATAAAGATCTCTATTGGAAACATACACTAAATAGATTTATTACAATTGAAATTAAACTAAAAATTTTGTTTACAGTCATTGAGGAACACAAAGAAAATATCTGCATCTCCAACAGATGGGTATATAAATATATGAGTAAATTTAACCACAAGCTGTTTTAACAGTCTCCAGGATAAAAAAAAAAAAAAAAAAAAAAAAAAAAAAAAAAAAAAAAGAAGAAAAGAATATTGGATATATCTTTGAGAAATTTTTAAAAAACCCTTAATTTTAAGCAATTATTTGAGAATTATAACAAAAATTATCTATAATTTAGTTATCTGAAAATCTTTACAGAAACTGACATACTGCTAAGATTTCATAATTAAGCTAGGAGACAAAAATGGAGTCAATTGTAACTATGAATCATCAAGATTATTAAAAAGAAATTTAGAGCATTAAATGATGAAATCTCTTATCAGTCATTTGCTGGTTATCTGTCAGATTTAAAGAGAGCCTGATACAAGTTTAGAACTAGGATTCAAGATTATTAATGAGAAGCAAAAAAAAGAAGTTTCAGTTAAGAATAGACAATTTTATCTACTTTTTTATATACAGAATTTTAAAGCATGTCTTAATACCAACTCGTCAATGGATTAATTATAGTTTTCATTTTCATGCCATATTTAAAATTTTAAAATCCATTGCCAAATGTGTTTCAAAATAAATTACTTAAGCTGCATTTGCTTATTCTATTTATCTTGACAAAACCATTTGTCGCCTGAAAAAGAGGCAGCAAAATTGTAACACTGATAGGCCTAAAAGGCCAGGAAATTAAGATTCATGTGTCATTCAGTGCATCAATATGTGGAGTTCATGAAAAAAACCACCATATCTCATATAGGTAAGCCTTGAGGAACACCGGCAAGTGTGGACTAATACCTATCAACTCCCGTATTTTACCAGTCCAAATATTCTGCAAAAATTCCCATTAATTTCATTTGTGCTGGGCAAGGTGTTAGCTAAGTGGCATGATTATTGCATACTCATCTTCATAATGAGTTGCTATGAAAATGACTGAAAATGGACAGCATCCTTATTAAAAACTGATCTGTACCTTCAATGGGGTAAAAATCACAAGGCTCAGGACCAATTTTCTAGGTCTCACAGCCACTTCCTGACAAGTGGGATACATAAACCTGGAAAAATTCAAAGCTCTGCAGAATTTAGAATGCTTGAACATTCAAGAAAAGTTCACACTGTTCACTTTTTAGTGTCAAAGATCTCAATATTAATTATAATGCATTAAGATGTTAGTTAGGCTTGACAGCCTAACAAACAGATGAAAAATTGGGTCGTTCAGTTCTGTTCTAGAACAAGATTTCTTGTAGTTCATGTATTATGTATTAATCCATGGATAGCTTGTTACAAAGGCCATACTTCATTGTATCTTCTATTTAAAATATAATGGCTTCTTGCTGTGTTTTTGTCAGTGTCCGTTTAAGAAAGACTATTAAAACTGGTTTTTACCAGCTTCCAAAGAAATCCTGGTAGGCCCATAGGCTACATGTGTAGACAAACTGAAGTCCTAGAATCTCTGTTGTCTTATCTCATTAATTTTATTCCATAATTAGAAAAAGATGTAAGAGACAAAACATTGATGTGCAACATGGTGGAACTTGGTCTGTCAAAAGGATGCTAGTAGTACAGATACTACTGTAATTATTTTTTTACACTGTAGATAGTCCACACTCATTAAGAAGAGTTAAAGAACTTGTTTCCTGGAAGTGGGTCCTTACCTCAAGTTAATATGATTTCATCACGTAAGCATCTTGAACCAGAATGTCTTGGAGGCAGATGGATCTGAGAAACAACTTAAATTTTTTGTTCTTATGCTGTAACACAATATTTGTATTTTGAGATCATTCTCTTTTTTTGCAGTCACTTTACATAGACACAAAGGTTAAAACCAAAGTAAATCAGCCAAACAAATCCAGTTACCAGGAAAAAACTTAAAAGGTAGAGAAAATTAAATGAAATTACAAGAAAAATAGTTGTTATCGTGAATGTCAGTCTGCTAATACAACCTCTCACAGGCTCACATGCAGAATCTGAGTTGGTTCACAGTTTTGTAGAAACTAAAATGATCCCTAGCTTCGTAAGCAATTTCTGGAATATGACATTAGACTAGTTATTACTATAATGTGAACCCATGTAAAACTGGAATAAAGAAAAGGGAAAAGAAAATAAGTCAGGCAATCAGAATACCTATCACCAGAAAAGATGAAATGTGGACAACTGACAGTATCAATAGCCTGTTTAAAATTCTGTTTCTTTGATTTTAAGGGCCACATTTTGTCTCCCTCAGGTGAGATTCTGGCCCAAGATCATCTGTCTGGTAGAACTCTATACTGACCTTAAAATACATGAAGAGAATCAAGACTCCAGGGCAAGTAGTGGTAGATTTGAGTTTAAAGATAAAACCTAAAATGAAAAAGCCTGACAAACTTTACCAAATAGAGGAAAATATTTAGCTCTACTGGAGCTAACATGATTCTTGGACACTTTCTTCTGAATCTAGGCTAATTCAGACAATGATACATATTTAATCTAGAAATTTGAAAGCAATACACGTGCTTCTGCAGTTAACAAGTTGAGATGAGTATGTGATTTAAAATCCTGCCATCTGAAAATTTACTAAGTAATATAGTATTCTGGTTTAGAAATAACTCCTGAATCTCATAAAACTTGAACACAAAGAGGTTTTGTTTCTTTATGCTTTTTCTTTCTCTCTTTTTTTGTGTTTCTTTTTTTCCCTCATTAGGCAACTTTGCTTCAAAACTTTCAGAGAGAAAGATGGAAACAGGTCAATTAACAAGGTATGCTGAAAATTTCTCTTCATTTTGAAGCAACTGAACTGTCTAAGATGTTTCAAAACAGAACAAGAAAAATTGCTTTCGGTCACCTTTCTGCTCACTCTAAGATAGTGAATGCTGTGCATCACATATGCAGAGATGAAACTTTTTACAGCAAATCAGACAACTCACTAAAAAATGAAGTCCGGTTGGAGAGATATATAGTCATGGTTCTCTTGGCAATTTTCAGAAATATTCAGAAAAATAAAATAATTATATTCAGAAAATATTAATAAATATGAAAAAAATCATTTTCTAAACAGACACAATTTTTTAACATTATTGAACAACAGTTTCAAGATGAAATTATAAATTTTACAGCCAATGAAGATTAAGGATATTTATAGTCTGATGTCTAGTACAAAATTTGTATTGCATGTTGCAAATTTTGGGTAGATTATGTCTTCAGACATAATAACCGGAAGAATCTTCATGTTCTCAAAGTTTTCAAGTCCTAATGGGGGCTTGAGCAACCATGGTACCTGCTGAAGAGACAACAAATCAAGGCACAATCAGTCCAGATTTCCAGAGTGGTTTGATAATTTCCTGACAGGGATGTTGGAGGAACCAAGACAATCTTTGTCTATTAGATCTCATTCTTACAAATATGGAAGAATCAGGGTGAGGGACAGTATGGGCTGCAGGTGATCAATTTCAGGGTTCTGAAGGAAGAGGATCAAGACAAAAATTATCATAATCCTGGATTTAGGGAAAACAGGACTTTTTCTTTGATATTCCAAGATCTGCTTTTGAGAATCCCAAGAGATGCAGTCATGGAATGCAGTCACAGTTTTACCAATGCCAAAACCCACCTGGACTTAATCCAGCAATCAATCCAATCCTTCCTTTTAAAGGGAAACAAGGGTTTCTAAGGATATGTCATCAGGAAAAAGAAGACTAAGGAAATAATGGGATGGTTGTAGGAGGTGGAGGCGGAGAACTGCTGACCAAGGACATGGAGAAGGCCAAGTACTCAATATGTTTTTCAATTTGTGTCTTAATGGGTAAGTTCTCAGAAAAGTGAGGTTTCTGAGACCTGTGGAAAAATCTGAAGAAAAGAAGATTTACCCTTGGTGGAAAAGGACCATGTTAGGAAACATTTAAACAAACTGGTCATATATAAATTGATGAGACTTGATGAGATGCACTTGCAAAGTATGGGGGAGCTGACTGATGTCATTGTGAGGTCATTCTTGATAATCTTTGAAAGCTTATGTTGGCTGGCAGAGATACCCGAGGTTTGGAAGAAAGCAAATGTCACTCCCCCCTTCATGAAGGGCAATAAGGAGGATGTGGAAAACTACAGGTTTGTCAGCCTCATCTCCATCTTTGTAAAGATGATGGAGAAAATCCTCCTGGAAATATTTTCCAAATATTGAGGTCAAGAAAATGCCTGATATTATTCAGCATGTATCTGCAAAAGGGAAATCGTCTTTGGTCAATATAATAGCCTTCTATAATAAGAAGACCAGCTTCACAGAAGAGGGAAGAACAGTGAATGTTACTTATATTTTACTTTAACAAGGTTCTCAGCATTATACCCCATAACAGCCTCACAGATAAACTTATGATATATGGACTAAATCTGGGAAAAATAGGGTAAATTGAAAACTGGCTTACCTATCAGTTGAAAGGGTTTTAATCAATGCCAGCAAGTCCAGCCACCGGCCAGTAACTAGAGATGTATCGAAAGGGTCTCATATTGTTTAATAATTTCATTAATGATGTGTATGATAGAACAGTGTGCAAGTCTGAATATTGCTTAAATGAGGAGTGTTCAATAAAGTAGAAAGTTGTGCTGGCATTCAGAAGGGCTTCATCAAGCTGGAGAGACAGGCCAACAGGAAGGACATGAAGCTGAAGAAAGGGAAATGACAAGTGCTACACCTGGATAAGAATAAGTCCATGTACCAGCCCAGGCTGGGAGCAAACCAAGTAGTTAGCTGTTTTGCAGAGTTTTGCCTGATGGCTCTGGTGGACAGCAAACTGAATTTGAGCCAGCAGTTTCTTAACCTTTCAGTTAAGAAAAGCAATTTAGCCTTGATTGCATTAGGAAGTTCTGGTCTCCCCAGTATGAGAGAGACTCATACTAATATGCATAGATTATGGTCCCTAGTTAATGGCCACAAAGATGATTAAGGGATTGAGCATCTGTAATATGGGGAGAGGCTGAGACACTTGGGACCACTCAGGTGGAGAAGAGAAAGCTTAGCAGAATCTGACAGGAGGAAAATGGAACTAGACTCTCAGTGGCAGCCAGTGAGGGTATAAGAGGCTGTGAATACAAGCTGAAATACAATAAATTATTTTAAATGCGAGCAAAAAAATACTCCTCACTGTCAGCATAATTGTACACTGGAAACAGAGGGGCCAAGGAGTCTCCATCCCTAGACAAACTTCTCTAGTTAACCCTTCTTTGTACAGGGGCATTGTACTCAAGAGTCTCAAGAAGGCCCTTCCACCTGAAGAAGGCCTTAGACTCAGCAATTCAAAACCTCAATAATTCTGTGATACGATTCTGCTATGATAAGCCCACAGGTCAGTTGTACTTATGCCAAATTATCATTTTTAAGATGCATAAAATTGCTTATCAGGTGTACATATCAGAAATTTCTGTTGATCTATCATAGCCCAAATGGCCCAGCCAGTGAGGGTGGTTACAATATAAAGGGAATTATAATGGTTACCACTGTGTTAGGCTGCTTTTCATTCCCTGGGCTTAACAGCCTGCAGACTACTTGTGGGAAAATGTCGTAAGACAATCTTTGGCATAAATCCATCATAAATTGAACTTGTACCTTCAAAACCAAATCACTACAGATTTGGTCTATGGTGGTCAGCATTGCCCAAGGAATCCTAACTACAGATCCTTTACCAATTTTTAATGATTTCATACAATTTTTTCAGGTAACTTTAATGTAATGTATCCTATTTCCACCAAGCAAAACCCCTAAAGTCATGGCAAAGAGGAAATTCTAAGATTTTGTCATTTTTAAAACTTAGGACTAGATTTCATAAGTTTCTGGGAAAAAAAATACATTCTGTGATCAGGAAAGAAAGGCATTTTCTTGGCTCTGAGAACTCTTGAAAGACAGATCCATGCATAATTGCCAGTATACACTTCAATATCCTGAAGAACTAAGTTCAGTGATACAGAATGTCACTCCTTGAAGATGAAAAAAGTAAAAGGGAAAGCTGATATGTTTGTCCTCAAGACCATATGTGTTGCTTCTTTTCATTTATATAGCTAGAATTTTTCTTGAATTCACACAATTTTTCATTCCGGCAGTCATAGAAAGATGGTGTTCTTGATAGAAGCAAGAGGAAATATTTCTTCAATTTTGTTTAGAACCATATTTTGTAGAAAATTTCTAATTTTATTTATAAGAATTTTTAAAAAATAGGATTGCTATGGATTTCAGCAATAAGAAGCTTGAGTGAGAAGACCTAAGTGGGATGATAAGATGAAGGAAGGACAGGTTCCTGGTGTTAAGCTTAACCAATCTCCTAATCATAACTTTTCCCACCTTGACCAATCAAAATTCTCATTCTGAAGCTTATACTGTTTATCTGTGTTAACCTATTTTTTGCTTTTTATTTTTTTTTATTTCTAATGTAGCTGATTTAATATTTAAACTATTATAGAAGGTATGTGAACATAACATTCTATTCCCATACCCCAACCATGTAGGGAAAATTCCAGTAAGATGAGTCAGTGTGATATCTCCTTTGGGTTGGTTTTATTATTTTTATTTTTTGATTATTCTATTGCTGTAGTGATTAGGATTTCAGGCAATGAGCTAAAACAATATACTACTAGACTGGCAGTCAATCAGATCACTATCACTTCAAACATTTAAGAAGATCTACATTTTTTATTATTTATATAGCTCCATAGTTCATGGTGCTACATAGAACAAATCAAAGACAGATTCCCTGCCCCCTAAGAGCTTACAGTCTAGGCAAGTACAAGAACAACAGGAGAAGATAACACAGGCAGGGGACAGAGTGGGGTAGTAAATGAAAATAAAGACAATTAGATTACAGTCACATGAAAAGCTTATGTTTTTATCTTGGTGGATACAAACTGGGGGAATGAGGTGTTCGAGTAACTTTATTTTAAATTAGAACTAGATTTCAAGGAAGGCCAGAAGAAAAGGTCTTTGAAAATAAACTTCATAGTGTCAGAGGTGCTTGTAGGAAGGCAGAGAGGCAAGACTGGAAGGGAACAGGATACTAGCATGTTTGAGGTTGGAAAGAAATGATCTTCTCAGTAAGAGAAGCCAACCTCAGAGACCTTTTGTTTTCCTATACATCTTTGAAATTCTGACAGAAACACAATCACTTCTGTACACATAGTTCTGCCTTAAA
Organism: Poecile atricapillus; assembly: GCF_030490865.1. Classification (NCBI taxonomy): domain Eukaryota; kingdom Metazoa; phylum Chordata; class Aves; order Passeriformes; family Paridae; genus Poecile; species Poecile atricapillus. The sequence goes on along the minus strand of NC_081251.1, from coordinate 42,483,854 downwards.
TATTAGAGCCGTACATATTTGGGGCTGCATTGGATAAAATCTTGATTCCTCTTAAGTAGGAGTTTTGACAGTTCTTTCAAAGGAGTATTTAAGTTATCATATTTTTTGTTTGTTGACATGTTTGGAGACAAGTGAAGTTGTGTCTGAAGTACTTCATATTTTTCTAACATCCTTAATATAAAAACAATAAAACATTATTTTATAGCATAATGTTTTACCTCTTAGTATGATATTACCTCTGCTCATGATCCCTTTTCCCTGAAAATATTTTTATTTTGTAGAATATTAGGGCATTTCTTTTATTTGTGGCTTTGGATTTTGGTGCAATATGTTATTTCCCTCATAAACTATGTTTTTTAGATTCTGAAATATTAACAAATTAGTGTAGTAGGACCAAACTCTGTTATTTTTGGGGTTTTGAACACTCTGTGGATGAAATCAGGAAAGATTAATGAACAGAGCCTCAAGTAATAATAAAAGGAAAGAAAAGGTTATTTCAAATCTATACTGAATTCTTCAACTGAAAATTGAGACAGAAATTTCAGAAAGAAATACCACATATAAAATCTGTCAGATACTCCCTGTATATGTACTTATGTTTATATAAAAGGAGAATACCATTAAAAAGGCCTGCTGATGTCTATAATTGGACAAATCCTCATCTACTATAAAGCATCAGGGATCTCTTGATTTCATCCAACCATTTGGCTCAAAATTTTCACTACCAGTCCTTCACAAATGACATTTATCAACAACATAAAAGGGGTTTTGTCCCTTGTTTTCGGTTATCTATTGCTATACAACCATATTGAGTCAACCTGAAGATCTAAATGGTATGGGTTTTGTGTCTTAAAGATTGTAGTTGTCTATTTTCATTGGAACAGACACAGGGGGCAAAAAAAATCCTGTTCAATTTTTACCTCTAATTGTCATCCACCAGGCAGCACCACTTCACTGAGCTATAACTGTTTTAAAATTCTTCTCTAGAGTGACATTTGAGGTATTTCAGAGAAACACCCATCACCCTATCCTGAGAAATCAGCAGACTAATTAAGCTTTTATGTGAAACCACATAAAGCAGTTCTATATGGATTCTGAATCTTTGTGGGCCAGATACTCTCTTGATTTTTCCTGGGCCATCAATTTTAATTACAATATAGAAATTTATACAGCATGAGAATTTTGGAATTTTGATTGGCCTTTCAGAGGCCTATCAAAACAAAGATTTTTTCTTCAGAATTGAGGGGATTTTTCACAGCAGTGAAAGGAAAATAAAGCTTTTGAAGAAATTGAAAGAAATTGAGCTTTTCCAAGTACAAAAGTATTTTCTACTTTTTTGGGGGTCAGATCTTTATTAGTCAATTTTTTTTTGTAAGTGTCTTAATACAGAAATAATTACTAATGCACAACAAAGTAACAACATGAGTTAGTGTATGATTGTTGAAAAAAACCCCATTATCCTACTATGAATCTGTGGAGCCATGCATTTCTATTCTTGATCTTTAATACAAATCTCCAGTTACTTTGCATATTTCCTTCAACACTGGAAGGCTAAAATTCTGAGCAAAGTCTTAGTTAAGCCACTCAACCTCTGTGATAGAAGTTTTCTTCCTTGGGGAACTTTGACCCAATAAAATATTTGGGACGTATTCTGCCTTCACTCTTACTGTGGCTCACATAAAACTTAATGAGAATTAGTCTTGTGCAGCAAGGTGAAAATGAAATCCTGCTTATTTCAACATCCTCAATGGAGAAAGGAACAGTATGTTTGAATATAATACAGCATTTTATTACATGATTTTACAAATTTTATTGTAAATCATCAATCAAATGCAATAGCCAATTTTTTCCATTCCAAGCCATCATAATTAGGAGTTTCCATTGTGTTATATGACAGTTACTCTTTTCCCCCTAGTGTTTTAAAGAATTAACTTAAATATAAATTATGTAAGTATACTCATTACCAGAAAAATTGTTTAAAGTGTTTTTATCTTCTTTATACTTCAGACAAAGATAGCCTGTTCTTTGTTATCACATAAATGGGGATGAAACTCACAAATATAAGAGAATTTGCTTTCTCAGTCCCTGCTCACAATGGAAATGGCCAGCTCAATCTCTACAAAGGTTCATGATAACTGGGTAGTAGACACAAACCTCCCATTTACCCCTAAATTTCATTACATAACTTCTACAGTTTGGATGATATATCTTATATTTCTGTGCCATAAAGATGATGATAAGATTAAATTAAGCCCGAGTAAACAACCAATCTCTTTACTCACCAATGACGTATTATCTATGATTATTTTAATGTTTCTGGGGGGTTTTCCTAATTAGTCAAATTATTTTTTTTTCCATGTAAAGACCATCTTCATAATCTTTTTTGGCTGACATAACATTCTTACATAGTCCATACTATACATTTCTCATTGAGATACAAATTAATTTACAGTAGACAGTGGTGCAAGGTTCAGCATCTGTAGGGCAGTATTTCAAAATGTTATGTCCAGGAACTCACCACAGTCAGGACATATAAATTAGCTTTATAGCAGCTAAGAACCAAATCCTGCAAATATCACAATGTGCTGTAATGGCTTCTGTCAGAACTCCCAGCAAACTCTCTTGTCACAAATTTAGTGGAAAGAATCATCAGGATAGGGCACTAAGCTGAAGCTAAGTACCAGTACTGACACAATGTACTGCACATATGTTGCTCAAAACACACAGCAAAACCAAACCAACTAAAACCGACATAAATTTAATGCTTTCTTTTGTACTTTTTTTTTTTTTTTTTAATTTTGTGCATTGGATTCAAACAGCAAACTGAGTGCATATTAACTTCTATCACAATGTGGTCAAGAGGTCTGTGTCTTTTACCATTTACACACAATTGTTCATGACAGCATGTTATCAGCTTAGTGGAAACCAGGGGTGTAGCATGGTAAGCAGTGGTGGTAGTGCACCTATTTTTTTATATTATATAACTTGAAAATATGTCTCTTCTAAGATTCCTTTTTCATGATAAAAATAGTTTTCACCAAACGTTGGTGGTGCGCACGCACTACCACTCATGCTTGGCATCACACCCCTGACAGAAACACATGTTCTTATTTTGTTGATAAAAAGTATTACAAAAATTTCCATACAAAAACTATTTTCATAGAAATCTTGCATTTCCACAAATAAACCTGAACATTTTTTTTTTTTTTGGAAAAAAAAAAAACTGCTCAAGAATTTTGTTCATTTAGTACTGTGACTGTATTGAAAAATGCAGTCCTCCTTTAAGTTCTTGACATTCACTTCTTTAAGGTGACCCATCCCTCTTCCAACATTAGCGAGAATCGCACAGGCTCCATTGAGTTCAATTAGTAGCAGGAACAAGTGTTTCAAAACCCATACAGGCTAAAATGCAAGCCCTCTATGTGTGAAATACACTGCTTCCCACCCCCCTCCCCTCTTTTCACAATTATAGAAAAGAAAATTAATTGCTTACATCTAAAGGTTGTAAGATACATTCCTTTGTACTAAGGAAACTTTCCTTCATCTAAAAATTGGGTCAAAATTCTAGAAATATTTTTGTCATTTTTTTAGATCAAAGTTCCAACCCAGCTAATTTTTTTTTTTTTGTAATTATTATTTACTTAGTTCAGTGTCACAAACAGTAAAAAAAAAAAAAAAAAACAGCAAGTGAGCATCATCATATTTATTCTTCTATTTGTGGGATTCATATTTCTTCACTTTTAACATTTCTTCCATCCAGAAAGATCATATCGCCTTGTCCAGATGGTAGTTTCAGTCTACCAGCAGTTACCAACTTTTCTGTGCTGGGAAGTTCAGAAGAGCATATGGTTTCTTGTTCCACTACAGTTCTGAGACATTACTTTTACTAGACTCCTTCTGTGGTTTGTATCATCTTGGACATTTATTCTCTCTTTTCTGGCAACTGTTGAACTTTAAAAGGAACCTGTAACTTCTCACTGAGACTGCATTTGAAACCAGCCACAAAACTCACATGGAACATTCATTCAGAATGGTGGAAACCCATGACAAACAGCGTAACCCTGCATAATTTTGTTGATCCATGATGCTTGTGATTCGAGTCTGGCCATTGCAACTGCTGAGATCACAGAGTCTCTAGTACATAGACACAGCGGCATGAGGTAACTCATTTTATTTTGCACTTGTTGCATATTTCCACAGGAAACATTCTTGCAAGGTTGTTTGGAAAAAAGACGACAGTTTGTGCTTGGGGTTTTTGGCTTCCCAGCTCTAAGCCATGGTTTCTTTACCTGGCAACCTTCTGTCGTTAAACGTGTGCATGTTGATAACTTCTTCTGTTTTCACAATAACAGGGGCCTGTGGCTTGTGTTTTAGTCGACGCTGACACTTCAGAGACATCCTTAGCTCCTCTACCATGGCACTACAGAAGGACCTCTACAGAAGGAAATAAAGGAACAAGAGAAAAAACAGCTGTAAGAAATCACTAACTGCAATGTCTAGAAGAAGATTCACTGTACTGGTACAGCTGGTTAGTCTTTGCTTTGTCCCAGTCTGAAGCTCAAAGCAAATTGCTGGCCTTATTACATGCGTTGCATAATAATTAAAATTACTTAGCAAACTGTGATGACTGTAAAAATCACCTTGACTGTACAATTGTTTTTCTGGCGGGTACTGAGTCTGGATGCATATGTTACATAAAACTACTTCAAGCAGATTTTCTGTCAACAGCTTAGCTTTATAGTACAGTATCTGAATGTAACATGCATGTTAGACATTCAGTAGAATCCCCTTAGCCATATTTCAAAATAATAATTGCATTTCTATGTGACTTAAGTAAGAGTTATTCAACAAAATATTGTTTTAGTATACAAAGTTTACCTGAATTCATGTTTAAACACTCTTAAAATCCAGATCCATTACTGAAAATTGATATTTACTCCAATATACATAATATCCTCTGTATATAAACTTTTCCCACTAGTGGTTATCATTTATGGAGTAGGTGTTTGCAAAATAAAAAAACCCCAAACCAGCAATTCAGTTTTGTTGACTTTTACGAAAAGTGTATTCTTAAAAAAAGTTTATTAACATTTTTCCATCAAATCCTCAAAGTCCTTTCTCCAGTTTGCAGTACAAGAAATTTGAAAAGTAAAATAAAATCTCCCTATTCCCTCAGTCTGAATTTTCAGCTACTAATAGTGTGCTGAGCAATTAGCCTTCTCTCAGTGTGAGAATTGGAGTATCAAATGACATATGGTAGTAAGTAAAAAAGTCTCACTTTTGGGCTCTGCATCATAGTTTAACTCAAACGTTTTCCATCTAATGGAGAAATGTACTAACTAAATAACACATCCCAGAAGCTGAGATGTTAAGCCAAGCCTCTGACAATTGCTCTCAGCCAAAACAAATTTGAGGTGTGGTCTAACCCTTTACAATTTTCTCTCTTAATTATTAATCTCCAGGCCAGGGAGATGATCAGGAAAAAAAAGGCAAATGAACAAATTAAAAACAAACAAACAATTTATTGAACAAGAACTAAAAAAGTCAAAGCATCTAGAATTATTATAACTATCTTGTGACCATTTTTTTATTTTGTTTGATTAGTGGTAATCAATATATTATTGTCTCATTTGGCCTTTAAATAAAACCCCTCCTTTATTTCTGAACTTATATCTTCATCATTCATACAAACCTGAAGCTTGAAGGTTAGATGCAGAAAATATTTAAGCATTCCACCCTACCTAGTTCACGGGAACCTAGATTGAAGCTGCATTCATAAAAGTCTGCATTCAGCTTCCAGCCTCCAGGGCTGAAAGGACTCTAAGCAGAAAGGCACTCAGCTTTCCCCATTAAATTTTACAGCTTTGTCATTTGGCAACAGTAGAAATTCTGTGAAACACACTGGTGCTTGGCTTAGTTGTGGATCCTTTTAGAATTCACATTCCAGTTCTCCATGCATGTTTATCAATCCAATACGTATTCTCTGAAAGGACCTAACAAACCAAGTTCCTTAAAAAAATGTGGCAACTTCTAAAGAATATGTGGAAGATACCTTTTTCTTCAGTGCAGCCAGTCATCAGCTGGTGCATTAGAGCTGAACATCAGTCACATTTAAGAGTGTCAATATAATAGCATCTTCTGCCAGAGAGATCTAAGCTTATGTCTCAGTAAACAGCTATAGCCTACAGGCATTAGACCATTCCAAGGGAAAGTTACTTGCAGTTGCTGCCTCCTGATCCTGTTCCACTTGGCACGGTAGCAGTTAACAGAGGAACAGAGAAAGTGAGAAAGGGAAAATGTGAGCTGTTCTGTAGATTAGGGATGAGAGCACACAGAAGCAGAGGGAGAGCTTCAGTAGTAGTTCCTGTTTCACTGAGAACTTCAGTAGTTTTACATAAAATTCTGTTTTGTGCAGAAGAGTGAAAACATGAGTTGTATTAATCAGGAATTAGAACTGAACATGAATCAAAAAAATCCTGAACAAATGCCCTCTTCCCTAATCCTTTGCATGAATAAGGAAACGGGCAGGTGGGAATTGAAGGAAAGGGTAATCTTGCTGTGGGTGTGATACACTTCCTTTGAAACATTTCTTTCTCCTGCTGAGTTTGAAATAAAGGAATAATGCCTACTCAACTTACACTAGAAATTATTTTACCACCTACAACTAAGAAAAGCTTAAACTGTGAGTCCAAAGGAAAAGAAGGTATATTTCTCTGGTTCAGAGTCAAGAACATGTCCTTCAGAGGCATTTCTGGCTGAAGTGAGCTCTGCAATGTGCACTGGGTTGACATCCAAGACAGCTTTCTTTGTGTGAATGAGGTGGCTAAAATTCCTAATTGAATGGTCTGAATGTAATATGTCAAATGTTAATGCATAAGGTATCTTTGCTGAGTATTGTGTAGAAAGTAGAAAACTGTACCTCCTTGTCCTGCTATACTTCGAAAGAAAATATTCAACTCTCTTAGACTCCCCCTCTTTTCTACTAAAGTGCTGTTGCTTAACATCAAAACTGCCATTATGATTATGGAATAGAAATTAATCCTGAAATATTTTAAAAAGGGCAAGATTTCATTTAGTATTTCATAATGGCTTACAGGCTAAATTTCTAAGGCTTGAAGATCTTGGAATTTCCACTATATGAGGAACCTAGCATATAAGTCAGGAATTTCATAGGGAATTCATTAAGAAGTAAATGGTGCAACTCAGCACTACACCACTTGTAGCCATTATACAGCTCTCACCTCTGGAATTAAAGACCTAGCTAAAACATTCTGAGGAACAAAATTCTTCTAAATTTTAAAATTATGCATTTGCTCTTAAAACATTCAAGATTGTGTCCCTTGTCTCTCTTCTTTTGCCAAGATGTCTGAGAAGAATGCCAAATTAGAATAAATCCTTTTCAAGAGGAATCAGTCCACCAAAACCTTTGCAAAAATCTGCAAAGGGTATAAATTTTTAGGTAATATCAGTAGGGAATGGATTATAACCAACGTCCAAGAGAAGAGAAGATACATGTCAACATTCATAAATATCTTGAAAATGAGATCTCAAGAAACTTGCCAACACATTTTATCTGAGAATTTTACCTGGATATGAAAACTCATTAAAAGAGATATTTCTGAATGGCTGACAGTATTAACAAAGCAGATACCATAACTTTGAGACAGTTATTTTGCATAAAATATTCTTCCATTCTATGTCTTTAAATTATTTTTTATAAATTATTTATGGTATCTTGTATGCGCATACGGTAATAAAGATATTGTTTCTGATTAAGAGTATTGTTAAATATTTTCTGTTTGTTTGCTTGTTTCAAATTTCACTCACTGAAATAGTCATGTATTTTAAAAATATTAATTCAAGGCTATGTAAGTTTATGATACAGATCTTTTTTCTTTGGGTTGTATCTGAGAAATATAAGGAAGTGTTTTCATACATATTAAAAAAGTCACATTCAATAAATTTTAGAAATTATTAATAGTTCACTTATTAATTGAAATTAATAATTTTTTTGTCTAATTTCAATTTCAATCTCTGTAGTCTCCATTTTTGATGCCATTAAACTTTGTGTTCTTTCACTGTTAGGATTCAATTCTTTGGAATAATAAGACATGAAAACAAGAAAAAGTTCCAGAATATTTTTTATCTGACAGAGAAAAGAATTATAGGATTTTAGAAAAGATAATCCAATGTCTTGATCCTGAATTCGACTGCTAGGGGAAAACAGCAAAATATTTACAGAACTGAAAGGCTACATTTCAAAACTGTTGTCCATCACAGAACTGAGCACTTTAGGTTATATTACAAGACTCCACTTAGTTCAAAGAAAACAACCTCTTTCTCCCAACTTACCTTCCACACAAGTAGGCATGTTACAAGAGCATCAGTTATTATCAATCTTTCACTAACCCTTACAAAATCATAAGTTGTCTTCTTAAATGTTAACAGAAAGTAAATGCTGCCTTCAAGTCATCTTAGATATAATCAAATGCTAGAAGAATTTAAGGACAGCATACATCTCTCTAAACCATAGTGTGCATAAGTGCATCAGTTTTGTTGTAGCATATCCAGATAAAACATTGCCAAAAAAAGTGTACAAAAGATAATTTTAATCAGAACTGCAGGTCTTAGCCTTCTAACACAAAATAATTTTGAAAAAATTTCGTTATAAGGTGAATAAAGAAGTAATGGACAGCTCTGATATTCTTTGCCACTGACATCTCACAAGCCATGGAGAATCAAGATAAGAATTTTGCAAAATGCTACCACTGCTTACAAGCTGATTAGATGGCTTGTGCATGGCTTTACTGCATGAGAAAAAAATAGTTTTTTCCACATGTGTATTAATATGAAAGGTAGATAATACTTACACTGCTTTCATTATTTAGCTTAATGAGAATTTAGAAAGGTAATTAGAAATCATAATAGCATTTGTTAGACACATCATTATGAGACTATCAACTTAGATTTTTCTTTAAACAGTCTAAAAAGAGCAACAGGAGGAGAGCAGCATGCCTGCAACACTCTAAACATTCTAGTTAAAGTGGTTAACTAGTCAGTGTGTTTTAAATTAAAAAATCTCCGATTGCTGGTTGATATTTTTCCCTTCTTTGATGACTGTCAACATTCAATAGGATTTAAGATTTACTGAGAAGTTCATTACTTCTAGTCTTGTCTGTCAGACATTATTTGAAGATTTTTTAAATTATCTTAAAGCAGCAACAGCAGTAATCCTGCATTATCTTGTGCTATGGGTCAGTGTTCTAGCATCTAGGAGGACATATCAATCAAACCGTTTTTTGTCTTGAAGTTAGTTGAGAATGAATGCCCAATCCTATCCTGACTCTCCTTCCTAATCAGTTTCTGATTCCTGTGCCACTCCTTCAGGGATTTTAAATATGTGTATGGAAAATCTGTCAATCTTAAACCCTCTAGACAGAAAAACAAATCTGATCAAAATGTTGGCTTAGGATCACAAAGAGATGAACAATTAAAGAGAAAATAACCTCAGAAAAAGTGAATCATATATCATGGTAGTCAGAGTACAAGCATTTCAAAGTTGAAGTGTACTTGTAATTAGATTTTTAGGTTGCTTAGTTATATACCTATTCTTAAGCATGACTGTAGATCGAAGGTTGCACATATACATGTGCATACTATACATATCTATACATGCATAATATAGTTACGTTAAAAATATTTTGTCACTGACTTTTCTGAGGCAGTACAGTTTCAATCCATAGCAAGTATAATGCACAAGTACACTTCAGACTAAATTCACACCAATTACCTGAACATATCACCAATATATTCCCAATTTTAGATTAAGCAATTATTTGGAGTTTTGGTAGAAATAGAACGAGCAACCAGTTTAGGAAGTTATTTTCAGACAAAAATATATGTCACTTGTATGAAACAGAAATTTCACTGCCCACTCAAATGATGACAATAATATCAAACAAAGTGAAAAATTTAATTCTACAGATAAAGCTTTGTGTTCACTGTAGTATCTACAAAGTCACCACCAGTAGAGTAGTTCCAGACAGCTTGATGAAGCATGAGGTGCTTTTCCCTGCAACAGAATGCTGGCTGTTTCAAGGACTTTTGTAGCTATTTGACAGAGAGGATCAAAAAAAGTCTGATGGGACTGACCCTTCCTGTAACAAAACAACACTGAAACAATTTTCTGCAGGCTGAAGTGCTCGCTGAGTTTAAGAGTTATGACATGAACTTAGATGACATACAGGACCTCACTGCAGGCCACTTCTTGTGTTTACTGTGTCTCCCAGTGGGACAATAAAATTCCAGCTTGCCTTAAATAAATTATCAACTGGTGTCAAAAAAAACCCATATAAAACAAACAAACAAAAAACCTCACCAAAAAAATGATACAGCCACTCTCAAATTCTAAAATTTATTTCCTAACAGAACAAAATGCACTCTGGTTGATTACAGAGACTTTCAGGAAAGCAACACTTGAGTTCATTTAAAGTCTTTTGAAATTATTTTCCCTGGTTTTAGCCTGACAGCTACCTTTCTGTCTGTGGTTGATGGGGAACTTCTATTAGTGCAGAAAGCTTTTTTCAAAGTGGTTTTGTTTAGCTCTGCCAGCAGCCCTTCCGGCCATCACACTGACCATGATGTTTTTCTGACTCACCTGTGGACCTAGGCTGGGGCAGAAGGGATTGCACTTGTGTGGTTCCACTCTTTCCTCTCAGAGAACTCCCAGAGGATGGCATAGGGCAATTGCTCATCAGCCCCGAGGGCTCTCTCTCATGTAGGATTCCACAAGGTTTCATCCTGTCATCTCTCCTTTCAACATGTATATGAGGCCACTGAGGAGATAACGAAATAATTTGGGCTGTGGTGTCATTGACACACAGATGATACACAGTCCTACTCTATTGTCAGACCAGGATGGTGCTGTCATTTTCAGCTTCCAGTGCCTGGCTGAAATAGGGAGGTGATGGCAATTTAATCCCAGGGAGACAGGTGCTGTGTTGGACAGGTAAAGGCAAGCACTCAGAAGATATCTTCTATCCTCATTTTTCAGTTCAACCTCATCTGGAAGAGGCCGACAGTCTCACATTTCTACAGGTTTGGGTCTGTTTTCAAACTCAGAGTGGCAATAAGTGCTATTTGTCATTAGCGTTTCAGACAAAGACAAAAATTTCCACTGATGTAAGCCTTGTCACACCAGTCCAGATCTTATTCCAGAACATGGTACTTCTGTCTCGTGTCCCTGGACAATGGCTACACATGACTGGTAGGTGTTTAACAAGGACTGAGAGCAATTAATTGTACTTCAGCCATGTAGCTGTCACTGAGAAAATAAATAACAGAATATATGGCACTGCCTAACTGGTTTAGAACAATAGCCATTGCAATGTTAATGGGTGTGTATTTTGCAATCACATCTGTGCAGATATTTCTCTGCCTTTTCAGCAGAGGTGATGCTGGTTGCTCTAGTCAATCCCCTGAGATCTTGCATTCTCAGCCACAGGATGTGGAGGTTCATTCAGCTGTTGAATCATCCTACATCTAAATTCATTCTTTTCATCCAAAGAATATCAGGTTTGTTGATCATCGGGCATGGTGAAAGGAACTGATGATGAGATGTAATTATGCTTTGTAATACCAATCTATGTGGGTTAAAATGCTTTGTATAACATAATTTGAAAATAAATAGCTAATTTTACAGAGATGTTTTAGAAAATAAATATAACCTTTCTTACCTGAATTCTAAACAGCTTTTTTTTATAAAGTTTGCTCAGATTAAGTCCTCTGTACTTTATTCACTGTAAAACTTATACTAGTTTTATAGTTCAGTGTGATAGTATGAACTTAATGGGAAATTTGGCATGGCCTCAAACCATATTGAACAGAGAGAGACTATTAGTATTAACTTAATGCCAAAGTTTTCTACTGTTTTGGGAGCAATGTTATAGTCACATTGCAGTACATGACATCAAAAGTTTTACCACCCAATTCTCTACAATTAAATGGTTTCATCTGACAGTCAAGGATATTTTCTCAATCTAAAAGGTAGTAGGATGTGCTTGTTATTTTGCTGACATTTACAAAAGTCAAAGTAAAAAAATCAGCTGAACTAAACTGTATTTGCTACTACATTTAACTATAGCAGAGCTGATCAATTAAAAATCAAAAGTTTAATGATTTATAATAAAATATTATATGCTAAGGTATTATTTAGAGGAAGACAATTAAAAATTATTAGAAATACAAATGTTTTATGATCTGACATTTTTTCCATTGAAATGAAAAAATATTTTTATCAGAGGAGAAAATAATCATATAATGTGTTTCTTCTTTCTACTGATGAGTAAAAGTGAATCATATTTGTTAAAAAGTAAACAACATGTAGGGGTTTCCAAATTTTTTTTTATCCACCTTTAAATTCTTGTCCAACTTAAAATATTCTTTAACTCAGACCTATAATTTAAACTCTGATCTTTGACTGAATGAATATGGAACTATAGTGAACTTCCAGCACTTGTGTACTTGTGTACTTACGCAATGGTCAACTTTACATACACTCCTATATTTTCAGTTGTTATTTGGAAGACACAAATTAAGACATTAAAAACACCTCAGAATAAAAAGTCCATTACCAAACAGATACTGGTTGAGCTGCAGTCAAAAATAAAAATAGCATTCTTGGTTTTAGTATTTTATTGTTTGCAAATTACTTTAAAATGCCACAGTTGGTAACTTGCTTTTTTTCCTTTTTTGTTTTCTTCTGTTAAAGGTGTTTGGGGGTGTGGATTGCATCTGTGTTTTGTGGGGGGTTGTTTTGATTTGCTGGGTTTTTGGATTTTGCAACAATTCCTCCCCTTAAAAAATATTCTGTAATATATACTTACATGGTTTCCAAGAGGGCATTTCATTAAAATTAATACCAGAAATTCACGTAATCTCTAAACTTACACACACACAAATTAACCATACAAGTTTATACATACTTATACAGTGAGTGCTCAGGGGACTACAGAATGATAGAAGTTCCCAATTTTCCAATGGCATATCTGCAGAATGCAGCATGCTAATGTTGGAAAAACATTTTCTTCCATGACCTGTCCCAGCTGCTGTTTTTCCCTTTTTCCGAATTTCTGAGGTTACTCCATTAAAAAATGTGACACAAAAATGCACACTACATCACTGACTGTAGATTGCACAAAAGCTACTTGGGATATAAATCCCAAAGCTTTTACTTCAATTTACCAAGAATGTCCACATTCTTTTGTTTCTTGTAGCCTGAGGAACAGGCTTTTCAACTTTAAAATCTTTTGAACTTGTCTCTCCCTGGAAAAAAATCAATAGGCTGAGATTTACTTTGGTATTGTTCCAAAACTACTATAAATTACTGTCGCAAATTCAAAGACTTTTGATATTAAACTATTAGGAATATTTTTGAACTCCAGCAATACCGACATAACTGTATTTTTCTGAGAAAGTAAAGTACTTTAGTCAAAACTAATTTAGTAAAATTTGCAAAAATAATCCAAAACACCAGACCACAAAATATTACAGTAAAATAATAATTCTAAAACCTTCTCATTTTTTTCATATGAAAATATTGAAATTTGGTTTTGCCCTGTTGATAACAATTAAAATAAAGATGCAAATACTGACTTTCTACACATCCTGCTGACAAAGAAGCATCACAATATTTCAGTAATTATTAACTTCTTCATGTAAGTTCTTTCCATATAGGACAAGCTATATATTTGCACTTTGCTGACATGAATTCTAATAAAGAAGCATTTTAAGAAATAATGAAGGAAACTTATCCTAGTACAAATAGATCATAAAAGCACCTTGGAAAATAAACTCTTATTAGCATTTACGCTGACTCCATGTAAACAAATTAAGAACAGTTAAATCATATTTGAGAGAAGCAAAATCAGGATGATGTGTAACTGCATATGGTCACCGTGCCACAGCTGTTTCAGCCCATCAGCTCTTTGCCCCTCCTTGCCTCTTGAGAAGGGTATGGGACCACTACACCAGTAAAACCAGGTTTGCAGATAACTTCTCCAGCCAATGTCACCCTCTCCAAAGAAACCCTGACCAGGATAGGCACAAGGACAACAATTTACAAGGATTACAACAAGCAGTGGTCTATATATCCATGGCACAGCCTTCATCAATACTGCGAATTTCAGCCTAATATTTTCAGCAGTGCACATGTAGTTTCTATCACATTTGTCACAGCTAACACTTACAGTAGTATCTAATCACTCTGTAAGGGTGGTATGAAAATGGAAATAATCTCAGAGAAAACTTAAAAAAAACTCGAACACACAAAGTCAAAGGAAAGGTCAAAAAATTCTCAAACTGAGAATCATCAATATATTATGCTAAATATTAATGGTCTTCAAGGTCAATGTTTTCCCTGGCATTTACAGTAATAATGTGAACTATACAAAACTAAATGTGTGAAATGGACATAAACCCATAATGCATTGATGCACATCAATTAAAAAAAAAAAAAATAAGAAAGACATAGTAATTGTTTTAAATGGCTTCTGCTTCTAACCTTGCTTATTCCCTGCCCTCTGAGTGCCTGTTAAAATAAGGGAGCAGGTCATTCAGCAGCAAAAGCAATTATAAAATGCAAATGACTGAGCATTTATTGTCAAGATTGGCTAGATAAAAAAGGTCTGATAATAACATGTTTCCAAATAGATGACATAATTAGATGTTTGTATCATAAACAATGGGAAATAATACAAGCCTTTAGCATTTTCAGAAAGGATGCAATTAAACAATAGGTAAGCATTGTGACATAAATTTTATTAAAAAGTGACAATTAAACTTCCCTCTCAGAAATTAGAAGGCACCATCTTGTGGTTGCTCTGCAGGAATGCAGGAATGTCAGGACAACTTTTGACCTACTATCTCCTCCCAACCTTTCCCACTGTGCCAACTGGAATATCAACATTATACCATAGACAAGGATATGTGCTCTGTCATTCTCAGCACTTCCTCTGAAGGAAACAGTGAGACTATGTACTAGGCAAGACTAGAAGAGTTATCTAGTCCAAAATAACATTCCAGGTTATCGCACTATTAAAATATGTGTGTGAGGTAGAAAATTCAGAATTACTAGCAATCATAGCAAAACCACATTTAACTTCTAATAAGCTTAAGATCAAATTGTACCATAACTTAAAGACTCTGCAGCTCATTAAAGCTGCATGAATTTTTGAGCCAGTTATGATCAGAAAGTCTTGTTCCTGTTATCTTTACATTATAAAACATGTTTTGAGAATTTTGCAGAAAGTGTTTTGAATTATTGTATTAATTTCAGACAAAAGTCATCCAGATAAATTTGTGCCATCTCTGAAGACATAGTCTTGTAACAGGTCACAGCTCAGCATTCAGAATTTTTTCTTCCATGGAATCTGCAGTTGTAAGTAAAACAGTTCTGTATGTAACACATGTATATTCCTAGCTACTGATCTCTGCTTTGGGCCCAGTTCTGCCAACTGCTCAGACACTGTGCCTTGTGAGATAAATTATCCACACTGATCTTTCTCAACTCAATTGCACAGCTAAGCAGTGAATTATTTAACATGGAATGTTCAATAGCTTTTGTCTTCCCTGTAAATGTATATAAAATATAAACAAATATTAATGTACTTACTGTTTTATTGCATTTATAATAAATTATAAATTAATAACTATTTCAGAGAGGTTCATTTAATTGATGTTTGTGTTATGATTTGATTGTATAACTCCAGAAATATTTTGTTGGCATTACTGTTTCAGTACATGTTGAGATTTAATCTAGTACTTTTTACTATAGGAAGTGTATCTCTTAACAAATAGTTAAGGTATGTATGTCATTTTACATTATTTGAAGTACTTAATGGTTCAAAATTAATAAAATTTACATCTGCTATTTTTACACAAGCATATCTAGTTCCAGCCTGCTGAAGGCTCAATGATTTTTCAATGGCTAGAAATGATAGCAGAATTTAATCCATATACAGCTGTTTTCACTTTCTTAGTTTCTGGATTTTCTGGAAAATAGTTAGCAATTTAGGACACTTATTTTTCAAGCAAGTTAGCTTTAGTAAGTGCCAGTAACTGGAAGTCTAACAGTGATAACATCCAAGCTTTTCTTTTGAATGGTGTCAATAAAAGAGGAATTTCTCTCTGTCTGGAAAGTGTGTGGTGGCATAAAATTATCTTTCACAGAAAATCTCAGAAGTGTCATATGTTTGCTTCGGACTTTTAAACATATCAGGGGCATGGATGCTTTGAGCCATCTTTTCTTACAAGATGCAACATTTTTTATTTTAGCAAATCACACCATTTTATCTGCTGCTTTTCTAAGCTTGATTCCTTTCAAGATTTCACTCCTCCAAATAGGTTCACGCCAGACAATATCTCTGTTTATGTGCAAGCTCCAAGAGCAGGGTGACATAAAAAATTCTAAAACCCCATATCTATATTATACAATTTCAATTTGTGTTTCCTCCCTGCTGGAAGCACAACTGAGTATTTTGTACACATTAAAAAGCAAACACTCATGGCCGCTTCTAACTCAGGATACTTCATATACTCAGCAGCTGAAATTATCTGATTCATTTTGTCTCCTCGGCTCTTTGTATGACCTTTGTTCTTCCCTCTTTCCGAATATATACAAACGCTATGCCAGAATGATACTCTGATTCTGAAGCGATGAAACCACAAATGTTACCAAAAATAGGTATTTTTGGCAAACATGCCTCTCTCCCCACGGGATATCCAAAGCAGCATTTGCATTGTCTACTCATCTCAGCAGGGACTTGTCGAGACTGGAGACAAATTACAGGATTTCTCATCTCACCCTAGGCTGCTGTTGCTCCCTCTCCTAGGCAAAGGGAATCTGCTACTCTTGGAGAGATGATGTTTCCTGAAAGTCTTTGGGTGCTGCAAAGAGTGGGTGAAGGGATGTTGGGGTAGGCCATGTGCAGGGATGTGAGCATTATTTTCCTCTTAAGTTCATTTCATAAATAAAACTGCTGTGAAGTTTCAATGGTCTGCAGATATCAGGGTATCTGGGAGTAGCAGGGAGGAGATGGAAGGTAAGTGATTGGAAGCAAGGAGGAGAGAAAGGAGAGAAGCCTGACCAAACTCAACTGCTGCAGATTTATTCCTAACTTTCAAAGTATCTAAATACTTGATGATGAAGCATTCCTTGTACAAATGCTGTTGAAAAGTCATATTCCTCCAGTCATTGCTATCTCTATCCAACTCTAATAAACAAACAAGTGGAAGAAAGGAAACACAAAAGAAAAATAGAAACAAAAAAACCTCCAAACCAAACAAACATGAACACATTCCTCCCCACCTCCACCCTCCAAACTAAAGGACTTAAGGAAACAAATCCTTAATTAGAAAGTTTCTGTTTGCTTCTTCTCACAACCTCCAACATGCTGCTATTATCACATATGTATTTACACCCTGTAAAATACTGAACTCATAACAAAATTATTATCAAAGCAGTCCTATTTTTCTAATTGAGCGATTGCTAAAAATCCAGAAAAGCTAAACCAAACTTTACCAATGTTTATATAAGATCCATATCCATTTTAAGAATGGACAAATATTATTGATATTTACATGGGTTTCTTAAGTAACCAGCATATTTTTCCTTACAAATTCATTTCAGAAACATAACATTCCAGTAGTATGCTTACAGAAGGAATTAGCCTGCAGTATTTCAAAAAAGAGGACCTAAAGGGTCCTTTAACAATTAAATGAATGTACCCATGTTCAAACAGTGTTTAGGACCTTGAAACCTCACACTGCCTTAGTGTGTGTTAGAAAAAAATTCTTAACAATATATTTATAACAGGAAACTTGAATACCAGAAAGTTGCCTCAAAAGTGAAAACAAATAGCAAATTTTCTGAGTAATGATTCAAGCTACAAAAGCTCACTAGCATCATCTGGAAAAATACCAATAAAGATATAGCTTTTGGATTTACTACTGATTTTATTAAATTACATATCTAAACATAAATTTAAAAATTGTCATAGGTCATAATTTCCTGAAAAGTAAAAAGAGAAGACCTAGCAAAATCCAACAATTTCTCTCAATGTTTAAAATTCAGATTTTGCCATAGCAATAAAATATACTATTTTATTTTAGGTTTAGACATGGGCACATACATGTAGAAATATTTATTTAATTATTATGCAAAAACGATAACTTCAGCTACAAATTTTTCAATATATTACTAGTCTTAGCACAATTACAGTATTCTGGTTGTATAAATTGCAAGTACACAAAAAGTTAACAACAGGATTTTCAAAACTTGGTCAGTTTGAAAATACAGGACATCATATCAGTAGTAAACCCACCAAAAAAGAATCATGTTGATGTAACTTTTTCCAGATGTTACCAGGACAACTTTGCAAGTATAAACTCCTATCAAGAACATTTCTATAGAGACATTTTTAGAATTTGACTTTGAGCTACAGACAGTTTGTCTTTTGAAAATCAGAATTATCTGTAGAAGATTAATTTGTTTCCCATTACAGTTTCAGATTTCTTCTTCATCCATAAAATTAACTGCAGTGAACTTCCAGGAGTAAAAAGCTGTCTTTTTTCAGGCTTGAATAAGAGGAGAAATAGTCACTTGTCCTGAAATCTGGCTACAATTAAACACATTGAAGAAAAATTAAAAGCTGTAAATGTTAAACTTTGGATATTTTGCTGTCATCCTTTGTTATACAAATGCTTTACTATAAGCATAAACAATAAATATGCATCACCTACATTTCACTAAATATCACAAAATGTTTAAAATATTATTTAAATAAACCATAAATATAAATTAAACAGGTAATGACAATATTTACCTTTTCCAGCTGAGCATTTTTTTTTGATTTATACAAAAACTCCCCAACTGCCACAAAGACAGAAAGCACCAATCCTGCTGCCAGCACGATGAAGATTCCTCCAATATTTTGAACTCCCAAAGCACTGGCCTCTTTACTTTCCTCTTCTGGGCAACCATTGCCTCTCCACCATTTCTCTTTCATCATGTGGAGCTTGCCTTCTTCCTGCAGCTGAAGAATTGCTATAGTGATCTTGTCTCTATATGGAGAACCTGAAGAGACCACAGGGAAGAAATATCGCGTGTAATACATTACATGAAACCTTAGTTATTCTGAGTAAAAATAAATAATATCTCATGAAAAATGGTATCATTAACAGCCTTAATATTAATCAAAAAGCCATTTGCTTCTCAACACAATCACACTGGTGACATAAATACAAACCCACTTGCTCACACAAATATATATCCAGAAAACTTGATCCATCTGGTTTTGCAGTAAGCCAGGCCACTTGATGCAACAATTCCTATCACATTTAGTCCCATGGTCTCAAACATCTTCCTGCCCAAATATTATATTCAGCCATACAGTATTCTTCTTCCAATTTTTTCAATTTTTTCTCAATAAGTTTTTAAATGGGCTTCAGTAGATCTAGTCTAATATACATAAATCTACAGGTTGCTGCTTCATAGCTTGCTACTCTAAAGGTAATAATAGGTCTGATATTAAATGAACACTTTAGCCTGTTAGTTTATTGAAAGAGGGAAAAAAAAAATTATACTTCCAGACCAACCCACAAAAGCCTTTATTTGATAGATTTTCAGGCATTTAAAACACCCTTCAATATGCACTTACTTATTAACAGTACCAGGTAGTAAGAAATTTAGAAGGATAAGATTCAGTGTGTTTGGATAGGACGGATGTAAATTCTCATATTTTGATTTATTTCTTTCTTATAAGTCATTATTTTAAAATGACATGATAATTTTGTAGCTTTAGAACATGTCAATATTTTAAGGGGTAGTTCAAAGGCTGATGTCATATCTTTGCATGTAATCTGTTCTCTTTTTCTTTACATTGTGCATAAAGGCTTTTCAAGGGTATTTTAAAATGTACATTGATAATTGAATAATGGCAATGGAGAAAGCTTTTATTTTCTGAATTTTAGAGAGTAAATCATGTCAGTTATAAGTGCTTTCTCTGTTAAGACTTGTGCAGTGTTTAAGCAGACAACAAAGCCATCATTTTTCTTGGCCTCCTTCAAAGACTGGAACAAAAGACTCTTCATTAAAGTAGTTAAGAAATCTCAGGAAAAGAAGGAAAAGAGTAGATTAAAAGGCATGGCATCCCCTCTTTCAGTTGATATGAATGCAATTCTACAATGTATCCCTCCTCCTTTTCCCTCTATCATAATAATGCTACTTACTGGCTATAGTTTTTAGGGTTTCTTTCAGCTCAGTAATAAAATACATTTTCATTAACTTTTTACCCTTGAAAAAATCCTCTGTATCCTCTAGACAGATGTTGCCTCTTTAACCATTTAATGTACTAAATGATCAGCTGTGAAGGAGTTGAAGAAATGCATGGCAAAGGTCTTCTACAGTCTTTAAACTGTGGGAAAATATGCACACTTTTTTTTTTTTTATTTCTTTTAGTTTGTTCTATATTTCTTCCAATTCTTTTTACGTATTTAGAACTTACCCTGAGAAGAGATCTTATCACAAAGAGCTGCTGTGCCATTATAGAACATAGAAAGGACTGCTAATTACAAAATACAAAGGCACCTCTTCCTTTATTCAGGAATAAAATGTAGGAAGAGCCATCCTCAAAGTATTTGAATTGCAAGAACTTGTGCATTTATCATCTATGCTTAGAAGAGGATGATGTTTTGTGCTAGGAGGTAAACTGTGTTTGCTCTGGACTATAAAAGAGGCATAAAGAAAGGAAAACAACATTTTCTACTCTCTTGTGCATTCAGGGGCCTAAGTCACATCATTTCAGACCACCCTGATTATGCTGGAATTCTGCAAAATCCTATACTTGACATGTTACTTCAGTGAGATGGAAGAAGGAACATGATTAGTCCACAAGAGCCTGGGGAAGTATAAGTGCATTCTGTAATCTTTTGGGGATATTTTCAACATTACACTGCATATAAATATTTAACAACAACAACTTAAATAACATTAGATTCAGAGAAATAGTCTTGGACTCAGTTTAAGCTGTCTTCCGATCTGACAGGCTGCTTTCTAATTAAACGGATTTGCATTTTGTTTCCACACTTCTGTTGGTCTAAATATAGTGAGTACTATATATTCTTCATGTATTATTTATATTTTATGGGGATCAGATTTGTACACTTACAATTCTGGTCTATTTGAAGCAGTTAAAAAATTAATTAACTGAGGAATTCATAGAAAGAAACAATAAAGCATGGACTAATACAGTCTACAATTAGTTAAGTTTAAGAGGGTTGCATTAGAAACAGCTTACAGGGATTCAGTTCAAAAGTTTCAATTATACTACTTATTGTTCGTGGTTTGCAAAATTTTGCACAAATAGTTGTGGAATGGACATTTTACAGGACCTTTGGTGTTTCAACTGCAATGTTTATATCCGTTATACCTTATTATCCTGTCTAAGAAGTGATCCTGTCACAAGTAAGGATCAATGTGGGATGACAAGCATTATATATTGCTGCTGTTAAATCAATCATTTAAAAATTTATATCCATGAAAAAACTAGCATTGAATGCTGTAGTTCTATTCTAATTCTGAAGGACTTAGAATGTTCTAAATCCATAGGTTTACATTTTGCAGCAAATATCGCGTACACCTAATAATCTGATACTTGGAAAAAAAGGAATTTTTAATTCTGTTTATACTGACTCAAGTAGCTATTAAGAGAACAAAGGAAGCATATGAACAATATTATTTCCTCAGACTAGATTTTCTCCTAGCTTTTTTTTGTCTTACAAACAGGAATGCAAATCCTAGAAATGGAAAATCCACCCAGAAGCACCTGAAGTGGCTAAAACATCACAGCCTGATCAGTGGATGACAAAAGTAGCATTAAGAAACAATAAATAGATAATGTGGTCAAGGCACCCAGGTTATACTCTGTATATAACAGCTGTTTTCCCTGCAGAACTGAAAAATGTTAGGAAGCAAATGCAAAAGATTTCTGACACTCACAGGTAATATTCCCAATCACTCTCATCACATGACTGAAAGATGACTTGATCCCTGCCATGAGGTGTTGCAAGAAGCCAATACCCCGCTTTTTACATTTTTAAATCTAAAGTGTTTAATATAATCTTATTTAAATCATCATTAAAGATAATTTAATGTTGAAAACAAAAACAAAAAGGCCATAAAAGGAAAATAGAATCTCTGAGACTCATGGACAATATATATGAAAATTTGCATAAAACACCTTTTTCTAAAGTTTCTCTACAAAACTAACAGTCTCCCAGGGTTACTGCAGAAGCTATACATAGATATGTTTTCTGCCCTGAAGTCTCGGTATATAAAGATTTATGCACATAATGATATGTTTAAACATAAATTATGAACACATAAGCTTTTTATATTGAGGCTTTACTGCATACAGATTAGTATTTTAAAATTCTGCTGATCTAACTGGTCTTGAAAATGCTTCCTACTAGATTTTAACTTAGCAAAATCTCCTTCCTGGTCACTCATTCTATCATATGAAAGCAGTTGGAGCATGTTGGGACCTGTAGAATTGATTTTGACTTTAAGTAAATCAAAAGGAAGAGCAGCATTCTGATAACTCTTTTGATAAGAAAATTTTGAACCAGGAAATTTTTTTGTTTCATCGTGCAAGATGCATTTTACTAAAATGAATGACTATGAATTGCCTATTATTTTTAAATATGCCCACAGGACAGACTTACGGGTTACTTTTTATTTCCTAGACAGGAAAAATACATTCTGAGTACACAGACACCGCAGATAGCATCTTTTATTTCTGTTTGGGCTTTTTTTTCTTTTGTTATTAATAATTCCAAGACAGTTTTATTTATCTTGCAACATTATTCCACATTCTGTGTACTTGGACTAAGCAAAAGACAAAGGTGTCTTGAATTCTCTTGACAAAGTTAGAATACACTATCATATTCAGAACCTAGGTACAAAAGTGAGATAATTTAGAACTTCTTTGAGTAGTAAAATATTTATTGAAAGGAGAAAGCCACATATAACAGGAAAGATATCTAGGTTTTGAAGCTGTACATGAGTAGTATACAAGGAACAAAGCAACCAGTTCAAGTTCTAGTTTTACCAGCTGAAAGGAAAAAGCACTAAACTCAGAATGGGAGAGTTCTGGCTTATTTGTTTTCAGTTTGTTTTTCAGCACGAACCCATTCCTGTTGTGGTTATGCCAGCTTGATCAATCAATCCTAAAAATGGTTTGTGTGTAAATACAATGTATTGCAGTCCAAATCTCACTCCAGTCTAAACATACCTGAAACTTCCACAATGCTGATTAATACCATTTATACTACTGGGAATGGGTGAATCATTTACATTTTAGCTTAACAACATCTCTCTTATCCAATCTCTTAGCCCTGTCAAGAACCACAGTCTAAACGTTCTGCCACCAAACTGTTTGCATGCTTACTGATATAATATTTGAATGTTTTGGGGTTTGTACTGTTCTACTATCCCCGCTCATCTGTTACTATGACAAAGGTTTTCTTTTGTGGTTACAAGACAAATTTAGCTCAGTCCTTTGGAACAGACATCCCTTCCTTGGAGATAACTGGTGATACACTATGTGGAGTTCAGTTTCTCACAAATGTCATGCATACTGCAGTCATAGGCATGACAGGAGCAACACAGAATGTTTACACATAACTGTGGAGTAGATGTTTAGATTATGAGGAACCACGAAAAACTATTTCCTACAGCCTCATACATCACAGGGCCTGAAAAACCTTCCAGGAATGTAGAGTATAATCAGCAGTCAGTAATAAAGACTGACAGTCACAGTTATTACATGCCGTAGGAAAGTATTAGGTACTGGCTATAGGAGAAGCACTTACTCTATCTCCACAGAAATGTTTTTGTTTTAAAATTTACAGCCACCTCAGCTCTCTAACTCACTTTACCTCCTCTAAGTGGGATGGGACGGAAGGGACAGAAAAAAGGGTCAATATTGCTTGGTTCATTCTTCCTATCTGTGGGTTCTAAAAACTCCAAGAAATATATGAAGGAAGAAAATGGATTCTCTCACTTCCCAGTCCCTGGATCTATTTTCAAACCAGCTTTTTGATGGAAAAAAAACCAAAAGTCAGTGTTTGTAGATCCTTAACCCAGACAATTCTTGTTACATTAATATTATAATACTTTGTTGCAGTTACTACAATGGAAAATCCTCAGTAGATGTTAGCTGTCTAGCTAGATGTTTAACAATCTAAATTACCCTGAATCTAAATTAAAACAACTTCAAATGTTCAAAACAAAATCCAAACCAAACCTGCTCACTATACCTTTATATATATATGTGTGTATATATATGTGTGTGTGTGTGTGTGCTCATCTTTGAAGTATGGCTTCGAAAGGACAAGCTTGTAAGTCAGAAACACTTAAAATCAGTATTTTATGTTAAATGTAATCAAACCACTTTCTCAGGTGGTGTGTTTTCTAATTGTTTTCACTTCTTCACGCACATAACCATTCCCACCTGAGGCTAATTTCTGGTAATTTCTTTATAGAACCAAAGTTCATGTAGGTATATAAAGCTGAAATATAACAAAATATAACAAAATGGATATATAACAAAGATGGATGATGTAGCTGAGATTTATTACATATTAATTTCCCAGACATAAATGTGCAAAATAATTGATATCAAAGTATTGATAATTGATATAAAGTAGCCATTAAGTAATTCTCATGTTCATAAGCACTTATTGCTTTAGGACTGGGAAAGGAACATACTTAAAAATATTAATTTGCAACTTGCTTAAAACATATCTATCCTCCACAGTGAGTGCCTTATAAAACAGAACAAAACAGGATAATGATTGCCTACAATGAATAATTCAAATAAGACATGAAAATAACAGGTTTAATACTAAATACACACTTTCTTTTTGTACTACCAAGATAACCTGAACAGAATAAGGAGGTTTATGGATTTTTTTACTGCTTTAAATTCTCAGATCATTATTAAATTATTGTATTAGTCATTCCAGCTCTATTTTTTTTTTCACACAGGTTAGTTTTTGCATACACTCCTCAAACTGTGATTATAAACTGCTCTAAAGCATATCTCTTAGATAGATTAAACAAATGAGTGTTAGTAACATTTTTCATAGAATCTTCGTGTATTTTAACATCACAGGCAACTTGAAAAGATCATAATCATAATACACTATTATCTCCCTACCCCTGTTGAATTGCACAGCTGCAGAATGGGAAGATATCATTGTTGAAACCTCTAGTGAAAAAAACAGTGGCATTATTTTTGCCACAGATAAAAGTATTTCATATTTATACAGTGCTTTCTTTTTTCAATTCGCTACGCAAATCTGTGACACTCACATATGAATAGTTGGCAAATATAGCCTCTTTGAAAGAATTATTTTTCTAACACTACCCAGCAATAAACAGATGAATTAACGAAGCCTAAAGAAATTCTTAAGTATTTCTGGTATTTCTAGTTATGGGATGATTTTGGTCAGCAGAGAAGATTATGTTGAAAGACAAGTGTAAGGTCATAACAAAACTGTCCAGACCTGAAAACTAATTTCACACTTTTGCAGAACACCCCAATCCTTTGGTGAGCTATAAGAGAAATTCTCTAAACAGTGAATGTCTTGCTATTAACTGTTTCATCACGGGTATGAACTGAGGTGAGAAGAGGCCTTGGGTGCATCCAAGTGCAAACCATGGAAACACCATATGAAGGGATGTAATACACCAGTTTTCTTCTAATTAAGAGCAATGTATCAGGCCAGAGAAATTTAAAATTTGTAAGTGAGTCTTTGTCAATCCAATCCATAGACTCATGGAACCACAGAATCATCAATTTTGGAAAAGACCTCCAAGAACATAAAATCCAACATTTAACCAAACACCATCCTTTCAACTAAACCATAGTGTAAAGCGCAACATCCAACTTTCAGGGATGGTGATTCCACAACTGTTGTGGTGTGTTTGTTCTTTATATTGTTACTATTATGTTCCCTTAAATTGGTATGCTCTGTCAGTTTAGTAGGTTTGTCTCAAGTTGTATCCTCCTACCCCGGTTGTCAATCATTATAAACCCTACCCCTTGTTCCCAAATTTTCCCTGTTCTCCCTCCCATTGAATTGTCAATCCCATCTTGTACCTACCCCTTATTCTAGAAACTTCCCTGTCAATCACCTGATTTGTGACATTCCATTGGCTCATGTGACCTATTCCCCTCCCCCTGTTTTTTCCATTGGTTGATTTATTGTAAGACTCCGCCCTGTACTCCCCCCAGGACGTCCCTCATTGGTTAAAGATTTGTACCCTCCCCTTGATCCTGTCCCATATATAAATTACTGTACTTCTGTATCCCGTGTTTTTTGTCCCTGGGCCATTTGTGGAATAAGCATTTCCCTGGAACCCATACAGAAGCTGTTTCTCTCATCTTTGCCTCCACACTGCGACTGGCATCTGGAAAGTGCTGTAGAGCATTTGCTCTGAGCCTCACCTCAGGTCAGCCTGCTCCCAAAGTGCATCCTGCTCTCTGCATGGTGCTGTGGGTAGAGCCAGCTGGCTCTGGCACCACGTCACACAACTCTGGATGCCCCATTCCAGTACTTCTCCATGCTTCCAGCAAAGAAATCCTTCTTCATGTCCAACCTAAACCTTTCTTTGAGAAGCTTGAGCCCATTTCTCCTTGTCCTGTTTCTAGTTGCCTGGGAGTAAAGGCTGGCCTTCTTGAAGATCTCCCCTAAGCCTTATTTTCTCCAGGCTGAACCACCCCAGCTCCCTCAGTTGCTTCTCATATGACTTACTCTTATTACTCCTTATTCCTACCATTTACACAACATGGATGAATACCATATGTTATGGTCTTAGGCACATGAACATCAACGTGAAGCTTTACTAATGTCACTGCTTTAGTTACATCTGTTCGCTAAATTCCTACTAGAAGCTCCTTCTCTAAGGCAGAGCTGGCTCACAACTACAGGATGTTAAGTGTTTTGGCAATTCTTTGTTGATAAAAAGCTCAGTCTCAGCATACCTCCAAGACAGTGCTTCAATATGCTCATAATCCTGAGGCAACTATAAAAAGCAGTTCTTCCATCAAATACGTTAGCTACGCATTCTTACATTTCAGAAATAATAAATTAACTGCTCAGGCAGTTGAAATTCTCAAATTAGTTTCAATACATGGCTTGACCTGCATAAAAATAAATAATTTGCACCTTTTTTTTTTTTCTTAAATTATGTTCAGCTAATGAAGACAAATGTATTAATTTGTTTTAGTTATAGGAGAACTGAAGCTCAGCACTTTTGTGAACGTATAAGTGATGAATATTGCAGTTCAGATTGTATGAAGGATTACAGACCAAGTGCAGGCAAGCATAAGAAAAAGGCATTCTGTCTTGGTGCAGGGTTTCTTACTTGTTTCTACAGAGACAGATTTGTTTATGTGTCTCTTCTCCAAGGACCAGTAAAAAATTCTCATACTATGTAATATATATGGTCTGAAGGTAACAAGTAGCTTCTAAAGAACAATAACAATAATTCTTAACGATAAAAACAAATTATTGCCCAGAATTATTATTATTATTATTTTTATTATTACTGCTAATACTACTTTGGATCCTAAAAACTATAGGCAGTGGGAAGATGTTTGCATGTTGAGTATTCATATTCAAAGTGATTATTCTTCTTAATTATCTAAGGGTATATAATATATACATACACATAAGAAAATATGTACTGTTTTTGAGTTCTGTATTGTGAGATGAAAACTTTTCTTCAGGAGCAGTACTTTACAACAGGTAATAAAGGTGGCTCAGATATCCTGTGTCCCACACAGTATCAGCAGGAAATAACTACAGATTCTGAAACCACAGCAGTGGTTGAATTGACAGTTGACTGGATTTCATACTTTGCAGAGCAAATATGGGAATATATTTGCAACAACGAAAATTTTAAACTTCAAAATTGTTCATTATTTTCAGATACATAGAATTTTGTTACAGTTAAATCAACGAAGTGTATTGTTAACAACTTTGGAGACTAAATTTATGTATAAAGTACCTGTTATTCCTTTCAGTTTTGAAACTGCTTTTTGAAAGATTTCTGTATCATTCATAACTGTGGCTTTGCTGGTTTTACATAAATACATTTAATCACAGATGTGTTAAAAAAAATAGACCTTCTGTTTACCCACCAGTGTCAGACATTAACATTTCAAGGAAACAAATAATTCTGATTTTAGAAAACCATTTCATATTTAAGAGAAGTAACAAAAATATTTAAGAAAAAAATCCTACCTGTGTCTTCCGGGAAAAAAAAAAAAAAAGTCTAAAACTATGTTCTGCATTGATCACTGACTGATACATGTATGTGTTAGTTAAAATAAATGTGCCAGTAATGCTCAGTGCCAGTCATTGCGCTCACTAGCATTGTTTTCTAGTCCTGCCCAAGATTTAAGTTTTCAGAACAACTCTTCAAAACATGTCACCTTTTAATTTTGGTGGTGTGAAAAGAGAATTGTCAGGATACAGAAAGCAGCCATAGCAACAGCAAGGACTTTATCTCAAAGAGTAAGAAATTTTTATAAATTCTGAAGTTGCTTCTGAAAGGATCCATGAGATCCTTTTTTTTTAATGTTTTTAATATTAGCCAGTATTATAATTTCTTGTGGCTCTCTTGCTACCGTAATGTTCTTTGATTTTTAGCCTAGACCTCCAGGAGGAAAGAAAAAGATAAAAAAAGAATCACCAATGTGAAGGGGATGATCAAGTTCTCAGGTTCTGCAAACTTTGAGACAGAATGATTGGAAGGTATTGGGAAAATAACAGTTTTAAACATATGGAAAAGTCACTTTGACAGCTCCCTTCCTTACTGCATCGTCTCACATCTTTTAAATCACAATTGTTTTGTTTCTCCTACTGAGAGATACATTAGACCTTTTTGAAACTACCAGAAAGCAGGGAAGTCTCTCAGGGTTGTCTTCAGACTTGGTGTAACAGCTGCCTGTGCAGAAAACCCATTTTCTCTTCCACATCCCTGTTTGCCTATCATCACTGCTTTCTTCATGCTATGAGTATTTCCAGCCTCATTAGCAGATATGTAGATAAATATGAAGCAAAATAATTTCATGAAAAAAAGATGAACATTATCTGCTGGTTTAGTTCACTAAACCAGCTCAAATAGCTGTCAGTTTTTGCAAAGTGCAGCAGCCTTATGGCAGTTTGACATGACAGCGAAACTTCAGCCTTACTTTTGTATTCACATATGTTAGAGATAGAACTGTTACGCCTGGGGGGCTTTGTTTTGGTTTTGGGGTTTTTTTGTTAGTTTTTTTACTTTCTTTTTTTAAATTCAGTAAATTATCTGGTTCGCAAAATCGTATCTTTAAATCCTTGCTACCCCTGTTGTTTCTAATAGAAGTAAATTAAAATTGGAGGAACAGGATGTGAAGGAATGTTTGTGCAACTCTGTGAGAACAGAGAAAAGCAACAAAGAATGGAAGCATTAAGCATGTAAAACTATCTTATCACACACTTCTCTAGGGCAAAAAGACTTCTCTTTCAAATCTGTCCTCAAAAAGTAGTTGGAAAAGCAACAAAGAACTTCATATTCTTACCAAGAAGAAAACACTGTCAGAACTGAATTCTGTAAGAATTGAAGTCATGTGATTGATTAACTTCACTAAAACATATTGGGAATACCGAAGTAAGTTGAAGGCAGTCAGTGATTAAAATATAACACTCCAACCCAATCCTTTTGGTATATTTAGTAACCTTCTCTAAGTGTAAAAGCAAAGAAAAAGAAAATGGAAAAAAAAAAAATAAAAGACAAGGGATAAAAAGAAAAAGAAAAGGGAAAGTAAAAGAAAAAAAAAGAAAAAAAAATTACTTGTATAAGAAAAAGGTATTGAAGGAATAGACTGGAACAGAACACAATAGATTATTTCAGTTTAAAGGGACATAGAACAATCATTTTGTGCAACTGCCTTACCAATCCACGGCTGACTAAGTAAAAGCACATTGGTAAGGGCATTGTCCTAATGTTTCTTAAATATTGATAGGTTTGGGGTATCAGCCACCTCTCTAGAAAGTACATTCCACTGTTTGACCACTCTCTGGATAAAGAAGTGCTTCTTAATGTCCCATCTAAACCTCTCCTGGTGCAGCTTTGAACCATTCCCACGCATCCTGTTCAGACATGCTGTTGCAAATTGCAAAGTTCTGGTCCTTTAAAAGCCAAACAAAACATAGGGGACAACATCCTACACATCCATAGGATGATGAAGTCATACATTTACAAGGCATTTACTCTTATTTCATCTACATTTTATTTTGCAGCCATCCCCAAAAGTAAACTAATTTTTAGATGTTTACCAAAAAAAAAAAAAGGTTGCAAAATCTGTCTGGAATAATAAATGCAGCAAAGAAGGGGGCTGATTAAATTCTAAGGGGAGAGTTAAGACTATTCTTTTCACTTGCTGTTGCATATTTAGGAAATAAATAATTTATTTGTTTGAATTTTTAGTACATTAAGCTATAATATTTGAAATTACAAGCATCTATTAAAAGATCTGTCTTGAGTAATTTATGTGTCCTGCTGTGTCTGATTTAAAACTTTCTATATTTGGAAATATACCCTTAAAAAAGGCAGATAGTGAAATATTTTGCAAAATACCTGCATTTAGAACATGGTCAGGTCAGCTAAAAATGTTCAGTATTATAACATAAAAACTTTTACTGTGAATACTTCTTATGGGTAACTCCCTAGAGACAGAAAATGTAATATAAATCAGCTGAATCTATACATAGTTACAGAATCCAACATGGGAATTAACTGTTATACATTTACTGATTAAACAATTTATTTGTTTAAATTTTCTTTGAATCCAGCAACCTACCACTGAAGTAGGAAGAATGCTATTGTATTTAATTTATTAATGACATAGATGAATATAAATCGTTAATGAAGTCATATTCCTAGAGAAGATATCAAGTAACAGATCATAAATTATTGTCTGAAATTCTTTTTTTTTTCTGCAGTGGAATCTTTAATTTAAGTGAATGGAGTGTGAAATACTATTGCGAGATTCTATGACTTATGATATTCTATTAATTTTACTGTCTTCAAAATGCACATGCTCCAAACAACACTTTAATTACATGCTACACAGCTGATTGAAATTCAAAAAAAATTACAAAAGAAAGGAAACTAACCACATTCTTTCTCTGAGTTTACAACAATAATATTTAAAAATGTTAAGATTGGCTACATTATGCAAATATATACAAAGAAATTTCTACATGTAAGTGATGCACATTACATTAGTTGGCCAAAGAGATTTTTTGGAATTCACATGTGCGTGGGCACAATTTCGACAATCTCTTAGAACAATGTACTGTGAAAGATACAGTTTTTTTGTGTGAAAGGTAAAAATGTCTGTAAAAAAAGACATCTTATTTGATATTTTATTTGAATTTACAGAAGAGAGAACTTCACTTAAAAAGGCATCTCTGAATCAATAGAACATGAGAACCTTGAAGTATTGTTCCAGGCTTTGAACTTAAGTGTGTGTGCTGATATCTGGGGCCTGCAGCCAATGCATTTCTGCTGGAAGGCTGTTGATTTTACTCATACATTTTTCTTTTTGACATGTGAGGTATAACTTGCGTCAGAGTAGTTGCTAACTTTCTATTGTGAATTTATAAATATACCCTATGCAGATCTGGTTTATGCACTTATATGAATTAACTTTCCTACCTCTATCTGTGTTACTATTGCAAGTTCTTGAAACTTGGTATAATGAGTATTTATGTAAGACTTTTCTTGCAATGAAATGCTGGAAATGTTGACCCCAAAACACATAATTTAACATCATTCATATCCTGAGAGGTGTGTTTTGTGCCCATGCACAATGAAGAGTCTCTATATAGTCAGGGCAGTGCACATTTTTTTTGTTTTTTTAAACAATTTTTGAGTTAACAATTAGCTTTCAAAGATCTGAATGTTAAACCCTTTCCAGCTTTTTTCAGGGCATCTTGGTAGTCCATCAATATAGGAGTGCCAGGGACACAAAGAGTGATGTGCTCTAGAAGAGTCATAGTTTGATCCACTTGATCACATCTAGCGAAAAGTTAGTCAAAAAACCTTGTAAAAGTGAAGAGAATCATGTAACAGATTCAAAAATTCTTCTAATTATATTTTTCAACTGAGGCAGTATTGATAATAATAGCAGAATTTCATTGTATTAACTGCACAAGAATAAAGGATAAAGGCATGGGTATTTCACCTTTTTCTCAATTTTTTTTTTGCCTCACCCTTATCAGGTGTTTTAGGAGCATCACTGCTGCACTACTAAAGCCCCCTCTTAATCTAATTCTGCAATTTTCTGCAGCTCAGCAACAGAGAACCATTAGAGAAATGACAAGGCTTAATTTCTTCTATGCACCATATCTATATACTGCTTTCCATTTTGTACTTCTTAAGAGCAAGAAGAAATATATGGAAATTTTAAGGTTACTTACACATGCCATTTGTCATTTTCAAAATGTCAAAGGCATTACTTTGCATATATCTCCACATACCCAGAGTTTGTCTGGCATATACGAACAGGATACTCCTCATCTGCCGCATAAAGGCAGATGATCTGAAAGGTGCATGCTCAGTAGATCTATTCATATGGAATCAGTTCCAAATATTCACTTGTCAGCCATCTATGTGCTCCAGGTTCAACATAGAAGCAATTGGCAATTTGGTAGAAAATCTGCCCAAGCCAGATGGGAACTAGCCTGCTGTCAAACATGCTGAAGAGAAACAGGAATTTAGAAAAGAAATAAGAACCTGACACACCATCCCAAAGAGATGAAGTACGATTTTTCCAAAAGATAATTTCAACTATGTTGCTTTCCTTCCAACTGGAAAGTAGAAAATGAAAAGGAAAAAAAGAAGGGAAAAAAAATTAAAAAAAAAAAAAAAGAAAAAGCCACGAAAAGTAGCTTCACAGAGCATTAAGGCTTTAACATAAAGTGTTTAAAAGCTACATTTCTAACCTTTCATGTGGTTCACTTCACATTAGAAAAGATGTTAATAAATATTCATTATGTAAAATAGCATTGTCAGTTAATATTACTGTGACTTACAGAATGTTGACCATAGGAAATTCACATTAACTGTATTTCAGTAAGACATAAAAAGTAGATTGCTGGGTAGTCCAGGTTTTCTTGAAAAAATGCTACAATTTTTGTTTGATAGGATGACTATAAGCATTTGGATGTATCATAAACAATTAGGAACTCATGATTATGATAAATTTAGGCCCAATTGGGCTTTCCCCAAGAACAACCCAAATTTCAAGCAAGCATGGTGATGAAATGGGAAAGTGTAACTACTGGAAATGATAATAAACACTTCAGAATATCTGTAATGGAAAGCATAAGTTGCCCTGCATACACAAATAGTTTGTTCTCCCCTCCTCCTCTCCTACTCTTCCTTTGTTAATTTTCTCTTTGTGTCTTTTCACTCTTCTTCTTCCCTTCTTCCCTCCCTTTATTCCTCCCTTGAACATCAGTATCGCATGATGAGGTGAATGAACCCACAAAGACAAATTCTAAACACTAAATTACACTTATGTGCATTTCTAATAGGTAACCATGGAATGTACATATCCGTATTATTAGAATATGATAGAAATTAGAATGCAACCATACACCATGTTGACAACTATATGTAAAAATTTTTCCTTTCAGCCAGAGTCACTGATGAAGGACACAGACCTAGCAAAATAATGCCTCCTGATAAAACATGCCAGAATAAAGCAAATAAAAACCCTTTGCATGTGGATCTTCAAACTGGAAGATTAAAAAAATAATAAAATAAAATAAAAGCCAACAAATATTCTGTAGCAGTGCAGCTATTATGCATTTGGTTACAAAGCTATAAACCATGTTGCAAAGAGAAAACAAAACAAACACATCCCATTACAAAGTTCTCCCTTATCTGCTCCAAAGTATCAGTTGCTATAAGAGGTCTCATTCCAGGTCTGTTCTCTTTTCATTAGAAATCAAGTATCCTAGTATAGTAAAAACTTTGATTTAAAAACTTACATCATGAGAATCAATTATTGTTTGTATAATTTACCAAATTCACTCTCCTTAGTTTATATTTCACTGCTGCAAAGATACCAAACAGAATTCTGTTTTGCACCTATTTCAAGTATCACTGTATCTTGTTGATATTAAAGATGTACACTGCTTCTGATGATCCTATTTTGTGCAAAAAGTACATTGTTTCCAACTTCCTCAAAAGTTACATTTTAACAATCTAAACTTTCTTCACTAGTGATTTTAGAGGAAATAAAATAATCATGTAAATTTATATTTTCCGTCTACATTTTTTGGGGGAAGGATTTTATATCCATGTTCTCCCTGATCCATTGGGGTTTTTTTCTCCTAATCGTGTGCAACTTTCTTTCTCTAAATTTAAAATATCAACATCATGATCAGAGAGCTTTTACGGCAGTACTCTAAACTGGTGCTATATTTTCTTGGTCGCATCTTCCAGGTAATTATCTTGTCATAAACTGATAGCATATTCTTCTGTTAGGAAAGCCTTTAGCTGTTCTTCTTGTAGCTGCTTAAAGGCAAGCAAACTATGTTCTCACTAATTATTATTCTATTGTCTTCAGAATAATCAAGATATGTTGCACCTACTTCCTTTGGTGCTGCTTTCCAAAAGTAACCATATACTTTCTACCAAAGTCAACATAAGACTGCAACATCTGTATCCTACAAATTTAACCTTATGAACAAAGATTTCTGAAATTTCAAGCCACTATTCCAGGAGATAAGCTGTATTTTTGGCAAATTTTGCAGATGACATCTATATCTTCCCAACACCATGCTTGTAACACCCTATGAAGTTTAAAAAGGACAATGGCTGGATTCTGCACCTGGGATGGGGCAATCCTGGGTGTGTGTAATGACTAGGGATAAAGGCTGGAGAGCAGCACTGAAGAAAGAGACCTGGGGTTCCTCGTTGATGGCAAGTGGAACACGAGTCAGCAGTGCTCTGGCAGCCAGGAGGGCAAACCCTGCCCTGGAGGACATCAGGCACAGCATGGCCAGCTGGGCAAGGGAGGGGATTGTCCCACTCTACTCTGAGCTGGGGTGGCCTCACCTCCAGTGCTGGGGACAGTTTTGGGCACTGCAATGTAACACATTAAACCATTGAAGAGCATGCAAATGAGGGCCACAAAGATGGTGAAGGTCTTAAGCAGAAGCTTTATGAGGAGCAGCTGAGGTCACTTGGTCTGGAGGAGACTGAGGGGAGACCATACTGCAGTTACACCTTCCTTGTGAGGGTGAGAAACAGGACAGGTACCAATCTCTTCACTGTGGTAACGAGTGAAAGGTTAGAAAAAATATGAAGCTGAGTCAGGGGATGTTTAGGTTTGATGTCAGGAAATGGTTCTCTACCCAGAGGATGGTTGGACACAGGAACAGGCTCCTCAAGGAAGTGGTCACAGCATCAAGCTTGTCTGACTTCAAGAAGTGTTTGAGCAATGCTCTCAGGCACAGAGTGTGATTTTTAGAGTGTCCTGTTCAGGGTTGTGAGTTGGACTCAATAATCCTGATGGGTCTCTTCCAACATAGCATATTCTGTGATTCTGTGATTGTAAAAACACAAGTAGTTCTGTATTGTTCTTGGAGATGAGTTGCTTCTCAAATAGGCAAAAGCAGTAACATATTCTATGTATGTGAAGCCATTACACTGCAGTTTTCCAAGCACTTGACAAGTTACTTGTAGGATTATTAACTCTAAAAAGATATTACTCAGTTGCATGTCTATAAACTTCTTTCACAGTCATTAAATAATGATGTAATCTACTTCTATAGATATAACCATGTCATAAGTTCTTTCAAAGTCTCCAGAATTATTTTTTCCTGTAGAAATGAGATTAGCTATAATGCACGAGAATATTTTGCATTATCCACTGCTCTGTAATACTTTTTAGCTTCCATAAAGCAAAATATTTAACAGAACTATTCTGACAGACACCATGGAAATGCTTCTTCATAAGGATTCCTTTCAAATGTATGTGCAAACTATGCATCATTCTAGCAGAGGCTGCACAATCCCTTTCCTTTGAGACTGTGCACCTAATACACAGGATATAAACCCATTATAAATGTCAGCTCTCTCAACAGCATTTTATAGATACTGCTGAAATATTGGATTAATCTCTTATTCTTAGCTGTTCTGGGAAAGCCCCAGATGTTGTTTTGTTCTACCTTCATTTCTTTTGTAAAAATTTTTACTTTACGTCCTATTTTACATTCTGTTCTATTTCCACTTATGAAGCTGTCATCTTTTTTTCAGATCTTTCTTCAACTTCTTTTGTTAAGTTTAACACTGTTTCAGCTCTTATTTCACCTCCTTTGGTGATTGCAGATTCCTGCAGGTATGTCCTCTATTTCTTTTATTTTGACTCAAGACAACTGTCAGCTCACATATCCCCTTGTACAACACTACTATTTCTCTTGACATAGACAATTTGATGTTGCTTGGAAGCTTGTGGATGAATAAGACCTGAATGATGCTCTGATATGACTCAAAGTTAGTGAAGAAATAGTGCCCACTGTCCCCATATAAGGTAGGGAACAAAGACCAACAGACAGTTTACTCAACTTCCTTGTCTCTTTACATTCAACATTTCTTCTCCTAAACTTCAACTCCAGAATTCAGTTCCTGGATTTAGCATTGTTTTAAAGCTGCTTTCTCTGGTGTTTATGATGTTTCTCTGACTTAACACATAAATAGAACAATTTCTAGAGTGTTTTTGTCTCTCTGATTCCTGTCAGCTTGGCATTTCAATGTTCACTTAAATTTCTGGGACATGCCTCAGATTTTCTGCTTCACAAATTTGCATGCAGATTATTCAAAGATTATAAACTATCCCTAAAATATTATTTTGTCCATACTAAACTGAAATGGAAGGTGGGTTTTATCCTCAAAATAACAAAAAGGCTTATAAATAAGAAAATATAAGATGCCAAAAAGACCAGCAGGACTGAAGTCCAGTCCATTCTGTCACTTGCACGTCTATAGAACATACTCAGCAATACAAGAGCCACAATAGGACAGGGTGGAAAAATTGGTATGAATCAAACTAGATTCCTAACAACTAACTATTCAAAGACAGAATGAGCAGAATCATAATTTCTTCAGCAGGTGTCCATTAAATAGAAAATTACTGAAAAAATGAAAATTGCAAAGATGTTATTGAAGTAATATAGTCAATATATAGGCAAATCTGTATTTGATAATACTAGGTACCTCTTTGTCCAAGATATGCCAGTAATCTTTATTTCTTAAAATTCCATGTGCTTGATTTATACTGTTGGACACAACTTTCCCAGTACACTGATGTAACATATGTTATTAACACAGATAAAAACAGTACCAAACTTAAAACCTATCTCAGAAAAACAAAAGCATATCCACATAAATCACAAAATGATAAAATATTGTTCAAAATGAAGTTTAAATAAATATTTGCCTGAGAAATAAGTCAGCAGAACAACTTTACAATGTTAAGTAAAATAATTGTGCAGAACTCACAACTTTGGTGTCACACTGTTTTTGTTCCCATTTATTCTGAAATCTAATCCCAGATCTTCGCCTCATGTTCTTGAAAAAATCACTGCACTCAGTGTGTACTCATTTCTTGCTGAATCCCATTCTGTGGACTCTAGGAGCCAAGCTACAGCCAAGCTAACACTTGTAGTTGGATTGTAATCTTGAAACTAAAGTTTTGTACTTAGTAAAAAGCAGCTGACCTGGAAAAGTCTTAAAGGATTGGAATTGCCAAGCCAGTATTCAAACCATATTCCACAAGGCTAAATCAATATTTGTTTTGTTTTGTGGCATGGTATGGAATCTTTCCTCCTCTTTTAGCAATCTCAGCAATTAACCCTCTCACTTTAAAAGAATCAGCCCCATTTGCTAATGTAAGTCTTCCACTAATAGGACTTCATTCTCTGAACACAGAGATAAACATCTTTGAAACTTTTTTTTTAATAAAATAAAGTTCTGTGAAATGTACTTTTGCTGCTGTTATTGTTGAACATATGGAAGGCACCAAGTAAGACAAATTTATCATATGAAAATATCAAACCATTTATAAAGTAACTACTGTTTTGTTTGGAAAATACAACAAAATCCATAAACTCACAAAATATGTATTGTGTCTGGTTGGGAAAAAGAAAATAAAGGTGAATGCTCGGAACGTAGAGAAAGGAACAGTGTATGGGATGTTTCCCATACAGCTGCAGCAGCAGCTAAGATTAATGAACAGAGAACAAGTGGTTGACATATCACCTACCCATGGGAGTTCCAACGCCGTAACCTTTGGAGTCTATCAGGCCTCCAATCTGTGTAAGGTTACAGTTCCTCTGTGTGACAAACTCAATGGTTGTCGACTCCATTAAAAATGCGTAGTCAGAGGTAAGCACGCGTTGGATACCTTCTTCATTGCTTTTGACAAGTACTGACTGCCTCCTGCTGCTCATGAAGGCCCACATCTTGTCATAAGTGGAGATTTTGGATTTCTGAAAGGCAAATATTAAATGCAATATGAATAAGAATAATATGCTTATACAGGTGAAAGCAAACTCTCAATTTGCACATTGATCTCCTCTCGGATTTTACTGTGTCAGGTTTTACCAAGGCAATTTTCTAAGGATTCCTGTGCCTTTTATCTCAGCTGTACTTCTCATCTTCTCCATGTAAAAATAAACAACTAGACAGATTATCAAATGTGAAATATCTGTTGTTTGTCTCTTTTTATTGCTTATATGGTTTTTATGCAGAAGGAAGGCCTACAAGTAATTCAGGTCAGTGGAAAACTATTAAGTATTTCACTCTAGCAAAGATAATCAATTTTGTGGGACAATATGTGGATTCTGGCACAAGTGAAATAGTGAAATTTTGCTGTTATTTCAATCACTCAACTGAAGAGTTGTGAAAACCTAATGCATAGCGTGGCAATCGGAAGTAATCAAAACACTTACAGATGGCAGTGTGTGGAGGAAACAGTTGTGAAGGAGAGGTTTGTGAAGATAGCATTTTACCTATTGTACATGACAAAAATACTTGGAGAAAGATTTTAAGTAAGAGATAATATCACTCTCTGGTTATAATAAGGCTAGTTTGCCCTACAGAAATGGACTTCTGGAAGTCCTAAAAATTAATATGTGTTTTCTGATTTAATATTTCTAGAATACAAAGAACTGATGCAGTATGAAGGGAATCAGTAATTTGGGACAAAGGAGTCAATAGTTTGGAAGAAATTGTTGCTGTGCAACTACAGAGGAGTTGCTTCCTTTTTTTCACCTGAGTTGGTTTAAAAAGAAGGTAATTACCTTCTCTCATTTTTGTAAAACACAGTGCTTAAGACATCATAATGACTGGACAAACTGAAGTTATTAGAAATACTGAACATTTTATAACCTATTTGTCCCATCTGTTTAATAACACTGCAAACTCAAGATGTATCAAAAAATGCTCTGTAATGTTAAATTTTGCCTAATAAATAAAATTTAGAAATATCATATAAACACTAGTATTATTAGACTTTTTAAGGTGTCTTTCCTCTTTTAATGTGAGACTTAAATATATTTCTGCCATCAGCTCTGGAAGAAATATTAAACAAAGATTGACACTACAATCATTTCTCAAGTTCAGATGATTGGCAGCCAGAATTTCTCACCCAAAAGAGAATTAGCAGTGTATTGGAATGAAAAGAACATTCATTTGGGAAAAAAGAGATTACTTTGTCCCCCTGCTGATACAACCCAAGAATTCTTTTGCTATGCCTGGAGACTTAGCAAATCAAGCATTTGAACTAAGTCTAGTGTCAATGCCAAAACTGAAGACTTTAAAGGCTCTGCATTATGTAAATTGTTATTGTATTGAACATAATGTGGACCAGAGAGCAAAAGATTTTAGCAACAATGAAAGAAGAAAACATTTTTCTTCAAAATATTCTGTGAACATAGAGAATGCAGAATAGAGATGACCAAATAGATAGGGTCTCTCCTCACACTGCTTGTATTTTGAAATCAAATAAATCTTGCAAGCATTTAATGTTACATTGTAGCATAATATACAAGAAAAAATGCACATCAGCTCTGTAGAAATATAAGTTAATGTGTAACACAGACAGGTTGGAAATATTTTTTTTTCATTATTTGCAAAATTTTACTGAGAACCCTTATTTAATTCTTTCATCATACAGTCTTTACCCCAGTAAATATTTTAGCTGCTATAAATAATCTGAGCAATACTGGCAGAGAAAATAATTTTAGTAAATGCTTAGATGCACATTGCTGACATGTGGTAGGGGAAGGAGAAGAAAAAGACAAATGGGATACAACAAAAATAGAGAAGGAACTGCATATGTATTTTTCTATTTTTGTTGAGGAAAAAAACAAACTTCAGGATGAAAAAATAATAGCAAGGGGAATGGTTGCTTTCTACTCAATCACTAGAACATGTGAAAAGATATACAACATCCTTTAAAGGACGAAGTGTTCATATTATGATGACTGATCTAATCAGCTAGGATGAGGCCACTGCTACTATTGAAAAGACAAGAAAGAAGGTCATCAACAAAATCAGAGAAAGCTCCTGCAGAGGACAGCTCATTTACTGGAATAATTAAAATGAAACAAAAACATTAAAAGAGTCTGATTAATGATTAATTAAGAAGAGAAGACAAAACCGTGAATACTAGTGCACATGGCTCACCACTGTAAAGCTGACAAGGGTGACAGAAAGTGCACAAAAAGTGAATGCTTTTGCACTACTTTCTTCCACCCCTAAAAGCTGAAATTATGCCAAGGAATAATGCCACTCTACTTCTGAACCCTTTGTTTTTGCAGTTTTTTTAATGCACAAGAGATTTTTTTTTTCAATCTGAAATTAAGGAACCTTCTTCATTTGATTTAGGAATATATATTACCACAAATAGTTGTCCTGTGTTTGCCAAAATACTCAGCAGACTCATTGTGAAAATCAAGAAGTCAGAACAATGAAAAGCATCAGGAGCCCAGTTGACATTGAATTAAAGATAATGACACTCCAACATGCTTCCTGTGGTTATGACTGTATCATTCATACTGTGAGAAGCAGATGCTGCAATTTACATTGTTTCCACCTTCTTTCACTGTGTGCAAATCAATCTGGCTAATCAATCTATATACTCCATCAATTAAGTGTATTATTTTATCTTGTGTTAGTTAACCATATTGTTTCATCTAACTGGAAATCACTGTTGAGACATCCAACCTAACTTGAAATCACCCAGAAATGATGCTTGTATAAGATAACTTGTGGTGACATGATTTACCATGCTTGTGTTCCCTCAGGAGTGCTGAAGACAAGGTAGAGTAGTAAGAAAGCTGTCTATGCCTTGAATTTCACTGGAAGAAAAAAGAGAACTAACTCATAGGAAAGCTGGAAATGAAAAAATTAAGCAAATCTAGAAACTTATTTCAACATCAAACCTGATGCACGAAATGATAGTTCTCAAATGACATTCAGAGAATACCATCAGTGTCATACTCAGCGTTCATGAATTAAACATCATTGGAAGGAAGATAACTGTGCTTGTCAGGGACCACAACTGGAACCATGGCAAAGGCTCTAAGTTAGTCATATTCTAATGCTATGTAAAATATGGATCTGGAAACAGAATGAGTCATTGTCAGTAATGTTTTACTTACTGCTCCATCCTGGAGCTCTGACTTGGAAAGAAATACTTGTCAGCAGGACTCTGGGCCACAAGATTAGAAAAATATCAGAGTGTTGAGAATATGACAGAATAAGCAAGGATCAAAGTACATGGAAGCAAACCTCATGATACGAGTCAAGAGTGGATAAATGCACAGTAAAAATGTGCCAGACTAATAATGACATTTCTCTACAAAAGAAAAATTACAGATCCATTAATGGAGATTTTTATTTTAATGATAGCTTACAGCTTCTTTCCTGGCTTCTAAAAGCATTTAGGCGCCACAGAAAATGCTTCAACTTTGCTTTCACCCATGCAATATTTAAACTCAAAAGAGTCTGTAGTAAGTAAGAAAAGACTGAAGGTAATTAAGATTAAATTGTGAGAAAAAAAAAATGTCATCAACCCAGTTCTGATATATTTTATGAAAGCACTCTCCACCACATGAGAATTAAATCATCACAGTCATTTATGTGAGGAAAAAAACCCAGAGACGGTACCCTACTACAGTATTTTCTATTCATGATGCTGAGTATAACTGCTTTGTGACTTTTGTTTCCCTGTGCATTGCATGCTTAGTGGACACAAGTCACTTTTCTTAAAGTTGATTCATGGATTTTTTTAAAGCCAAAGGAAAAATGCGCATTCATTCTGACCTTATGTAATGGACAAACTATGAAATGCCACCTCTGAATGACATCACCAAACTCATCACTTATGCATCTGCACTGACAGAAATATGACATATGCAAAGAGATTTCAAAAAAAAACCAATGAGCCTTATCAAGGTGTCTAATGTGGTCTCTCAGAACATCTTTGATGACAGCCTGGAAGGATAGGGACTGGATGGATGGAGCAACTACAGGTGGAGAAATGGCAGAGAAAGTGGTAGTTAACATCTCAAACCAGATTAGCATCTTGTCAAGGTTTGACTATCTCAGGGGTCAGTCCTAGACCTGATACCACTCACTACTTTTACAAGCTGTTGGGAAAATGGTACCAAAAGCAGCCTTATCAAGTTTGTGGATGACACAAAACAGAGAGGAGAGGTAGAAATACTGAAAGAAGGAGCTACTGTGCAGATAGGTCACAAAAGGCTTGGAAATTAGCATAACAGGAAATGCATGAGATTTAAGAAATATAAATTCCAGTGCTGGGAAATAATATTCCCAGGCATCCACACCAGCTGGAAATTGGCTGGTGGGAGTGAATCTTAGCTGAAAAGGACTTATGGTCCCAAGAAGAGAACTAGCAGAACACAAGTAAGCAGCCCATCTCTGTAGCAGGAAAGCTGACTGACTGCAGGCAATATCAGCAGACAATAGCCAAGCCCAGAAATAGGGAAGTGATTAATCCACAATACCTGGCATTTGTCAAGCCACACCAAGAACACTGTGTCCAGTTTTTGTTCCATGAGTCCAAAGACATGTTAAAATTAGATAGTGCCCACCAAAGTGATCAGAAGATTGGAGATCTTGACTTACAAAGAAAGACTTATATAAAACGGTGTTGTTCCTAGAATGCAAGGCTTACAAATAATATAATCACCTTCTTCCATTACCTAAAGAGAATGTTAGAGAGAAGCTGAAGGTACTGTCTTCATTAGGATGTGTGGTGTCAGCATAAGAGGCAACAGCCAGCACTGATATTGAGACATTCCCTGAGTATATAAGGAAAAAATCCTTTACCAGGAGAAAAAACTAAGTATTGGAACATGTAGGTCAGAGAAGTCATAGAATCAGGTCACTGGAAATATTTGAGACAGCTTAATAGCTCAATATTCAGTAACTCTGAATAAATTAATGTTG
Organism: Poecile atricapillus; assembly: GCF_030490865.1. NCBI lineage: Eukaryota > Metazoa > Chordata > Aves > Passeriformes > Paridae > Poecile > Poecile atricapillus. The sequence goes on along the minus strand of NC_081251.1, from coordinate 42,440,182 downwards.
CATGCACCCTGAATAAGTTGGTTTCAATTAGAAAATCAGATCTCCTCTAACAAGAGTAAGGGACCTCTAGAGATCCCTTCCAACTTTGAGTTTTCATGGATTTCTTTGATTCCTTATCAGTGTGAACTTATGTACAATAATTAAAGAGCTTCTGGAGACATTTCAAATTTTGACCTTGAACAACTTCAAGAAAACAAAAGGAAATACGTAATTTCCTGTTTTGGAAAACAAATCAAAAAACCTAAAAAAAAACAAACCCCAAAAAACCCAAAAAAACCAAAAGAAACAAACCAAACAAACCCCAAAAGCATTGTGAATTTATGTGGTTCATACATCAAGCCAAAGGCAAACACATCATTACCCAGAAGAATGTGCTTTCCTGTCTTTTTTTCCCCTTCATTCCTCTGCAACTCAATTAGGCTCATCCATGACCTTTTGGAAATCCTGAACATGAGTAAAGGAATCCAAACTTAACTGTTCATGTAGTAAGTTATTTTATTCATTCCTTATTCTCTTTTGTAAAGTTGGCATTTTGTTTTGACATATGACCTAAATCTACACAGCTGTGAAATAAACTAGAAAATACATTTCTGATGTTCTTAATAATGGCAAAAGTACTAATGTATCTCAAGAGTTTTTCTAAACATAAGAAGGCTAGATGTCAAATTTAGGTGTAACAAATATTATAGTCAATCCTCTTACTGCTCATAGATGTTTTAAAATATCTGGGATATATGTCCAGTATTTTAGGCCACAGAGAATTAGTACCATTAATAGAGAAATCAACTAAGTTAATTAATGGAATACATTTCAAATCATAGTGTGACAAGCTTAAAACTGAGAGAACAAATAGCCTAAGGTAAAGAATGCTTTAGGAATCCTGTTATTCTCCTGAAGTATTATAAATACAGCAAAACTCAAAGATAAGGCTATCAGAAAGAATTTGAACAGTAGAATAAATGAAAATAAATTGTACAGAAACATAAATACACTGTTCACCTGCCTGTAGTCTCACCAAATGGAAATTTGTGAAGGCTGATTGCTACTGTTCAAATACCTATCAATGACTGATGATACGTTATCTCCATTGTGTACCTCATATACTTTATTTTTTCTGTAATGTATATCTGTGTACACAGATCCACCTGTTCCAGTTCTTAATGAAACTGAACTCTTTGGAACAGGTACTGTTTTCTCCAAACAACTCAATGTTTCTGAAGTGGACAACAATGATCCATTACTGGGACTTCAGAACAGTAATATAAGAATATAAGTAATATAAGGAAATAATGATAAATACAAGAATTAGAATAAGCGATGACACATTATTAATTTTTTACCTTTCCACACTTAATTTTTAACTTTCATAAATCACTACACATCTTACTGAAGATACTTTGTTTTAAATAGTACATTTACTTTTTTTTTTAATGACCAAAACAATTTCCAGTTTCTCATAAGTCTTAGCTAATTCTACACTCCAAAAGTGCTATTTTTGAGGCAGCTAAAGCATTATAATTAGTGATTTTGACATAGCTGAGCACGTTATGTGTAAAACACAATTTGGTCTTAATTGCATATCTGCACCTGATGCCTCCACAGGATGATACAATATCATCCACAATCCAGACTTAAATCAGCTCAGCTGTCCTCCATCACCCAACAGATAAACTTAATTCAAGTGGGCTTCTGAGTATCATCTAATTTTTGGAACGATTTAGCAAGTAGTTATAAATACCAATCTCTTTAATACAATATTTTCTTTATTGTCTCCTAGAACTTTTAGACTAGCTACTTCTCAATCATCACAGAAAAATGAAAGACACTCTCTTTTTTCATCTTGGTCTCATTCACAATAACCCTTTGACCTCAGAGTATTATTTTTCTACTTTTTTTCTTCTTTTTTTCCCCCTTTTTTTTCAGAACCACTGAGGCCTGAAAACCCCTAAGTGAACCAGACAATTTAGATTTTGTTGTGTCAGCATAAAAACAATAAAAGTAATGCATACAGCTTTTTCTCCTCCATAATGGCAGTTTTTATGGTCCATAGAGCACAAATGAAAAGAGGAAAGGTGTTTCTGCCAAGAATAGAGCTACAAAGAATGAAAAATGCAGTGCTCAGAGAAAGACATTTTCACTCTTGCCCTGATTGTGCTGACTTTTTGTTTTAAAACCCAAAGATTTTGAACAAATGTTAAATATTTCAAATAACTTACAGATAAAAAACCCCAAACCCTAATGTTATTGAAATAAGTTTTTGCTATCAGCTTTGACCTGGAAATAGGTAAAGACTTCAAAGCTCCAAAATCACTAATGGATTTCAGAAAACTTTCTTGCCTTTTATACCAGAATGATACATAGTCCTCTACTGAATAATAACTATCACAAGAGCTCTTCTTGTAAAATACTGTGGAAGATGACAAGTGTCATATATCTCACATTTCTGCAGGTTTCTTCCCTTATAAATAGGAATAAGAATTTAGTCAAACTTAGTCTGTTTCTAAAGCATATCCTATATTCTGGATGTTTGTAAAGATAAACCCGTTTCTGCTCACTGCCTGTTCCAAGATACAAATTGCACATACGGAACTCCACACTTCATTTGCACTGTATCTGAAAACAATCTCATTTTCCAAAAGCACTGACTGCATAGTTTTATCATTGGAACTGAGCATGAAGGTCACAGATATTACTTTAAATATTACCTCTAATAGAGCAAGAATTTGTCACAAAGCCAAGATTTTAACAAACATATTCTCACAGCATTTATACCTATTTGAGAGATATTTGTGCAATATTCAAAGCATAATTAATATGTGCTATTCTCAAAATACTGTTGCTGTTGAGATTTGGTATAAACTTATTTGACAGCATTAGAAGCCAAACTCAGCATTGCTTTGGTCAAAGATTCCGAATGAGCAGAAGAGACAGAAAGTCCATTAATTATTACTGGTCTTTCCCCCAAGAAAACATAGTTAAAAACAAATACTATTTCATTGTCTGCACAGGTTTCAAAAACTAAGCAGAATTTCCACTGTCATTTTTTCCTAATGGCACCATTCAAGCAGCAAGAAGTAGCATTAACTATTGCTTGTAATGATAGTCATCAAAATGAGCCTTGGTGCACAGACAGGGTTTTTTCTCCTAATAAGTTCACCTATCAGTTCTATTGACAGACATAAAAAACCTCTTTACATCCAAAACAGCCAATAATTTTCATTATTTATTCACAAAATAGCTAATGTAAAATATTTGCTGTCTATACATTAGCATAAGCCACCACTGAGGTATTTTGCTGTGGGATTTGGGTTTAGCATTCTGTACTAAATTACCAACCACATTGGACCATATGTGCTAACAGCTGAGTCTTTCTCTGTACTTTTCTGACCTTGGTGACTAGAAAATTGGAGTTAATTCAGGCAAGCAGGACTGATGCCATATGTGGTTGTTATCAAAGGTGTAGAGGAGTGGTGGGATACTGATCAGAAAAATTTTTTGTTAGCAAATCTGTCAGATCTTGGAATAATTCTGGCAGTTTTTCTTTAAACACCTTTAGTTTCCTAAACAATGTACTTGAGAAGATAAACAACATAGCTCTTAAGGAGCTGCTTCCCTCCAATAGAAAGAATAATAATAAAAAAAAAATAAATCTAAAAGATCTGGAATTAAAAGTTACAGTAAATAATAGATAAGCTTTTCAGCTAGATTGGTTCCTGATGAATACATCATGCAGAATTCATCTAAACACCTAAATTAATTTACATATTTTTTGTTAATGATCCATACAGAAAATACAGACAATAACAGAGTTATAAGATGCAGTTTTGAGTACTTTTTAGTACTGGTATATATACAGCCCCTTCCCATCTTACCAGAAATTGATGGAGAAAATTGCATTGCTGACAAAACCATGCAACGTGTCAAAAGTTAGAGCAAAATAAAATAAATGAGCTTATTTGCATCCTGGAATTTAGACATTTCTAGTAAGTGAGTCCAGACAGTATAAATGTAGTTCAACAGAGAAAGGGATATAGTACAGCTTTTGAAGACTAAGTTCTAATTTGAAACAGGCAGAACAGGGAGAAAGAATTCACTTTCCAGCATTATTAGCTGTTCTATTTGAATTATTTTCAGAATAATTGCTCAAAATAAACTGAAATTTTCCAGTGAATGAAAACATGAAAACAAATTACCAATTTGTTTGACCACCCAGTGATTTAAATCAGTCATATTAATGTTAAATAATACACCAACACTCAGTCATAGATTATTCTAAGATTTCTCTGACTAACCCTGTACCAATTACTTAATTATGGCTCATACAAATGCCATAATATAACTGAACTGTGCAGAACCAGTCTTGGGGGAAGAAAAAGTATCATTTCGAGTAGCACTCTCATGTGTGATCTTCTGAAACTACTAAATCCAAAATTTCCCTATTTCCTATATTTATGTAGAGGAAAATCAAAAGCAGCATCAGTGAAAAGTTCACACACTGTATTTCCACTACCCTATATAAACTGAAGAAACTTGTGCTGCCCAAAATCTGACTATAAATACATACTTTGCAGTTTCAGTAGAACCCTGGCTACTATATCTTATTTAAGTTAGATTGAACTTTAAATTTCAAAAGGCATTTTAATTTGAACACATTTAGCATTGGCTGTAGGAACAGATACTTTTTCCTGTGACAACAGTAAAGTGCTCTCTCATGTTTGCACCAGGAGGTGTATGTCACATGGTATGGCCTCAACATTGAACCCTTAACATTATAGATGTTCTGTTCACATTAGTTGTCCTGAATTCTTGGAAAGATCACAGTGAAAACACTGCCACCGCTTACTTCTTCTCATTTTCAGACTTTTCTCAGTGTACTTTATGATGCAAACAGGTCCGACTGTAGTCTCATTAAACATCATCTTCAATTACAAAAATCAAAGTTTAAATGATACTAACTTTGAGTGATACCAGCCAGAGCAAGACAATAAGTAGCTGGGCTCGGACAACCTTCCCTCAATCTTTATTTTTTTTTCTAAGTGAGCAATAATGTGAAATTTCAGTGATAAACTAAGCTTTCAAAAACATTTCAAAATTTTTAGATATGGGTGTATTAGGAAAAAAGTAAACAAACTGATGGAAAAAAACATATTTCATATAAATTTCAGTTGACAGAACAATTCAGAAATAATAATAATCCAAATTTAAACATGGCATTTTTTTATTTTTAGGAAAAAAAAAATTCTTAATGGATAATTCCTCAGCTGCCATAAAATTTTTCTCTGTTACTCAGCAAGATCATATCATGTGGGATGTATCCAGAGATACCTTAGTGACATTTTAAGCTTTCTAACTAAATATTTCTACTGATTGTTACAGTAAAAGACTTTTTAATATTAACTAAAATTTTATTCAACATTGATGCATTTATTGTTGCACATGATAAAAACAATTATACTTTATAATCTATTCATTTTGGGGGCAGAGCAGAATTTTTTATCAATAATGAAACATTTCAAACATGTCTTGAAATAATTACTCTTTGGACTCTGACATCCAAGTTCTGAAATAGTCAAGGGAAGGAACAGATACTTGAAATGTAATGATGTGGTCTAGTGGAATTTTATGTGCCATCTAAAAAATATTGTGTAGGCTGGTATGTGATAACTCCTAGAAAATTTACTATTAATGATTGTAAGGGAGTTGTAACTAGATGATCTTTAGGGTTCTTCTAGCCCAAATTATGCAATAATTCTATGAATTTCCAACTACCAATTGTTCCAGACATTTCCTTCATGGAATCACTGGGTGTAGCTTTGCATCGTTCTATTTCCCCTGTCAAGCTGTCAGTAAATTTATCAGTTGGACAGAAAAGTAGTTCTTTTATTCATCTAGTAAACAGCTAATGGGAAACCAAATTTCTGATGTAGTTTGAGAATCCATTTGGTTGAATTTAGATAAATTTATATTATTATCTCTGCTAATCTGCTTACGAAAACAAGACAGCCTTTTCAGGATGCTACAAATTATTTTGCTGAGCAGTTTCCAATAAAAACAGCAACTGGGCCTACAGTGTTTGACTCAGATCCTTATTTTGTTTTGATTTAAATATTTGAGAAAATTCCATTCTAGGGAATTTTATGAAAACTAATTTATGAGCAACCATTTTAGAAACCTCCAATAAGCAAAAAGTAAATATGTATTAAATTTCAATTTAAAAAGCTAGCAACATTTACTGGCGACTGACTTAATACTTTGCTGTTCACATGTATTATATAAGACCAGAAAAAATGGCAATGAAAACAAAAATAGAGTGAAAGCACAGAAAACTCATTGAACTCATTCTGCATTGTATAGCATACTATTTATCCCACTACATCTTGTTCCTGCACTGTTTGACAAAAATTAACATTTGCACTGATAGTGTTTGTGATTGCATTTTAGCACATAACTGATGCCACTGTCAATGTGCTATCATGACTATATTATTTTGTGTGACCCTTTGGTTGCCCCCTTCACTACTCGCAGATAGGGTTAAAGAGATCACCTATGAATTTGAAAGCCATTGTGTTGGAAAATATGTTTTAGCAAAACCACGAACCTGATTTCCCTGCACATGCCAAGCAGAAAAGCAGCCAAAGCAGTGACAGCACAAACAATTTTAAACACAACAAAGTGGATGAAGTTTCTTGGGCAAGTAAGGGAATAGTTTCATATTTATTTTGAGTATTAGTCATCTGCTGAATTTGCTTAAAATGTGCTAATTCACATGAAAGGTTTCTCTAATGAGCACCTGGGTCAGCAGCTGGACACATACACCCTAAGTTCATTTAAAAATATATAGCTGCAGATAAGCGAAAGACATTTTCTGTCAACAAGTAATTAAATAAGGAAAAATTACCTGCTTTGAGATGTGTAGCTCCAGAAAGAATTTTTAACTTATCATAAGATAATGTTATTTCTCAAGGGGACAGATATTTTAATCTTATTAATTTGATTCTGGTTTATGTTTATATGACAAAGTTGCACTGCACCTTTTTGGAACATGACAGCTTACTGAAGATCTCTGGGAAAAGTATAATCATGTTCATCATGACAGATGTGATAGAATCTGTCAATTAGCCCACGCTTTCCATTCAGATCATGACAGTATTTGCCATAATGCTATGATTGTATTTTTCTAGCAAATATTTTCTATAGCTAACTTTATCCCTTGCAGTGTTTTTACTGTAAATACAAAAATGTAAGAAGGCAATTACTATGTCTAAAGAAACACCAAACTAAAGAATTGTATACAAACCACAGTAATGTAATTATAATATTTTCTTTGCATTCTAATTACTGTCTATTTGATTCCCTCATTTTGAGCTAAATGGAAGAATAAAGAAAATCCCAGTAACTTATCCCAGTAGTTTATTTTCTCTACTTACTCAAGGGCTGATAAATCATACAGCATGATATTTCTGGGTTTGTTTGCTATCAGCTGTTATCCTTATGGGACTTGTAAGTAGGAGTGAGAAAATTCATGAGTTGAGACAAAGACAGTTGAGCAGGTAAACCAAAAGCTGTGTGCATAAGCAAAGCACAAGAATTTCATTCACCACTTCCCATGGGCTGGCAGATGTTCAGCCATCCCCAGGAAAGCAGAGTTCCATTGTGTGTACCCATTACTTGGAAAGACAAACACCATCACTACAAACATCCTGCCCCTGCTTCCTTCTTCTCCCCCCAGCTTTATATGCTGAGCATAATGCAATATGATGAATATCCCTTTAGTCAGGTGGGGCCAGCTGCCCTTGCTCTGTCCCCTCCCTGTTGTTTCTGCACCCCCAGCCTATGCACTGGTGGCATAGGGTGAAAAGCAGAAAAGGCCTTTGCTCTGGACAAGCACTGTCCAGCAGAAACAAAAATGTTCCTGTGCTATCAACACTATTTTCAGATCAAATCTGAAACATAGCCCCATACCAGCTACTGCAAAGAAAATTAACACTACCCCAACCAAAAACACCACAAAGCCTTTTAAAAAATGTCTAGCATGAGTTAAAGAGAGCTAAGAATTTGAAATGGCCCATCTATTAGAAGAGGAATAGTGCTGATACTGAAGCTGGAGAAGGAAGGGAGGCCCAAATTGTTATGTTTTATTAATGCAATCACTGTTTCCTTCCTTAATACAGTTTGGTAAATTTCTTCCAATAAAGGCCATTATTTTAAACGGACATAGAACATGCAAGGAAAATAAAACTATGGAGGTTCATTCCTGTTCTGTGGGAGAATGGCCATGTACCAGTGTCCCAGATTACCACAGCAGTCCTGGAATCACAGAACTGTTGATGTTGGAAGGAGCCTCTGGAGATAATTTATCCCAAAATCCAGTTCCAAGAAAAGTCTAGTAGATGATGTCTAGGACATTGTCTAGGGTTTGAAAATTTCCAAGGATGGAGACCCCACAATCTCTCTGGACAGCATGGTCCAGTGCTTGATTCTCATGGTAGAGTATTCAAATGTAAATTCTCAAATTTCAATTTTTGCCCACTGCCTCGTCTTCCTTCACTGGACACCACCAAGCAAAGTCTGGCTCCATCTTTTTTACATCCTTCTATCACATATTTATAAATATCAATCTACATTCCCCACACACAACTTTTCTTTGTTCCAGACTAAACAAACCCTCTCTCTGCCTCTCTTCTAATGATGGACACTTTAATTCTCCAGGGAGTTGGGATTTTCTTTTCTTGCCCTACATGTGGTTCCTTCCTACCCATTTCACCAGCCTATTGAGCTGTTTTGTCAACAGTTTCTCTCAGTTTTCTATCATCTGTAAAGTTGCTGAGATATTACTATCCAGATCACAAGTGAATCCATATGGGACCTGATACCCCCATGAGAGCATAACTGTCTACAATTTACCTCCAGTTGGACTTCAATCTGTTTATAATGACCCTTTAAGCCTGTCAGTTCAACCAGATTTTAGTCCTACTCACTCTCCACTTAATGTGGTCCATACCAAATTAGATAGATACCTTTAACCAATGCTACACTAGCAAAACTTGTCCTGGTGTTGAACTCTCCCCCTGGTCTTGATGTCCCTTTTAAAGTCTAGTAAAGTATTCAAACAGCTAGCAAGAGTATCTTTATACTATTTATCATGTTTTGCAGACAAAGTGGATTTCTGCTACAGTGAAGATTCATAAAATCATAAAATCATAGAATATGTTGCATTGGAAGGGACCACAAAGATCATTGAAGTCCAAGTCCTGCTCAGGATTGTCCCAAGAGTCACACCATGTGCCTAAGAGCATTTTCCAAATACTTCTTGAACTCTGTCAGGCTTGGTGCTATGACCACTCCCCTGGGAAACCACTTCCAGTGCCAACCACCCACTGGGTAAAGAGGATTTACCAACCTAAACCTCCCCTCACACAACTTCAGGCCGTTCCTTTGGGTTCTGTCACTGGTGACCAAAGGGAAGAGACCAGTGCCTGCCTCTCAACTTCCCTTCATGAGGAAGTTGTAGATTGCAATGAGGTCTCCATCAGTCTCCTCTTTCCCAGGTTGAACAAGCCAAATGACCTCAGCCCCTCTTCATCCCTTCTTTTTTATATAACCGCTTTGTCTATATCTTCAAATACAAAAGGCTAACACTTATTTCCCTTTCCATCTATTACTTCACTGTTTTCTTTGCTAGGTACAATGACTTGGATTTAGACTCTACTTCTTATTTTAATTCCACCTCCTTTGCTGCTTACAGATATAAGATTTCTAACATTTTGAAAAGACAAAGCAGCATCCCTGTTGCCCCCAATACACGAGTAAAAGTAAATAATTAAAAAACCTTTTTATTTTTCTGTAGTAGTTAGTAAAATTACTCTTAGTTCAGTTCCTTTGTTCCAAACCAAGTTTTCATAATTCTGTTTGATCTCTTACTAGAATTTTTCTTAACTCTCCCAATTGATAAGACAGAAAACCCTTTTTTTATCTCAATATTCAGGTCTGGAGTTCTTGTCTTAAAAACATTTACTGAGAATTTATTAAAACTTTCCCACTGTGCCTTATCAATCTGAACCTGATTTTGTGACCTTTATTCCTCACTTTAAAAATTTCAATCTGTTTTAAATCACTATCTTAGCTGGCTTTTTTTCTATTTGCCTGCACCAAAATGCTCCTTGTTCTTCTCAACTCTTTTGACCCTCACTCCCATATAGTATGATTAATACCTAGGGAAGAGATATGTTAATAGTTTGCTTTGACCAGCTTATTTTTCCACTTTCAGTTTTTTTATTTCCTTTGAGTCTTTTTTTGTTATGTATGAATTTACTTCAGACTGGAAGCTGACAAGAGGCTTAAGGCAATCTTATTTTCTCCGCCTTTAAACAGGCTTTATCTAAGCAATACCAAATACCATAGCAGCAGTGCAGTATCTTTTCTTCATGATTGCAGGGCAGCCCATTTACTTGAAATTTCAAATGATGAGGAAGGAACTAATACAAGCTCATGTATACATTTACTTGTCTTTGGGATCAGCCTTTTGAACTCTTTGAAGACAATGATTAAGCTATTTCTTACTGTCTACCCAGCTCTCCTAGACTGATTTACAGATTATAAATTAGTCTACTTCTTCGCTTTTATCATCCATTAGAACAAGTATGCAATGCTTGGAAAGATAATAAAGCTAGCAAAGCACATACATCAATGGATATAAAATACACCAGCTCACTGAAGCCATCTTACTTTTTAAAAATCCTGCCTAAGCAGTGTACAAGCTTATATACTTCATTTTTATTTACTTCTCTTGATTTTAATAATTCCTCAGAAACTGAAACTAAAGCTATTGTCCTTTTAATACTTGTGTCTGAATAAATTAATTTATACTTGTTTTTCTGGTGTCTCAGAATCTTGATTTTCCAAGAGCAAATTAAACTTCCAGACATTTTCAGAAATGTTTTCTTTTTAAAATTACTGTAAAAAAAAAAAAAATCGAATATGTTACATATTTCAAACACTGTTTATAATGCACTCAATGTGTAAAGTTTATGTACACACTCAAAAATGAAATTTCCATAAGTATTCTAAATCTGTGATTAATTGTATATGGTAGACAATTTTATTTTCAAATTATCGAATATGAAAAACTTACACCTAGGTCAGAGATCCTTAACAGAATTCCAGACTGAGCTGACAAATTTGGAAAGAAGTCCAAACAATGGTCACAAATAAAACGTGAGTGAGAAGTAAAAGATATATTTTTTGTGAACACTCAAACATTATGAACCCTAAGGATAACACTTAAAGGTAAAATTTCTACTTGTCTTTCTGGAATATGATTATCCCACCTGACTAATGGCATTCAGTATATTTCTATATTATACTAAACATTCCAGTAATTAATTAAAAAGGCTTATTCAATAAAGAAAATAATTCATCCCTTTAAAGAGACATGGCATAGGACTGACTGTTGCATCAAAGTACTTCAAACTACTGGAATCTGGCTGCCTGACATCCTGAATCCCTGCTAGGTTATGAGGTCATGCCATGATGAAGGCCACTAAATGAGTATAAATAGTAATTTGGGCATGGATCTATGGAGATCCATGCAAATTGATATTAGCAAATTATGTCATAGAGAATTACAGAATCATGTAGGTTGAAAAAGACATGTCTTCTAAGATACATCCATTTCGATCATGACTGTAAGATGACCTGCCAGGTCTGCAACTAAGCTGTATGACGAGCCCAAAATTCATGACTCCGTGTGCAAATTGGTTAAAACTTTATAATGGATTCATTAAAAAGTTCATATTGATTCATGGAAGGGTTTAGGTTGAAAGAGACCTTCTAAGAATATCTAGTCCAACCTTCCTGCCCTGGATAGGGACTTCTTGCACTAGATCAAGTTGTTCAAAGATCTCTCCAGTCTGACCTAGAACTCACTGATACTCTCTTCTAAGCAACATAACAACTTAACCTATGTTAGCTGAACAATCAGAGAAGGACTACATTGAAGTAGTAGTGTCCATCTGCCTAAGTTCATATAGATTTGGAAGGTGTTTTTTCTTAAAGAATCATCTACCACATTTTTTCTGAAGCATCCTTAGTGTTAATGTCTACAAATGGAAAACACTTTCTAAATTATCAGTTGAAGCCTTCAGCTTGGATATTACTTAATGGATTCTTTTTTTCTACAGAGTTTTTGAACTTTCAGAGGTTATTAGAGAAAAATTAATCTGGTCAACACTTCTGTTAGAAATCCCTGAACTGAAAAATGTATTATTCTTCAAAAGATGTCATAATGATATGTTTTTTGTTTCCTTGTTTGATTTGAAAGGTGAGATGTAGCTGAATAATTTATTTTTAATAAAGTTAAGCTTCATTTTTTAAGCCAAAATTTATTTATTTAAATAAATAAATAAGTAAATAAATGCTATGAAGGTATGTTTGTATTGAGTTTCAATTTGCCTGAACAGAATAATTTGTTTGGTTTGCCTTTTCTCCTAAATAGTCTATCCATGACAAGATTTTGCTTCTGTCAGAACTCCAGTGTGAGGAGCATGTTTTGCAATCTAAAATTTTTCTTCAGGGGAAAAACAAAACAAACCAGATCAAAGTGACAATCAAGATGATGTTGCAATAGATAGTCCCTAAAATCCTTTCTAATAATCCAGGACAAAGTCTTTAAAACATTACTTTTTCTTTAAAGCATTACTATCTTTAAAACATTACTTATTTTCAGAATGTCATTAAATGAAAATACTCATTTTCCCTTTCTTTATATCTCCCTGCCAACATTCCCACCTTATAGTTACCTCTAACATTCATGTAAACAGTCCTTGACCCTCATAATCACGATTTCTTCTTATTAAAGAAGAGGTAAACTCTAAAAATAGCTTTAAACAGAGAATAAAATGATAGACAAACTCACTGAATTTGGATATTAAGCACTTTTCTTTATGATGACATTCTTTCCTTCACTTCATTACTCCTACCATCTCCCAGATCCCTAACTGAGCCAATCCTTAGTGCTTTGGAGCAGTATATCATTCCATATATCTTTATACACAGATATAGATGCACCCCTTGCTCTGTGTTTTTGTGTGTTTATACGTAAAAATATCATATTTCTGTGTGGTTTTATTTTTAAAATGTATTTCTCACAGATCCTAGATGGAGCACTGAATTTAAGTAGACTAGATAATTAGGTTTAACAAATAGTCTTTCTATATAACAGCTTCTCTAGAGCCTTCTGTATTTTATGAAAAAGTTAAGTTAGGTATTTTGGATCTTGAATAGCATAAAAAACTTTCAGTAGAATATATTGCAGCCTTGCAATATAATTCTTAAATATTGATGGATACTAATTCCAGTGAATCACTTCATTATCAACAATTCAAAGATTTTCAGTAATATTCTGTCTGCTATATAGAACTAGCCAAAACACTTTTTGTCCATTTATATTTGCACCCACTTCTTGAAGGTATGCAGAAATTATTATCTCCTTATACATCTGCAGTGATCCACATGAGAGAGGTCATCTGTGAGAGTTGCAGCTATCTCCTTTGAAAACTCTTTAGAAGTAAACTCCTCATTATCCTTTAAAATATATGACCTGTGGCTAGAAAGCTATAGGTCTTCTGAAAAGATCAAGATGCAGTCTATTCTGGAAAAAATACTGACATAGCACATTTTGTTCTTCAAGGAAGAGCAGTTAAATTTTTTCTTTATCCTAATTTAACGTGATGAGATAAGAGGTGAAAAGGGAGAGCCAATGAGGAATTTGATGATCCTCCACAACAGCAAGCACTCAGGACCAATTTACTTGTTTAATATAAAGAGGACTTTTCTTATGTTCCTGATGAAGCTTAAGAGCCTATTTCATTGCTTATAAATAACGTAACATAAATATTTAAAGAACGCTATAAATTTCATTTGGTCATAGAAGTTAGGTTACACAGGTTAAGTTCTCATTTGTATATTCAATTTGATCTTTAATTAAAAAAAAGTAATTATCTTTGTTTGTCTGTGTTCATAAACATCTTCCCATTTTCCTGCTACACTCAGTATAAAATATTAGTATCACTATTTTTGTCAGGATTTTTGGGACTGGTCAAATATGACAGAAAAGCAGAGGCAACAAGACAGAACCAATACACTAATCTTGGGGCATTAATAATTTCAATAGAGCTATCTCATTCAAGACCAGATGAGAATAAGTACAACCTTGTACCTGTATTATGAGAATTCTGATCCTGAGAAATGTCAAATCACTTAGTTTATACTATTCTATCATTCTCAAAATAATAATGATTATTAAGTAACTAATGTTTTTCACCATTCTCAATTTTTTTTTCCATATCCCAGTAAGGGGGAGTGTATAGGAAAGGGAAGAAATAACTCTTTCTAGTCTCTGAAGAAATTTTTTCATTAGACCAATTATTGCTGTAGAACTTTGTTGTTAACAGCAGCTTCTAGAACAAAAGTATATATGGTAGACATGCCATGACTACCCAAAAGTGAGAAGACGCCTACTGTACAGTGTGACCTTGAGTCACTAAGAAAGGGAGTTATAGTTAGAAATAAGCTGGACAAGTCTGCTTACCAATACCAAGTTTTGTGGAGCAAAAGATGGAAGAGGAAAGGAAGTTCAGTGATTTGATAGAACAAATATTCAGGAAGGTGCACTTTAAACAGTTTCCAAGGTAACTACCTCTGTGGCTGAAATCTATAAATAGGGGTACAAGCAGGGTTTCAACTAACAATCAAATATCAAAAGGAAAATAAATTATTAAAAGAGTGGAAGGTTGAATGAAAGGAAATGGAAATTTTGTTTAATGTAAAAACATAGTAAAAGCATAGTATTAAAAAAATATTAGTGCATATTAGTGGTGTCAGTAGTATATTCACAGAGGTCTGAAAACATTGACAAAGAATATCAAATTGTCTACCAGAAGAGTATTCAGAACAAAATTATATGACTTTATGAGCAAATTGGATGTACATATATGTGCACAACTGATTTATATAGATTGCATATACATATGTGTATATATCCACACACTCTGCTTAGGTTATCTGATGTTGCTATAAGTGCAAGAGATCAAATTAATCATATAGTTGATCTACAAGGTTAATCGAGAAAATATATTTCATCTGGGCTATGAATTTGTCAAATAAATATTCCCTTAGATTGTGAATATTATTGTTACTGATTCTTTTTTTTTAAATTTGCCTTTCCAAAATTGCATTAGTTTTTCTCTTATGATTTGACTGAAATAAAGCTTGCTGGTTATGGGCCAATGCTGACTTCAACCTCAGTACTTTTGATATTACAGCAAAAGGATTTTTCCCAAAAGTAGTAAAAAAAAAAAAAAAAAGACAAAAAGCAGCAGCTTTGTATTTACAATGTAAATACAAGCACCTTTGAGTGAAAACAGATTTGACAAACTTCCCAAAATGATAAGATGCAGAGATGATTCAAAAGTTTTAAAATTATTAAGGAGAATTTTGTGTATCTGTGTGCTATCCACATGAACCTAATGTGTGCATGCATGTTGGCAAAATTGAAAGCAACATTAAGAATTGGTGCTTGATATCATTTAAATATTTGAGTTTTCAAGAGTGACAGTACTTTACATTCTTCTGATGCATTTACCAGAATACAGGGTAAAGAATAGAAGGAAAGGAAAAGGAGAAGTTTGAAAATCGAAATCTCTTTTCAGACACAATTTTAGTACCAAATATTGTTGCAATGATATGAACAAACTCAGGTAAGCTCTATGGAATATAAATTACTAGAAAAATATAGTATGTGAAAGAAAAACAAGTGAAACCTGTGGGTTTGCCTAGATCTAGTACTTAGAGTAAGACTGATTCTCTTTTTGGTGTTCTGAAAGAAAACAGCCCAGAATGTAGTTTAGCCACCTTAGGCTAGACATACATTTTGCATCTTCCCAGGATATTTGCTCCAAATAGGATAAACTTTGTTCCATGAAACCAAATTCATCCCTTTAAAGACACATGGCATACTTTGACTGTTTTGACATGTTTGACATGGCAAACTTTGACTATTGCATCAAAGTACTTCAAACTACTGGAATCTGGCTGCCTGTATACCTGTTCAAAGAAAACCTGGAGGAGAGGAACTGCCTGTTGCTGTAGGAGCGAACACAATGCACAAAAGAAAATCAAAAGACAAAAGCAAATAATCAACTTCTCAAATATTAAACAGTACAATTCCACAAGATTTTCCTATGCCTCTTTTTTATGTTCAAAGTTTTAAAGCGTAGTAGGGCAACACTTCTGTCTCCTGAAGATGATATGAGGACAGAGGTAAGACTTTGTAAAAAATGCAGGAGTCCAAGGTATTTAGTGCTTGAGTTTATAATAGATGCAGGAGCAGTCAGATATTTAGGTATTTTCATAAGTAAATATTGCACTAAATTTCACTGCTCTTCCTAGTATGTTTAGAAGAGAATTTTAGACACGTACTATAACGTAGAGGCTGTACTTATATCATCATGAATTTCTGCCTACTGAAGTTGATGTAAAAGAGGTCTCTGTGAAGAACGCTGTTGTGTTATACTAAATCCAGCCAGTAGATCAGCAGGTGTTAACATATAGTGAGAACAAACAGATCAAGCAGATATTAGGCATTCCATTCCAGAACACAGACTAACATAGAAACCAAACATATACTGGTTTTTATAACAACTAATCCTCCTAATATTTAAAGGGGACAGACAGATGTTTGGAAGCTTGTATGGACAGCCTATGACTAAAAAGTCATAGAAGTCTTGCTCTAATATTCTTCAGGAAGAATAGAAGTAGCCCAATTCACATATGAATTCATTTTCAACACACTTGATTTTTTTTCAATTAACATCATATTTCCATTATATTTTTGTGTATTCTTAAATGAGCCGAGGGTTGCATGATCTTGTTCCTATTATACCTTTCCACACTAGCAAAAAGTAACATATCAAGGAAAATATGATTCCCAGCAGAAGATTAATTACAAACATCCAAAAAGTCAGAGGGACATAAATCAAGAGCATAATGTATGCATTCTTTTTTTTAATTGTTATTGACTGTTCTCCCATCTTACTCAGTATCTAAGATTTATACAGGAAATAAAGATGAAATATAGCAGTTTAATCAGATTTCAGCTTTCATTGTTTTTATCTTAATGCGGTGAAAAGAAATTAATTGTAGAGAGTAATTCAAGCAAGTGGATTTGTCACTGCAAGTCTTCTGTTAATGCATGACTTGAATTTTGGAAAACAAATTGAATCTTAGATATGATATTATTTTTATCATTGTGCAACCTTTGAACAGTGATACAGCCTACAAAATAATAACCTTTTGTCTTCTAGAAAAAACACATTTAATAGAATTTCAACCTCTGAGGACTTAATCATCCATGATTTTCATTCTGTGACAAACAGATTTTAAGACAAAGTAACCACCTTAAAATCTTAACTTCTGTTGCATTTTAATACTCTCTAAAGACCACTATGAGACACATCATCCCCACTGTTGCATCAGATCTTGCATGGTGAAATCAGGACCATTGTACAGGGCATCCTGAGGATTTTCCTGCTTGCTTCTCCTTGTAGCTATCAAATAACCCTCCTATTACTCCTAACATAGTGTTTATCAGAATCTGATTGGGGGCTGAGAGGTACAACAAGGACAAGGGGAGAGAGAGAAGTAGAGAAGTATAAGAAATATGCTTGCAATGCTAAATACAGGCAGCTGTCAAAAAGCCTCCAAAAGTTATTGTAATTTGTCTTCCGTGCAGGGCCAAACAGAGATAAGGTGCCTAATCAAAATAAACGAGCCCCACAACAATGGGAAAACAAAGCTCATGTATTTAAAATAAATAAAACATTCACTATTCGTTTAGGGAGAGAGAAACTTTACCTAATGACAAATCAGTAGCTAATGATAGGTTAAACACTTCTGATAGAAGTCTTTGTGATCAAGACTTCATCCCATACTTCGAATAGGAAGTCTAGCGGCAGGAGCAGCAAGAGAGCAAGAAAGATTGAGTGAAGACTTTCCCTGCAGGCTGCCAATTTTCCAGCTTCCTTCTGTCAGATACTGCCAGATTGCCGTAGTAGTACTGAGATACAGAGAGTATAGAGAGATAATAAGCTGAAGGTGAGCAATTTTCTACGGGAAGAAACGAGATGAGGTGAGCACCTAACAGCTCCCAATCAGTTAAGTGATACTATGAGGATACTTATTTACTTACAGTTGATGAATGAAAATTTAGCAGGTCTGTACAACTTCTCAATCTGCACTTTTGTATATAAATTGCATTTAAAAAATACTGTCCAAAGTATAAAAATTAAAATATTATTACTGAAGACTCCCTTTTCTCCAAATACCTTATTATTTGATTTATTATCATTTACAATTAATTTTAAGACAATGATATGATGGGGTTTGCACACTCTCATTCATTGTTAAATTTGCTATTTCATTTTAATGAATTTCTGAAGATCGTATCTTTCATATTGCAGCTGGTGGTTTTTTTCCCCAGTGAAACTGGGAGGAAAGTCTTGACTGGAGACAAATAGCATACACTATTAACATAGGAGTCAGGTGAATTCCAGGAAATCAGCAGCAATAAATGTTCTCATGACCCATCTTAAAACAATTTTTTCATCTCTGCTAAAATTATAATAATTTCTGATGACAATCTACCATGTTTTTTAATTTTTTTCTTTGTCATGCAATCCTGCATTATTTTTAATTTCTAGAGTAATCAGTCAGCCTGTTGTGAGGAGGTATTGGATTTTAATATGAACGACTTTACACTGTACTGAGGAATTAAAGAAATTTTGTGGAGACTTAAGTGAAAAGAGGAGCTATGATATCACCACTGTGATCTCTTTCTGATAACATTTTTGGGATTTGTTGAGTTTCGACTACTGTGGGAGGATTCCATTTTCACTGCTTATCTAATATTACAGTAGTCAGAAATAATTTATTTCCATGTACATCTATATGTTTTTTTCTCCTCTTTCCTGTAATTTGATATCATGTGATTTCAATTAAAATGATAGAGAAAATTAAGGCATTGTGAACTGCATCCTCCAAAGGCACAAATTCAGTATGAAACACCCTAGCATGATTTTGTTTTTAAAAATGTTATTATTTCACCTCATCATTTTGGGTTTTAGTTTTACTGACGAGTAAATTAAATGACTGACCAAAATAAGAAGAGAAATCTGTAAACTCTCTCCTGTTCACAGTTTTGTCTGAGGCAAAATGGTGTATTTTGTTCCTAGTATTTCTAAAAAGAAATGGCTTCTATGTATGACAATGCACACGGTATTACCCTCTCAGCCTAAAGATCAGATGCATATTTTTATTTCCTTGTGGCTGTAAGAACTGGAGATAGGTCCTGGCTTAGAATTCTCCAGTGAAAATCTCCTTACATCCTTCAGCCTTTTTTCCTCCTGCACATATAGGGGAAAAAGAGTAGGATATCAGCTTCTCTCTCTTTGGTCTAAGACACTGGTTCTTTGCAGGCCTTCACAGATAAATTATGAAGAAAGATACTGACCCGTTGTTTAGAACAAAAAATGTGGGGAAAGGAGGTTGGAGAAGACAATGCAAAAAACAACCCTCTCATAGTCTTAGATGAGAAAGGTTTTCAGACAAAGGAAGAAAACAGTGCAGAATTAGACCTTTCATTTTCAAAGTGCTAATCAAATATAAGCCATTCCTAACATCAGGCACTGAAATATGTAACTATGACTTCCTTTCTTCAATACAGAAACTGAAGAAAAAGGACACATTAAGTAGCCTGGTTTATAACAACATCACTTGGTAAACAGAGGCTGAACTCGGGAGTTTTGGTCTTGAACTCAGGTGTGAACATGTGATAGGTCTAAAAAGGGGATGATAAAACAGGGTAAGCTGCTGTAATGGCTAGTACAGTTTTCACATCATTAGCAGAGCCCATCCAGGTAGCAAAACCAAATAAATTCTCATAGAGGACAAGTTATATACGTATTTATTCACAATCATGGGTCTTTCCCTTTCAGAACAAAACCTGATCAACCCTTTTCATATCCAATTAGTAAAGAGCTACTCTGGGGAGCAGGTAACAATGACTGGTCCCTGCTGTTCCCCTCTCACTTCTCAAAAGGCAGAAAATGTGCTCAAAATCTAAGGGAACCTAAACCTATTATGCCCTCTTACCATAAGGTAAGTCCAAAGACCAGCACATGACAGCTATATATGTATAAAAGTTACATTTTCAAGAATCTATACACAGTTATATTTTTAAGAGAAATCAACAAATAACTTCATAAAAGAATCCTTAACGAAGTATATAGTAAAGACTTTACACATTCACAGTCTAACTGTCAGTAGGCTGTGATTAAAGGATGAAATATAAAGATACAGTTAAATGTACAGTATGTAACAGTGTTTTTCACTTTCAAGCTTCACACATTATAGGTGCTTTTGCTTCAATGCATATTGGCTTTTTACTCAACATATTTTTTAACACAATACATTATATAACAGGACAGATGAGCAAATCCCTTTGCTTAGAACCAAAACTCTCCAAGCAAGTTATGGGGGAAATACAGGTCTAGCCTCTTACATCATGAAATTAACTTGATAGTATATATTTGACTGAATCTATGAATGTTTGGAGAAAGCTGACAGAAGTGATGAGACACAGCTTCATTCCTGGAGCCTTTTACAAGGCCACAGACAGGGCTGGCTGCAGAATGGTAATTATGATAGATTGTGTGCACCATTTGCAGGATAAAGGCAGCAGGTGAGCAATGTCCAAAACCTGACCTTATCTGACGAGCCATCCAGTTCCCTTTCATGTCAGGAATGATCCTATTCCCTTTGCCAAGTCTTCACTGGAGGAACAGTGAAGTCTGTTTGGCCCTTCATAATTTTTCCAGATCTTACCTTCACTGTCAACTAGCCTCCCAGCTTTTATTCCACTATCAAATTTTCTTGGCCTTTTGCATCTGAAAATAGAGACCTGCAAGTCTATTAAGTGTTTTGTAGACCTGCTTCTATTATCACTGAAACATCTGGGAAAATTGTGACTACACCGACAAGCATTTCCACCAAAAAAAATAAAAGTGGACTCAGGTGATTTGCAAGACAGTTTGGAAGACAAATAATGTCACTGTAAAGCAGCAATCTTCACATCTGCCTTTTATTTTGGCAATGTAGTTACTAAACAGAAATGGTGCTACTTTTATCTCAAGAAGGATGTGAGCTAAAATCCAGTGCCAGTTCAGACAAGTGCAATTCAGTTTCTCATATTTCACCCTAGACTGACTGCTGTCATAAACAACACGCTGAGCTAAGAGATTCAACAGTAGTCATGTTTGTATTCTTGTATTTTAACCACTTGCTATGATTTGTTCAAATTAGAGGTGTCCATATAGAGGCAATTTTTCTTGTTCTAGTCTCACAACTACAAAAGCATAGAGCATTGTCCTAGATTTATATTATTTCAGCTCAGCCAGCAGACATTTTCACGCCTTTTGAGACAAAGCTACGAGATATATGTGTTTTAGGAATCACGTCTAAAGAGACAATATAGACTTCCATAGATATAATTTAACTAGAAATAACCCTAAAATAACATATTCTCCTAAGTAATGAGATAATCATAAATAATAATAAAAAAATATATAATCTGTTAAAACCCCATTAAATAGTTAATGTGGATTTACAGTGTTGGAGCAAAATTCACAAGTGCCATCCCATGATGGTGATAGTGACCAAAAGCCAAATCCTAAACTTCCATATGGTCACTTGGCGTGGCTGGAGTACTGGGATGCTCAGGAAATTTCTTGCTAACAAAGTGCTGTTGGGAGCCATAACCAACCAGCTATCATGATGTAGACTATTTTTGAAATAGGATCAACCCCAGGGACAGAAAGCCACTGTTCTTTTGTGCAACTTCTTTGCATGTCTACTGAACTAATCTGTCATAAACAATCAAAGAACAACCCGTACATAAATTAAAACCAGTGTCTCACCTGCTCATTCATATCTATCAAGGAGTTGATTTTTGCAAAGAATTTTAAAAAAATATGCTTCAACATATCTATTTTGTGTATATTACTTCCCCTACGAAGTAGTTCAATTGATATATATGGTGACTTCATAGTTACTCCATGGCATTTTCTTCAAAATCACAAGGGTATCGGGTGAGTTCTAAGGTCTCATAAGCTTAAAATATTGTAAATAGAAATTAGTTTGAGGGGGGGAAAAGTACTTTTTTGTGGGATTTATTCTTTATATTTAAATTTTAAATACTAATTTTTTTTATTTTTTTTTTTTTGACAGTAATTTCTACCTGATCATGTTCATCCTTGTCATTTGGCTGTGTTTTCAATCGCGTTCAGTTCCACTCTGGAGTTTACCTGTGACTCCTGCAAATCCTTGCTAATGCATGTGCTTTCCACAGAGAGGCAAAAGGCTCTCTCACTTGATTAGTTTATTGTGCACAAAGAAAGTGATCTAAGCAAGGTTATTGTGTCTGCTGGGATACAGAATTCAGAGACATCTCAAAGAATGCACAGGCATCAAACAGTGTATCTATCTGAAAAGGCATGTATGTAACTGGGGGTAATTTCCCATATGTCACAATGACCACTTCAGGCAGGGAGACAGAAAAAGACTGCACCAAACATTGTATGTTTCTCTATATTAAGACCTGAGGAATGAGGTCTTTTCCCTTAAACTATTCCCCTCATAATTAGATTGCAATTATATAATCTATCTTCATCTTTTGTACATATATATAATGTGTGTATGTGTATATATATATATATATACAACACATATTCTATGTGTGTATACATATATGCTGTATATATATATACACAATATATATACTGTATGTATATATATATACTCTGTGTGTGTATATACATACATATAGATATATATTTTTATATAAATCTTATCTGACAGTTTGTCAGGACCTCATTTTCAAAATACTCTGTGGGCAGGCCACACCATGTTACAGAAAACAGCTATAAAACAGAAATTTAAGATTCATGGAGAACAGATTGTTGTTTGACAGTAATTGATAGTAAATAGAAAGTAGTACAGACTTAAATTCTAATGATTTGTTTACCATATTTTATAATAAGTTATTGCTACAATTTTTTTTTGGCATTTTCATTTAGTCACTAAATGTCACAGGGATTATGCAGCTCATTTTTCTGGCATCATATTCATGAGAAAGCTAATGAATGGCAATAAGAAACACTGAAAACATAAGGGAGAGTATAATAACAACCCAGTGCTCAGAAAACACACTCTATTGATTAACGCCATCCTTTAGCAGCCTGGATATCTAAATAATTGGAACATCAACAGAGAAGTAACAAAGTGAGGTGTAGTCATAAGGACTGTTGATGTCCTTTAATGTCACATGTAAGAAGTGCAAGATCAAGCTTTGGGAGTGTAAAAGGAATTCCTCATCTCTGAAGTATAAATGACAAGTTGAGAAAGATGTAATCAAGAATGGAAGTGTTATATATGCTATGTATGTGCTATATTGTAGAAAGACAAAAATTCCAAAGAAACTGTAAGGAAGCACTGTTTTCTTACTAACACTAAAATGTGTTCACGAGCCATTCACCATGGAAATGACAGTTGCTTGGCTGGGTTTATATCTTATTATTAGAAGAGTTAAGCAAAGCTAAGCTAAATTGTAAGACTGAATTTTAACACCTCAGAACAGGTTTTCTTCAGACCTTAACCTCAGTTATTAATTGATTTAATTGATCAGGTAAAATATTTCCTGAGAATGTAGAAGACCAGAAAGAATCTCTCTGGCAGTGATCATAGTAGTTTCCACCAATATGGTATTTTCCCTCACTCTTCTTCATTTTTAGGGATACAATTGGTGGAGGCAATCATCGGCTCCAGCTGGGAGGCTTCCTAATTTTTTTGCTTTAACTAACTGGGTGCTTATACTGCATAGTGATGTGAGCCCTTCAGCATTACCACAGTAATATGCAAAATGTAATAAGTCACAGCAATAAGCAAAATTACTGTTTTGTATTTTAATATATACATTTTTAATTGCCTTTTTTAACTTTTGTGGTTTTTGGTTTTAATGTTTACTTTTACTAAATTGAAGATTAAAAATTATAATCAGAAAATATACTATATTTTGCAGATATTAAGGCAAGGAAATTAGATTCTTTGCAGATGTGCTATAGCAATTACTGAACATGAATACTCAAGTAATTACTATGTTAAATACCTTATTCAAATAGGCAGAGTACAAATTAAAGCTATCCTAGTTTGTCTGAAATCCATAGCTTGCTATGAAGCAGCAATTTTTTTCTTTTTTTCCCCCCATTTTTCTGTTTGCTTTTCTTTAAAAAAGCAACAACAAACTTTCACGCTCAATGTTCTAAATAGAATGGCCTGTTACCTGAACCTTTGGATCTCTGCCATCATACCAAGAAGGAGAGGATATATGTCCATTGAAGTTACCAGAGATAATCTAAATTAAAATAGACTATCTAGAAACAAAATTTACACTTTAAAGAGCAAAAATAAGATGGAAATACAAGTTATACAGAATTTTTCTTCCATCCTGAATGCATAGCATTGGCAAAACGACAGAAAACTTACAGTCCCTCTGTGTAAAATAAGTAGCAAAGCCTTGTTTGGTATAAGACACATTAGCATTCCAGTGCAGCAAACCCTGAATTTCCAGATGTTTTAAATGCTTTCTTTCCCTCCTCTTATCTTAGAATGTTAACCTATTTATCTATTTGCTCTTCTGGTCATAATAAGTCACAAAACCAGAACATCTGAAATTAATCTGGATGCAGAGCTCTCCCCTCCAAATGTCTTAGAATTAAAAAATCCAGTTATTCTTTCTAATGTATTCTCTAGAAACTGAATCACCAGCTAAAACCAAGTTATAATAACACTGCTGTCGCTGTTGGAATCAAGAAGATCCAGTCATCCTGTTTCCAGACCAGTCCCTCGAGGATGGCTAGTTCCCAGTGAGACTTGGAAGCAGGCACTTAAGCTGTTCAGAACAGCCAGACTTAGTCATTTCTGCATAACATCAGAAGCAAACTTTCTTAGGAAAGTAATGAAATTGCTGACTGCAGGGACAGGTGGCAATTGAGGATTTAAATGTTGCACTTTGACTAAAGCAGCAATTACTTACCTAAGTTATCTGTGGAACAGATGGCATCTTAGAAGAAGAAATGATGGATGTACAATTTTATTTGAGTAATTTAGATAGGTAAACTTGGGATTATTATAAAACTTTAATGCAATAATGATGCTCTTTAATTAATATATCAACAATGCAGTTTATTTTAAAATAAGGACACTTATTATATTCATAATTACTTCCTTCACCACTTACTATTATAAGAAAAACCTGTGGTTATGATTAGCACGTGGACAGTATATTTAAAAACAGAGATTAATACGGCATAGTATTTCTTTACTGGTTTAGTAGAAGGAGTTTTTACCCAGCAAAACTAAAGATACAGTTTTAGTCAGAGGGAGGAAAAGAAATAACCAGAATAACCAATTTCTTGAAGTAAATGGATGAGCTATCCAACTTACACATAACCCAAAGGGGCAAAATACTGTTTCTAAAATTACAAAACTTAAAAAATGTGGCTACAAAATTCCTGAATGAAAATAACACTGAGAATTAAATAAAAATACAGTCAGAAAATTATAGTACTTTCTTTAGACCTTCAAAAGTTATTCACGGGTTACAAACTAAGATATTCATAAAGGTTCACTTTTCAGTTAACAGAAAAGGAAAAAGAGGATATCTCCACAGAAAAATTCTCTGGTTGTCCCAATCTTGCATTACCTAGAGAAGTGAAATAAAAATCTCAGTCGTGTTATGCTCTGAAATTAGGGAAGATGAATGACTTGGTTTAAGCCAGAGATAAGTGAATTCAGGTAAATTCATCCGGAGAAATTTGATATAAATACCTACTAAACTGATGAGATTTTTACAATGAAGTATTTTTTTCTGTTTGGAAACTGCTTTCCTGCATGTATAAATTTTTTGAAAGATCTTTTAATTGCAAGGACAAGATACTTTCATTAGGTAGTACGATTAGAACAGGATGATTAAATTAGGAACCCTACTGAAGCACATTCCTGTCCATACAACTCCAGACTTTAAATGGGCTCAAAACATGAAGACAGAAATGATGAAAGACTTCCACCTTCCACTTTTACCTGACCTTCTGGAAAATCCTGTCATTGGGCCTGAAAAGATTTTTTTGTGGGATCCTCTCACACCCCTCCCCATGCTCTCCACCGAGAGAGATTAAAAAAAAATTTATTTTCTTTTTCACCTCAATTTACAGCAGCCTTTTCTTATTGCTTGAATTTTAGATATTGTCAACCATTTTTAATGGATGGATTGAAAATGAAGTCAGCTGAGAGTCAAAGCATGGCATCTTGTGGAATACCACTAGCCATATGTTTTTTTATCAGGATCTAAAGGAGAACGACAGCCTGCCATTCTGTTGTCTAGAAGCAAAGGAAGCAGCATATTAGGCTTTGAGATTTGGGCAGCCAGAGTACTGAGTACAGAGAACAGCTAAGCATCAATATCTCGTGAAATTCATGTCATAAAATTAATCCAAATAATTGCTTTCAACCATGACTTTAAACCATAATAAAAGAACTTAAAAGGACCACAGGTTTAATGGCAGAGGACTTAGGTCTAGATCTAGCTGTATTTAACAATGTCATTATTGTGCAGAATTGACACAAAGACATCACAGAGATTAGAAATACAATGACGAAAAAACATTACATGTAGTTTCAGAAAACCTAATTTAAAAATAAGTTTTCTGAGAAATAAAAAACCCCACTCCTAAACCTCAGACTTGCAACCAAATAATCTCAGAGATTTGTTCATCCTTTCTGAACTTTAAAAGGGGTTTTTGTGTTCTGATCTCAAGCCACATAATAAGCACTTATTTCTCTGCTATCTGTGATAAATACCAGTGCTAGGCAGACAGAATGATATAAAACAGATGTTACATCTTCACAAAAATGTCCAATGACAGAGGAGTCCTGCTGTTGGGGAGGAATCAACACTAAAGACCTGTTGTCTTTAAATCACCAGCTGTGGTTTAAAAGTGATAGGCTTATTTTTTGCAAACTTGTACAATCAGCTATATCCATGGGGGGAAAAAAAAATTAGATAACAAATATTTTAGGAAATTAATAATTTTATTTATGTACAATAATGCGAGAAAACTTCCAGAGCCACACTCTTATTAATATTTACATTCCCAGATTATGTTAAATTTATGGTGAGTGTAACTCCCCATAAAACTCTTTCGTAGACAGATTTTATATTATGAGCTTCACAACTGAGACCCAAATTTCAGATTTTCTGGTCACAGTTTGGTTTAATTAGGCTACTGGATAAATAGTTACACGTTCAAGGTGCCACACAACAGTTAAAAGTTAATCTTAGTTTACTTCATGTTGTTTTTTTTATTTGTTTTGTTTTTCCTGGTTTGGGAGTTGTTAGAAGTTTTAGGTGGGTTTCTGCTGATTCTTTTTTTTTTTTTAATGAAGCAGTTTTTTTCTGTTCAACTGTCTCTGTAAATAAAACAGCTCTGTACTTTGAGTACACTGAGCATGTATAAACTTCACTGCATTAATACAATGCTGAGGGCTGAGGAAGTACCAGGAGAGCTGGAGGCAAGCAAGCTGTTAAGATGCCAGATGGCCAATGCAGGGGAAAAGCTTTCCATGACTGGAAGATGTTTGGACATGTGAAAGCTGAATCACTTTGTTTACTTCAGAGTGGTAACCAGATCATCACATTAATGCATGGGATTCTAGTGCAAAGGGAAGTTCTTGTCACTACATGAAAATTAAATCACTGGTGCAAATCCATTCAGGGACTTGTGCTTTTTGTGAATTGCACTACATTGCTAATTTCACTCAGATTTTAACTATTTGAATTCACACTAGGGCTTTAATGTAAATATATAATAATATAGTGCCCAGGGTATTAGATGCAAACAAAAGTAAGACAGTAATCAAAATAAACCAGCAGATAAACAAAAACCACCAAAAAACCAACCCACAACACAAGCCATTATCACTAATACAATAATTAGCTGGTAGTTGAGTTGCAAGTCTCTGAAGCTAACACAGGAATAAGCATGGCATAATTGTCTTGTGAAAACAAGAAAAAAAGATAGTATTTTCATGAGAAAGTGCATAGATGTATGATTTTCTTTTTCTGACTGTACACTAGAACTAAAATAATTTTCTGTATAAGTAGAATTTAAAGTGCAGTTACTCAAAAGCATTAGCTCTAATGTAAGAAATCATTTTTCAGATTGTCCCAAGAGACCTGGAGCAACCAAGACCATGAAGGCAACCAGAAACCAGAGAATGTTATCAATCTGAAAGGGGTGGTACGATTGTGTAGTTGACACAAAGAAGGTAGGGGAAGGATATTAGCAAATATATATATAGATATATTCTATGCCTCCTAAGTATAAATTAGCCTTTAAAAAAAATTTGTTTATTCTTGAAGATCTTTCAAATCCTGGGTGCAGTTAGTTCCATGTTTCATTAAAACACAGTGAATTTAATAGTACCCTACATACCCCAAACTTGTTAATGTCATGCATTTGATGTCACCAGTAAAAGCATTGCTCTGTTTATTCTGTACATTTCTGCATCAGTAATCTTTGAACATCCTGCAGCAAATTTTCATGTACTTTCTGTTGATCAATTTAGTAGAACACATTCTGGGAAAGTGGATTTGTTTGTGTGCTAGTTTAAGAAAAAAATTATAGGAAGGAGTTTTTGATAACCGTACATAGAAGGCTACAGCTGTAAATCATCTAATCCAATACCCATCTATTTGCCTAGAGACTTTCAGCACAATAAATTGTGATTGCATAGAAATACAAATTTCAGCAATTAAAAAAAAGCAATAAAGTGCACAGAGTTTCATATGATGCAATTGTTTTGAAAACGCATGTCATTATGAAAAAGGAATTTCTTATATTTAGAATTATGATAAAAAATTATCCTAGAGTAATTACAGGATCAGATTCTCCTAATAAACTTTTTTTTTCTTCATGGCACCTGTTTGTATCCATGTGTTAAGTTTGCTACAGCTGAGCTTTGAAGCAGCTCTATTCCTCATCTTTTATTGAATCTCTGTGTAGTTCCTGGGGAAAAGTAGTTTAACATAATTCTTTGGACTTTATTGTTTTGGTAATCAATTAAAATGCTCATTGTTTTCAGAAAACTCTCAGGAGACCTACAGTAAAAAAAAACCAAAACCATTTATATAGCCTAATTAGCTAAATTGCAATATTTAATGAATGAGACATCTACCTGTATGACAATCAAAAATTGTCACTAATTTCAGTCTGTGGGAGTTTGGTTTATTTTTTTCTTTTTTGGTTGTTTTTTTTATTTTATTTTATTTTATTTTTTTTTATTGTGGCTTGCAAAATGTAAATTTTAATGTGACTTACACAAACACAGTTAGAGGACATGCTTCATATTAAATATATTCCAACCAGATTTCCCACTCTGAAAACTGCAATTCTCATAGTAGTTCTTTCTATAAAAGAGACACAGAAAAGCTGAGTTCTTTCTATAAAAGAGATATAGTAAGTGAACAAAAATGTACTACAGGAATCATTACACTTCTAAAGCAATCTTGATTAAAGCAATGGATATTAGAGCAGATGAAAAGCTGTCAGAACAGAAGCTTACAGTTCATCTCACTTACAGGTAAACTTAACCCTGAATTTCAGTGCTCGCAGCTGATACAGTTGGCTGAAACTCTTTGTAATTTGTTTCTGAGCAATAGAAATAAGGTTTATCTGTGCCCTCTCATATTAGAAAACACTGAAGATTTCAGCTTGGAGTGTTTTTGTAACTTCAAGACACTGACATTTAACATTCTTAGCACAATTAAAGGTTATTTTCTCTGTTACTCATGTGGATTTTCTACATAAAACAAGAGCCTAATTGCAAGCTTTGGAGTTGCAAACTTAATGCACATTAGATACAGATTTAAACCTTATTGCTATCTCTGTTTTGCTTGCTTTGGTAAATTTGGTAAAGCAGCGAAATCACAAAATAGTGAGATTATTTCACAGTTTTTTATGGTGCTTTTGTCTCTGTTTATTGAGGAAAAAAATATTGGTCTTAGCTAATGTATGAGAGGAACATCTCAGCTTCATTTTAAATCCAAAGGCAAAATCATTTTCTCTTGTTGCCAAATGTATCTGTAAGTACTGAAGGCAGAAGCAACTTGCTTGTAAACATCATTACACAGAGCTCTAAGAAGACCACTCAGATACAATGTGTGCATTTAAGCTCTTAATGTCAAAGTCCTCAGTTGTGAACTTTGTTGTTTCCCTGTTGTGAACTTTGGAGGCTCGGGAATTTGAAGCACTTCAGAGTACTCAGCAAACCAAATTCCATTCTGGCTCTAAATTCCTAAACGGTCAGTGCAATCTCTGATTCAGTGTGTCATAGTGTTTATTTGTTTATGAGCCTAAGGACCAGGGACAATTAACTTTCAATCCATGGTGGATTTCAGTGAGAAGGTGCTTTTAGATAATTAATGCTGACTCTTCCTTCATATTTCCAATAAATTTATTCCAATAAATATATTTTCTCTAAATATTAATCAACCAGATAAGAGGTATAACTTCCATTAAGCAGTATTTTGATTTAAAGAGGAGAGAAATTCGCTTCAATGTTTTTTAAGAAATATGTATCCATCCCTCTAATTAGAGATATTCTTAGAGAAAGATATAGGATTAAAAATTGAGCTCTTTTTTTAAAGAGAAAAACCCCTGCATAATCAGTCTCAACCACACAAAATCTCTAATTCACTTTCTCAAAAACAAACTGTGTTACAAGTTTTCAAAGTGAATGAACAAAACCATCCATCAGTGAGTATTTCCCTGCAAGTATTCAACTGCTATCAGAAACTTCAAGCTCTTCCACTGACAAATACTATGATTCACTGACTCTCCAGTTTTACCATTCCTGGCAGGACAATCTCTTTAGAGAGGATGAACTTGACTGATGTATTGAAACTCAGTTTTTCTGCAGTAGTTCCTGTGTGGACCAGCATTGCTTATACTGTCCAGAAAAATAAATAAATATGAATATCCAAAGGAGTCCCAAAACAAGGAACTTTCTGAGCTACAGTTTTCAAGTATTCATACTCTAGAAATGATAACATGTTGTTTGTTTCCTAGGAACAGCTCTAAAAGCAAAATTTATCATCATCTACAATGATTACCTAGGGAGGCAGTCCTTGTCCCAGAACCATTGCACTGTAACTGCTTTCTTCAGAAAGAGAAAAAATTGCACCATTTAAGTCTAAAAACTAATAAAATCCTGTTCACTTGGTACAACTTCCCTGATGGATAGCTATCTAACTTTTTAATTGTTTTTAAAGTGACTCTTTCAGAGCTGGAGTCATGAAAGCCATCATACTCTAATTTTCTGAAAGCTTGATAGAACCAACATTCTGAGTATAGATAAAGAGTAATGAAGCACTTTCTTTCCCATAGGAAAGCTTTCCCACTCATATTCTTTGATGCCAACTAACCTTCACATCTGCTATTTCCCTATTGATTGCTACAACTTGGCACTTTTGTAGAGTGTCTGATGAGGCAATTCTATTCAATGACACCACTTCCTCTTCAACAAAAGAAGTGCAGTAAAATAACAGTGTGTTTCCTATACCTTCAGGGGAAAGGCTGTTTGCAAATTATGCACACAAACATGTAGTCATCATTTATGTGTGTGTACGTGGAGAAGAAGAGCATTTGTTCCTTTAGACTGAGCTGTTGTCTATGTAAAATTATGCAAAGTAGATCTGGGTTTGAATTTTTTAAGCAAATGAGGAGCCATTCTGGGTCTCACTTAAAAAATCCGTCTCAAAATACATCGTGTTCACTATGGAAATAAGCTTGGAATTAGTCATCACTTAAAATACATTCCAAATATATGTTTACAAATCACTAATGTGCATTAGACAACATCAGAACTAAGAATATTTGCTTTGTTGTCCTTGAATATGAACAAATCAGATTCTATTTTCAAATTAAATGAAATCAATCCTTTTTGACACATATTACAGTAATGAAATATTTAATTTTAAATTAAAATGGTAAGTGATATCAAGTACATAATAGTTCTATTATAATGCTGTGGAAAACACCAGCATGACAAAAAGAGAAGTAGTTTTTAAATTCAAGATTAAATATAACCTTTGTTTCAAAGAGATTGAAACAATTAAATTATTGGTGTTTTAGTTGCATTTCACTTTGGTTTTCCTCTAGCCCCTGGAATATTTTTTTTTTGTTTGTTTATTTATTTATTTGTTTTGTGAAACTTCATATTCATTAAGCTTTAGAAGCCACAATTAATGCTGTGTGTGGTCTTACATAGAATTAGGTCCTTTCTTTTCCTTTTTACTTTTTGTATGTCTTTAGACCTAGATTCACAAAGGTATTGAAATACCTAATACTTACTGGAATCAATGGATACTTATGTTTAGAAAAAAAAAATAGAAAAATTAAATATTTATTTCCATTTTAGGATTTTCAGGTTGTATTTATAACTTAAATTTCTCTCCCAACAATTAATTTTCTCTAACTTGAACCAGTACAACTAAGAAACAAACTTTCTTTTGTGAGCAGGATAGAAGCAAAATACAGATAACAGTGCAGGAGTTGTAAAATACATACCAAAGACTGTTCCTAATGGGGTATTTGTACACGATTACCTAATTTTGATGGAAAAGAAAGTTTCACCCAGTGACCTTGATTTTAAAAATTATCCTGTCCTGGTTTGTTTACTACTAAAAATCTGTCTGAATGTGTACAAGACAGAGATATAGAACACACTTAAAAAAAAAAAAAAAAGTGAAACTTCATTTAAAAATTTCAGTATACATTTTACTTAAAACAATCCACTTCAAAACTCTTACTTCAAAATCAGGGGTGAGAAATCATGATTTTTTAGCAATAATTTTTAAAACAGTTTTTGCATAATGGAACCCTGGCATGCTAGAGATGTGGTCAATGACCCAAGCCTAACAGTGCTTAAAAGGCCTTTGGTTAATGCCTTTAATAATTTGCTTTAACTTTTGGTCAGCCCTGAATTGCTCAGGCAGTTAAACTAGG
Organism: Poecile atricapillus; assembly: GCF_030490865.1. Classification (NCBI taxonomy): domain Eukaryota; kingdom Metazoa; phylum Chordata; class Aves; order Passeriformes; family Paridae; genus Poecile; species Poecile atricapillus. The sequence continues at coordinate 42,406,952 of NC_081251.1, read as the reverse complement.
TGATTATTCTCAATCTCTTCCATCTGAAATATTCTATTCTAGCTGCAATAATTTTCCTGTTCTAATTTCTAAGTAAGAAATCCAAAATTATAGAAAAATAAAATTTGCAAAGCAGAATTAATGATTCAGAATCTGTTAGAGGGTGTATTTTTTTTCTGGATGTCAGCTAATTTTATTTTTCCTGTAAAGGAGGTTGTTAATTTTGCTGTGTCATCCTGCTGATCTCCCATATGCAAACCAAACTGTAACCTTTAATTTCAAGTTTCCATGAAAATTCTGACATAGAATGTGTCAAGGCTGCCACATAATTCCTACAAAATATGCAAAAAAGGTAAACACATTACTGGTGCACACATCAAAAGCCTGTCTCTCTAATTTAATTTTAAAAAATTTGAACATATAAATGTAACAAAAATGACAAGTTATACAGCAGATGACACAGCAACACCTGCTCTGCTGGAGGAAGATAAATGTACTGAACCTCTAATGTGATCAAGCACATGGAGCCATATAAACAAATCAAAATATTACATCATGTTTATTCTCTATTTTTACTTCATTTTCTTTTTGAAATACAGGCCCTTGCACTCACTGGCTTACTCATTTTGACCAGCTCAGTCTTTCTAAATACAACATTTACATACACAGGCTATAATTTTGGTTTTATTTCAACTCAGACTGTAAGTCGAAATATGAACTTTTTCTATGGGAGATTTTTCCTTTTTTTTTTTTTTTTTTTTATTTTGTGTGTGTTATTTTCAGTACCAACATGTTAGAAAATAATTTCTTTGCAGTTTTTGAACGAAAACAAAAATTGCCACTGTGATAGTTAAGTCAGTCAGTTTTACCATATAACTGGAGTTATGTGTATTATTCCTTGTAAAATCAATGAATTTTAGTACATAGATTTTTTAAATCACCAACTCTCACTATGGTCAAACTGTAGTTTATGCATAAATGAAAAGTGTCTAGTGCTTGAAAATTACCATTAATATTATAAGATTCTTATTAAATACTTTTAGCTACCTACACATTAAGTATCTACACCCAAGTACTAACCTAAATTTCTCTACCAATACATGTTAATTTCTGTAACTCTGGAGAGTGCTATGCTTCTAGGACATTTGCTTAGTACAGAGGAATTACTTTCTGGTGCCTTTCAGTTTCTTTCCAGTGTCAGTCAGGGGCACCTAGGTGATCACTGAAGAGGAAAGTGGGTATCTACATTTTGGAGTGAGGAGAAACCTGCCTTACATGTTTCAAAAGCTACATCTTTCCTAGTCAAACAAGTTGTGTGTGTGTGTGTTTTCTGGATTTGAGAACAAAACACAGGATATTATTACGTCTTCTTATTAAATTCTCTCAGTCAACAGTTTATATCCTTTCTATACCAAAGTACCAATTCATCAATCTACTTTTAGCACAGTCCTACCCTATGCATTTGGAGAAACTTCAGGAATACACCCTATTCCTGCTTTTACTCATTATTATTTTAGGGATGCCAAACTTTCTTTTACAATACCTATATCTACAAAGAATAATAAATTACGTTTGCTAAACATTTTACCCATGAGGCAAAACTAACTACAGTAGTAGTTGATAACATTAAAATAGGGTTACTGTAATGCAATACAGTGAAGAAAATAAAATATTAAAAATTTGAGTGACAAATACATAAGAACCAGATGTTTTTAATCACTTGATTTCATTACTAATGTCAACGAATGTAAAAATAAAAGAAAAAATGCAAATCACAAGTTATTGCAACTGCTGACTTTGTCAGCGCTGGTGGTTTTGCTTTTATATTAATTACCCTAAAAGTTAGAGATTAAATTTATGAAAGTAATTCTACACTTTGGAAATTAAAATTGAGTACCTAAAAATTAAGACAAGTCTCAATGTTTTCTTGCAAGTGTTAAGACATTTATTTGAAGTATTTAGAAATCAAGCTCTAGCTTGGAAAGAAATCTAGAAATTGGCTTGCACATCTGTAATGAGCTATGAACCATCTCTGCTCTTCAAGGAACCAAAACTGCATCAGGAATACAAGATGCAATCATAAAAAAAATTAAGAAACCAAGATGTTGTTTAAATTAAATTCTAGTAAGTTCCTTAGCAATTCAGGCTGAATAAAAATACACTTGAATGATAACTACCTGGATAGGCTTAGATAAAAGTCTCAGAATCAAAGAAACTATCCTCAAAGCTTCTTTGCAAGGTAAGGTAATAGGGTGAAAGAAGAGGTAAAAAGCATTCCTATCAAATCACAGAAAATTTTTGGTGCTAGTATTCCTTCCTCACAGAAAGTTCCTTTAGGGAACATATTCCTTTTTCAGAAGGAGGAAATGTATGTAAGAGTACATGAAACTTCTATAAGAAATGCCAAATAGAAGCTTCTAAACAGTTCTGGAAGAGTCCTTGTAAGTCAAGGAAGGTATCACTAGTATAAAAAAATTTAAAAATTAAAGACACAGAAAGACAGTGAGAGCTAAAGAAAGAGGAACAGAACTACTGTTTCTGTCTTGCCACTGGCCTGCAGCAAAAGAAATTAAGAGTTCTTCAAAGAAAAGAGAAGGTTAAGTCCTTCAAAGAAAGACCAAGAAATTCAAGTCTTCAAAGGCCTCCTTGGTATTTGCCATTTTTTATAGTTTGTTGAGACATTACAGATTTCGGTTTTCAAATGCAGAGATATACAAACAAATATTTTAAGATAAGCTATATAATTTACTAGTAAATAATAGTTTACTAATACAATGTTTTAATAGAGTAAAAGCTCTCGTGTGTCCTTCAAACCACAATAGCTCACATGATGACTTAGCCAGATTTTTCTTGCAAATTGATGTTCAATATTTCTTTCTAATCACTCACTGCTTATGGCTTAGAGGGCTATACTCTGCTGGGTGAAAAAACGTCTGGATGGCCAAGCCCAAAGACCGGTGAATGGAGTTATATATTATCCAGTTGGCAGCAGGTCACAACTGGTGTTTCCCAGGGCTCAGTATTGACCCTGATCCTGTTAAATATTTTTATCCATTATTTGGATTAGGAGATGAAATGGGCCCTCAGTCAGTTTGCAGATGACACCAAGTTGCATGGGAGTGTTGATCTGCTGGAGGATAGAAAGGCTCCAAAGAGGGATCAGAACAGGATGGATTGATGGGCTGAAGCCAAATGTATGAGGTTCAACAAGGCCAAGTGCCGATCTTGCACTTGGGTCACAACTTCCCCATGCAGAACTACAGGCTGTGGGAAGAGCAGCCACTGTTCCAGAAAGTTGCCCAGCCGGAAAGGACGGGGGGTATTGGTTGGCAACTGGCTGAATATGAGCCAGCAGTGGCTTGCCCAGGTGGCCAAGAAGGCCAATGGCATCCTGACCTGCATCAGCGACAGAGTGCTCAGCAGAACCAGACCAGTGACTGTTCTCCTGTAATTGGCACTGATGAGCCCACACCTCGAAACCTGTGTCCAGTTCTGAGCCTATCAGAAGAAAATTGAGGTGCTGGAATGTCCTGAGAAGGACAACAGAGTTGGTGGAGGGTCTGGAGCACAGGTCTTATGAGGGAAATGGGGGTATTTAGCCTGAAGAGTAGGAGTCATAGGGAGACCCTTGTGTAAGTTCACTAGAACTACCTGAAAGAAGATTGTTGCAAGGTAGGGATCAGTCTCTTCTCCAAAGTAATATGCAATAGGATGAGAGGAAATGACCTCAAGTTTCATGAGGGTGAGTTAAGACTGGATAGTAGTAAAAATTTCTTTCTGGAAAGGACTGTCAAGAATTGGAACAGGCTGCCCAAGGCAGTGATTATGTCACAGTCCCTGGAGGTATTTAAAAGACATGAAGATGAGCTGCTTAAGGACATGGCTTGGTAGTGGACTTGGTAGTGTCAGGTTAGTGGTTGGACTCAGAGCTCTTTTCCAACCTAATCAACTCTGTGATTCTAAAACATAGTTTAGTAAAATTTTTTATAAATTAGTAAAGTATATTGTGCAGATTAAGGATCTTTAATATATTAAATACAAGCTCAATTAATGCATGGATAAAGAAAAATGCCTGAAAGGCAAAAAAGCTTGCATAATTACATAATTATTACCATAGATATATTGCAAAAAGTATGGTTTAATCAATCTCAACAAGCACTCTGTTTAGAGAAATTAATAAATCTGGAGAAGAAATTCATCAGCATAATAAGACTTTAGGTGAAATCTGGGGCAATTCTGGCACTGAAAATATTTCTGTACACAAAGCAATGTTAATGTACAGTACTATGATATATAAATTGACAGGCAGAACTAAGAGTTCACCTCTGCTAATGAATGGAGGATTTCAGGATGTTTTAGTGGGCAGAAACTGAACACTGAAGGTTGCTCGTATGGCAGGATCTCACAAAAAACTGGCTGAACCAAGGGCCAGTTTACTCTGGAGAATTGCTTCTGAATCATATTCCCAGGATGAGTCATAGATCAAATCTGGCAAACTTTACATGGCTACTTGGTGACAGATCTATTTGCTTTGAAGAGCAAGGCATATTTTTTTTTAGACTCTGATAGTTAAAAATGTTCAGATGTGCTCTGAATTTCCTAAACAAGCCCTATCTCTGCATCATGTCTTTCATACAGAATGCTGCTTGCAGTTCAAGGTTTCTCTATGATCTAGTTCAGTTCCCTTTCTCACCTTGTTCAAGATCTGAAGACAAACATAAAGGAAAAAAAGCTGAGAAGAGAAGAAAAAAGAGAAGTGTTCTCACCCTGCCTCCTGGGGAAAACAGCAGGAAGAGGGAAAGGTGATAAGGAGAGAGAGCAATTAGGTTATGCATTTCTGAAGAAAAAGCCTTGCAACTAAACTTATGATGAGAATCCAGAGATCAGTAATTCTCTTACAACTGATCTTGTCAGCAGTGTCATTACAAGCCCTGAAGAGGCCAGAAAGTGATGGCATCAGGTTAGGGAAAGGAAGCAAAATGGGTTAGCTGTAAAGACAAAACCTACATTAGTACATAAAGACAAGGTACATTGTAAATATCAGCAATTTCAGTGCTGTTGATTTTCTCATTGTCACCCTTTCAAAAGTCTCAGTGACATAACTCACTTCCCAAAGGGTATAGATTCCCAGTGGATTCACAGAAAGTTCCATCTAAGTATGAGGAAAAATGTCTTTACTCTGTGAATGAGTGAGCACTGGAACAGGTTGTCCAGAAAGGTTGTAGAGCCTCCCTCACTGGAAATATTCAAGAACTGTTTGGACACAATTCCATGCAATGTGCCCTAGGATGACCCTGTTTTAGGCAATGAGGTTGGACCAGATAACCTACTATGGTCCCTTCTAACCTGACCCATTTTGTGATTCTGTGATTGTTATCTTCTGAGACATCACTATGTATTCTCAAAAAAAAGAGTCAGAATGGGTTTTTCTTAACTACAAAATGACTTTTCAAATGTCTACATTATTACATTCCTCTGAATTATCTACATTTGACAAAAATTCTTGTCATTTGCTGATAAGTAATCCTGACACAATTTCAGACTCAAACTCTGGTTTGGGTAACATATGCATAGCAGTCTTGACTTTCTAAGGAGAAATTTTAAGTTATTTTTTTACCCAGTCTGGGTCTGATTTCTTGAATCCCATATTTCTATCAAACTGGAAGTTAGATCTTGCTATATTTTATCATACATTATACACTGAGAAAGATTGATTTTATTCACATTGTCTTCACCATGAACCTACAGTATGGATCATTAATGCATACACACTAATTAATGCATATTGTTGGATGCAATTTTGAAAAATAATGCAAGTGTCAACTTTTTGTTTGTATGTTTATTTTATCGCTGCATAATAGTCTTACTCTGAAATACTTATGGGATCATAGGGTAGCCCACTTAAGAGTTCAGTGGGGAGATCAGCATAACACTTTTTCCCCTCTGAAGACCTTGGGCAAGGCAGAAACCAATACTGAGTTATGGAAAAGTTTGATTAATTCAAAGAGAAACTAGAATTTTAATAATGCCAACTTTTCATTTATTTTTGATGTCTCTCTTTGACTTCCTCTCAAAAATAACTAATGGGGACCCAATTCATACCTTAAAAATTTGTTTAAATGTTTTAATAATTGTGAATGTCTACTCTTGTTTTCACTGCAAAGTTATATTTTTTTCCTTGAGAGGACATCAAAAGACATTTACAATGTAAACAGTAAATATGAATCCTGTGATTTTTGAGTATAACCAAATGTTATCCAGCAGCTTATTAAGAGTACTTACTATCTGGATATATAGAATAATCTTTGAAGAAATTAAAAGTTAACTAGTTGTGTTAATCTTCTCAGTCCTTACTGAAGGGTATAAGAAATGAGGAACACGGAAACGAGAAAGGGAAGGGAAAAGGCATGGGTGGGGACAAACATGAAAGTGGAAAGGTACTGGATTTCTGTTGCACTCCATCTATTTTTAGTTTCATGCCTCAGCACTGAGGTGAAATGCATTGAAATGCAACACAAAGACAAACATCTGCTCTTATTTACTGTAGGAATAATAATCACTCTAAGGTTCAAGATGCATAAAACCATCGTTCCCATGACTAGACAGGTATTTGGAATGAAGTGCTTTCTGTGAATTTGTTCTGCTTTCTGCCCTCAAACTCAAATAAAAGACAGTTCACCCCCAGAACTTAATGGTACCAAATTTAATGCAATTGCTTTGATACAGAATTCAAATGAACTGCTCTTCTTGTTATAATCTATGTTAATGTATCATATAACCTACCTACCATTGCCTAAGTTCCCTCATCTTTTACAAAAATAAGTAGAACTCAGTGAGGCAGACGTGCTATAAGTTCTCTGGACAAAGCATATATGTCACTCTCATAGGCTCTGCTATTGCAAATTTAGTTCTTATAACTGTATGAAGTGACCACAGACCTTGTTTTAGAGATTTACAACTATATCTTCTGCTTCTTTCTTTTTTCTTTTTTTTTTTCTTTTTTTTTTTTTTTAACATTAAAAGAAGCAGTGGTTAACTAAGTGATGCTCTTGCAAAGAGGGAATCATGGCAAAGAGGAAATGAGGAAATTATGCATTTCAGCTGTAGGTTTTTCTAGCAGTTAGTTCCAAACCAGCATTATCAAAAAGAAGTAAAAAATGTTTACACAGTATTTATATTCAATTCCCTTTTTAGCAAGATGTACCACATGTTTTTTCATGCAAGAATAAGTCTGTATTTGTTACATCAAAATGGAACTTTTCTATAAAGTGAAATATTAAATCAAACTGAACATATATCTGTAGCATCTGCTACCAATTATTTTTTATGGACTATCAAGATCAGTACATGGAAGCTGTGACTCAAAAGATTGTTTTCCATTAGTCACTGTCAGTCAATGGATATTTGAGGAACGTACAAGCAGTACCCTTCTCATCTTTGACTTGCAACAATTGCACCAAATAATTAACACACACTGCCAAACTTCATGGTGTTTTATTTGAAATGTTAAACTAAAGGTTCTCTGTGTGTATACACCCATGTGTTTGTACTGCATCTTTACTTGTTAAACAAATAAATATCCTTTGTCTATTACAGTGTTCAAATACAGGCTTGAAAATCCCACTGAAGTACTGGCTTTGTACACATCAATGCCAACCTCACACTTGACAAATGAATGACATTAATACTTTATTCTTGCTGCTGTTCTTCTGTTTATGTCAGAGAATCTGTCATTTGTACTCCAGTTGCAAGCAGTGGGAAAATTCCCCTATAACTCCTTCCTTCAGCTTTAAGAGACTGTTTCTGAGACTTTGTAATGTATAGGTAGAGCTTAATGCCATTTCTTTTAACAACGTGGAAGGAGAAGATAAACAGAGTGCTGAATTGTTGCTGCTCTAAGTTTCCTCAGAGAGGTGGCAACAAAATGGCTAGGGTAAAATGTGAGGGCATGGGGGAAAAGGAAAATTACTAAAGTGTGAGCACCATGTCTCTTTATAGAGAAAAAGCAGTGCAGGAAGAAATTAGTATATTGTAGAAAAGTAGAGCTAGAGTACAAAACTTGATCCTAAAGAAGAAAAGAAAATAAAAGAAACTGGCAAATATAAATGGTAAACAGAATAGTCAGTCTACCAGATAATTCTAAGGTAAGTGTCAGCTTTTCTGAATTAGTCCCTTGTCTATCTTTCACCAAGTGATCTTGAAAAAGATGTAATCATAGTTTAGGAAGCCTCAGCTTCCTTATCCACAAAACAAGAATATAAGATACGTGTCTCACGGAGAGATGAGAAGACCTTTAATTTGTGGTACAGGAGTACAGGAGTAATGACACTAATTTACTGCTATTAGAGAATGAATAAGTATGTTGTTTTTTACTATTTGGTATGCAGATGCCTAGTAACCATAAGTAAAAAAAGTTCCATTGTACGTGGTACTGTGCAAAAACCTAGAAACAATGAAATTCTGACACTGAAAGTTATAGATGTGAAAAAGTATGGGAAAAACAAAAGCACATGACAGCTTCACAATACCTTAATGCTGTACACCACATACATGCATATGTGTTGAACTAATTTTTTTGTGTGTGAGGGTGGAGAAGTGTGGTGCAAATGGAAGTTGGATAGAATTAATATTGTCCTCAGTTTCAGAATTGTCATTCAGCAAGAAAATAAAGTGAGAAACATAGACTGAGAGACCACAGAAATCAGAGGCACTGAAAAATCTGAGGTTTTTTTTCCATCAAGAAGTTAGTGTGAGGTCACTACCTTTCATAAAAATAATGAATGCTTTTTATTTTATTTCAAACAGGAAAAAACTCATTTCTGAAATTTGAAAGTGGTCAATAGTGACAAAAGCAGCCAAGAGAAAGGAAGAGAATTTCATATTAGCGAAAACATCCATAATTTGAGAAACATCAAAGCATGTATCAAGAATGGACACTCCTAGCCTAAAAGGAGATAAGGCTTAGAACTTACTTTCACATATCTTTCCTTCTAATTTTTAGACAATACTAAGGTTTACTTTATTATTCACAATGAATTAGCTGAGCAGACCCACCAGGCACATAAAGGACTTGTAAAATTATTTCCTTTCCATGCTCAGAGCAGATAAGCAGACCTTAAGAGGAGAGAGCACTGAAATTTTCCTTTGCTTTCTGGCTTCTGAAAGTGTTGTAATTAATGTTTCTCAGTCCGTGAGGAGGCATGAGATGAAGGACCTAGTAAAACCCTGAAGACAACACTCTCCTTTCTCATCAAAGCTATTTTACAAGGATGTTTGGCTCACAAGGGTAACATTTCCAACATATATCCCATGTGCTCTCCAAGATTTTACCTTCAGGAGGTTTTAATCCAGCAGTTAGCATGTTTGTCTGATGCCCATTTAGGTTCCCCTTCATAATAGGTTCTTTTGTTTTAGCACAACACAGGTTTGACCATGCTCCAAAGTTTTTTTAAGAAAATAATTCAATCTACTGCCTTATAGCTAATTTATGCAGAAATTACTGAGTCTTGTGGGCAGCTACCAAGCCTCACTGTGATTGGAACTAATAACTGTTACCAAGATATGATCATTTCATTTAACATTAGCAAACCATCTGGTGTCTTTGTATCTTGTTGTAACACAGTGTCACTGTTTTACTCAATACACTCATTAAAACAAGACAAAAGTAGCCAAGGTTAAACACATACACAGATGATAAATTTATCCTCTCAATTATGTTTTTGTGCAACCCCTATCCCCAGAATATGCCTTCTTAGATTTTTGAAGTATGAGAGTACTACTAAAATCCAATCTGACCTCCTGTATAATGAAGGCTATCTATTTCCTCGAGTAACCTCTAAATCAAAAGAACAACATGCTTGGGCTATGCTGGATCTTCCTCATAATAGCTGCCTGTGATGGATGAATCCAACCCACTCCTAGATAAGTTATACCAGTGGTTAATGACTCTCACACTTAAAAATACACACCTTATTTCTAGTCTGAATTTGCCAAACTTCAGCTATGAAACATTGGATCTCATTATGCCTTTTTCTGCAAGATTAGCGAGTCATCTACTGTCAAAAGTCTCATTCCCATTAAGGTGCTTGCAAACCATGATCAAGTCACCTCTTAACCTTCTCTTCAGCAGATTAAACATACAGATTTCTAGCCTCTACCTGCAATACTTACTTTCAGACCTATAGTCATTCTTTCACCTTTAATGAATTCTTTCCACTTTTAGGCATACTTTCAAAGTGTGATCACCAGAACAGGACACACAAGTTCATTAGTATTTTCCTTAATGCCATACAAAAAGGCACTTCCTATTTGATAGTCAGTTATCTATATATCAGAGAATATAATACATACAATTTGAAACTGTTTTATCAGAGTCTTGTGCTAAAGTGCTTTTTGTATTTTTTACCATTCTCTATGGGGTATTCAATTCTAGCAGTACCTGGTAATGCAATTCCACTTAAAGTCTTATTTTAAAACATTTTTTTGCATTTTCACGTCTTAATGTAAGGAAATTACATTCCTGAAGTAATTAGCTTTTGCAGAATAGAAGCATGCTTAGAAAACACACAAACACAGATATACTATACTGACCAAAATTAGTGGGTTTTTTTCTCATAACTCCAGATTAATAATTAGATTAATTTAATCATTAGATTAAAATTCCTAATTTTACCAGGAAGTTCATTATTAAAGATTGTATATATAGGTTTTGGTTTATCTTTCATGGAATGTATATGTAATTAACCTATATTCCTTGCACAAGTAGCTCTAGTGAATAGCATTTACATCAAGAAACCCCTAATGTTCTCCTGGATATTGCTTCAGATACCATATGAATCAAATGGGATTGTATAGTTTTCATTTACTTTTCTATTTGAGCATGATTTTCACTTCCTGATAATCTGCGAGAACAGATGTAGCTATGTCTACTGCTTAAGTTTAAATTAATTTCATTGGGTAAATATGATCCATTAATAATAAAAACATTAATAGCAGTAGAAAATAATATAAATTCAGTCACTACTAGATGAGATAGTAAACAACAGAAAAATATTTCAAATCATTTGGTTTCGAGTTGGAACAGTTCTTAATTATTGGTTCAGTTTCATGTCATAAAACATTTGCAAATCATGATCTGTTCACACAAAACGTCCAGAAAATATGTGTTCAATAGAACCTTAATTTGACCTAAAATTTATGAGCTGAATAAAGAAATTCTGTTTTCTTATGATTTCTCTTTTTCACTCATAGTGAAGGAGGAGAATTCATTAATGTAAAAAACCCCTAAATTATGTGATTTGACATCTTAATCTGTTGTGTTTAAGTCTAGGTTATTTCAACTGCAAATAAAAATCTTTAATGAAGGATATGAAAATTCTATTTCATTAGATGTAAGGCAACTCTTGTTCTTGGATACAATATATTGGAGAATCAGAAAATATATCTAGACAAATGTAAACAGAAGAATAAAGAAAGCAGAAAAAAATAATTGTGCAGATAAGGGAATGCTATGCTGAGGGAAATATTTCCACAGAAATAGGAATAATCTCTGTGCACTTAGAAACTTAGAAAACCCGCATTAGGGGCATTAAATAAAAAAAAAAATTAAAAAAATGAGTAAGAAAGTTAAGAATGAGAAGGAAACTAAAAATTTAAAGTTGCTTCCTAATATTTCAGCATCCACAGTTTGATTATGAAATAGAATTAGGCCAAAATTTTCTGCCATACTAAAATTAGGTTAAATCCCTATAGCATTTTCTGGTAATTCAATAAACACCTTGTATTATTTCTTTATGTCTCAAGATAAAACATAATTTTGACTCTTTTAAAAAACTAAGTCTTTGAAATTTCAATGTTGTTACTTTTAACAGATTTACATGTTTCCTGACATGAAGAGATTTATAATTGATTAGTTACTTCTATCAATTTCATCAGCTCCATTTCCAACAAGTATTCTGAGGAGAATACTCAGAACATTGTCAATGCGTGCTTTAAGTTAAGCAGCCTGAAGCATTCTAAAATATTGGAGTTGAATGATTTTTATTTCCAATAAGAAGATGAAAGCCTTAGAAATTTTTTTACTTTTTTTTAATTAAAACTGTTTGTACACTTTGGGTACAAGGTCTATGGTCATAAGGTTAAATAGAGATTATTTAGCCTTGATATATAAACAAATTTTCTCGTCTCTGAATTTCATGAGAGAAACTGAGCACACAGTCTTCAATTTCTGTGCCAGTTTAAAAGCTGACTTGGTCCTCAGTTTGCTGATTACAAATGCCAATGTGATAGCCAGTGTAGAGCTTTAGGTGATAGCATAATAACTCTTAAAACTAGACTATATTAGCCAAAAGTCTTCAGAAATTACCAACGATCAGGTAGATATTGTTATACATCTCTCTGGAAATGCTGAGACACCTCTGTGGTTTCCAGCATAAGGAGTTAGAAAACAAACCATCTTCACTGCCTTCATAAATACTTCTCACTAATTAAAGTCTGCTTAAATGCCTGAAGAATCTAAGCAAGAAATACTTTCCTCCAATTCAGTATCTCACTTCACTATATTTCAAACTGAATTATCTTAGTATGAGGATAAAAGGAACAAAAAAACTGGGATAATCTGAGATTTTTATATGGACCCAAAATTTCATTCGAAAGTTTCTCAAAATTATGAAGCCCAAAAGGTTTTCATCAGTAGAGCCACTAATATTCTTAGTATTTCTTGATTAAAAACTACAATTAGGTATAATGCTGCTGAACTGAAAGTAACTTTTTATGTGACAAAGCTTAATCTTGTTCATAGCTATAGAAGATCTGAGCAAAGTATTCAGATTTCTTCATGTACTTCACTGCTATAAATTCAATTCTTTAGAAGAAAATCATCAAAGAAACTTTTTGTTTTCTGTGAGGGATTTTTCTTTTGATTCCTTTGCTATCTTTCTAATCATAAAAAAAAAAAAAGGGTTTCACTTTTTTTAACAGCATCAGGAATCGTACCAGTTGCCCCACAGTAAGGGGCCAAAGTTTTCCCCCCAAAATCAGGACATAACATCTTCTCAAACAGAATATAAAACTTACCTTGAAAAAAGTCATGGTTGCTCCATCTTCAACTGCCCCATACTCTATCTTTGTCTGCTTGGCCAAATCATCAGCAGAATCAATAGGGGACTCCATACGTTCCACTGTCAGAAAGGCGGCTAGGTTAGCAGTGTACGAGGAAATGATGATAAGTGTGAAAAACCACCAAATGCCTCCCACTATCCTGGTGGAGAGGGCTTTAGGCATGAGCTCAGAACCTAACGAAAACCAGGGGAGAAAGGTGAAACGGATGCACAGAAAACAATTAATAAGAGTTCAGCACTTTTTGCCACAGTGGGGAGATGGAATCACTGTGCAAAAAAATCTTTAAGCTACAGGTTTACACGTACTGCTTGTACAAACACACACAACTGAAATGCAAAATAACTGGTTAAATATATAAAGACAGATCTTTTTGGAGCTGTGGGAATCAAAATATAGTAATGGGAGATTCAATGATCAGTGCTATTTTAAAATTTCTAAACACATATATTTAAAAACAATACGAAAAAAGCAGTTACTTCAACTTGCTTTCCAGAAAAAATAAGCAATTGATGAAGATACCAGATGTGAAATTAAGGATTTCATATCTGAAGAAACAAAATCTTATATCTATTATAAGTATGCTTTTCAGTTTTGTCATTTGCATTGTTGTAAAGGATAGTTTATTAAATGTTTAGATTTAAAAAATTATCTCCCATCTCTATGTTTAGCCCCAGAATTTCATATAAATATGGGTGGCTGTGCTATACATTTCAATTTAATACAATAACAATAAAAATATTAGACTTCTATGCATAAACTAGATAAAGATAGATTATAATGCATTGCTGGAGTTGCCTGCTCATGGCACTAAAGAATGGAGGGAGAGACAGACACTGTATAGTAATTTGCATAATTTTTAATGCTTATTTAGAGCCTAATGAGACAAATTGAAGCACATAAACTCCTCTTGTGTTTAATTACTAAAAATAGGAATAAATTAAATTCACTGTAATATAAAATTACAAATATATATTATAAATGAGCACGTATGGATATTTTCCGTAATGTTATAATTGAATGAAATGAAATTTCTAATGATGTCAAATAAATAATTTCAAGCTTCATTTTAAGAATTTTATATAAGATCTTTTAGAAGTATCTGGAAACTCGTTTTCAAGGAAAAAAGGTTTCACCATATCCACTATACCACTGTACCGAAACAACCCCTTTTTGTTAATTGGTTACTATGTTTGATCTTAAATTTCCTGGGTAAAATGGAATGAAGGCAAGATGGACTATTTTATTCCTGTTAAATTTTAGTGCTTATATTGAATTAGTTAAGGAACTGGTCCAGCAAGGTAACACATCTTCATATAGGTGAAAGATTATGTCAAACTTCCAAACTCAATGCCAAAAAAAAAAGAACAGAAGGACTGGGGAGGCAGGGAGGAAGAAAACAAAAGAAAAGGAAAAAAGAAGTGGTATCATAACTGGACTACTGTATTCAAAAACAGCCCATCTTACCCTGCAGTTCATCTTACCCTTGCTGTTTCAAACAAAAAAGGCTGACAGACTTGGACATGACAGCCAACTCCAGCGCCAGACTCTGCCTAGAATTCTGCAAGGGAAAAAGTAGAAAAGTACCTGTCTGATGTAGTTGCTCCTAGGCCCTGTTAGTCAGACACTTAGACACCATAACACTAAGAGATTTCCCAACAAGCCCACTATCATGAACTCTTTTAAATTGTTCTCGTTTCATTTTAAAAACCAACACCAGTAAAGTCAGATAGGACTGGAAAGAAAAGAAGAGTGGAGACATTCGCCACAGTTACCCCAGTTACCACAAGTTCATACCTTACCAAGGACTGAAACCGAGTGCCACCTGGGCCCATGAAACAGAGCCTGGTCAGGGGCTGACTGTCATGTACCCAAGGTAACGTCATGTCCAGCACTATATCCCACAGTTTCCTGGGAGCGAGAGGTGCCAGCAAGACATGTATGAGTTCCCTCTATCATGTAACCTCCAGCACTAAGCAAATCTTTTGTAACGAAGAAGCACTTCATAAGTTAATATGAGTATGGGCCAAGCGTTTTTATATTGTTTTTAGTGGAAAGTTATGGCTATTAGGTGAGAACTTCTATGCTTGTCTAAAAGCCTGCTTTTAGATGACCTGAGGTTTTTGAGAATTTTTTTTAAAACAATCATCAAAATCAAGACTGATACTGCATCCCTAAAATGATGCCTTTAAAATTTATTAAAGGATGAACGGAGTAAAGGTAAAATAATATAACGCAAGGACAGAGGGTCAGCTTTAATTCTGAAAAACTAGTTTTCCTTCAAGGAAAACTATTATCCTCCACAGATATCTTTTTAAATGAAGGTTGGGGGGGTGTTTTTCTTATTTCGATTCTCAAACACAATGTTTAGATGTTATGGACTAAAATACCTATTTCTTGCAAAAAGATGATGTTTAAATCTATATTGTTTTTTCCATCCTCCAGAAATATGAAGCATACAGCCACATAAGAAATAAAACTCAGCACTGATACCTACAATCCTGAGAATTGTGAATGGAATTCAGAATACCTTCCTTCATTCAGCATCCCTTTTTTCGATAGCTTCCTTAAAGCAATAATTATTTTAAAAACATGCATTGGGCAACTGTGCTTCATCTAATTTCTTAAAATATATATTGACAACCCAGCTGATAGTAAACAGTTAGCCAACTATAGATGTATTTTTATTTCTGATTTGAAATCCTGATTTCTTTTTACCCATTAATTAATGTTTTTCTGAACACAGTACTTTTTACTGAGGCATTTGAGACTTTTTAAGCCTACCAACCTGATATATGACAGAATATTTACTGCAGTTACAGGAAAGCTTGATGAAATCATTTGATGAGTTAAAACCAGGATTTATAGCTGGTGTACTTATAATGGGAAGTTTTAAAAATGATTGCTCAGGTATATCCATTAAAACAACTCTACCAATATGTACTTGTTCCTGCCAACATTTTCTATGAGTCTTCTGGGGGGATATGCAACAGTTCTTTTTCCAGAAAGAAAAGTCATTCCTTTTAATGGCTCTTTAACAATCTTTTGTATTACACTATACTGCCCAGTGAAATTCCAGACCAAAAACAAAATCTGTGCTATTCAAATGTGTCTGATAATAAATGACTGTGTTCAAATCCTTATGGAAAAGGGTAATAAAATGGTGATATATTTTTATGGATCTATATATTTGGTATGCTGTCAAAATAAGAGGAATATGGTAAGGAAATGACAGGTTTTTAAGAATGTGCTTAAGCTTTTTACTAAGATAGTTATAGTTAAAACTAGCTGCTGGTTTTATTCTGAGCAATATGACTACACAGCTGCCAATTTTATTGTCAGCAATGGCATCAGTTTCTCAGTGCATGGATTGTTGAATATAAACTTTTTATTTAAATCTTTAAGAATGGTCATTCTGATTTTAAAAATATAAATTATGACTGGACTGGATTAAATCTCATATTTTATTTTACAGGTTCTAGCTACTAGATAAAATCTTTCTCTAGTTGAAAGGCTTCTCCACAAAAATTTAAAAAATTATAGATTTTTACATTATACTCTTATCTGACGAAGATGTACTCTTTTTTAGGTTGTTTAAATGGAGGTTTTCTAAGTAATGGACAGATTAGTTAATTTAACTGGCAGCAAGGGTTTCCTGTTTAAGAAATAAATTATATGACTATGCTGTACTTTTTTAAGTTTTAAATCTTTTATCTGACTTCAGACTAATTCCTAAGGTGCTGGGAATGCCTGGATAATCATAAAAAGGCTGGTTTATGGCTACATGCACAGAGGCACTCATGCAAGTGACTTGCGCCAGAGAGCTGTTACCCCCAGCAAAAAGTGGGACATGGTGCCCGAGAGAAAGAGCAGACTGAGTCGTATACCTTGCTGCATGAGAGCTCCAACTCCAAACCAGAAACTATTTAGCAAGGTAAAATTGTTTTCCACCACGTCTGAATCAGGGTTGCAAGGATGTGGGTTATACCACTCATAGGGACTAAACCTGTGGTAATTGACAGACAAAAAAGAACAGGTTTAAAATGCAGCCATCACAAAGTCTATCCAGCAAATCTGCTGCAAAAGAAAAAGAAAAACAAGAGAGGTTATAAAGAAAATAATGACTTAAAGTTTTTACAGTGAGATTGAATTATACTTAACAGCAATATTAAAAGAAAAAAATAATATTGAAAATTAACATTCTAAACTATGGCTGATAAAGGTGCATAGAGATTGGCTCTGAAAGGTTCCAAATGCCACCTGTAAACATCAAAGCACTTATTCTTCTATTGACACCAATAGAATTACAGACAATTGGTCCCATTTAGTGTTAGGTTCTTATAACCACTGTACCAGTATTTTGCATCTTGAAAGAAAATGAATATGTGTTAAATCACAGAAATTAACTAGAAAAAAATACATCAGGCAAAATATTTTTTCCCATCAGAATTACAAATAATGAATATAACAGAAAATAAATAGTTAGCAGTAAAAGTGACATTGTTAATCACCAAACAAAGGCAATAAACACTACAATTCACAGAAAAAAAATACTATAGCAAATTAAAGGAATTGCATCCTGTCCTGTGAGGTGCACAGTAGCATCCCTGGAAAGGTTTTCCAAAAGAAGCTGGGGACACTCACAAGCACCTTGCAGGGCCAGGCTCTGAGAAAAGAAAAAAAAAAAGAAAAAGAAAAAGATAAACGTAAAGGAAAAGGAAAAGACAATAAATTAATTATCTCAAAAATAGATACAACAGAGATAGTAGAAAGATGCCTTAGTCTGACAATAGATTAAAACCAGATTATATACAATCAATCTATTTTAATTCATGGTTTTGCAATTGCTGTGCATTACGACAGATTCATATCTAAATGCTATTTTATCAATTGTAGCTAAAACAAGCAAACATGTCTAGATAAATTATTCTTTGTTACAATTTCTTTCATAAATACAAG
The DNA here is from genome assembly GCF_030490865.1 of Poecile atricapillus. Classification (NCBI taxonomy): domain Eukaryota; kingdom Metazoa; phylum Chordata; class Aves; order Passeriformes; family Paridae; genus Poecile; species Poecile atricapillus. Next base: position 42,388,898 of record NC_081251.1, on the reverse strand, counting down.
ATTTTCAGTTCTCCCTTCCTCATGATATTACTTTTGTAGAACTTTAAATTTTAATTCCAATGTTCAGGGTTATTCTAATAATTTAAGAGATTTAATCACCATGCCTGCCTGAACTTGGAGGCACATTGTTGAGAAGGACTTTTATTTTATGCTTAAATCATGTCTTCAAATCTTTGATAATGAACACAAGTTAATGCATGTGCATAACGTTTTTGAGTGAAAAAAATGAAAATCACTGCAATACAGAAGAATGGAACTAACACAAGACATCATCACAATAATTAAAAATAGTTCAGATTTTAATTATTAAATCAATATTAACGTATTTTCATAATTTCTCAAATCATTAAAGCCACTCTGTTAAAAACCCTAGGATAGGCAGCCTTTATGAAATAATTTTTTGATGTATCTTATAATCAAACCTATCTGAATAAGTAATCTGTCACTTTGAAAAACAGAATTTTCATCATAATAATATTTCAAACACATAATAATACAGAAAATCACATGTTCCACTTTGAAGTTCTTAATGTAATGTTAAAACACCTCTCATTTTAAAAGTGTCTACTTGACAAAGAACTGTTTCATTTGGATCTCCAAATACTGATATGCTGTTCAAAAATGTTGATTAGGTTCTAATTAAACATTGTGACCTGAATTCTTCTATAACTTTACAGTAAAACTAGATCAGAAGTTTACTGTCTAAAAAGTTTAAAAGTCTAAGTATCTTTCATGTCGTGTTGTTGTCAATCCAACAAAACCTGGAAACCAAACACTCGGTGAAACTGAAGCAGGTTTTTGTACTCTTTTGCTGAGAGATATTTGAAGATTAAATTGATAAATACCTTTTTCTAGTGAGGACAATGTTTTCTAGACACAGCAAACATTTTTTTTATTGAAATATATATATTCAAGTGATATATTTAATGATTGTGACATTACTGAACAATCTAAAACTTAACTTGTTAGTTTTACCTTTTTGTTCTGATGGCATATGTTTTTAACTATTTTTATATTATTTTGAAGCATAGAAAAATTTTCCATAGTTGTAAAAAAAAAGAGGGAACCACCTATAAGACATACAAGGTGGCTTTAGGAACAAGAAAAAATGCAGTCTGAGTCCTATAGTTTTAGAATTCTCTACTTGTAAAGTAAGGAACATTAATACTGGCTTATTATGGATAAATACTGCTCCTCCTTATTTTAAGGATGATCTATGATATTAGATTGTCTAGTGTAAAAAATCTGAAGGTATGGATCCTTTAATCAATTTTTTGTATGTATTACATATGCATATAAGTTTCACGCTGTTTTGCCTATTGCAATAAATATTCATAAATCACAGTTACAGGTTCACCTAGCAGGTTTTATAAGCCAGGATCCTGCTCAGGGCAATGTCCACTATTTCACAACAAGGGACTGTTCAGTCAGGTCTCAGAAATGCCCAAAGATAAGAATTCCACAACTTCTTGGGAAAAATGCTCCCATGTTGTTATCATTACAACGCCTTTTTTTTTCTTTAAGTCAGGCTAGAACCTCCCTTGTTTCTAAGTATACCAAGAAAACCAACTTTTTTGATCAGCTTCTCTTGTTAGAAAGTGACTGCTAGGAAAATTCCTTCTGCCTGATCCCAGAACTGCTCACAGTATTTAAATGTGGTATAATAAATGATATTATAAGAATAATCACTTTCCTTGATTAATAGACTACATTCTTACTAATTTAAATGCAGAACATTAGCTCATCAAAAACAAGCATGAAGCAAAAAGAGAACTTCAGTGAACAGATTCAATTTTAAAGACTGATTTTTCTGACCACTGATAACAGATACTCTTCCCATTTATCCATTTCTATTACTGTTTATTCTAACATTTCATATACAGTCTTTTAATCTCTAACACCTTCAGGTGTCTGAAATACTTGAAAAAATAGACTATAAATGAACTTTACAAGACTTGAGTTCCAGTTTTCCTAATTGCTGCTACCCACTAAAAAGGTACAAGTACTCTCCAGAAATTATTGTCTAGTGCAAACAATGTTTAAAAGTCAGCTATATCAGTAATCCACAGGAAGGAAAGACTTGTGTTAAATTAAATTCCCCTTTAGACATATACCATGATATTATAAATTAAAATTAGTATGGTGAATGATCAGACAGACCTACTTCAGAACTGCAAATTATTTGAGACAGACTATAATTTATTATACTCTGTATTCACACAGCATTTGAATAACTGTGTAGAAGCCCAGAAGACAAGGTGTATGTCTTGTGTGTGTCTCAAACACCTGTAGTTGAATAGCCATGGAGCCTACCAAAGGTTGGTAAGAATATGTGGTAAAGAAAGTGATGTAACTGGAGAAGGAGTACATTGGAGATATGGCAGCATTTTCTAGGACAAATGTCCTTATTCTGGCTCCTGGAAATAAGCACAACACAGTACAGCTCAAGCACAGGTCAGAGGTCAAAAAATACATATGGACTATTGATCAAAGGCTGACCCAGTACAGATTGATCAGACCACCAAAGACCTTTAAAGCCCTCAAACCTATTTTCAGAAAGGTCTGGAAGAGCAATCTTCACCTGACAACTAATTTGTATAGAAAGCAAGAAACTTATCTCCAGGGTGGAGAAACACAGCTATGAAAAGGGACCTCCATGAAGCCCAGATGTTGCCCACAGGACCTTGGACACCCTACCAGCTGGATTAGTGCTGGAGCCAGGACTGGTGATTCTTTTAGGCTTCTTGAGCCTGTTTGACTCTAGAACTTGTCATGATATTTACTGCGATCTACTGCTAGCATTTCTGCTTCTCTTTTTATTTAGGAGCTTGATTTTGTGCACTCCTGGCACAGAGAGTCTTGACATGTTGTTTCAATATTCTGTTAATTCTTGACCTGCAGGCACCTACTCCACCCTTCCAGTGTCCAGCTTGAGTGAAACTCAGGAAGAGACGTGACTGATTCTGGATATACTTGAACAGTTTCTACAGTTTTGATCTGTAAATAAAAACACAGACTCATAGAGAGCCACGGGACTCAGTCTAGATGACCTTAGATGTGATTGTAGATACAGGGTTTTTGGGCACCCACTACACTCAGAGCAGTACATCCTGTCACACACCGACTGCTGCTTTCAGTTGCTTTCACAAAAGGTGTGGTCTAGAATGTTCTAGATCAATTCAAATCTGCTGAGAATGTGTAAAGGGTACTGTCCACCAATTTCAATAGTTCTCAAATCAAAACCAGAGTTTATCTCTGATGACAATATGAAGATAGTATTATATTTTAAAAGCAAATTAATAGATATGCGTAAAATAAACCTCAATATCTGGAAAGACATTTTTTTAATTTAATTTAAGCTATATCTTCTGGAGAGCAACAAAACTTGTTAAAAAGAGCAGAAAACCCAAAACTGCAATTTAGAGAGAAGAGAAGAGAAAATGGACTAGTGGAGTAATATTTGCAATTGCATTTTCATTATAGCAAAACACAGCTGCCTGGGAATACTACGCAGAACTGAATTTAAAACAGTAGGGATATTCCTTGTGGGAAAAAAAGCTGTTTGGACCCATATGTACAGACCATTTGAATTTTGTGTGTTGCTTTCAGATATTTGTAAAACAGGTATCAGATACTGTCATTCAATCATACTTAGCATGCTATGTGTTAAATTCTTACGGAGAACTTTTCCAGGTCTAAATCAGCTTTTTTTTTTTCTTTTCTTTTCTTTTTTATAATTATTTTATTTTTATTTGTTATTTTATTTTTTTTCCCCTCAGGGCCAAAAAAGCAAAATACAAGGGACTTTTAAAACACAGGTTGATACTGAATGTTTAGCTAAAAGTTCATGACAGTCATCAGCTACCGTTATAGTGCCTGGACTTCAATTCTTATTTAAAAATCCATGATTTTTATGATGATGTGAAAAAATTTTTCATCTTTATCGCTGATATGATACTGCCTTCTGTTCTGTCCCAAATAGGAGCTACATAACAACTACAGAAAGGCTAAGAAAAATCTGTGTTCTACAAGGTAGCTTGAAAATACAAGACAACAATCAAACACAATAAGCTTAATTCTTCATCTGACGCAGTCAGATAGAATACTTCCCTATACTCATGGAATTATGAATATAGGCAAGGGAAATAAAGAAAATATGATTGAAAAGAAGTATGATGCAAGTATAGCTTAAGGGACTAATGAGATTATTTACTGGTTGCTGTGCTTAGTTTATTTAAATTACATTATTTTCAATGATATTTCAAACACCATGTAACTGTTGTGTGTTTTTAAAATGAATATGTAAATAAATTAGGACCAAAAGGTATAACAAAAATATTATCTAGAGCATAATGTGATCAACAGATTCCTTATAGCTCAGCAATATATGCCACAGACACAGCACAAAATTACACTATTTGTACTATTCCAGCATTATTTCAAACCTGTCAAATTTCCTCATTTTTCTCTGCATCACCTGATCCAAGAAATTTGACAGGTTTCTTCTACTATGAAGAAAAACAAATTTAAAAAATTGTCAGTTTTCTTCTACTATGAAGAAAAGTAAAGAAAATATGATTACCCACTTACATGCACATAGACATCTCTTGCACAATCAGACCAAGAAGTGAGCAGACAATGTTTCACTGCAGAACCATTAGCACAAAGACTTCACAAGCTGTAATGCTTCATCTTATGACTAGAAATTGATAAATCATAAGAATCTTACCCAATCTTTTTCATTAACTGATGAACACACTGATCCAATGCTGGATATTGTTGAAAACAACAATCAGTCTAATCTCAGCTCTAGAAAATTACGTTCTCCCATTCACTAGAGAAAAGTGAATGATTCTTCTAGTCATTGTTTTACAGGGTTTCTGTGCAGGACTACACCCTTAATCCATATCTTACTGCATAAGAACTGGAAAATGACAATATTTCAAAACTTTTTCAAGAATATACAGGATATTAGATGGAGGCTTGATTATAATATACTACACAACTTAAGAATAAAACATGTTACTACTTCTCCTTATTAAAGCCTCCATTTCTTTTTTTTTTCTAAATTATGACTTTTAGAAAAAATGAGATTTTTGTTTGGCTCCTTCACTGTCTCACCTTGTGACACTGATTGCCACACCTGATGACTTCTGGACTATAAACAGAGACTGATAACCAACACCACTGCCCTGCTCAGATACATTTCTCAGTACAGTAATTGTCTTGCTTGCACTGTGGTCATCTTCCACATCATCTTCCCTCATATAGCTGCCATGCTTTTGCTGCTTCCTGAAAATAAATAATCTTCTTACACTTCTATTATAAACAAAAAAAAATCCCCATCTAAAGCAATTGCATTGAATTGTTATCACCTCTCCATTGACTAGAAATTCAACCTAACATAAAGGACTTTTCACAGTGCTAAAAGAATATCTATAAGTCTTCTAAATTTAGGCCATATCATTCAATCTAAAGACTAGAAAGGCACAAGATTCTTGTGTGAGTTCTGTGCAGACTTTACAGAATTTATTCTATATGTTTACTCTGTATGCCTTTAAATTGCTTGTGGGCACTATTAATTTTAAACTTAGATAGGATCCTGCTAAATCCAATTGAGTCAGAGATAAAATACAAATACATAAGCTATTGCAGGATCAGAACCAAAATCTTCATTATATAAATGAATATATTTTGTCCTATTTTTATACCATTTAAGCTTCCTGGCTAATACGAAAGAAAAAAAAAGACAACAAAAGACAAAAAAGACCAAAAACAATCAGTTTATAAGCAAGTAATATAAAAATTGTTTCATAAAGTTCTACTATAAGCAACATAAATCATATAGGAGTAATATAACCCAGTAACAGGGATTACTTGGTGATTTTTGGAACTCGTCAATTTTTAGTGCTATATTAGCTGCTAGTACTGCTCAATATTCAAAGAAATATAAGCTGGAGAGAGCTACAGAAATGTGTCAATAATTCATAGCTCAAATCAGAACCAAAACAATAGAGGCTGATTTGTTTGATGAAAATTAATTAAATAAATAAATTAAAATTAAATTAAATTAATCATATTACAATTCTTAACTATTATGTGATAATTGGAATAACTTGACCATAACCAAAACATTTTTACAGCTGTGAATTAAGTGTTCATTAAAATCCATTTTTATTCTGGTTTAAAGACATAGTATATTACCATCATAATTAAAGATTAATGTATGATGAAAATAAGTGTCAAAGATATACATACAACCTAAGTTTTGAATCACTAGTCAAGTTCCTATTGCATAGTTTACTATATATGCTGGTTTCAGTTCTTACATAACTTTTCAATTTCCAGAACATTAGTCCATCCATTTCTTGAACAGAAGAAATGTCGATAGAGTTAAATATTAAATGACAGGCAAAAATCTGAAGAAAACTTATTTAAAATTACTATCTGTTAATGTATGTGAACTTCATAATGATTGTAGACTTCTCCCACAATCAATGTGTCCTGACTGCTGCTAAATACATTGAAGTCTTGCAAAAAATATTCTAGGAGATATTCTGAGATATCTGAAGTATGGTGGGGTAGGAGAGAGGTTAAAAGAGTTGCTTCCTTTTTAGTTTTTACACCATTCACAACCTTTCCCGAGTTCTGATGACAACTCTGAAAACTAGAGCATTTGTTGTGTTAGAAAACATTTTTACCCCCTTTTTGGCAACATAAATAAAATTATGTCTCCAACATGATTTTTACCTTTGTATGCTTTGCTCTTTAGGCTCTTAGCATACCTTAGAATCTTTGAATATTCATTTGTATTCCTTTATTCCTCTGACTCAATGGTAATAATTGGGTACTATTTCAAAAAACAGGTTATTCACAATACTTCTAATATTTTTAATTTGTATTTCCCTTCTAAATAGCCTATATTTAGCTGTTTCAAATAACATTCTTACATCTTTACCACAGAACATTATTGTTTACCCATATATTTTATCCCTGAGTATATTGAAAAAAAATAAGGAAGAAATAAAAAATTGACTGCTTTGGAAAATCTTCATCCCTATTTTTAGAAATACTTAAATTTCAAGCAATTTGTAAATGATTTTTCTCTGGGATAGAGTCAATTTTCTTCCTAGCAGCTGGTTTAAGCTGGTATGATGTTCAGTTTTGGATGTAGTATGGTAGCAGTGTTGATAATACACTGAAGTTTTTAGAGGTTGCTAAGTCGTATTTATATGACTTCACCTTTTTCTGCCTTCAGAAAGGATGTGCCCTGGTCTTGCACATCCTGTTCTCATGATTTTTAATCTCATCTTGAGGAGAGACTGTCCCAGGCCTACAACCATACAACAGAAAACATTTAGAAACAGAGGCCTGAGCATCATAAGCATATGCCTTGTCCAGGGATGCATAGTGTGTGCCTCTGCATAACAGTGCTGAGCCTTCTAGTGAGTCCTGTGCCTAATAGAACAGAAAGCCTCTTTTAAAGATACATAGTGGCTAAATCAGCCAGATAAGTGACTTTTGGATTACTGCCTGAGCAGTTCTGAACTTTGTTTCTGATGTGAAGGGCACTTTTCTCAGAGGAGAATCTAGGATAAAAGTCCACCTACCAAACTTTGGCCAGTAGTCATAAAAAGGGTGGCTTAGAAAGATGGTAAGGGAAAGCTGGGGAAAGTGTATTGGATATAAAATGAAAGGACCTATAGGTGGGCAGGAAGTGAGAGAGAAACCACTATGACTGTTACTGACTACAAACTGCCCCTCCAGCTCCTTCTCTGTCTGGGGGTAGGCAGAGGAACCTGGAGTGAACGAATAATAAAGTAAAACTTGGAAAATGGGGGAAGAAAGGTGTAGTTTAAGCGTATTTCTCATCTTCTGAATTTTTTTCAACCCATGACAACAACTTGTAAGCAGGTCCCTGCCTTTATCTCAACCCGTGAGCATGCTCATCCTATTTTATCTCCTCATCCTGATGCAGGAGGGATTGAATACCTAAGCAAACATTTGGACCTCAGTCAAGGTTAACCCCCTCAAACAGAATTGGCTTACTTCTTATATTAAGAATCCTCCTTTTCGAGATGAGATTTGAGTTCTGGTCAACAGTTTGAGCACCTACCCTCAAACAATACAAAGAACCTGCCCATGCCTCATCCAGGAGCTACAATAAGGCTTCAATGGTAACTAACCATCGCCCTGGAGTTATTCTACAAAGCTATATTTACATATCCAGCAAAAGAGAAAGTCTGAGATGTGACTCCGCATGGATAACACAGATTAGTCATTATCTGAATATCTTTTGATGGCTAGAAGGTCACAAAGAAAAACAAAAAACATGCACTGAAATATAGACTCTTATTTCCTATACATAGTTACTTCCCTTTATAACATCTTTTACTTTTGTTAAATCTTAGACACACCTTTTTGTCTTTCAGATGCCTCTCTAGATACTTATGGAGTACTTACAGAAGCTTAAAAAATGTCATATACAAATAGAAGAGTCATACTATGAAGATATGCATGAAATGGACCCAAGTAACCCTGTAATCTCAATGTGACCCTCTTCAGCTTCCACCCTTCCACACTATTTGTTGTGCTCACTTGTTTTGTCATGTCTAAAATTAGACTTGCTTGCTTCTCCAGGAAAAAAACATGTCTTATTTGCTTTGTGAAGTCTGCACCATATCTAGTCCTGGATGAGAAACATCTTCTTCAGTTCATTATACTTTTTATGCTCTCAAATGAAACTTAATCAGAATAAAGAAAAATAAAATCTTTCAAGTTGAAAGCCACAACCTGTCGTGTTTGTGGGAGTGTACTCAAGTGAAATACTCATGTAGGCTTTCTTAGGTTTTAACTCTTCTGTACACATCTACTTCTGCCCACACTCAGGGATAAAGTACTTAGCAAAATGAATTAAATCTCTATTGCATCGTTAGTATTTACCAGGGAATAGGGAAATGCCAAATTCAAGTTCTTGTTTTACTTCCGTCAATAATGGACACAAACAGAATAAAAAGTTTTACTCCCTTTCAAGGGGCACCTCTTTCTCATTCCACTGCCCATTTATTTTTATTAGAATTTCTACTAGCAATATAAAGGTTTAGAAAAACTAGTACATTTTCTAGAAATTATTTGCTATGTCACGTTTCACACTTATAATTCCTGGAAAACTGTGGTCAATAATATTTTATGTCATGAACAATAGCATGCTTGATAAAAATTAAAATATAGCAATAACTTCTACATACAAATCAAACCTTACCAGCTCATGGTTGCCATGTGAAGACAGCCATAAAGAGCATAAAAAAATTACAGGATTTTAAAATAAAATAGCAGGAGGGTGTTTTCAGATAGAGTTTTACTCCCTTTATTTCCTTTTTATTTATTCAAGCCACTTTTCATTCAGAGTAGTTTCATCTTTCTGCATTCTAGAATGAGACATTTCAGTCTTTTCTACCGTCTAAACATTCTTGCTTAATAGCTAAGCACAAAAAGTGCCAAATATTTCCTTTCTCATTCAATAGTCCTGCTGTACATCCTGTAATAGAACTGAAACTTCACATCAATATTTAGTTAAAGCTCTGTAAGATTATACAATTGTTATCTGCCTCATCCACTTCTTATAAAATGTAAACTAGATAGAACACCATTCCTTGCTTGGTTCACACTACAATAAACTCAGAAAAATCTCTAAAATTATTGTTTGTAAAATATTCTTATTTACTTTTTGCCAAAAAGACAGGAGATATGGTCCTATATAACAGTGTCTTTATTGATCAATTCACACTCTTAACAAAAACAATAATGACCACCCTAAACTATGCCTGCAGTACATTATATGATTTTAGAGATCTTCCTGCCAAGTATTGACAAGCATATGTGGTTTCTTTTGATTGAAATACCTTTGACAGCTTTGCAGGCCCGAAGTGATGTTACACAGAGAAGTAATTTCCATTTCCCTAAAGGGTCACACTGGACAGATAATTTGCTTATGTATCTTCAGAGGTTATCAATGCTATACATTTTATAAGGTCTCCACTTCCTAGGCTCAGTAACCTGTACAGTATGAATGCTACTGGAATTAATTGCTAAAGCATTTTAGAAGGTGTTTGCCAAAGGAAGAAAATGTTTAGGGGTCTTTTTTCCTACTCAGAGAAAAAGAAGGCATTATACAATGTCCTGTGTGTAAGACTGAACTCAAACTTACAGAAAGTCAATTGAAAGAAAATATGGTAATTGGTTTATTTGGCACTTTGAAATAAATGTTCATCTCTGTTTAGTAGTGAAAGGGAGCAGTGGGAAAACCTCATTTCTCCCTGGAATTACCTGAAAGGAGGTTGTAGTGAGGTGGGGGTCAGTCTCTTCTGCCATATCTCAAGTGAAATAACAAGAGGGAAGAGTCTCAAGTTGTACCAGTGGAGGTTCAGGTTAGATATTAGAAATTGTTTGTCACTCTAAGAGTGCTTAGCCACTGAAATATGTTGCCCCAGGATGTGGTGGAATCACCATCCCTGGAAGTGGAATTAAGAGACATCTAGATGTGGAATTTGTAGATAGGGTTTTGGGGTGATTATTATAGTTCTGGGTTGATGATTGGAATAGATGATCTTGAAGGTCTCTTCCAACCTTGATGATTCTGAGTACTCGATATTTTGGTATTATTAGAAGAAACATAAATTATTCTGTTTAAATGTGAAATTAAAATCAATAGCAAAACTAAATCAGTCTTCTTTATTACTGCATAGTTAAATCATAAAGCTAATCATGTATTGTTCTGTGTGTGACCTGAACACGTATAAAAGATAATGATTTTGTTACAAGCCTGACCTCAGGAAGAGTGAGGGGATAAGGCAGTGTAGCTAAGAACATGTCTAAAAATATGCACCAAATGAAGTGCTCTTAGTGCAGGAGTTAATAAATTGTTCTGCGATGTACCCATGTTTACATATGGGTACAATATAGTACATTAGGGGACAATTTATGTTCTGTCAATACTCCTGAGTGAAGAATACTGTGTAAAATGTTTTTTGTCTTCAATTCTTTCTAGTTGGGCACAAGAGATAAAATTTCAGGTATGCTGTATTCTGGTGTGAAACATTCTAAAAGCTCACCTTTCTAATTATATCAATCACAATAGGTGCCAGCCAGAAAACTCTCATCTCTTATGTTAGGATTTTAATCTCACAGTTTGTCTATGCTGTTTCTATGTTATAATACTTAATTACCTCTCTGCTGATTTTATGGGTTAATTTTACAACTTTGAAATTAATTTACTGACTATAATATCAAAATTATAATAGACAATCTGCCGGTAGAAGATCTATTTTTAAAAATACCTTAATTTTAAAAAAAGTAAATTTAAGTTAATGGGTTTCTTAAACATGTTATCTCTGGAAAATTACTCAAATATCTCTAGGTGGGTCTGAGTAACTTCAACAAAAATCACTGAGAATATGTTCCTTCATAGAGTGTGAGGAACAATTTAGGAACTGTAAAAAACAATCACAATTCATGATTTCTTTGTTTCTGAGATATTGCAAGGTGTAGCTGTCCTAAAGGTAAGTTTGAATATACAGACAACATGGTCATTCTTTAAAATTGTAGTTTAAATTTTCCCGTTGATATCCTTCTACAAAATAAGAATAAATCACATCAGAACTGAAAGGATCACACCTTTCCACTATTTTCCCTTTGAAGAGCATTATCTTTGACAAAATTATTACTATTCTAAAAACTAAGAAAAAAATTACAAGCATACCCTAACATTTAAAGATGAAAAATCACCACCCCTGTTAACACTAGTGGTTCTTCTTTTATTTCCTTTCCCACCTTACAATAAAAAATTAGGATTTGATCAGCATGCATTTTACATCCATTAAAGCTACGCATCATGAACTGTTGAAATATGTAGACTTTGCACTCTCCTGGCTAATAAACCCAAAGCAATTAATACAGGAACCCTGTCAAGTACAGACAAAGTTACACAGATACAAACATACTCAGTTGAGTCCTGGCAAGGTAAGGCATCTTTAATGGTCATTAGGAAACACAGTTATTCTTTGCTAAGATATATTTCCTTTACACTCACAGAGAGGAAATTATATGAAAAGAAACTATCCCAAAGGTATGATTTCTTCATCTGTGATGGCACAGACTATAAAAGAAAATGAGGATGTTGAATTTTCTAGCTATATCTTTATTGCTCCTGCTGATATTATCACTCTGTATCCCCAATCAAACTGAGTAAATAATTCACTGAGCTGTAGTGCTCCAACAGTTTGAGCATAAATGGATATTGGTTTTTAGTATATTATATAACAAGAAAACAATTGAAAATACTTTGCATTCTCACCATTATAACTCATGGAAATAATAAACAAATTACCAACATTTTAAAAAAAAGTCAGATATTCAATATGAAACCAGAAGTTATGAGTACAATTTAAAAGCAGTTCTGACCACACTTGAACGAATTCCAGCTGTTAAAGTTACCTGATAACTAGCAGTCTTTAGACCACAAAACCCCAGAAACCAATGTCTCTATGCAACTTGCGTACAAGAATTTGTAAGGATGCTGTTGTATGCTTAAAGGAATTCAAAGCATTTGGATTAGACCAACCACAGAGATAAGTCTGCAGTTTCCCAAGCTACAGAAATTTGCACAATGATGCATAAATAAATAAACAAACAAGAGAACCATTTGATGAAAAGTAGAATTAACTTGAAAAAGAAAGAAAATGGACTAGGGAAACCAAAATTTTGAATATAGACTGTAAGAACAACAGTCAGTAAATACAAGAAAGGGAAAAATCTCAAAGGATGTGGGATACAGTTGTGCACACCTAACTGATTTATCTCACACAAAAATTTGATTGAAGCAGATAAACAGGACAATCCTAATTAATTCAGTGTTTATTCTATCTTTAAAAGCAGCATCCATCTAAGAGCAACTGTTCCTATACCTGACGCAATTCATAATAACTTTAAAAGTTTATCCATTTTTCATAGTAAAGAAACCCATACTTAAACCAGCAAAACTGTTCTCTATTCATTGTTTCCTTTACAAACTGGCTATTATTGCACAGTCAAAAGATAGGCATATAATATTCAGGAATACCTCCAAGAAAACACAGTGACTCATTCTAAAGTTAGTTTCAGTAAATGGATAGAGAAAAGTTTGTAGAGACAAACTTTCAAAGAGACAAAATCTCCTCATCAGGCCACATTCAAAGAAAATCCTTAATGTCTAGAAAAGGAAAATGACAAATCTATCTTCAAATAATGTCAGGGAGGAACAACCACAGAATTATGACCAGTAAATCCCACCTCAGACTCTGGGAAGATAATGAGGAAAATACTCCTTGAAACCAAATAGAAAAGACCAAGGTGTTTCAGAACAGCAAAATGAAGTTTACAAAGACAATCATATCTAAGCAGCTCAAGTATTTTCAGTGATAAAAAGATTAATTCTGTGGTTAAAGAAAGAGCAGGAGACACAAACTTGATTTTAATATCTGTTTATCTGAGTGTCCTATAGTTAATCTGTGGCCAAATTAGGAAGGTAATGCCTGGACACCAGTTGATTGCAAGGTGAAGAAAAAATTTGCTGTATTTCCATTCTTGGAGAAGAGTGGAAATACTTCAAAATTTAGCTGACAGCCAGTAATGGATAGTATTTCTCACTGGGCTGATGTAGGAGCTAAAGCTGACAAAATGCTTCATTAGCAATCTGGATAGTGGAATGGAATATACACCTCAGCAACTTTCAGCCTGAGTGTCAAGAGAAGTGATTGTTCCTGCCCATTTCACAATGAGGCTACATGTGGAGTTCTGTGTTCAGTTCTGGGCCACCTATGGCATAAATATCTGAGAGTCTAGCAGAATGAGAGGTCTACAGAGTAATAATAGGGCAATATCTACTTTCTGTGGTCAGCTATCTGAAGAGTGGATGGACTCACATCCTTCCTGGAGATGTACAGAGAAAAGACAAAAGGCAGAAAAAGGAGTTCTCTCTGGACAGGAGAGTTTTTCACAATGAGAGTATTTAAAAACTGAAACACATTACAGAGAAATTATGCCATTTCCATCTTTGGAGATCTCAAAAACTTGACTTGGGCACAGCCTTGGAAAATCTTCAAAGCTCCCCGCTGCTTTCAGTGTGGAGGATTCATGTGGATGACAACAAAGTGTCTCTTCCTACTCAGTACATTCTATAATTCTATCATATTCTGTAGAAGAAATACATTTACACAAGAGGACAAGACGTAGGTGAGCAGACTTTGCTAGTACTGCTCTAGTGGAACTAAAAGTTGCTATTCAACTTGTCTGAAGGAGTTAATATTCACGTTGTCATTGTGTACAAGGTTCTAGAATATAGACAATATGTGCATATTCTAGTTTTAAGCATAAGCTGTAATTGTGGGCTATGGAACAGACATAGCCAAGAAAACTCTAAGAGCCTGGCCTCTCTGACATGTTTGACCTCTAAAATAGTAAAAGATTTACAGTTCTCATTTTTCAGAAGCTTGATATGAGATGTTTCCAAAGGATCAGGCAATATTATTAAGGTTTTTAATATAGGGTTTTTATGCATCTTAAGGCAGGCATCTTAGAAATCAGGAACATACAATAATTAGTTATTGTATAGAAATATATATTTCTTAGTATCTAGATAAATATAAGAGTATGTATTGCTTAGCACATGTAAAAATATTATTATAAAATTTTAATTTACTAAGAAAATTTTTTGCAATTTTATACATGAAAAGCCAATCTTTTATTATGTGTGTCTGAGGGGGAAAAAAAAAGCTAATTGTTCATTCAACCAGACAATTATTGTTAATATTTATCTACATAAAAACTAATCTCTCAGGAGCACTGTTCTGTTTTGAGCAAAACAGGTCATGTGCAAGATAAAAACCATATTTATGATGAAAACACTCCAGGTTTGTATCACTGAGTTTATAAAGTTAACAAGTATGATCTCAGTAATAAACATTCACAGATTATCCAATAAACTAAATATATCTGTCACCAATTTGAATTAAAGCAGTTCTTTCTTCTTCTGTCTATTTCAAGGAATTTCAGCACTAACCTTTAATGCCTACTAAATACACAGTCACAAAGTCAAAATTATTTCTTGCTTAAGACTATTTATCCTATATATATTATTTTTTTATTTTGAATTTGGTTTATTTTCAGTTACCTCTAACACACAACCACGTTTCTACTTAGAATTTTAAAGCAAGATAATGATTTTGTAGAAGGTAAGCAGACATAAAACACAGTATTTCAATTTGTGGCACAGCAAGCAGATACTAAACATCCCAAGGTAGCTTTTACTTAGGCTAAATGGGCTGTGTTGCAAGAGTGCATGGCACACAATTTAGTATTCGCTACGGGTCCTGATACTCTACTTTTCCATTTTGAGTAGTAATTATTGTAATGTCAAGCATACTTGCCTGGACTATCTGACTTGGCTTTTGTTTATCAGCTGTACAGTGACTTTGTTTCCAGATGTAAAATTAAGAATACAGACCCAAATCAAATAAAATTAAGCATCATTTCTTAATGCCAGGCAAGCCACTACAGTCATTTGTATATCCTCCTTTTGTCTGTCCAACTGACTGTAAGATCAAATCCATCTGTTCAAATTACCTTCTGAATTTAAGCTAACACATAATATTGTGCCATAAGGATAATTTAAGACTATTCATAATTATATTATGAATTGTATAGTATTCACTGTAAAGGAGAACTTAAGAAACAAGCAAACATTAAGAAAAACAAACAAGTGTAATTGTATGCCGTTATACTTACTATGGTCTGGAATACATGATGTGAATTTTGCCATTGATATCAGTAGTTCTTTTACCTTTTTGTTAATTGTATTTTCAGACTGTGGTATTTTTATGATCTTCCTTTAATATTTGGGGAGAGTTATTCTTCTTGCTGTGAGCATGGAATGCTCTGTGCATTGAATAATACAGTGCATATATGCAAAATAGATAAGGCGCTGATACAGCATAGATACCAAATAAATATATTCTGTCTGAAACTAGGTTCATTCAAAGTGTACTTAGTAAGAAATGCAAAAATTCTCTAAATACCTCAGAGATTTATGAAAAATCATGGAAGGTATTTAAACTTGTTTCTTTTTTATATTTCTTTTACAAGCATAAAATTTTGTTTGCTTTGTTCAGTCAATTATATTGAAATTAACTTGTGCTATTTTCATTTTGTGTTTAGAATAGCCCAAATTCACCAAGTTTATCACTTATCTCAAGAAACAATCACAACCTGAAACAAGATAGCTTTCTTATGACCTCTGCTAATTTAGCTTTCCATTCATATGCCATCTCTAAAATAAGAGAAACATTTCTCATCAGAAAAAACTGATTGATGATCAATGAAGCAAGTCAGCTACTTTACAACAAGAACTATCTTTTTGTTTATATTGTACTTGCTTGCAAATAATTCCTGCTGGGCTCTGGGCTACAGGTTTATATGGTAAACTAATTACCACATGCAAAGAGATTTTGCCTGTTATATGTAGCTGCAGGGAAGCACCTGGTTATTCACTGCTATACCAATAGGAAAACAGACTGCAGTGTCTGTAGACCTTTTCTATTTCTTAAAAAACGATGCTTTTTACTTTTTTCACACACTATAATCTTCTAAGCCAGCTAATACTATGTCTTTGCTTCAAAAAGACATGTTTTGGATTGGTTTTGTCCATTCAGGTTTTCTTGGTGGTGTTTATTAAGCAATAATGAAAATCCCAAAGCAACTTAGAATATTCTTATATATTCTTATTCTTATCATCTTGCAACTATAAGTCTGTTATATTAGCAATCTCTCCAACATTTCTTGAGCATCCTTTCCTTCTTTTCTTCCTGATATAAAATTTCCAATAATTATGGTCAATTTCTTTACTATATAAACTCCACTAAGACTGAATTATAAATCAAGTATTTTTTCTGTAATTAAGAAAGTGAGCTCTTTTTAAAAAGCAAGCTGTTTCAGACATACAAAAAGGGTATTATTTTATCTTTCTAATGCTTACAGAATCTTTTTAAGCTCACTGTTCAAAAGATAAGTACAACTGAGACATAAATGTCATCACTGTAATGAGCATTATTATTTTATTGTAGCAGTAAGGATAGATTTATTTGGGGCCAAAGATTTAGCTATAACATGAAAATTCAGTAAATAAAAAAAAATCAGCCATTCTTTCATTTCCAAATTGCATACCTTCATATACCAGGTGACAGATTTACAGTATAAAAACTAGTCTAATCCTCTTTAAAACAAATATTAATAAATAAGTAATGATTTTTAATACTAATTTAAATTTCATTCTTAAGAATCAGTCATTTTATAATTGATGCGTGCACTAAATATGCTGAACAGTAATGACTGAACAGAATGGTAGCAGTTACTCATACTCGTGTTTCATCAGTTTTTATTAAGATACCATTTATACATACAAAGTACCTCTTTATGTAAAACCACAAGGAAAGATTTTAAGGGTAATTTACTGAACACTTGCAGGCTATTGGGGGATGCTGTGTCCATGAAAATTATTATAATTTGAGTCATATATTTTACCCCCAGAAAAGTAGGTTTCAGCATAGGGTGATATGATATTTTGTACCAAATAATATTTTTACATTATTATATACTTTGGGGATAAAATAATCCAAGCTTTCTATTCCTGATATGACAATTGATTGCTTTCCAGCCATATGTAGAAATATAATAGCTAGTTCCACCAAGTCAAAAGCTTGACTCTATCCCTAACAATGGCATTTCTCCCCAGCATTCTACTTTGAGTACATTTCACCAATTTACATTGAAAATTTTCTGCTCTATTTTATTTTTACGGATTTCCCTAACTTTTTTTTTAATCAAAAAATAAAATTATAAAACACTACATGATGTGATATAATTCCAAATGTATTTCTAAGAGTGTAGGAAGAAAAGACCATATGGCTTCAGTGAATATTTGAACTGCTAAGCTGAATCTCAAATTATTTTCAGCTTTATTCATCACTAATTGTCTCCTGGGGTTTTGAACAAATGATGTTAAGAGATGAAACCTTCAAAGTCAATGCCTGACAACTACTGTTAGTAAAATAAATACTAAGGACAATTGGATGGCTCTGATGTACTGCAACAATAAGCATAAATTTATAGCTTATATAGGAAATTATTTGCCTAAGAGGCCTATCGAGAATATCATGCCTTAATGGAGAAATAAGAAAGAAGAGAGGGATATTTCACTGACAATTTGGAACAGGGAGATAGGAGTAGGGAGATAGATATTCACAACCACTTAAGCTCTTAAAATGCATTTCAAAGAATAAAAGTGCTTCTCAATATATATAAGGCACTTCCTTTTGAAGAAACACGAGGACTGATTTTGAGGTTAATTTACCAAATGCTTTGAGGTCAATGGAAGATTGTAGTTCAGCTGTAGTTCAATCCACAGAGCCTGGCTTCAATCACTCCCTGTACAATGCTTACCATGGGAACAGTAATAGTAGTCATCTTAACACTGGCAAGAGATCCCAGAGGATCTTCTCTGTCCATGTAAATTAGAATGGCAACAAGGAAATTGTAAGTTGACCCTGTAAAATGCTCTTTCCTCCTTAGGTTTTAGATCAGGTGCCATGTGTACAGAATATGCAGACTTAACCACCACCACGCCTGTGGGGAAAAAAACCACAATCCTTGAGGCCTCTAGAAAAAGCCATCTGACAATAGGATTGTAAAAACTCATGATACTTGAATACAAATCACACACATACCCATCACCTACATATAAACACATATGTAGATATAAATGTACAAATATAGATTGCATATGAACAAAAACTACTAGTTGCCAGAAATGCACTTTAGTTGCTACCTGGGCAAATGTTTCCTAAACTAGTTCAGATTAATTCAGATTAATCTCTACAAATATCCAGTGCACAAATTTAATTCCATTATAACAAAAACAGTATATATTGCCTCAAAATCTAAACCCCATTTTAAAGCTCCTATACTTCAGCTGAAAATTAATTTTCTGCTACATGACATGAACACAGTGATTCTTATCCAAAGTTGAACAGGAAAAACTATTAATATAAACAAATCTAAACTACAATTATAATTAAAAGTGTAAAATGGAAGTAAACAGAAAAAATACCTAAAAGAGTTTTTAAATAGACTCAGAAAAGTAATATGCTTCAAGCAAAGGTAAGTTATCATAAATCCTACACTCTCTTCTCAAACACAGTCTTGTAATTTGACTCTGTACCTCAGTTCTACGAGTACTAGATATGAAAATATGAAAATAATCTATATTAAATAATCGGTATGAAAATGGATGAAAATGCAAAGCTCTAGAAATAAAAATAGTTTTCTTTGGAAGGGGCAGTATAGCAGAGAAAAATACTGCTTTTATAGAAGTTTGAGTATGGAGTTTTGGCACATATTGCACAATAATTACGTTTTTTCTATATTTTAAATTGTTTTATGTATTTGAATGCAAATGCAAAACATCTTCCAAGAAACCATTCTTTCTGTTTTCAATTGATCCTACCTATTTTTATTTCATAACAAGCTACTAATTCAGGCAAGAAAGAATCTGATCTCTTATTATTTGCTTCTTTGCTCTTGATCACTCGCCTAGAGTTCAAATGTAAAGTGTAAGAAGGCCGTGTACTATTGTTTGGTTGCTCACAGGGGTGCTAGGTGTAGCTGTCAGAAATAGGAGAATGAGTTACTTGCAGGCTGAACTGCCTTCTTGAATTCTATCAGCTACATCAGAACTTCCCTCCCTTCATGCAACACTGCCTGTTAAGAATTTATGGGGGAGCCCTGTCTCTAACTCATTGAGTTAGAATCTCAACTTTTTTTCTTTTTTGTATACTTTTACGCTTTTTGGTTGAAGGAATTATTTTCCTTTGTCTAATTTTTAAATTTTATAAAGTATAGAACCTATCTAAATGGAAGTTAAACAATACTTGATAAGAAGAAAATCAAAAAGAGCAGAGGAAAAGTGCACTTCACTTATGTATTTTGCCCATTATGTAGTCTATGCTGTGTGTAAGAAAGAACCAGATCCTACTTTCTTTCAGCTTTCTAAAGTCACAGAAGACACCACAGCCCCTCTCAGAAAATGGAAGGAATCAATAGGGATAAGCCTACTGCAAAATACAAATATAAAGGCTGGATTTTTATATTATCATGCTGAAGGTTGGGGGTTTTTTCCCTATAAAAAGTATTTAATTTTTATTACTGCTGTTGTTGTTTTTCTAGGCTGCAATTTCCTAATGCATATTTCTGGGAAAAGAATGGGGGAAAAGTAGTGCCATGCATCTGGAAAAATGGCTCTTAAATTTCTCAGGTTTGTGTAGGTTATAGCTTCACATCTGGTATGAGTCTGAGCCTATCACAGAAGTCACTCCTAGTCAGGTGAAGCAGGATTTTAGATCTACTGCACAATGTATCCTTTTGAACAATCTCACTTTTTTTTATCATTCCCTAATGATTTTCTCATGTCCACCAGTAAGTTAACTTAATTGTATCTTTTCATAAATATATATTTCCTGTAAGTAAATTAGAAGACAAAAATGTCAGCGATTCTTCATCTACCTGGTTCTGTCTTTACACAGCCATCAGTTAAGAGATACCGAATTTCCATAAATTGTTTTGTAAGGGTATTAGAGAACTTCATTACGCAGGCTGGACATATTTTTTCAATTAATGGCAATGTAAACCACAAAACAATGACAAAATGCAGAAATGCACTCAAACTCATACCCTATCACTTTAATTAATGCATATTCATAAATGTCTGCCTCTGGAAATTAAACATTTGGAAGCAATTTCTCAGAATTATGTGCAAAAATGACACTTGATCAATTCATTATATAGTTTAGTGAGGCTATCGTTTTCAAAGCTCTTACTTAACTGCTTATTTATCCTGAATAGGCTAAGACCTGCACTCTCCATTAGCATTCAACAGGAAAGCATGGGAAGTACTAGGTATCTGTAAACAAAAGATTAAAATGCATGGATGCCTTACATGGTAGACTAAATGGATGCAATTATCACAGGATTATAGAGAAAGATGAGGCATTCAAAATCCTCGCCACTCGCTGATGAAAAGCAAATGAGAGCTGTTTCAGTGGAAAACTGTGATCCGTCCTTCAAAGAGATTTCTAATAAAATCTAGAGTTCAGTTTTAATCCGTTTGGGATCAGACACCTGGAAAATTAACCCATTTTCCTCAGAAAAAGTAGGGCATTTACTGAAATTATTTTAATATTATATATGGGTTTCTTTGGTATATAAGTCTGTTTAACAACTATTGCTATCAAGCTATATATATAATATATAGTTACTCACAAAATATTAAAAAATGCTTCTGAAAGAGCTTGATAAGAAAACTGAAAATAAAAATCACCTATGGAACAAAGACAATAGATTATCTGTGTCATGGAAGAGTTCCAAAAAATAAAATTTTAAAAAAATAATTTTAAAAAATAAAATATCATAGGTCCTTCCTGCAATGGGAAGAGAATAATGAGGGCATGGGTGTATGTTTGTTTATTACTTTTCAGAGCAGATTCACATTATTGTCTGGCAATGTATAGATTCCTTACAAGAAGCTTTTTGCTACTGATACATCTTAGAGAAGGAAGAATACTCTTGCTGGATGAACTTTGTAATGGATTGTTACTCTAAAAACCAACAGACTGCAGAACAAATATCAACTCAGTTGTAAGAAAAAGGAAACACCAGCAGGCATACGCTGGACCTTAGGAATTATTATTGTTGCTTCTCTCTGGGTGGGTCAATTATATGCAAATCAGAATTCTTATTAAAATTACTACAAACTTGGAAGAGCAAAGGATTGCACATAAATCCACTCAGAATGTTCTGGTTTCATACTACTGGAATTGCTGGCATTGTTTTTGTTTCAATTTAATTCAATTTGCGAAGATGTAAAAATCATTAGCAATAACATTGTTATCATGCCAAACTCATATTGCCTTCATTTTACTAGTAGTTGTGCTCACAATGTCTACTAGTTTTGTTCACAATGCAAAAAATAAAATAAAATTACAGTGCAGTACATGTAGCCACTCATCCTGAAGAGGTGAACACATTTGGTAATTTGTTCTGACCCAGCTACATTTATTCAGCTGGGGTGATCTAATCTCAAGCTACTGCAAATGGCAGTGATCTTTTCCAGTTTTGAAAAGCAGACAAAAAGTGAAACAGGACATAATCAGTTCTATTATTAAGTCAAGCAGCAATCCATATCAGTAATGTGTAATCACTAGATCTCTTGAGTAAACTAAAAGAATAAATCACATCAGGTTCATTCTCTTAAGAATCCTATTTAGTCATATCTAAACACTCATTCAACTATGAAATTCCTCAGTCTCAGGCAACCTAAGATTTCTTTTTCTGTTATATTTATCTGATAACATCAGTAAAATCAAGCAGTTCAAGAAATACTGCCTAGTCCTTTCAAATTTGCCTGAGAAATTTTTGTCTAACTACATGAAACAGTAATTTTCCATATTTTACAATCCAGTAAGAGGAAGCTAGCAACTATAAAAGTATATGCTTTCAGATATTTGTTTAAAAATTTTTAGTTTGACTCTGCACTGTAAAACTTCAAACAGAACATTTTCTTTTCACTACAAACAAGCAAAAACTGTTCAGAATGATAAAACAAAGTATAAAAAATATTATATTGTCAAAAACACTTCTCAAAAGATTCAACCTGATTTTTAATTTTAGCCACAAAAAATTAATAAGACAATAAGGAACAGATAAATGCTAAAAAGATGGATAATATTTCTTTCTTATTAATTTTCATATGCAAAATATCCCTGCTCCTGAAATATAAATAAAAAGAACAAAAATTAAGTAGTTGCTGTTTTGATTTGGATTCACAACTTAAGATCACACCTTCCTGAACAAACTTATGTAGAGATCAACATACTGCACTTTCAGCCAAGTTCAAGTGCAATAACTCAATCTTCAAGTTATATTCTCCCTGTAGAAATACACATGCAATTCATTTCAGCATATCCTTAAAAAAACAAAAAAACCCCAGAAAAACCCTCAAACATTCATTAAGCAATAAACAGAGAATAAAATAGTTATGGAGAAACTTCTCTTATTTTATCCATGCTTCTTTGATTAAGGACTGACAGAATGGACCCAAAACTTGCTTTTGCTCATTTGGATATAACAGTACAATTAATCAATCCAAGTTAAAATTGTTTTGTATTATGACTGAATGGTTTTTTTTCCCTGCTATAAGGCAACTTTTATACATACATCATTTATGGCAGAGTGGCTTTAAATTTGAGAATGAGGACGGAAAAAGTTCATGCAAAAGAACGGTATTTCTGTAAATGAAACAGCAGTAATACATTAAGCAATTCAGCAAAAATAGTTTTACTTGACCGCAAACCCTCTTTTCTTGCTGTTCTTTTAAACAAAACCAAAAATCAGTGGTTAATCTATCATACTGATTTTTTTTACCTGAAAAAAAGGGTTGAATTTTAATCAACTGAAAAAAGATATTAAAAAATAATGCAAAAAACCAAATATGCCAATGGATTTTCTTGGGTTAATTAGGTGAAAATGTAAGAAGGATGACTGTAAGCATCAAAGAAGTAAGCCACATGTTGATTTTATGAAGTATTCTCAAAGGAAAGGATATCGCTAACAATTTAACTAAACATATTTGCTTTTATGTTGTGATTTAATATAATGTAAGACTGCATGAGACACAGAAAATGCATATCTGGATTGCCTGTAGCAATATTTTAAATTTATATACACTATCTTTTAATGAATCTACATAACAAAATATAATATAAGGATAAATATATTCTTATTTTACTGAAAAATACTAGCTATTATTATAAAATATATACATTCACATTGCATTTTATGATTAGTTATATGCACAAATTATTTATGTGCATTTTAATGCCTTTTTAAAAATGGATATCAAAATTACATGCAATAAATAAAAGTGACATAATATTTGTCTGTGAGATTTTTAATCATGACAGCAGAATAAACAGGTAGAGACACTTTTAAAAATACCTATGTACAAAATTTTTTAGAGCCTCTGACTTTCAATACAAAAGGTGACACTTACTATTGCAGATAAAACTGCTTAAACAACAGTAGTTATTAAACACAACTGGAAAAAACTCCAAACAACTTTTACCTAAATTGAAACCATGTGTAGATCATTAAGAATCAAATTTTGTCTTTATTTCTTTTTCTTCCCACATTGTTGTCTTCAACTGAGAAATGCATTAATATTTTCACGATTCTTAACATTTCTTTTTCACAAGAATAAAAGCCTACCTGTTCACCACTCTGTCTGTCATGATTTATAGCTATTTTAAACAACAACTTTCAGTCTCAACACATCATTTAACCTAATAGAACTGCTAGACATAAATTTGTAAATCAGGAATTATTAACAGGGAAGTAGGGAAAAACTTACCTAATTGTCACTTACTACAGTAAAATAAATATTCAGGTGCATATTCTGAACCAACTTAGATGACAGTTGCAGCTTTTGTTTCATAATGGTCATGATGCCAGTAACATTCATACAGGCCCAAATTCAAGGCCATATTTTTCACCATTGCTTCAAATACTAACTCATGAAACTCAGGAGAACATTTTATTCTTTATCTATTCACCTCACTGAAATACCTTTTTCTACTTAATTGCATTCCATGTTGTTTCCTGGTTTATATGTTCAAATGGACCTTAACTAACATCTACAGGAGTTGATGGAAATATTTGCCATGATCTTAGGGGATGCTGCAATAGCTACAGCCTATAGTCAAATTTCCCAAATCTATTCATTGACCTGTGAATGTATCTGATGCACAAAGAATTTTCACAACAGACAGTGTAAACAGGTTAATGAAATGCACAGAACATGAAATAAAATGACATTACACAGCACCATCTATGAAGTTTCACAATAGGTATGACTGTTATCATAGTAAATATTAACGTGAGAAAATCAGAATGCCTGCTATTTACCACACTGATGATATTTTTCCTCAACACTACTGCTCTCAGAAGAGATAATGAAAACTTGCAACAAAAACATATTCTTTTTCTGACTAGTATTAGCACTAGTATTTCATATGAAGATGCCGAAAATTTTAAAGCTGAAAAGTATGACAAAATTGAAATTGCCCATGTTACTGAGAAAGTTTCTCTGTAACCTCCACCCCTTGCTTCACACGTAAAGCACTACCTCAGATACATTTGTATATCTAATCACTATAATTTTATTGCAAAGCACTCTTATTTTAGCCCAAGAAAAGTTCCAGAGGTTAATTAACAATCTACAAGAATAAAAGTAATTAAATTCTCTTTTCTGTTTTAAATTTGTTATTTTCAATTTGATTTATCATTCTTTCTTTTTCTGTATTCTGAAAAAGGGCAAATAATACTGTATCATTTATCTTCTCCACATAATTCTCTCTTCACTATCATTTCTTCATTTCTCCTTTGTGTTCTTGTCCTCTAATTAAAAACTTCTACTGTTTTAAAAGGATTTATTTTATATAGTATAATTTGCTTTTATTTTTTTTTTAGCCCAGACTGAGGAATACTTGGATTTTTTAATTCTAGTAAAACTGCACACATTTGAACTAAAGTAATCTTTCTGTCATGTGGCAACAACAACAACAAAAAAATGCTACTGTGTGTTATGAAGAGGGTTATCTACAAAAAATGCCATGCCTGTGAAAAACTAATAAACACTTTGACATCCTGATACCATGAGACAATACTCTCACTTTTTAAAAATAAAATGCATCTATTTTTTTCCCAAATTTTAAATTCTTTTAATATATGTTAAATATTTGAGTAACACATTGCTTGTATTTGCTCCAAGAAGCATCTATTATCTCCATTGCCTTTAAATTACTCCTGAATTAAGAATGACTCATTAAACAATCCTAAAATTATAGTAAAAACAATGTAATTCTGCTAAGTTTAATATGTAAAATAACATGACTCCTTCAAAGTAAATTCATTGATCCGCTCCTAGAGCCTACACTGTTAAAATAAAGAAAAGTAATTTTAGCATGGATTTTCCTAAGGTTTTAATAAATCAAAGACACTGAAGTCCTGATCTGGAACTCAGAAGTTATTGTCAAAGAAAATCAGCAAGTCTGGTCTGTTAACATTCAAAGAATATTCAAAGAATATGCACAGTATGCATTAGCAAAATGTTAGCAATATATTAAATCAACTTTTTGAAATAACACACATTGATATTTAGCCCATGCGCTAACACATGGGGAAAAAAATGCTTTCTTGTTTCCAGGGAAGAAATCATATATACTACATAAGAAACAACAATCTATGTAAACTTTTTCACATATATCTTGACAAATGATTTCTTCATTTTGCCTAGAGAACATGACTCCTTGTATTTGTGATTGTCTGAAACTATAATGTACTGTCATGGACTTCAGTAGGTTTTGTAATGCTCCTGAACTGAAACAGTGGGCTGAGTTCTCAGAAACTACTTTACATAAATACTTATCAAGCTGACACATCTTCAAAGATTATATTTAGCCAGTCTTATTATCTGAAGGAATCTCGATATCCTACATAAAGGATAGGAGCTGCAAACACATTGCATTCATTCTTCATTTAATTATTTTTAAATAAAAACACAAACCAACCACTGCATCTGAAGGATTACCTATAATTCTTAAACTTCATGATTATGATATGATATCCTATATTTGCCCTTACCTTGAAATATGTTTTGTTAGGAAACCCAGTCTGCGAGTGTTTGCTGTAATTTAGTCCAACAATGTGTAACTCTCTACTAGGCCTTGCAAAGTTACTCATACTGTTGACTGACATGTTTGCAATAATAAGGAATTCATATGCACTAATAATTAGCAAATCTTTCCATCTTGGTCCAAATAAAATTTTTATGATCATTATTCTCTATCTATGAATAAGACTGTAAATTTGTAATATAAAACAGTATTAGTCTATTCTATACTAGTAACATAAAATAATGAATTAATAATTATTTCTCTTTAAGAGAATAAAACACAGTATGAGAGAAAGGTACTTGAGAAATTCAAATACTCCCCCTTTTAAAAGTGAAATGCTTATTGATTTCTTCGTTTATTCAAGGGTTTGTCACAAGTCGCAGGGAAGAGCTAGATACTGCACAGGACCCCCTAAAGACACATAACGAAGTTTAAAATCATATTTTGCAATGTAAAATATATGGACTTGTTAAAAAAAATTGGTCATTCAAAGGTTGCATAACAAATCTGACCTTTCTGTTCAATTTGAGACAACCTTCTTGTTTAACATTTAACATCAGAGCAAAGGAAATACCTAGTTTAGAGTGCATAACAATTCACTGTTGCCCTTCACCATACAATAAATGTCACCCATCAGAATGACATAGATAAAAAAAAAATATTACACTAGTCACTTCATAATAGGATATCTGTTAATATAGGCATATTCAATCCATTGAATGGGATTTTCACAGAGAGAATAAGGCATCAAAACGTTGTCAAAACCAACATTGTATCTCCTACTTTTAAAATTGTCAAAATGGAACATCCTTTTAATAAAACTAGTAAGCTAGCAACTTTAATTGTGATATATTGGGGTCATGTGGAGTATTTTGGAGTATTTATATATAGTGAATATTTTTTGCACTTATGTGTCTCTCTGAGAGTATGAAAGTTTTGTCATCACAAATTAAGACCTGGAAAATTTTTTGTTTATGGTCTGGTTTAGGGGGTTTTGGTTGCCTTTTTTTTTGGTAAGTTGTTCTTTGGTTTTCCACACTCTCCAGAAAAACAGAGTATAATATTTTTGTTTAATATTTATACATAATTTAAATATTTAAAGAATTGTTCATTTAAAGTACTTGATTAATTTCTCATCAAGAATTTACAATAAATAGGAATTCATATATTCTACAAACTGCCATGGTTATATCTGTATCAGTAAGTGAAGGGAAAGACATAGACTTCAGCAGTGGCATGTGATCATCCATACAATTTACTTGTTAGGGCATCCCTGTTTACAGTTTTGGACTATGCTACACTCAGATAATGCCCAGATATGGTTTAAAGAGACAGGAAATCCTGGTAAGAGCTGTGGGTGGGATAACTGGGATGATGGAGCATTTAATCATATGGAACCCTCTGGCCCTCTGTGCCAGAAAACAAGCCCTGAACTCCAACCCTTACAAGGTACATACATGGCCTTTAGAATCCACTGTCAAACCAGTGAGAGCTGGTACCCTGAATGCTGCAGGAACGTGGCCGGATAATCATGTTCAGTACAAAATGTTTCCTCCTTTATGATCATACCATTACAATTTTCAACTGTACTAATAATTGTACAAATATATCAGTTACGGCTAATGGGACACGTGGGCTTTCTTTGGGAAAGATCTCGGTTAAAGGAATTCAAACACAAGACGTATTTTAAATTTGATAATAACTGCAACTGAACTGCAAGGGTTTTCTTCAGGGACCCTGCTCCATATTCTGATCATGGATTTTTGGGTTTGGATTTTTTTGTTTGTTTTGTTTGTTTGGGTTTTTTTTTCCATTATCTAGAAACCTTCCACCTTCAAATAACACCAAGGCCTGGATATGAGCTACCTATAATATATGCAGCTCAATATTAATGAAATACCAGTGCTTCCTTGACTGACAGCACTGATAGTCAGGAACTCACATCCTCACATCACCACCACCAAAATGCCTCCTTCATAGAGCTACCAGTTACTTGAAATTCACTCCTCCAGCTCTCAAATTTAATGATACTCTGTCAGGGTACTAAGTATTTCAAGTCTTGACTCAGCAGAGTATTTCTTTTAGATTTTCCCCAAGAAACTGTGATTCTAGAAGTAGTATTACAACAACACAGAGATTAGATCCAAACTATTCCTGAGCATATACAGCAACATTCTTTTCAACAGAAACAGACTAACATAGGCCTTAATCTTTCTTCTTTTCTGAGTAAGGTTAATTACAACTTTTTTATTACCAAGAACCACTCATGTGACTTCCCTGTCACTGGACTCAAAACAACCTGCTTCTAGTACCACGTGGCCTACCTGAATTTAATTTATTATTTTGCCTCTGACCAAACTGCCAAAACAAGCATATGTGAGTTAAAGAACATTGGAGAGATTCAGCTGCTGTAATACCAATATCTCAGAGACAAAGGCCCTAGAGGCAACTTGTATGTTTCTGCAAAGGCAGTAAATACATACTCCTGTCCCATATATCTGCAGATCTTTCCATCAAGTTTCAATACTTTCAAACACATTCCTTTCCCCATAAACTAATCTGAAATGTAATTTTCAGATTTTCTTTTTTTTCCCTGTTCCTTCTATCCACTGTTATTCCCAAATAAAAAGACAAACTTGGAAATTATTTTAATGTCACTGTCATAGGATAACCTGTGTAGCTATTCCACCAGTGCCAGTTGAATCTTATCCAGACTACACATGAGAATAGCCTCAAGGTGAAAATCAATACCTCTCTTTCAAAATCCTCCTCAAAATTCTCTTGCTTTATAATGTAAACAGCAAACTGAAATATGCTCCTGCCTACATAGCTGAAGAGCAATAACTGCTGAACTTAACTTCTTAAGAAATTTGCTCATTTTTCACTTCATTTTCTTCATGTCTCATAGAAATTTTGTTCCTGTTTAACTAATTAAATTATTTAAATACTCCTTCTGAACTGTGAATTGCTTAAAGCAAGTATTTGGTGTCAGGTAACAACCTGACATGACCATGCTCAGTGATGCTCTGTCCTGTGTCAAAGGAAAAGACAAGTCAAGCCTTCCCCACCACCTAGAAATCTTCACTGCTTTCAGCTGTGGAGTCATTTAGATTTGTGCATAGAGGTACAAAACCATCATTCTTACTGAATATACTGTTCAGGTGCAAATGACTATACAGTATTGAAGGCAGGATGATGAGGAAAGTGTTACGAACACTAAAAATCCCCATCGACCTTTAAGCTGAAGTCAGAACTGAGCTTCTAGCAGCAGCTGAGTAAAAAGTTATGAGAAGCCTCTGGTATGCACCCACCTATTAAATTTCTCCAATTACAGTTACATTTGAAGCAAGGTGAAAATTCCTTTCATTGCCGTAAATGAAGGGCACGCTGACCAGATTTTGACAAGTACTGACTCTCCTCTAACATGCGCGTTTAGTAGAAGAGGAGAACATGAGAGAGAAAGTAAGAGAGAGAAGTGTGTGGAGGATAAATATGAAAAATTTGAAGCTTTTTTCAGGTACTTTTGCAACTTGACATTAAATTTGCCACACTCCATGAGCACAGCAAAGCAGTGCAAAGCAAAAAATTCTGCAGCCTGATTCCATTTTTCTACTGGACAGGGCTCATTGGTTACATTGTGTCAGCCACAAAACCAGAGAAATTTCTAAGCAGTGGAATTCCCTCCAAGGAACTTCTCTGAACCTTTGCTACACTATAAGAATTTTTATTTTCCCTCCAAAATATCTACCAAGAAAATTTCTCCAGAACACGAACTAATTGCTGTTATTACCTGTTACTGCAAACTGTTTGATATCTCTGGTAATGGTTCTCTAGTACAGAACACTATACTTCTACAAACTAAATAAGTTAAAAGCAAATAGGCATCCTGTTCTGCGTGAAGCAAAAGCCATAACTCCCAAGAAAGGACAAGAATGTCTGGGAGAATTGAAAGAAATTGTATAACCATCTTTTGCTGTCTACCACTTCACTATTCACCCCATAAAAGTTTTCCGTGCAGCATTCCTGCCCCACACAGTTGAGGAAAGAAGAAAACAAAAGGGAAAGGGGCAGTAGGTCTAGGTGGTTTGCTATCTTTAGTCTTCTGAAATTGTATGAATTATCTCATCAAGCTGAAGTAACATTGTCTTCATGTTTCTTCCTCAAAACTAGAGGTTGTTGTAAAGTCTTTAGGAAAATTCTAAATGGCAAGTGAAGGTGCCAAATGTCTCATGGCCACACAAAACAAAATGAACAGTGTATAATGAGAGTGATGTGCCAGAAAAACTCTATTTAATAAAAATTACTCTTGTTTAAACTTGTCTCTGATGTGCTGTAAGAATTATTACGACAAACTTTTTGATATGTAACACTTATTAATTTCTAATAAAATAATCTATATCCCTTAGCTGATGTGGAATTTTTAACCATGGTGCTCAAAATTTTTAATGTTGAATAACTTTCCTGTCAGAAGGATAACTTTGTTGCCTAAGACAAAATTTTTGATAATACTATAATAAATTACACAAAGCAAACAAACAAACAAACAGAACAACAGAACAAAAAGCCACCCACTATTCTTAAGCCTAAAAATACATGACTGGATTTACACAAAAGCAATTTTACCACCATTTGAGTTAACACTGAGTGACTTCCATACATAAAACAGAAATGTTTGAAGGACACACTACATATTTCATTTCAGTGTCAAAACTAGTTATCATACTTATTTTTTCAAGCTGATTTCTGATCAAGCCCTGTCAGTGCTTAAATGACTAATATTCTCTAATGAGTTAGAGGCAGAAGTCTTGCATAAGAAAGGTAAACTGGAAACAGTTAAATCAGAAAGATCTGGAGATAAATAATTCCCATATGTCTGTCTACAGGAACTTGTACCGAACAATCTTATTTTTCCCCGGATAGTGAATAAGTCAAGAAATATTCGCTTTTTATTTCCTTATTTCTTTTAAAGAAATGCTTCTGGTGTGAAGTATAATGTTTAACCATGACCTAAGTCTAATAATTTTTTCCTCCAAGAAAGGAAGGCTTTATCTTTCAAAGAGATAAAGTTAAATAAAATAAAGATAAAATAAAGAGTTTATTTTGGTTTGGGGGTTTTCTTTTTCTGTTTGTTTTCCCTTCAGTTTAGCTCTATTAAAAAAATCTACTTCAATTTATTTCTCAGAATATAATGGATAATGATGATTGAGAGAAAAGAGATTTAGAAAATATGGGTCAGAAACCTATACTTATTAAAAATAAAAAATAAAAAAAATTCAATTAAACCGCCTTAGTTTCTAACAGGCATGTTCCACCACTCCAAACAATTGGAAAATTGACTATTCAGTTACAAATATCTAAAAGTACTTGAGAATTACATCTGAATTTTTAACATTATGTAACAGCACAAGGTCTATTTTAGAGAATAAAGGAGTAAATTCATAAAATACTTTTGTTACCCAAGTTTTCCTATCCTTCCAATAATCCTGAAACCAAATAATCCAGCAGAGAACTCTGAAATTCTGTCCTACATAAGCTGCTATTGCATTCTACTGAACATCTCTTCCTAGAATTTTCTACAAGGTTAATAACCATCGTATCATCTTGGCTTTTCTTGCAATGTTTTAAGTCTCCCTCTTAATTTGGATTAAATAAATAAATTTATTGCACATGGGTCCACATATTTATCAAAAATATAATTATCTTTTTTATATGTTTGGCTTATTTAGCATAAAATTGCTTTTAAATCCTTCAGCCATTTTTGCTCAATACTATTTTATTTTTCTGAGTCTTCCAGAAGAAGGTTAAATAGAAACCATGACTCCTAACATTCAATAACTCCTACTTTTCTTATAAGGAGACTGTTCAGTGTTAGTCAATTGTTCCAAGCAGGATGCATACATGAAATTACTTCAATAAATAAAATTTCTCCTACATCAGTTTTCTGTTTTGACTTTGGGGGAAACAAACCAAACAAACCAAAGTAACAAACCAAACCAAACAATCCAAAATAACAAACCAAACCAAACAAAAAACAAAATACTACCCAAAAGTTCAGCTGCTGGTTGAATTAATTTTCTAATATATCAGGCATTCTGTAAATTCAGACACTGGTGCTAATGGAAAAGGAATCAGTCAATCAGCTACCTTGCACATTTTCAAATTACCACTCACACCCAATTATTAACAAAATCTTTTGAAAACATTGTGGTACCTTCTTGGATTGTTGATTCTATTTCCATTCCAGTAGATCCTTGGGTTCTGTTCTTTAGGTAGGGGAACTACATATCTCATGAGAATGAGGCTTTGTGTATCTCATGAGAAAACTCCTGCTATGCATTAGGGTGAGAGTTACAGTTTCCTTCTCCCCACAAATACAATACATGCCAGAGTAAAACACATGAAATAAACAAAGCCTAAATTAAAGTAAATAAACCTTCTGTCCCCTAACTCCAAAAATATGAGGCACTGACCTTTCTCAAAAGGATCATTTTAGCTTTAAAAACATTCAGCTTCATGTACAGAGGAACCCATCTCTTTAGCCACACTTGATGTTCTATGCTATCATCTGCTAAATTAATATAGAAAGTACCAAGTATAAACGTGTGTTTTCTTTTCTTGCCAAATAGAGGAAGAAACTTTTTACAAAACAGAATTAAATTATCCAATTTCAAAAAAAACTGAATAGGCAGCACTTTATCTGGAGACTCAACTTATTTTCAAGAAAGCTAATTCATAAAAGCAATCAAAGATTCTTCCCATGTACTATATATGTTGGTAATTAGCAAGGGCTGTTAAAAATAAGGGTGAACCCCTGCACGCTAAAGAATCTTTTAAAACTAAAAAAAATTATTCCTCAGATGGGTTTTTATAAGCATGGACTATGGCACTATTTTTTAATGGATGTTAATACAGTACAAAGAAATTAACAAATCACTGCCCATGGTAGCTATGAAACATTATTTTGTGTGATGCCATAGAACTCTTGACAAAACAGTCTTCAGATATTAACTCACTTATGGAAATTGTTTATCTAAGACATTTGAAAACACAAAATTAGGTAGATGACATCTACTTTGCTTTCAGTTAAACCCAATTAGCTAAAGACAAGTCTTTTATGAGAAATATCACTTTTTTGAATGCAGAGATATGTTCAAAAATAATTTTCAGATTACGTATGTTTATAACATTTTAACTTGGCCATAGAATGTGCAAAAATAAAGTCACAGGAAACTGGGCATGTAAACTTAATTATGAGTGTATAAAACAGGATTATGTGTGTCAGGAAAGAAATGACAGTACAACGTGATATATCTTCCAGCACCTCTGAGCTTGTTTTAAAGATGTAGAGAATGCAAATGTAATTATTAAGATGTCACAGGCAGTTAGAAATAATGATTTAGATAAAAAGTGAATGGAATTCAGACAAATATCTAGCAATGAACTCTGTGAAAAACAATGAATCAAATAGAACAATTCTAGTCAGTCAAAAATCAAAATAGAAGGTCACTGAGTTCACTCATAATTTTATCAGCTATTCACCAATGAAAACTTAGAAGATTTTACTAGTGAAGATGGTTTATCCAACTGAATCATCTCCAAGACCTTTAGTGAACACCCTTGAAATCTTAAGATTCAACGTACTGTTGAATGGGCAGTGAAATACTCACTGAAATATGTAAATGAGTAACTGAAACAAAGAAGAAATCAGAGAATGAAAAGTAGTTCAACATGACTTTTGAAACAACTTTCCACAAATATGCTCAGATTCTATGAAGGACTGCATAGCAATGTTCCATCAGTATGGAAATATATGTTTTAAAATATGCAACATCTGTATGTAGGAAGTCGTAAAAATCAGAATGGTTACTTAAGCAAGTGAGAATGAAGAGACTGAGTTGCTGATAGTAAGAAACACAAAATTCTTTAGGAACAGAGTTACCATTTAGTGCAGCCATTAAAAATACCTAGGTTCTTGAATAGTAATGAATTGTAGAGTCTTGCAATGTCTTCCAGAATAATGAGAGAAAAAGTAACAGAAAGGATGGAATTTCTAGGCCATCTTCAATTCTAGACAGCATTATTAAGACACTTCTATGCTCTTCATTAACAAAACAATAAAATCAGATTAGGGTAATCTACACAGGAGCAAGAATTAACATAAACATCCTGGTGAAGCAGCTGGATAAAAAAAAGCATATTACAAGGTGCATTCCTTGAGGTAGAAGTCACCAAACCTACTGCTTTTCTAAAATACCTGCTTCATGAGAGGCAGAAAAAAAAATCAATTTCTTGACATAGGAATGCAGAATTGACTCTCTTCAAGTGAATATATTCTTTGTTTTCAACATGCATATAGAGATTAAGCCAATGGGAAGTACTATATTTTCTGTTGGACTTCTAAAGCAGTTGGTTATGATTTCTTCAGGCAACCTCAGTAAAATAATTTCATTTATGTTGCTGGCAGCAGCTTCTTCATCGTTTTGATGCACGGCAAATAGTTTCTGGGATTTCAGATTGATCTATCACCAGTATTTGAGAACAGGGGATTTTTACCCCTAAAATATATGGAGGATATATATATATTAAGAAGTCTAAAAGATAGGAATTTTTCTCTTACTGTGATCTTTAAAAGTATTATAATAGAGGTTATTATGTAGATATTTTTTATAATGTAGATATTGTTCTTGCATGTAGATGCATAGACCTCCTGGAAGTCTTGTCTCTTGTTGAACAGCTGAAGGAGATTGGAGGCATTCAGAAATGGTTCAAGAAAACCTTGAGAGGTTAGGATGAGGAGTCTATACTGAATTGCTTATTTATAAACTATGAATTTCATAAATTAACATTAAATTTCTTCTGGAGGAGTCAGAGAGACAAAAGCATTCATCCAAGTGTCAAAATGCAAAGTGAGAGATTGCTGCTTAACTCATTGCTATACATGTCCTTCTTTAAGCCATATTTTCCATCCAAAACATTTTTTAATGTTTTTAAAGTGCTAATTGTAATCTAAATCATAACTTCTCAAAATAATTATACAACCTAGATGATGACTATGAAAAGGAATTAGAATTTCAGGGTTTTTTGCATTTTTTATGTAGAAAAGAGACAGATTATAAGATCTGTGTGCTAGCCACAGAAAATTATAAATTACTAACATACTGTTACTAATTATACATATTTATGCTAATCTAAATGGCATACAGCACAGTAAACTATTTAGCAAATTTAAAGCTTACTTAGAAGTATCTGAGCATATTTGAAATAACATGGACAAGTCTTGATCACAAAATTTCTAGTGACTGCTGTCCAGACAAGATGACTGTACAATTTCATCGTTATAACATTTAGTAGGATAGACTAAATAAAAAACAAATTCTTAATAATTTGTTTATGAGTGCAAAAAATTAAGATATCATTTCTGTATCTTGCTTATATTACCTTATTAATTGAAACTTCATTTGAATGTTAGAATTTTAAAATTAAAATTTCTCAGTTCCCATGTAAAGGAGAAGAAATTTAGTTCTGCAAGTAAACTTTCTAGAACATTCTCACAAAGAATTTCTTGGTATAGCTACACAAATATATCAATTAATAAAAAAAGCTTAAAATTTCATCGAGGAGAGAGAAAAATTCTTGTCATGCAATCTGCCAGGTACACTTGACAAAAAAACTCAGTGTTCCAGAGGCTGGCACAGTTACTTTTTGTTTTCACAGAAAAAGCATAATTCCAAAGGGAGGATAAGGCAGGAAGTCCTAGCACAAAAAATGTGTTACAAGTAAAGGCAAATAAGCCCTTTAAAATGTCAATCCATGATTGAAAATTAGCCATTATGGCAATGAGCACAGTTTAATGCATATTTTCACAATATTCACTGATACTTCAGACAGCTCAGCATAAGAAGCACAAGAGCTCAATAGTGGACAATTTTATCCACGATAGGTTATCTGCTTCACATCTGATCTGTAAATGTGAAGCACCTTGCTAAGGCAGCTGTATCTCTTCCAGTTTTAAAGACAGGTCCCTTAAGAGTAAATTTCTTTATGACAGATATGTCCACAGCAAAAAAAAAAGACCTTACTACACAAAGAAATCCATCAGTGTTCAGGGAATAACTTGAAATCCAATAAATTAGGCATAAAATTAGGCACAGTGCTTTCAGAAAAGACACAAAAAGACATGAATGTTCAAAATTATGGATAAGATACTCAAAAACACAATATAATCCTAAGAAAACACAGCTGAAGATTAATTTTGAAAGTACTTTATAGGAGCTCCTATGTATATAAAACACATTAAGCATTTCTCTGAGCATAAAACTGGTTTTCTCCATATTGCCTACATAGAAAGGGAGGGATCCTCCAGTGACCAACATACTAGATTTTGCAGGCCAAAAATAGAAAATGTCTTTTTCTTGTACACAGACCAATGGAAAAGAAGGGACGGTATATGTCTATGAAGTTGATATACAACAACGTAAGAAAACAGCCTGTTGCTTAGAAATGGAACAATGGTTTGCAGCAACAGACAAAAATAAAAAGAAATTCCACTTATTGAGATTTTTGATTATACAGACCAGAAGAAGCTGTGTAATTGATAGACGTCACAAAAACAGCTGGTGTGTTATACTGAGGTCTTAGTTTTCCATCTAATCATATCTAAACTGTGAATTTAACTGGTATTCTATATCAAAGAAAATAAGAAAGGCAGAGGCATAAAGTTATGGTATTGGAATGCAGCAGGATTTCAGATGACACAAGACACTGCTAGCAGACACAAAAAGACAATGCTATCTAGCACCAGAAAGTTCTACTACTGTTGCCACAAGAGGAAAAAAATACTATATGAATTTCTCAGCTCACAGAAAATGAACAGGCTTAGCGTCAAGCAGACTGGGTTTATATATCAGTTATCAGTCTGTACAACAAAGCAAGGAACTTCCAGAGACTAACCACCCTAACTACTGAGATTCAAGAACAGCAACAAACAAGATTAAGAGGTTTTTACATCCATGGAGAAAGCAGAGTCAAAGGATGACGATGAAAGAAAACACTGTGTACAACACGTATAGGTTAATCCTACCCTACCATGCAAAATATCTCTTCAAAAGTAGAATTGTCTTTTTGGAAATGAGAAAAAAAATGGGAAATAAAATGGGAAATAAAACAGAAAAGCCCTCCAGTTAACACATAAATCTTTCCTAGCTTGTTGTCTTGAGTGTGCGAAGACTACAGCTCTTTACATATGTTTCTTCAATGCTCTGGCAAATAAATAAAAGGACTGATATAGATTTATATTTCTCTTTCTGTGGAAGTATCTTCAGCAATTCATTCTTAAAGATTCTTGAACCTTTTTCTAGTTTCTCCATCTCTCCTTAAATATCACCCTACCACTAATTAATGCATGAGATCCAAGTGGCACTTGGCACAAAAAGGTACTTTCCATTTTCAATGTACCAAACACTTACATGTCAACATTGTTTGGAAGATGTGGTGAAACAACAATATCACAAAAGATTTGACACAAAAATGGGAGGTTTCAATTTTAAAATAAATATTCTATACTGAACACTCTGATAAGCTTTAATTACAAAACATTATATTGTAAAAGACATACTAAGTACTGCTCCAAACAAAGGCACGCCTTATTATAAAACACATAGTAATTATTATGGAACACTGGTAGTTAGCATCCATTATGGAAGGATTGTTATGGAATTGAAATCTTAATAAGAAACTTTACTACCACACTTTAAAGCATCTCTGTTTACATGACAGATAAAATTTTTGAGTTGTATTTGCAAACAGGTCTTTAACTTTTGAATAGTGTTCTGCTTTCTTTCTGCTTAGTATTCAGCAGGAAATTCAACTTTTAATTTAGATCTGTTTTCTTTTACAAGCAATGGTATTGGAAAATGCTATTGCACACTATTAAGTCATTCTGCATTATTAATAAAATCTGTAGATTTTCTTACATGATCCTACATCTTTTATTTTTAAATGTGTTATCAATAATTGATTGTACCAGTTAAGAAATATTGAAAATGCCTAGATATGAAGGCTGGTAAAAATTTATGTGTAAAAAAGGTATCTGATACAGTTCTAAAAAAACAAAACCTCTCTGCTCACTATAAAACAAATTCCATATTGCTTTACAATGCAGAAAATGCTTCCAATTACATAAGGAATTTATGGTGCTCATCACAGAAACAGACAAGTGAAAACAAGTCAGCATTATTGGTCTATTATCTGTTGTTTCTATATAAAAATTAATATTCCTTTCTGTTCTGCTAGTGAGCTCAATTGGACAAAAAGCTTAATTAAAAATAAATTAAAAATAAATAAATAAATAAATAAAGGCTTGGATTCAAGAAAATCTATCTTTCCTAAAAAATGTGTCAAGGCACATTTTCAAAGAATAAGTAGAAACTCAGCCATACAAATCCTACTAACATTACCAGGAGCTACCTATCAAAATCACCGTGCATCATGCTGATTATGTCCTTCAGTGATAACAGGAGGATTAAAACTTTCGGACATATGCATAAATATTTTATGTGAGGCATTTCACAGGATAACAGCTGTGATTTATTCTCAGCTGTGCTTTCAGAGGTATCTGTATGGCAGGAACACCTCAAAAACTATCTTACACTCTGGTTATATAATCCACTAAAATATAGGGGTCTTTCAAGAAACTTCCAACATATCTCTGTCTCTTTAAAGCAGGCTTTTATAAAAGGTACACAGTAAAGTCTTTAATTACAAAATATGTTTCAGTGTTACCTATACTATTCAATACCACATGTACTTCATCTACAGGTGCTAAATTACTTTCATACTGGTTTCTAAAAATATTGTTTCTCCCTAATATAGGAATGGTACAACTGCTCCAAAATGAAAAACAGAGAGTATCAAAGACAGATGGAGAATCCTGATACTGAATACAGCACAATATAAAAAAGAAATATATGAAGAATTTTCTGTGAATCACAGAATGAAATCACAAAAAATCTCAGGGCTGAAGTGAGATTTCATTATCAACTCAAACAAAAAGAACACATCTTATTAAAGAGATAAAAACCAATATAGTTATATACATTTGATTAAAAAATATTGCAAGTGACTACTTGCAAAGAAAAAGGGGGGAAAGAGATTACATTCTAATTTTTCCTTTTGTTGTCGTGAAAAAGCCAAAGTTACATTCAAGTTTGTATTTATGTGAGAATCTGAACTCAGCCCTAATGAGTTAAGAAGGAAAAGGTAAACATATTGGGATTT
This sequence comes from Poecile atricapillus, assembly GCF_030490865.1. Taxonomy (NCBI): domain Eukaryota; kingdom Metazoa; phylum Chordata; class Aves; order Passeriformes; family Paridae; genus Poecile; species Poecile atricapillus. The sequence goes on along the minus strand of NC_081251.1, from coordinate 42,348,753 downwards.
TTTGACAAAAGATATTTTTCTTCTCATTTGGGTCAAATAAAATAGATTAAAAAGTGAGCCCGATATATCAAATCAATTTATAATTTAACAATTGATGCATCAAGTTCCTTAATTCCAAGGGTTCAACTAAGCTTCCAAAAACATTCCACTCAGAGACTTAAAATTCTGGGAAGTATTTCAGGAATTTCACCTAGCTCAAATCAAAATTAAAAAAATAAATATTTTTACCCTACTTCAAAGATACTAATCTGCACAAACTATTTTGCAGCTGGTAAAGGCCTCGTTTTGATAATGTAGAATTAGTGTGGGCAGCTAAGTACTCAAATTGAGATTGAGAACCACAGCAAGAAAACAAATCAGGGTAACAAAACTTGCAAACCCTGGGTTTCTAAATGCAGACTTACTGGGAAAAGATATTTTGAAAACTTTCTAGTGTTTCTATATTTGTAAATAAAAGAAGAAGTCTAGCTAGCATACTCAAGACTCAGGGAAAAAGTCCACTTAGTATGGCAGTATGGTAGTGGAGATATTAATATTAATTAATTAATATTATTTTAATTAATTAATATTAATATTATTAATATTAATAGTGACAACCCTCATCATTATTCTTCTGTAAATAATGAAGTTTAAATATAAAAGTATGAAAGTAAGAAAATTTTTGTGACTTTTGACAATTATTAGTAAGAAAAAAATGGTAACAATTGCCAAAAAAATCACAAAAGTTGACATGTTACCTGGCTATGACAAAGAGCACACAACTGACACCCAAGTAAGCCAGCAGAATATACATCCAGATATCAGGGGAGAGAGGATTCAGGAAGGAGAAGACGCCCGGGTTTGTACCATTGGGCTTGCGGTACAAAATACTTATTCCAAGAGTCATAAAGGGCTTGGAAAAGTCGATGACCTTCTCACGAACATAGGTAATTGCCAATGGTGCAACTGCAAGGTCAGCTTTCTGTTAACAGAAATACAAAAAGAGAAAAAGGCCATAAGTCAGAAGAAACAGGCTGAAGCAGACAATCAATTTGCAGATTATGCAAAACACAAACTTTGTATGGAATATTTGTTCTTGTACTAGGTTGCCTGAAATTTAAAACTCTCTTCTCCCTAAAAATAAGATAACATATTTATTCTACTTCCTCTTTGCTAAACTGACATAACATTTAGAAAAAATTAAAAGCACTAATACAGAGATACAAGTGAAGAAAAATATTGCATCTTGCAGAAAACATGAACATCCATTATTACATACTTTAAAACTTTATTAACTGTGTATTTCAACATACGTCTTCTCTTTGTCACTCCTTCACTGTGTTCTTTAGAATCAAATATATTTGGGAAGCAGATGTGAATATGCTAGTACAAGTGCAAAGAAGGGGCCAAGAGGCAGTTCTTCATATTTTAGGATTAAAACTGTTTAAAAATGGAGACCATTTTAAAACTGAAAATCAATTATCATTTAGTTTTAGTTATTATAGGACTAATTCATCGGAGACTAGTAAATGCCCTATGCTATTCTTTCAATCAAAACTTAATGGAAATCAGAGTGAAAAAAAATCTACAGAGTCTACTTAATCTCTGTCAACAGCTCTTGAAACACTCCTGCACATGAGTGCATGTGTATGTGTGTGTGTGTGCACATAAGAGGAAAGTTCAAAGCGAGAAAATTTACAGTGCAAGACCTGGAAAGCTGTAAACTAAGAATTCCTTATAAACCATATGCATATAGAAGTATGTAATGACAGAAATGGTATAGCTACCATGGAATACTGTTACCCAAGTAACCTATCCAATTAACATAGCTGCTAATTATACCATTTTCAGAACGCCTGTTTTAAGATACAGAGATATCATTCCAATTAAAATAAATTCGTACATTTATGTACTTTTTGCCCATTTGGTGTTGTGCATACTGTGTAACACCCAAAATTCCGTGCAATGTAGCATTTCAGTGTTCCCTTTATTTTTTATTTTCTCACCTTACACAAAACTCTTCTATGGTCAATTCTTGTTATGAGCATTTTTGTAATTAGATCTACTGTTCTCAGTTACAGTGAAAAACTACGTTCCACTGTTCACGTTTTTTGGTAAGGGTTAACTGGTCAAAAAAATTACATGCACTTCATTTCCATTGGTATTAAGAATTTATGAATCAAAACAGCATGGTTTAATTCCACAGTGGATGACTTTTCATGGATTGCATATTATTGATGATATTCCAGCTGATATAGAAAGAAAATTGTAAAGAAACTAAAACTAATTTGAATTAAAAGTTATAGGTCAACATGTAGAGGTTTCTAAAATATAACAACCGGAGTTATTAGTTTGTGAGGCAAGTAGCAGACTTTAACCTAAGAGTCTGAAGGCAACTGACTAGAAATTTTCAGAAGAGGCAGCTCCTCAAAGACAGATAAATTATATCTTTTGGAAGGCTGTTGGTAGATGTGAATTTTTGTCTTATTATATTAGCAGAACCTTAATAAATAACAAATTATTTATTTTAATAAATACCATAAAAAATCCAACCCTAGGTCATTAGATGGAAACATAACCATATACAAATTAATATAGGTTGTAACTATCTCTTGTGGAGACAAGTTGCAGATGAAATTAGAAAAATAACTGATCAAGAAATTATATGTCTCATATGATATAATAGAACAGATATCCCAACTGGAAAGGACAGATATAATTTATGTACATAACTTGACATCTCAAGATTCTCTTCAGAGCTGAGAATCTCTGTTTCGATATTCCTTAACTAAAATATCACTGTACAAACATTAAGCATCTAACAGCAATAACAACAGCAACAGAATCTTTCATAACTGGGGAAATGACTAACTTAAAAATGTAATGCTACCACATGCAACATTTGTTAATATATTTTATCTCCAAAATACTCAATTCTCCTGGCAATTCTTTCATTCTGAAAAGATTAATTTGTAAGTATGAGAAAGCAGGGGCCAAGTTTCCAGAAGTTTAGTACTAGTTTCTCTCATGCACAGCTATAATGGAGATATACAAGGAAGAGAACGCTCATTTATTTACTTCTAGGGACAAATAGAGGAGGAATGGTGTAAAATCAGTATTTTATCAGTTGACATTTAACAAAATTAACAAATTAGTATATACTAAAATGGCTTTTTGATAAGTTCCATTACAAAGATTATTTTTCTCACTTGGCAGTGATCGATGATTCCTTTTTTTATATTGAATATATGCATGCTTCTTTTCTTTAAATGAATTAAAAGATACATCTGTCTGAAAGCACAATCCACAGCAGCACTTACTCTTTCTTGAGATGAAAGAATTTTTTATGACAACATCCAAGAATTGGTGAGGTATGTAAGCTAGTTGCTACAAAGAAAAATTCTTCACCAACTAAAGGTTACAGCAGCGATAAGAAACAGTCTGACAAGGACATTCCAACACAAGGCATGGTCCTGAGCAAAATGGAGGAGTTGTACAGCCTACTGTACTATGTGCTAGAGGACTGCACTGCAGATAATAAGGTGTGGTTGTGCATCCTCTTCCTTCCTGCCCCACACCACCCCTCAGGAGCTCCTGACAAACCTGGACCAAACCAGCTGAACAGTGAAGCACTGTTCAGCTCAATCATAACAGTAAGGTAGGAAAGCATCCCTTGAAAGTACCATGACACAGGTAGGAGCAACCCTGACCGTAACCCCTTCCTGAACAAGGTGGGGACAATTGATAAGCATTCACACATGTATAAAGCTTCCCTGTCTTGCTACCCTGTGCAGTTGTAGAATGCTCATTCACCAGCAACTCAGGTATCCCTGATTTATTTCTATACAGAAGTGCCTAAGGCAGGCTAAAGTCATCCACCTTTGCTTCTTCACTTATATTTTACTTCCAAGAAGCTTGTTTACTGACTATTTTACATAAAGTAGTATTCAAAGAAAAAAAGGGAGGACATTTTTTTATTTGTACAGGGCTGAAATTTGGTACATATCCTTTAAGAACAGAGATTTTTAAATTGTATTGAATTCAATCTATGCTTGCAGCTACAAATAACTTCAGCAAGAAATCTCCACATTAATGCTGAGTAACGTATGGCCATAGCATGCACAGAAAGTTGCTATTTGCAGAAATTGGTCCTTTTTCTGTGAAAATTAACTCTATAAAACCTGGAGAAACAATCACAATAATTTGGGGGAAATAGAATTTTAAAAGGATTTCATAGCTTCTACTAATAGCACTAGGGAAAGGAAAAATAAACATGGATTGAATTTTCTTTTGCTGACAATTTTCTTAAAAGCTTTTGTCTCACCTATTTTGTTCAAAATATTGAAGAATTTAAATACAATCTAGACACAGAAACAATGAAATGGCTAAGAGCTATTTTTTATTAGACCCTACAATTACACCGTATTACACCATAATAATTTTGGTTTTTAGCCAATGTAAATTGAGTCATCTGGTAAGAGTTTTGTCCCTCACGTTTTGCATTGATTTAGCAACCATTAATGTTTATACTAAAAATGCAAAGGGAATCATACACTATCGATTCTCAGTTGTTTATTCAGTCAGTCAGTACAATCATATAGTAATTGTATAATATACACAAAACTTACACTGAAAAGACACTTAAGTAATTTTACTTCTCTACAGGAAGAAATGCACTTATTGCCTGTAATTATTCTTGAAAATAAAGGAATTGCCTATTTTCAAAAGAAACATTTCATAAAGCTTTTTTTTTAAATCCACTGTTTCCTCAGCTTAAGATCTTAAATCAATATGCAAGCTTCTTCAGCCACCCCGAATTTCTGAGACTGTTAACCTAAGTTGAATTTCAGTTATGTTCACTTTGGAGAAAATGCATCCCCAAGATAAAAGAGGAAGGCTGAAGCACAGCTTCAATTCTTTAAACCTGTCTAACACACTCTTAATGCACAAAGACCTTATGCATTTTTCCTATTCACAGAAGTACATTTCCCTGCCACTTATTTGAAAAGATAAGATCTGTAATTTGCTTTTAAGCTTACATTGTATCCTAAACTACCTTGTTCATGCTGCTACATTATAGAAAATTTTATACCCCACAGGAAATTTTTGGTCTTGTCGCAAGATCTTAATTTCCTTTGAAACCACTAGGAACTTATTAGGGCTTTATTGCTATTTTTATTTTAACTAGCCACTTATATTACTTTGACAGAAATTGTTACTCTCCTACCTTTCATAGGCTCATAGTACAACTGAAGCGGGGAGAGATCAGGATGTCTCTAGTGCAATTTTCTGTTCAAAGCATCTACATGGATGAGACCAGTTTGCTCTGCACTTCACCTAGTCAGTGTTGAAACCTCCAAGGAAGGTGACTACATGACATTTCTGGATAAGCCGGTTTACTGCTTGTCTATCCACATAGTGGAAAAGTTTCTACAGACAAACAGTGAAGGAGGCTGTTATGCAATTTCCACCCTCGGAGGTTTTCAGCTTATGCTTGTTGCCTTTAGTCTTCCTGCCAGGCTCTTCTGTGAAAAGCCCAGATGAAGCTTCTTGATAACCTCCTCACAGATCCTGGAAAACTCCTACTAGAAATTATTGCCTTTGCTAAATATGAGTAACATACCATAAAGTAAAAAAAAAAATTAAAGATCCAGATTTGATAGCTGAATTTAGATGTCATAACTTCTTATTTCTGGGACCCTAACTGGTATAATTTAAACGTAATTTCTAACAATATCTCATAGAGATAGAACAGTAGCAGTTACTATTTTATTAGTGTAATAAAGTACTTTAACATAAGTGACATATGATGAGAGTTTCAATAAACACTGGCTCACCTAAGACATGTATTTGCAACTGTTGAGATGTTTCTCGGTATTTGTTCAGCAACAAAAAGTCGCTGGAAGACGTGATTTACTCAGATTCATTTCATTGACAGTAATATTACACAGTGGTTTCATTTCTTTACACCTTCTTTTGACAGCATGGCTAATTCTTTTCTTGGCAAAGTCTTGAATAGCATTGGTAACTAATTTTTTTTCATTTACTCTCCCATTAGCCAGGATCCTGATCTAGAAATGAACAAGATCATTTACTTAGAGGTAGATTTTTATTTTCTTTTAACAGCAAACGGTTTTGTAGAGAAAATCTTTGCATTCAATCCACTACCATAGAAATAACTTTCTATATTAATTCAACTAGACAAAAATGAAATGTGTAGAATGCATGGAATCCTTCCTTCAGTGGCTTTTAAATAAGATAAAGCATATGTTTTGATCAATATAGCATTGTCTAGAACTGACTTTTGGTATTGTTTTCTGTTTCATTCTTTGCTATTACATAAATGTTTGGTCAAGGAAAAATGATAGTACTAAACCAGAAGGAACTCTCTAATTAGTTAATTTACATTATTTCCTCTTCTTCAGGGTTATGCTAGTCAGTTCTCATTTGCCTATGCCAGCATGGATAAGATTCAATAGCTGAATAGATGTATTTTGAGTACTCATTAAAAATAGATATCACTTCCATCTGATTTATAATATGCTTTCACTAAATTATTTTTCACCAACTTCAGTCTAATCAACAGGTAAACAAATTGTACTTAAAAGGACTAGAGGCAGTAGGCCATGAAACTATATGTAGCAGGAAGATGAGTGACTATTCATCTTAACAGTAAAAAAACCCTCTTATCACTTCATTTCAGGAGTTTTGTACAAACGTTTCTTCTAATTGTTATAAGAGTGGTATTCAAATACCCCCAGAAAGAGGAAAATGTCAAAGACATTTACTAGACTGTGATACTGTGGCTCAGAATTCAGGAAAGGGAAATTCCCCCATTGAGGAAAAAAAAACCCTAAAATAAGAGTAGTTACATTAAAATGCTTTAGTTCTTTGCTGTTTTACACACTCTTTTTAACATAGTTTTTTTGTACGAGAGATGTTTACCAAATATTAAAATTATTAGACACCTTGCTGATATATACCTTATTGAAATAAAGTACACAGGTAACAGTGATTCCTTTTTTTAGCTAACATTTTTATTGTTATACTTTCCAGATTTACTGCAACTTCCTGGAAATATGGCAGTTTTTCCCAGTTTCTAACCAGCTGTCACCTAGAATTTCAGTCAGTGCACTCAGGACAAAAAAAATCCAAAATATTTCAATTTTTACATAATTTCTGTTCTCAAATGGATGGGGTTTTATCAAATTGTTTCAATGAACTCATTTCATCACACAATAAAGTTTGACTTGTGTCAAATTTGACTTAATCCCATTTTTCTGTATTACTTTGTCATCTGCAATTTTTCACAATGGAATCAAAATGATTAATAACATTTTTGCATATCTTTTGGATGGAAGTAGATCACAGCAGGATATACCACCTCTTATTGATCAACAATACTCAATTAAATTTTTTTTAAATCTTTAATTTCATCAGCTTAATTAATTAATGGAATAAAATATATTAATATGGACAAAATCAACCTCTTGTGCACTCATTTCTTTCACCTGCATTTTCATGCAGACATCACAATCCAGACTCTGGAATTCTCAATTAATCATTAGATTCCAGAGTCTTATACTTAACTAAAATTGATAATTGTTATAAACAATAACAAAAAAGTCCTTTTAGAAAAGTCTATCAAATACTAAATTAAAAGCAGAAGTGGTTTTATATTGTGAATATTCACAAAACCTTATATAGTACAATGTTTTACATGTCTCACAATTATTAAAAATGGTCAATATAGCAAAGATTATATTTCAGAAACATTGTCAAATCTAATGAAGAAAAATATCATCAGTATCTATGCACTAGATCCTTATTTAGTTCTGTTCTGCAGAGTGTATATATAATCTAGTTCATTTGAAAAACTTCTTACAATTATTTAAATTGAAAAAAGCTTATCCAGGCTCTAGGCATTATTTAAGTAGTAATGATACCAGAAAAACTTATTAACAATCAGCTTTAATGAAAACAAAACATAAATCCTAAGGCTGAAATCTGTGGTGGCTGAGTTAAAACATTTCTGATATTTATAAGATGAAATCTTTGAAACAGTTTAAAATGCCATTACTGTTATAATTTATTCCTTATTTAAGGGAAGTTTTGCTTCATTCTAGAAGACGAGGGCAAACAGAGGAGTACAAATGCATAATGAATAAGAACACACTGTGTAACAAGAAAAAAAATTGATCTCCAAGACAAGAAGATGCAGACAAATTCAAGTCTAACTATTGCCCAGTTAGAAAGTCAATGGGGATTTAAGTAACGTTATCTGCGTTACTAATACCTCATGAAGTTCAACAAGGTCAAGTGTAAGGTCCTGCCCCTTGGTCAGGGCAATCTCAAGCACAAGTGCAGGCTGGGAAGCAAGTGAATCATGACTAGCCCTGATGAGAAGGGCTTTGGAGGAGTTTGTGGACTGAAATCTCAATGTGACCCAGCAATAGGTGCTTGAAGGTAACCCATAAGGCCAACTGCATCCTGAGCTGCACTTGTAGAAGTGTGACCAGCAGGAGAGTGAGATGATTCTTCCCCTCTACTCTGCTCTTGTGAGTACACAAGCTGGAGAACTTCATCCAGCTCTGGGGACCCCAGCACAAAAAGGGCCTGTTGGAACAAGTCGAGTGGAGAGCCAGTAAATTGTTTCCAGAGCTGAAGCAGCTCTCTTATGGAGACAGGCTGAGAGAGCGGGGCTGTTCAGACTGGGGAAGAAGAGACTTTGGAGAGACCTTACAGAACCTTCCAGTACACCAAGGGGGCCTACAAGAAGCCTGGAGAGGAACTCTTACAAGGGAGATGAAGGAAGGTAGGTGAGGATTATATATTAGGCAGAAATTCTTTACTATGAGGGTGGTGAGGCACTGGAACAAGTTGCCCAGAGAAGCTGTGGACTCCCCATCCATGGAGGTGTTCTGAGCTAGGTTGGATGAGGCTCTGAGTAACCTGGTCTAGTGGAAGATTCCCTGCCATTGACAGAAGGTTTGGAACTTGATGGTCTTTAAGGTTCCTTCCAGCCCAAATCATCCACAATTACTTGATCTTTACTAAATTATTACATTGGTAATCCTTGATGTCTACTCAGCACTTGAGACAAGTGGACAGGTGGATTGATGGGTCCTGACCTAAGGTGGTACAAGACAAACAGGGACATACTGCAATGAATGCAGCAAAGAGCTATGGAGAGTACTAAAATGTTGTAGTACCTGCCGTAAGAGGACAGATTTGGGAGAGCTGTGACCAGTTAGCTTGGAGAAGGCACAGTGAGATCTGCTGAATGAATACAAATAACTGAAGGGAAAGGGGAAGCAAAGAGGATGGATCCAGAATCTTCTCAGTGGTGCCTATTGAAAGAGCTAACAGGCAGAAAATGAAATGCAGGAAAATTGACTTAAATATATAAACCCCAACTTTTTATTTTAGGAATATTCAAACACTGCAGCAAGTTGCCCAAAGAAGTTAAGAAGTCAGTCCCTAGGAACAGTCAAAAGTCAATAGAACATGCCCTTGGCAACCTGCTGTAGCTGACCATGCTTTGATCAGTGATTTGGATGAGGCAATATCTAGGGTCAGTTTTTGATTTCAACAATTCTTTACTTCTGTAGTGTAAGTAATTTCTCTTTCCAATTATTTTAACTCATCTCTGTACCAAAATTGCAGTTTTATTTCTATTCTGGCAGCAGACAAAGTTTGCAGCTAATGAAATTAGGTTTGGCATACAGTCTCCTGGTTCCCAACAATATTACAATATCCCCACGTTAAGCTACAAGTAATAGATAAAAAAGACAAAATCCTTTTTACAATTATGAAGACAACTAGAAACTGCTCAAATAACTAAGCTTCTACTGCTCCTTCAGCAAAACCTTAATAGCAATGGGATTACTCCAGAAAAGAGCAGTCTTTTCTTAAAGAAAAAGACTTGTTTCTGTGGTAGCTTTTCCTAATTGAACTGTCTTTTCTTTGTTATTACACTGTAGCAATAATATAAGTGTAGATTTTACCCTAGTTTTTTGCTTTTACATTTTGGAATTATGACGTATTACAATATTTCAGTAGACCTTTTGAGGGACAGAAGGATCACTTTAAACCTAACTTGAAGATCATAAGACAGGGACTGACAGGGCTGAATGCTGCACATGATATTTGAAATAGCTCAATTATTTTTCCGTCCAGAAAAATGAAGTTTAAATACTAATAAAGAAAATTATTTGCCATGAATGTCAATAATGACTTTTGATACATTTTTGCCAAGACACTTGTTTTAGAATAAGTGTAGCACTCTTTATAATACTGATCCACATTAAAAAAAAAACAAACTAGCAAAATACAAATGTTTTTTTAGTAATGATCTATTTTCCATTCTATAATGAATCTTCCAGTAACGGATTACAGTATACATTTCTAAAGCAGAAAAAGAAGTAAAAAAACTTCCTTCAAGTTTAATACTTTTTTTTTGAAACTTGCCTTTATAAACTTAAAAGGAAACTTTTAATAATTTGTGTTACATTAGATGGCTTTTAGAAATAAAAAAAATCTCAGTATGTCATTTTTTTATCCAATATCCTGAGTGAAAAAACTCTAAGAGGTATGTACACTTTTTCACAGTTTCTTCCGGCATTTTATGAGTACCCTGCCCCATAGGGCATGTGTATATTTACATAATAATATACATTCAATCTTTACAAGCACTCATCGGCATGCATGTGTATGTGTGTATATGTATTTGTTTCATACTAATATACTTTCCCAGGAAGAAATGTTACTTATCTTTGGAATTTACCACACATTATTTGCCCTCATATTTGGGCCCTCAGATGTCAGGAAATTGCAAACTAAAAATTGACTGTTCAGATCAATTTCAATATATGGAGATAAAGTAACATGATTTTCTTCCTAAGATACACACAGCTTCATTTCACGTATTTTGGACTTATATAATGTTGCACCCACTGTCTTTTTTTTTTAACTCTATTTGATATTTGTATAATTTGCTTAAACAACTGAATTATTTTCAATGCCCTGAGAACAACA